>NC_091078.1:105060000-105660000 GCF_032405125.1 Capricornis sumatraensis | reverse complement strand
CAGAGCTCCCAGAACCTCGCAGGGAGGAGACCGGGCCCAGAGCTCCCAGAACCTCGCAGGGAGGAGACCGGGCCCAGAGCTCCCAGAACCTCACAGGGAGGAGACCGGGCCCAGAGCTCCCAGAACCTCGCAGGGAGGAGACCGGGCCCAGAGCTCCCAGAACCTCGCAGAGGCCACGAGGAGACCGGGCCCAGAGCTCCCAGAACCTCGCAGGGAGGAGACCGGGCCCAGAGCTCCCAGAACCTCGCAGGGAGGAGACCGGGCCCAGAGCTCCCAGAACCTCGCAGGGAGGAGACCGGGCCCAGAGCTCACAGAACCTCGCAGAGGCCACGAGGAGACCGGGCCCAGAGCTCACAGAACCTCGCAGAGGCCACGAGGAGACCGGGCCCGGAGCTCCCAGAACCTCGCAGGGAGGAGACCGGGCCCAGAGCTCCCAGAACCTCGCAGAGGCCACGAGGAGACCGGGCCCAGAGCTCACAGAACCTCGCAGAGGCCACGAGGAGACCAGGCCCAGAGCCCCCAGAACCTCGCAGGGAGGAGACCGGGCCCAGAGCTCCCAGAACCTCGCATGGAGGAGACCGGGCCCAGAGCTCCCAGAACCTCGCAGGGAGGAGACCGGGCCCAGATCTCCCAGAACCTCGAAGAGGCCACGAGGAGACCGGGCCAGAGCTCCCAGAACCTCGCAGGGAGGAGTCCGGGCCCAGAGCTCCCAGAACCTCGCAGAGGCCACGAGGAGACCGGGCCAGAGCTCCCAGAACCTCGCAGGGAGGAGACCGGGCCCAGAGCTCCCAGAACCTCGCAGGGAGGAGACCGGGCCCAGAGCTCCCAGAACCTCGCAGAGGCCACGAGGAGACCGGGCCCAGAGCTCACAGAACCTCGCAGGGAGGAGACCGGGCCCAGAGCTCCCAGAACCTCGCAGAGGCCACGAGGAGACCGGGCCCAGAGCTCACAGAACCTCGCAGGGAGGAAACCGGGCCCAGAGCTCCCAGAACCTCGCAGGGAGGAGACCAGGCCCAGAGCTCCCAGAACCTCGCAGAGGCCACGAGGAGACCGGGCCCAGAGCTCCCAGAACCTCGCAGGGAGGAGACCGGGCCCAGAGCTCCCAGAACCTCGCAGGGAGGAGACCGGGCCCAGAGCTCCCAGAACCTCGCAGAGGCCACGAGGAGACCGGGCCCAGAGCTCACAGAACCTCGCAGGGAGGAGACCGGGCCCAGAGCTCCCAGAACCTCGCAGAGGCCACGAGGAGACCGGGCCCAGAGCTCACAAAACCTCGCAGGGAGGAGACCGGGCCCAGAGCTCCCAGAACCTCGCAGAGGCCACGAGGAGACCGGGCCCAGAGCTCCCAGAACCTCACAGGGAGGAGACCGGACCCAGAGCTCACAGAACCTCGCAGAGTCTACGGAGGAGAGTCTGGGGAGACCGGGCCCAGAGCTCCCCGGGAGGCCCCGGGCCCACGGAGGCTTCTGGCGGCCGCCCCGCCGGCCAGGCGCCAGCGCTGGGTTCCGGCGGTGCCTCAGCCGGCGGGTCTCCCCGCGGCGGCTCCCCCCGCGGCGGCCCCGAGCTCCGGCCGGGCTGCCGCGGAGCGTGTGGCCGCCGCCCCGCGTGGAGTGCCGCGCGGCCAGCTGGCAGCGCCCGGGCCGCGGGCCTCCGTGGGCGGCATGTTGGCGGGCCGTCTGTGGCAGCACGACCGGCCACGCCGAGGCGGAGACGCCGGGCCCCGGAGCCTCGCAGGGCCGCTCCGCCTGCTCCTCGGGCGGCAGGGACGCCTGGCCAGCCCCGCTGCGCGGCCGGGGACTGGGGGTCGGACCCAGTGCGGGCGGCTCCCCAGACCGGACAGGACACCGCAGCCGCGCCGCACCCGCTGCCGCTGCCCGGCGGAAGGCGGGGCTGGAAGGTGAGGGCCGCGGGGGCTCGAGTGGGGTCGCGGTGCCTCCTGTGTCCCCACGCCGGCTCGGAGCGCCCGAAGCCTAGGGATTCCGCAGCGACGAGAGGGATGGGGATGTCTGCGCTCCTGAGCCGACCTGGAAAGCCGGCTGGTCCCGGAAGGGTGGCGGCGCCTCGCAGGGGCCTAGAGGGCTGGAATACTCGGTTCCACAGCCGCCCACCCTCCCGCCCCGAGGAGCGGGTGCAGAGGGGCCGGAGGGTGGCATCCGTCCCCCGAGGGCCGCCACTCACCCGGGCCCCAGGCAAGCCCCGAGGAGAGGGTGCGCAGAGCTTGCTGGTGGGCGAGCACGTGGCCCTCCGCGGAGGGTGGGGTGTGCTTGCGGAAGGTAGCCGGTGTCCCTTTCCTGTCACAAGAGGGCCTTCAGCTGAGCCAGTTTGAAAGCTCTGATGGGCCTCGTTTTCCGTTCCTGAGAACGGCGGCAGCCTGTTAGCAGCTGGACAGGCCCCGGCAGGGCTGTGGGGCCGAAAGGCTTCTGGGGGCAGCAGGGTGACGCAGGCGGAGAAGCGGGCTGCTTCCTGCAAGGCCGCGGTCCTGCAGCGGGGTCCGGAGCGTCCGCGGCAGGGGCGGGCGGCCTGGTTTGAGACCCCGTTTCTGGGCAGGCGAGGCTGGAGTCACGTCTGTTTGCTGACATGGGGCTGGTCGCTTCTCATCTTGCCTGTAACAACCCAGGCCTCGCCTGCGCCTCTCTTCCCTTCGGCGGCTCCTGAGTCCTCTCCTGCGATAAACCCGTTATCTCGTGGCTGACACGTCTCTCTGAGCTCTTTGAGCCTCGCTGGCAAATGAACTGAACCCGAGGAGGGGGTCGGAGGACCATCCCGCCTGCAGCAGGCGGGAGGCGAGCCCAGGACAGTCTGGGTGTGTGATGGGGGGCGGGGGCACAGGGGTGGACATCTCTCGAGACTGAGCCCTGGACCTGAGAGTCCTTCCGGGTGGTTTCAACCAGGTTGAATTGCAGGACCCCCCAGCGGCTGTTGGAGAATTGTTTGGTGGTGTCATAAAAACACATACGTTGGAATTGGTATCAGAATTGTGGGAATATTTAATTCAATTATTTTCATTGCTTCTCGTTTATTAACATGAATATTTAAGGTTATGAATTTTTCTCTGAGGAGCATTAACTCCGCTGTACTGTTTTTAGTATATCTGGATATTCCAAATGTGGGTTTTGATTTCTTTTTTAATCGGAATGTTGCTTAAGAGAGGAGCTTTAAAATTTCCAGGCCAAGGGCCTTTATGTTGGTTTTACCTCATTTTATTGAATTGTGAATAGAGACTTTTTCTGTACTTATTTTTTACCATAATAAAATGTGTATAGTTTAAAAATGCAGATTATAGCGCACCAAGCTTAGAAGTCCTGGGCCCTGTTCATAGTATCTCTGATCACGTTGTTTCCTTATACATTCCCCCCTGGAATAGCCCTATATTTGTTATTGTTATTCTTCAAACACATTAGGTAATCTACCGACTTAAATTGGGGCCCAGCACCGGGCGGGTGCTGTGGTTTCCTTTGTCCTGAGTGCACCCCACATCTGGGGTCCCCATGCCCCCCTCCTCGGTTCGTGCCCTCGTGTAATGGAGTGCGTCCTCCAGGGGCTCCTTCACAAGTGTGTATGGGGAAGCAGAACTCTTGAGGCCACGGTGCTCATAAATGCTGTGTTTTATGTTGCCCTTTAAAATGCATGTTTTGCAGTTATCCTTGATAATAGCATGGCTGGGTGTTGAATTCCAGGCAGGAGTATTTCCCCTCAGTATATGGGGCTCCTCCAGCTTCCACGTTGCTCTGAGAAAGAGGACGCCCCTGGCCTCCCTACCGCGTGTGCCCTGTGTTGGCCCCACACACGCCTTTGTGGTCTGGATGCGTCTTAATTCGGGTCTTTCTTCACTCTTTGGGCCCTTCAGCGGGCCTCTCAATGTGGTGACTAAGGTTATCAGTTCTGGAATGTTCTCTGTTGTTGTCTTCTGTGCTGAGCTTCCCTGTCTCCCTCATTCCTGTTGTTCGGACACTGGGCATCTTGGATCCACAGCCTGGGTTTCTTTTCTTCCCTCTGTCCGTTTACCTTACTCTCTGGAAGGTTTCCTCAAATTCGTCTTCCAGTCATCCTGCCAAACTGTGAAGCGTGTGTCCCCGCAGCTTAGCCTCCCGAGCGCTGCTTGGAGATTGTTCCCTGGATGTCCTCTCTTGCTCGCTGTGTGGGTCTTTCCGTCTTGCTCGGCAGACATTCATGTAACTTCCACCTTCGGGCTTGCTCTGCTGCCCGTGCTGGAGGCCCCTGAGGCCCTGTTTTCCATGTTGGGTGACCCTTACCCGTCTGTTCATGTCTAAATGGGAGGCACTAAAAGCTGACTAAGCACACGGGTGTCCAAGAGCTGAGCCTGGAAGTCACCCCAGTGCCCATGGGCGATGACGCAGTATGCCCCACAGTGGATACTGGCTTGCAGTGACAGTGAGTGACCTGTACACACGTTCCTGCAGGCAGTTCCCACAGATGTGATGCTACGCAGAAGCAGCGCACACGCGCGGTTCCACTTACAGAGCCCTGGAAGCAGCGGAAGGCGTCTGTGCCACCAGACGTCAGCACCTGGGGCCAGCCGGGGAGCAGGGGCTGCTGGGGCTCGGGGACAGGTGTGCTGAGTGAGTGAAAGTCCGTCCAGCCGGACACGGGCGGTGTGGGCGCGTCACCATAGCTGAAAACATGCGTGAGATTGCGTCTGAGGTGGGTCTTGTGGCTGGGTGTTCCTCCTGCTGGTGGCCCCACGCTCTCCCCCGGTGAGTGTACTGTGAGTGCATGGCGTGTGGGGTGTGGAATCTTGTGACCCCATGTGTAGACTTTCTGCTGCTCCCCACTCTCTCGGTTAGGAGCCTCACGGCTGCCCCGGGAGCCTCTGGCCTCACCTCCATGAGAATACATCTGTCATCTTCTAGGGGTGGCAAAGGGGGTGCCCTGGCTGTGCAGATGGGTGGGGAGCAAGGCCACCCAGCCCCAGCCCCAGGGAACCCAGAGTCTCTGATTCCCAGCCTTTCTGGGAGTCAGCACGAGCGGCTCGGTTCTACGCGGCTTCCCAGTCCTGGCATCCAAACAGTGTTTATCCCCTTGTACCTTCTCTGTCTGTCTGGGCCTCTAGTTAAGAAATGAGGGGCCGTCTGGATGATTCTTCGAGCCTTTATTTTTTCCTTCTCTTTCTGTCCTACTTCCTGCTACATTTCTTCAACTTTACCTCCAAGTCCTCACATAGATGCTTTTAAAAACAGCATTGTCAAAGTTTTATATTTTTAATCAAACTGTTTATCTTGAGATCAGTTCAGTGCAGTTGCTCAGTCTGTCTTTGCGACCCCATGGGTTGCAGCACGCCCGGCTTCCCTGTCCATCAGGAACCCCCAGAGCTTGCTCAAACGCGTGTTCATCAAGTCGGTGAGGCCATCCAACCATCTCATCCTCTGTCATCCCCTTCTCCTCCTGCCTTCAGTCTTTCTCAGCATCAGGGTCTTTTCCAGTGAGTCAATGAGACTTTTCCAATGAGACTATCTTGAGGTAGTCACATGCAATTGTAAGGAATCACGCAGAGAGACCTGTGTTTTTCACCCAGCTTCCCACTGGTGACACAGGAAAGTGTCTCAGCCAGGATGCTGACATTAGTGCAGTCAGAACACAGAATGTTCACCACCAGGGTCCCTGCACCGCCCTCTACAGCGTCCTCCCCCCACCCCTGGTCCTAGGCAGTCACTCGTCTCCTCTGCAGCTTTGTGATTTTGTCATTTCAAGAGTGTATGTGAATGGGATCATGCAGTGTGAAGGCTTTTGTGACTGGCTTTCTTCCACTCGGTGTCACCCCCTGGAGAGCCACCCCGGTGGCCCCTGTGGCAGTAGTCTGCGTCCTTATTGCTGAGCAGGATTCCCTGGTGCAGATGGACCACAGTCTGTCTAACCATTTACCTGTTTAAGGGCATCTGAAATATTTCAGTTTGGGGCTTATAAATAAAGCTGCTCTGAATATTCATATTCAGATTGTTGCAGAAGCGCAGGTTTTCATTTCTCTGTGACAAATGCATGATGTATTTGATGATATTTACATGTTTAGTTTTATGAGGAACAGCCACTGTTTTCCTGAAAGACTGCACCATTCACAGCAGTGTAAAAGTGATACAGGTTCCCTGCGTTGACACCCGTATTTGGTTTTGTCCTTGTTTCAAAGGTCAGCTCTTGTGATAGGTTTATCTCGTTGCAGTTTTAGCTTGCATTTTTCTGATGGTAATGACACTGAACATCCTTCTGTGCCCTCACTTGCCGTCTGTGCGTCTTCCTCAGTGAGCTCTGCTTCTGTGTTTTGCCCATTTTCTGATTGGATCGTTTGGTTTTTTACTTGGAGAGTTCTTCATATATTCTAGATAACTAGCTTTTGTTGTTGTTGTTGGACTGGTGGTTTGCAGCTATTCCTCCCAGTCTGTAGCCTTTCTTTTCATTCTGTTATTGTGGTCCTTTGTAAGCAAAAGTGTTTGATTTTAATGAATCCCAATTTATCAATTTTTCCTTTTATGGGTCATGCTTTTGGTGACAAGTCTAAGCACTAGCTCTTTTTTTTAAAAACAACTTTTTATTTTTACTTTGTTTTACTTTACAATACTGTATTGGTTTTGCCATACATTGACATGAATCCACCACGGGTGTACATGCGATCCCAAACATGAACCCCCCTCCCACCTCCCTCCTCACAACATCCCTCTGGGTCATCCCCATGCACCAGCCCCAAGCATGCTGTATCCTGCATCAGACATAGACTGGCGATTCGTTTCTTACATGATAGTATACATGTTTCAATGCCATTCTCCCAAATCATCCCACCCTCTCCCTCTCCCTCTGAGTCCAAAAGTCTGCTATACACATCTGTGTCTTTTTTGCTGTCTTGCATAAAGGGTCATCATTGCCATCTTTCTAAATTCCATATATATGTGTTAGTATACTGTATTGGTGTTTTTCTTTCTGGCTTACGTCGCTCTGTATAATCGGCTCCAGTTTCATCCATCTCATCAGAACTGATTCAAACGTATTCTTTTTAACGGCTGAGTAATACTCCATTGTGTACATGTACCACAGCTTTCTTATCCATTCATCTGCTGATGGACATCTAGGTTGTTTCCATGTCCTGGCTATTATAAACAGTGCTGCGATGAACATTGGGGTACACGTGTCTCTTTCAATTCTGGTTTCCTTGGTGTGTATGCCCAGCAGTGGGATTGCTGGGTCATATGGCAGTTTTATTTGCAATTTTTTAAGGAATCTCCGCACTGTTCTCCATAGTGGCTGTACTAGTTTGCATTCCCACCAACCGTGTAGGAGGGTTCCCTTTTCTCCACACCCTCTCCAGCATTTATTGCTTGCAGATTTTTGGATCGCAGCCATTCTGACTGGTGTGAAGTGGTACCTCATTGTGGTTTTGATTTGCATTTCTCTAATAATGAGTGAGGTTGAGCATCTTTTCATGTGTTTGTTAGCCATCCGGATGTCTTCTTTGGAGAAATGTCTATTTAGTTCTTTGGCCCATTTTTTGATTGGGTCATTTATTTTTCTGGAATTGAGCTGCATAAGTTGCTTGTATATTTTTGAGATTAGTTGTTTGTCAGTTGCTTCATTTGCTATTATTTTCTCCCATTCAGAAGGCTGTCTTTTCACCTTGCTTATAGTTTCATTTGTTGTGCAGAAGCTTTTAATTTTAATTAGATCCCATTTGTTTATTTTTGCTTTTATTTCCAGAATTCTGGGAGGTGGATCATAGAGGATCCTGCTGTGATTTATGTCTGAGAGTGTTTTGCCTATGTTCTCCTCTAGGAGTTTTATAGTTTCTGGTCTTACATTTAGATCTTTAATCCATTTTGAGTTTATTTTTGTGTGCGGTGTTAGAAAGTGGTCTAGTTTCATTCTTTTACAAGTGGTTGACCAGTTTTCCCAGCACCACTTGTTAAAGAGATTGTCTTTACTCCATTGTATATTCTTGCCTCCTTTGTCAAAGATAAGGTGTCCATATGTGTGTGGATTTATCTCTGGGCTTTCTATTTTGTTCCATTGATCTATATTTCTGTCTTTGTGCCAGTACCATACTGTCTTGATGACTGTGGCTTTGTAGTAGAGCCTGAAGTTAGGCAAGTTGATTCCTCCAGTTCCATTCTTCTTTCTCAAGATTGCTTTGGCTATTCGAGGTTTTTTGTATTTCCATACAAATCTTGAAATTATTTGTTCTAGTTCTGTGAAAAATATTGCTGGTAGCTTGATAGGGATTGCACTGAATTTGTAAAGTGCTTTGGGTAGTATACTCATTTTCACTATATTGATTCTTCCAATCCATGAACATGGTATATTTCTCCATCTATTAGTGTCCTCTTTGATTTCTTTCATCAGTGTTTTATAGTTTTCTATATATAGATCTTTAGTTTCTTTGGGTAGATATATTCCTAAGTATTTTATTCTTTTCGTTGCAATGGTGAATGGAATTGTTTCCTTAATTTCTTTTTCTACTTTCTCATTATTAATGTATAGGAATGCAAGGGATTTCTGTGTGTTGATTTTATATCCTGCAACTTTACTATATTCATTGATTAGCTCTAGTAATTTTCTGGTGGAGTCTTTAGGGTTTTCTATGTAGAGGATCATGTCATCTGCAAACAGTGACAGTTTTATTTCTTCTTTTCCAATCTGGATTCCTTTTATTTCTTTTTCTGCTCTGATTGCTGTGGCCCAAACTTCCAGAACTATGTTGAATAGTAGCGGTGAAAGTGGGCACCCTTGTCTTGTTCCTGACTTTAGGGGAAATGCTTTCAATTTTTCACCATTGAGGATAATGTTTGCTGTGGGTTTGTCATATATAGCTTTTATTATGTTGAGGTATGTTCCTTCTATTCCTGCTTTCTCGAGAGTTTTTATCATAAATGGATGTTGGATTTTGTCAAAGGCCTTCTCTGCATCTATTGAGATAATCATATGGCTTTTATTTTTCAATTTGTTAATGTGGTGAATTACATTGATTGATTTGCAGATATTGAAGAATCCTTGCATCCCTGGGAGGTTGAACAACACACTTCTGAATAACCAACAAATCACAGAAGAAATCAAAAAAGAAATCAAAATATGCATAGAAACTAATGAAAATGAAAACACAACAACCCAAAACCTGTGGGACACTATAAAAGCAGTGCTAAGAGGAAAGTTCATAGCAATACAGGCATACCTCAAGAAACAAGAAAAAAGTAAAATAAATAACCTAACTCTACACCTAAAGCAACTAGAAAAGGAAGAACTGGAGAACCCCAGAGTTAGTAGAAGGAAATAAATCTTAAAAATTAGGGCAGAAATAAATGCAAAAGAAACAAAAGAGACCATAGCAAAAATCAACAAAGCCAAAAGCTGGTTCTTTGAAAGGATAAATAAAATTGACAAACCACTAGCCAGACTCATCAAGAAACAAAGGGAGAAAAATCAAATCAATAAAATTAGAAATGAAAATGGAGAGATCACAACAGACAACACAGAAATACAAAGGATCATAAGAGACTACTATCAGCAATTATATGCCAATAAAATGGACAACGTGGAAGAAATGGACAAATTCTTAGAAAAGTACAATTTTCCAAAACTGAACCAGGAAGAAATGGAAAATCTTAACAGACCCATCACAAGCACGGAAATTGAAACTGTAATCAGAAATCTTCCAGCAAACAAAAGCCCAGGTCTGGACAGCTTCACAGCTGAATTCTACCAAAAATATCGAGAAGAGCTAACACCTATCCTACTCAAACTCTTCCAGAAAATTGCAGAGGAAGGTAAACTTCCAAACTCATTCTATGAGGCCACCATCACCCTAATACCAAAGCCTGACAAAGATGCCACAGAAAAAGAAAACTACAGGCCAATATCACTGATGAACATAGATGCAAAAATCCTCAACAAAATTCTAGCAATCAGAATCCAGCAACACATTAAAAAGATCATAGCACTAGCTCTTGATCCTGAAGATTTCCTTCTGTTTTTTTTCTGAAGTTGTATAGTTTTGCATTTATATTAAATTCCATGATCCATTTTGAGTTAATGTTTATGTGACAGGTAAGGTTGGAGTTCATTTTTTTCCAGCTGTCATGTGAAAAAATTAATAATTAAATGCATGTTTTTAGAAGGTTTAGATTCATAGAGAAACTGAGTGAACCGTGTGCAGAGTTCCCAAGTAATCTGCCCTTCTCCTACTCTTCATGTATGCTCAGTGCTGTCCAACTCTTTGTGATCCTATGGGCTGAGGAGCCCGCTGTCCGCGGGCGGGCCCAGGAGGAGCCCGCTGTCCGCGGGCGGGCCCAGGAGGAGCCCGCTGTCCCAGGCTCCTCTGTCCGTGGGATTTTCCAAGCAGGAATACTGGAGTGGGCTGCCGTCTCCTCCTCCACAGGATCTTCCCGACCCAGAAACTGAACCCGCAGCTGCTGCACCTCCTGCACAGGCAGGCGAGTTCTCTCCTCCTGAGCCGCCTGGGAAGCCCCTCTCATGCTTAGTCTCTCCTGCCATTAGCGTCTTGCACTCACGTGGTGTACGTGCTCCATTTAATGAGCCAATGTTAGCGCATTATCGCTAGCTGAAGTCCATAGCTCATACGTAGTGTTGGACATTCTGTGGGTTTTCACAGTGCATATAGACCTGTGTCCACCATTATAGTCTCATGCAGAATAATTTTACCTGAAAATGTCAGTGCTTAGTAATCACTGACCTTTGCACTGTCTCCGTAGTTCTGTCTTTTCCAGAAAGTCGTCAGTTTGAGATCATAGGGTGTGTAATCTTTTCATACTGGCATCTTTCAGTTAGCAGCAGGCTTTTAAGGTTTCTCCATATACATACGTACTTGTGTTTGTGGCTCGACAGCTCATTTCTTTTTTAAATCACTGAATATTCTATTGTAGGCATGTACCACGTTTGTTTATCCATGCACTTATTAGCAAATATTTTGAATGCTTCCAGTTTTTAACAATTCTAAATATCGCAGTAGTTTTTGTCTGGACATTTGTTTTCAACTCAGTTGGGTAAATACCTAGAAGCGTGATTGCTGGATTACATGGGAAGGTTGTGCTGAGCTTTGTAAGAAATCTCCAGCATGCCAAAAAAGCTTTGCGTTCCCACCGCCACCAAGTGAGAATTCTGCCGCTCTACACCGCTGCCAGCATCTGGCACTGTCATTTTCTAAGGGGAGCAGAGTGTCGTTTTCTGGGCCGCATGCAGCACTCCTCGCGTCTCCGTGGGAATACTAACTAGCGCTTTGGGAAGGTCTCTCCCTGCTCCCTGCCTCGCTTTGGTTGCTCCGGTTTCCTTTTCTGTGGTCATTGGGTTCTCTATCCTTCATGCTGGGCTTTCTGCATATGTCTGGCCATCCTTGGTGTTCCATTCACAATCGAGCTAACTGGACGCTCTGTGCTTCAGGCTGGGGTTTTAGTTGGTGCGCCGGCAGGGGCAGCGTTTTACCGGGGGAATGCCAGATGTCTGGTCTTCCCCTGGGTGGAGGAGGTGGACAGCCTGCTTCCTGCTGCTCGTATGTGGGGAGGGGAGTCTGAGGGTGGCCCCTCTGCGTCGGCCCTGGCCTCACCTCCCCACTCCGCACCCCACAGAGCAAGTCTGCAGCCCTGTCCCGAGGGTGGCTCCGCTAGGAGTCAGGCACGGGCCACCCAGGGACTGGCTGGGGTGCGTGGAGACTGCCCAGCCCCCTCTTCCTGCCCCTTCCCTTTCCTGCTGGGGTCTCAGGGTCTCTCCTCACCAGCCCTTGGAGGCAAGATGACTTCCTGGCCTGTAAGTCAGGTGCCCTTCGTCACTCCTTCCAAAAGGTGAGGAGACCTCTGGCCACCGTGTTGCCTCCGATGTTTCCTGTGTGGGTTCAAATGTTTAAACACCTTAAATTCGTTTAGTATGGCCTTGGGTGAAAGCAGAAAGAAGCTCATGTGGTCAGTCTACCATCTTTATCCCAAATCCCTCAATTATCGTATAAATGTAAAACTAGTAGGTGGGAAAAGTCCTTTAAACATCCCAGGAGCGTGTCGAGTAAAAGGGAAGAGGCGGCCCTTTCTCACCACCCGCTGCCCCTTTCACTCCCCAGGTGTCACTCTGCTGGCAGGAGTGTGCGCGTCTGGTGTGTGTGGATGCGTGTGGGTCATCACAGACCCGAAGCACACACGCGTGTGGGCACACTCCCCACCCAGACTGTGGCTGCACCACGGGGGCAGATGTGGGGCTTGCCTCGCGGGTCCCTGTCTAGAGTCCCCTTCTGGATCCCCGCCCGCAAGGAGAGCAAGCAGGTGGCATCAGGTTCTGAGGCAAGATCGTGTCTCTTGGGGAGCCGGTCCGGGAGCACAGGCTTGCCCATCTCAGCTCCAGAGCTCCCACCGGGTGGCCGGGCTATGGGGTCTGCATGGAGATGGGGGCCCACCTAGTCCTGCCTTCCCTGGTGGTCGCCCTCACGGACCTGTAGCACCGCCCTGATGGGACCGCAGCGGCTGCAGAATGTAGCGGACCCGCTCTTCCCGACCCCGATGTCCTCCCATGTCAGTCCTCGAAGGCCTCCCCCTTCCTTTCTGTTGTTGTTTTTTGAATTTTTGGCTGCACCATGAGGCATGCGGGATCTTAGTTCCCTGACCTGGAAGCGAACCAGTGCCCCCTGCAGTGGAAGCTCGCAGTCTTGACCACTCGACCTCCAGGGAAGGCCCATTGCCCCTTCCTTTTTTTTAAAAAAAAATTATTTTAATTGGAGGCTAATTACTTTTTAATACTATGGCGGCTTTTGCCATACATCAACACGAATCAGCCACAGGTGTCCACGTGTTCCCCATCCTGAACCCCCTCCAGCCTCCCTCCCCACCCCATCCCTCGGGGTCGCCCCAGTGCACTGGCCCTGGGCGCCCCGTCTCACGCATAGAGCCTGGACTGGCGATCTGTTTCGCATATGATACTATACGTGTTCCAGGGCTACTCTTTCAAACGGTCCCACCCTCGCCTCCTCCCAGAGTTCATGCCCCTCCTTTTTAATGGCTGTCTAGCACTTTGTAACCTGGAAGCAGAGCCATCATTTCACTGCTCTGCTTCCGATGACACTTTAGAGCTCTCTCCTTCTATAAACGCCTGTGGCGTTTCCAGGTCTGTAGATGCCCGCACGGCAGCCTGGTGCCCAGGCAGCGTGCGCCTCTGCTGGCCTTCTCTCGCCTTGCCTTGCTCAGGACTCGGGCAAGCGGACCCGGACGCCGGTCCCGGCGGGCAGCCGTGTGCTCAGAGCGCGGGGCGGGGAGCTCCGGGGGCTGTTTACACGCCGACCAACCGCGAGGTGCTTGCGTGCCCCGCCTGCCTGCTCAGTAACCCTGCCCGAGAGGCCCCTGCTAGACGCTGCTGTCTTGGCTGTTTGAATTTCTACAAAGCAGAGACTTTTAAAAACACGAATTCTATCCTCCTCGAATGTCACAGTAGGATTTTGATAGGAATTTCTCACATGTTGATTCCTAAAGCTATTTTCCTGTCTCCACGGTGGTCGCTCACGGTTCTGTCGGGCGTCGGGTCTCCGTGACTCGGAGCTTGCCCCGAGCCCCTGGCTCCCCTCAGCACCCTGGTGGGGCCCCACTTACCCCAGGCGTTCGTCCCTGCAGGGGCTCTCTGGCCCCCTCCTTCCTGCCAGCATACCCGGGAGCGGGCCCTGGGCAGGGCTTCTCAACAGCCCAGCACCACCTACCCTTTTCCTTTAGGGAGTGCTGCCTGAGAACAGTGGGCCCTCATGTCTGTAGGGCGGGCGTGCATCCCAGAGGTCGCCGACAGAGGCTCGTGGACCACAGCAGGCGCTGGAAGTGCACGGCCTGTGAGATGGCGCTCACACCAGGAGCATCAGGGGGCGAGGGGTGGGGGCGCCCGCTCCCCCGCCTCCTGTTTTGGGACTCCCCGACGGCCGGCCTCCCTGCCCGCTGCTGGGGCTGGCGGTGCTGTGGCAGCACACACGCTGGCCCTCCTGGCGAAGCGGGAGCAAGTGTGCCCATGGGTGTGACATGTCCTAGGCCGCCACCCTCAGCGGCCAGTGGCAGCTGCGGGCTTCATCGGGAGGAGGACCAGAGGGCTGGATGGGTGTCACCGGTGAGTGACCAACATGAGGGAGCCTCACGACATTCTTCTCTGTTCCCAAGCTGTAAAATAGCAAATGCACGCTGCAGTCTTCTTTGCTTTCTGTTATGAAATTACGTGATGCGACATCAACGTGTGCGCACAACACGTCTACACTTAAATACCGTCCTGTGCTGCTGACCTGCAGCATTGCCTGGCCATAAACGGAGTTGCTGCGGATGTGTGGGGCTGTTTCTGGGTGCTCTTCTGTTCTCAGGGAACGCCGTTCCTTCCCGGCCTGCCGTCCTCTGGCAGAATCCTCCTCGGGGCTGCCGTGGTGGGAGGGCAGGCTGCCCTCCGCTCTGCTGCGGGGTTTGCCAGGGCCGCTGCTTCAGACGCCCTGCCACACCGTGTTCCGGGCGGGTCTGCCTCCCGGCTTGCCTCCGGCTGCTCGGGCAGGGCCGCTGTGCCTGCCGGGGCCCCGCCTGGACACCGGCCCCAGGCGCTCACACTGCCCGCTTGGCGCCCTCACCTTCGTCTGGTCTTCACTCAGAGCTTCCTCTTCCAGCGAGACTTCCCCTTGGCACTCTGTTTAAAATCACAGCCCGGCGTCCCCCGATGATGCCCTCTGCCCACTTCCAGGTTTACTTCTCCTCACTGGAGCTTGGCTAGCCGACACGCTGTATAACTACTCGCTTATTCCGTTCATTCTCTCCCCTCTCCTGAATGCGGCTGTGCCAGTGCTGGACACACAGCAGGCGCTTGGTTGTGAGTCACCGAGGGACGGAGTGAATGAGAAGGTGAGGGGTCCCTGGGCCCCGTGCAAAGCAGGTGCTAAGTGAGTGTGGAAGGAAGAAGATGTCTGCTGGGATCAGTCATTCTCCTGATGCACTTGGGGACCCCCCCCCCGGGACCCCTCCCACCTGCAGCCTTGGATCTGCTCATCTTTCAAATCAGCGAGTTCAGATGTGATCCCAGTTTGACAGGTGAGAACCTGACATCCGGGGGGGGTAATGGGACTTTCTCAAGCTTGCCCAGCCTGGCCAGAGGGCTGCCCACATGCTGGCCAGCCCAGCACCCGCTGATACTCATTTCCTCATCTCCACCACACAGCAACCAACAAATTCTTTGAACCTTTCTTTCTGAAGAGTTGTTGCTTGGCAATGGTTGCTAGGCAAAATTCATAATTAATGAAGAGTTCAGGGCTGTTGATCGGAAGCCCTCAGGAATGCCGAGACACCTGCAGGCTGCAGCGGGCAGAATTCTGAGACGTCTCGAGACGGCTGTCCCCAGGGGCACACAGCCCGGGTGATCTCCTCCCCTTGAAAATGGGCAGAGCCTGTGGTTCGACAGGGTAGCTGCTTCCTTGATGAGGTTGCATTACATGGCAGAGGGGTGGTGGGGCAATCACTTCTCTGATCAGACTTGGTCACAGCAGCAGGAGGGTGTGTTCCTGGGCTGTGAGAAAGTGGGGCCATGCCGCGGGAGGCCCCTATGGACAGCCAGAAAGGAGCCAGGGCCTCCGTCCACAGCAGCCAGCAGTAGTGAACCCAGAGGAGGACCCAGTCTCAGTGAACCCCAGCCTGGCTGGCACCTTGGTCCACCTGGGAAGCCTTCTGGCAGAGGACAAGCCGAGCCAGGCCAGCACCTGACCGGAGAGAACTGAGAGACTGAGATGGCTGTTGCCTGAAGCCATCACATCTGTGGTGACTGCTTGCAGGAAACTAGCGCGCAGGCTGCGGGGCCCGGGGTGGGCTGAGCTTTAGGAACAGCTGGTGCTGGTGCTCCCTAAGGCCCACCTGCGGACTTGGGACTCCAGGATGCCTGGCTCTAGGTGAGTGATCACACTATCGTGGTTATCTGGGTCGTGAAGATCTTTTTTGTACAGTTCTTCCATGTATTGTTGCCACCTCTTCTTAATATCTTCTCCTTCTGTTAGGTTCATACCGTTTCTGTCCCTCATTGAGAGCATCTTTGCATGAAATGTTTCCTTGGTATCTAATTTTCTTGAAGGCCTTAGGAAGCATCACTACGAACAAAGCTGGTGGAGGTGATAGAATTCCTGCTGAGCTATTTCAAATCCTGAAAGATGATGCTGTGAAAGTGCTGCACTCAATATGCCAGCAAATTTGGAAAACTCAGCAGTGGCCACAGGACTGGGAACGGTCAATTTTCATTCCAATCCCAAAGAAAGGCAATGCCAAAGAATGTTCAAACTACCACACAATCGCACTTATCTCACACTCTAGCAAAGTAATGCTCAAAATTATCCAAGTGAGGCTTCAACAGTACGAGAACCGAAAACTTCCAGATGTTCAAGCTGGATTTAGAAAGGCAGAGGCACCGGAGATCGAACTGCCAACATTCAGCATTCGCTGGATCATCGAAAAAGTGAGAGTTCCAGAAGAAAACATCTACTTCTGCTTTATTGAATATGCCAAAGCCTTTGACTGTGGATCACAACACACTGGAAAATTCTGAAAGAGATGGGAATACCAGACCACCTCACCTGCCTCCTGAGAAATCTGTATGCAGGTCAGGAAGCAACAGTTAGAACTGGACATGGAACAGCAGACTGGTTCCAAATAGGGAAAGAAGTACGTCAAGGCCGTATATTGTCACCTTGCTTATTTAACTTCTATGCAGAGTACATCATGAGAAATGCTAGGATGGATGAAGCACAAGCTGGAATCAAGATTGCTGGGAGAAATATCAATCACCTCAGATATGCAGATGACACCACCCTTATGGCAGAAAGTGAAGAGGAACTAAAGAGCCTTGTGATGAAAGTGAAAGAGGAGAGTGAAAAACTTGGCTTAAAACTCAACATTCAGAAAACGAAGATCATGGCATCCGGTCCCATCACTTCATGGGAAATAGATGGGGAAACAGTTGAAACAGTGTCAGACTTTATTTTTTTGGGCTCCAAAATCACTGCAGATGGTGACTGCAGCCATTAAATTAAAGATGCTTACTCCTTGGAAGAAAAGTTATGACCAACCTAGACAGCATATTAAAAAGCAGAGACATGCTGTTGCCGATAAAGGTCCGTCTAGTCAAAGCTATGGTTTTTCCAGTAGTCATGTTTGGATGTGAGTTGGACCATAAGGAAAGCTGAAGGTGGAAAAATTGATGCTTTTGAACTGTGGTGTTGGAGAAGACTCTTGAGAGTCCCTTGGTCAGCAAGGAGATGCAACCAGTCCATCCTAAAGATCAGTCCTGGATATTCACTGGAAGGACTGATGCTGAAGCTGAAACTCCAGTCCTTTGGCCACCTGATGCGAAGAGCTGATTCATTAGAAAAGACCCTGATGCTGGGAAAGATTGAAGGCGGGAGGAGAAGGGGACGACAGAGGATGAGATGGTTGGATGGCATCACTGACTCAATGGACAGGAGCTTGGGTAAACTCTGGGAGTTGGTGATGGACAGGGAGGCCTGGCGTGCTGTAGTCCATGGGGTCGCAAAGTCAGACATGACTGAGCGACTGAACTGAACTGAGCTTGGTGCTGAAACTGGCCTCTAGGACCGTGAAGAGCGGAAGGATGGAGCCGGGACAACTGTCCATAGTCGCGCGGACGTTTCCCCCGTTAGCCTGGCATGGGGGGAGGGGTGCTCGGCAAGGGCTGCATCGTCCTCTTCTGATGCGTGTGTCTAGCGTTGGAATGTAGTGGTCCCCCTTTTCCGTCTTATTGTTCCAGTACATTAAAAATGAAGCTTGGGGATGTTTCATTTTGATAAAATCTCGCCCTGAACCTTTAAAGAAAGATCCACGCAGAGGTCAGGGCATGGGCAAGCTGTGCTAGGACCCCGGGGGACTCAGGCCCCTTTCCGCGGGGTGTGGAGAACTCGGCACACCCACCTCCCCACCCGACAGGCACATCTGAATGATGGGTGGCCAGCCGGGGCTTGAGGATGCGCTCCCCGTGTGCCCTTTGGGGGTGGCGGTGGAGGCCCCTCGGA
The DNA here is from genome assembly GCF_032405125.1 of Capricornis sumatraensis. Classification (NCBI taxonomy): domain Eukaryota; kingdom Metazoa; phylum Chordata; class Mammalia; order Artiodactyla; family Bovidae; genus Capricornis; species Capricornis sumatraensis. The sequence continues at coordinate 105,642,014 of NC_091078.1, read as the reverse complement.
CCTGGAAAACCACCTCCCAGAGTTTGGCTCAAGAGCAAGTCCGGGAGCCACAGAGAGGATCCTGGTGTTGCTGAGGCTGGTGGAGGGAAAGGGTCCCTGCCCCCGCGGGGTGGTTCCGCCCATAGCCCCGGCCCCGTCCCACAGCTCCACACTGAACTTGCTGGCTCCGCCCACCACCCCGCCCACCCCACCCCACCCCACCCCACCCCACCCCACCCCACCCCACCCCACCCCACCGTGCTGGCTCCGCCCACGGCCCGCTCCCACCCCTCTGATGGCTCCGCCCATAGCCCCACCCCCTGTTTGGCCCCGCCCACAGCTCCACCCCATCCCTCTGGGCTGGATCCGCTCACAGCACCTCTACTAGCTCCACCCATGCCTCTCCCAGTGTAGCCCCCAACCGTGCTGGCTCTGCTCGCAGCCCCGCCCCACCCATCCCTACACACGCGTGCTAGCCCCGCCCCCATCCCACAGCTCCACACTGAGCTTGCTGGCTCCGCCCATGGCCCCACCCCACCTATTCCCACTGTCTTGGCTCCGCCCACAGCTCCTCTACTGGCTCCACCCATACCTCCCAACAGTGGCCTCCCCCTGTGCTAGCCCCGCCCACCTCATCCCCGCCGTGCTTTCTCCCACAGCCCCACCCATCCCCTCTGGCTCCGCCCATAGCCTCACCTTGCCCCACCCCCTCTGGATTGGCTCCTCCCACAGCCCCGTCCACCACACCCCCAGCATGCTGGCTCCACCCACACCCTCCCCGCACACCCCATCCCTACCCGCCTTGCTAGCGCCACTCACGCCCCGCCCACCCCATCCCCACCCTGCTGGTTCCGCCCACAGCCCCAGCCCTACCCCATCTGAGTTCACAGATGGAGAAGGGGCCTTCGCCCACAGCCCTGCTCCCCGCACCCAGTCCCAGGCGGAGCTGAGGTCGTGAGGAGGCCACCGAGGCACAGTCGTGGGTGATAAGTGGGGCTGCAGACTCGGTGACTCACAGGGAGACTGCTGAGAGTAATATACAGAATTAAGCGTAACAGTGAAAGAATGGATGTTATCAGAACGCCTGACACCAGATTTTGAAAAAGGGACTTAAAACTAACAAAGATGAGGTCTTCAGAATGTGAAAAATCATAAAAGATATGAAAATGAGATTCAGGGTGAAGAGAGAATGGCAAGCAACCCGCGAGGCGCTGGAGCAGAGATGAGTGAGGACGGAGTTAACACCCACGACACGGTGTTTTAAGCATATGAAACCGCAGAGTGAACATGAGAACTAAGAGCTGAGTTGTTATGAGTGAAAATGAGCATAAAAGTAAAACAAAAGGACAGCACTTTATGTGACTCTACACACCCCCTCCCGTCATAACACAGAAGAGACCCGCCCATTCGCAAATCAAACCAGGAAAGAAGGTGGGAAAGAGCAAGTGAGGTAAGATTCCGAGAAAGGTCCATTCAAACCACAGACATCAGGAAAGTGACATGCAGATAATCAGCTTAAAAGTTGTGAGTAAAATCCCAGTTTCTTCCTCCAAAAGCCCACGCCTCCAAAAGGAAGGGTTTCCAGAAACAAAGCCTCCCCTTGGGCCCAGCGCTGGGCCTGCCCTGCCCCTGCCCTGGCCATGGCGTCATCCCTGCAGCCCCGCGCCCCCCTCTCTGTGGCGCTCCCCAACTACAGCCACTGGGCTGTCTGGTGACCTTACACGTGGACAGACTGAGAGAGTGAGGGGGCTCCCAGGCAGCAGCCTGCGGCAGAATCGCCTGGTGGCCTGTGGAAGCTGGGGCCTGGGAGGGGCGCGGTCAGCCCTAAGGCCCGCCGGTGAGGGCACGCTGCCGCTGGGCCTGCGTGTGAAAGTGCTGGGGCCGGCCTCAGCCTCCCAGGACACAGGCGCTGGGAGCTGGCCCTCTGCCTGCCCTCTGCCCACGTTATGGGCCAGCGCCGGGCAGTGGGGAGCAGCCCCGCCCTAGACCACCACAGGAGGGAGGCAGATGGCCGGCCTGCCTTGGCTGGTGCGCCTCTTACCTGGGGCCCACACCCCCGCCCAGGCTCAGCCCTTGCAGGGAGCGTCCAGGGAGCTTCCCATTCCACACTCGACTCCTCCCGTCCTGTCCTCCTCCTGAAAGATGCATGGAGCTTGAAAATTGCATCAAAGCCTCCTGCTTCCTAGGCTCACGGGCAGGAGGGAGGAGCTGGGAGCCCTGGAGGGGCCTTGGGCCGTGGTGCTGCTCGGCCAGCCCCGGACGCTGCTCTGGGTTTTCGCAGGGCTCTGCAAGGAGCAGCTAAGGGAGACGAGCCCCAGGTGTGCGTGCAGGTGCAGCGTGGGGCCAGCAGGACAGGCTCGGTGGGTGGGCGGGGGCGTCCCCTGCCGGCGGACAGCAGGCATCCACTCTCCTCTGCAGCTGTTCTTGGCATTAAACACAGATCTACGCGTGCACCTACGCGTGGGTGTGAAGACAAGGGTGGACGCGCGGGGCAGTTCCTGTCCTGTGGCTGCCGTGAGCGCGGCAGGGACCGCCTCGCCCTGACGCTGTCGCAGGTGGGCAGGTGCGTCCGCGGGCAGACCTGGAGCTGGGCGTGCAGGGTCTGCCCGGTGGGACCTCCGACTTTCCTCGCACAGCTGCCCAGTGAGGCAGCCCTGAGCAGAGTAGGCAGTGTGCTTCCTGTGTTCTCACCAACAAGTGCTGTGCAAACGCCTGGAGACTCGGAGCTCCCCAGCTCGATGGGGAGCCACCTGGGAAAGCATGACGAAGCTGGTTTACACATCCTCTTCATGCTGCTCTCTCAGCACACGACAGCGGACGAGCTGTCCGGAGACCAGAGGAGGGCTGGCTTGCGACCGTGTCGGTGATCCGTGTTGGTGTGTGTGCTTGCACACGGGCGTGCATGTCTTACTCAGCGCATTCCCACCTCTCTCTGGGCTGGTCACAGAGCCCATTGCCTTCTGTGGGGAGGGGACGAGAGCTGCCAGCCCTGCTCCCCAAGAGAAGTGTTGGGGCCTGGCTGGTGGGTCCATGTGACAGACTGGGCAGGGCGGTGGGTGCTCATGCTGGGCCGTGGGGTTGGCTTGGCCCAGGCCGGGGGCATGCTGAGCCTGGAGCCCGAGGCAGCCCTGTCTGCTAGGGAAGGGGGTGGTGTGCCGCTGTGTTGGGGTGTCAGGCCGCCTCTGCACAGGGTGGTCCCAGCAGAACGTTGACTCTCTCTCCACGTGGTGGTGGGCTGGTGTGGGCTGGGCTTGCTCCAGCACCAGTGGTCAGCTGTGGGTCCGCTGGGGCCGGCTGCTCTAGGGTAGCTCTGCTGGGACCACCAGCTCTCTTGCGTGGGGTCTCCCATTTGCCAGCGCGCTGGCCGGGCTCATCCTCCAGAAGAGACAGAAGGCTCAGCACTAGCAGGGTCACCGCCCACCCCAGGGCGTGCACACAGGGAGGGGAGTCCCGCGGCCAGCATGGGGACCCCTCTCCTGCAGCAGGACAGGTGTGCACGGGCCCTCTGTGCAAAGCTGACCACCAGCGCTCGTCACGCAGCACACAGTGGGGGACTGAGACCTGGTGACAGGCAGGACAAGGCCACTGCTCCTGGGAGGGTGCGGGCACCCGTGCGGACCCAGTGGGAGGAGCGTGTGGATCTGATGGGAACGGGGGGAGGATCCCTGGGGAGAGGTTTGGCTGGGGTTTGAAAGGGTACCTAGGAGTTCACCTATGGCCCTAGGGGTGGGCCTGCCTCCTGGCTCCTGGGACCCCTGCTGACCCTAGAGTCAGAAGGCAGAACCTCACCCCAGAGCTGAGGAAGGGGGGCCCGAAGTCCTGCACGGACTGCCCCTGCCCAGGCAGCCCAAGGATTAAACAGACTTTGTTGGGATTACTGCTGCCAATCAAGTTCAAGTGCATTTTTAAGAGCTTAATTTGCGGCCCTGGGTTTCGAATAAAATCATCAAGTCCAGTCGATTAAACTCATTAAGGCGACCGGACTGGCTGGCGTTCGCGCCGCCGTCAGATTTGGAGAATTAATTAGGGGCCTGTTATCCTTTGTCGGGATTAGCGGGGCCGGCCCGGAGGCTCGGGGTTTCACTAAAAGACGGGCTGTAATCTCCTCAGTGGGGCCCCAGGAGACAGCCCTGGGAGGCTCCTGTGAATCAGGAAGTGCTGCGCTAGGCATCTCTGATCCTCTCCAGCAGGCCCAGGAGCCGGTGGGAGGGAGGGGGAGGCTCCAGGGAGCCCGTCCTGGGTGGCGCTTCAGGTCACGTGCTGCACACCGTCCTGACCTCAGACCTGGGAGGAGGGAGGCCTGTGTGGAGGATGTTGGGCTCCTTTGCTTTTCGAAAGTGCCCTGCACCCCAGTGGGTGGGATTTCAAGCTTCCATCTTCTTGTTAACTCAGCCATGTGACCAAACTTGGCGCCAGGAGCATCCTGATTCCGTGGGGGGCTGGTTTCTGTGAAAAGCCAGTCAGAGCCCCCCAGGGACCTGGTATAGTGGTTGCTTAGTCGCTGCCTTGCGGCTGACCCTGCGACCCTGTGAACTGCCGCACACCAGGCTCTTCAGCCTTCCAGGGTCTGACAGAGTCCACCCAAACCCATGTCCATCGAGTCAGTGATGCCATCCAACCACCTCATCCTCTGTCACCCCCTTCTCCTCCCACCTTCAATCTTTCCCAGCATCGGGGTCTTTTCTAATGAGTCAGCTCTTCACATCAGGTGGCCGGATTATTCAAGCTTCAGCATCAGTCCTTCCAATGAATATTCAGGACTCATTTCCTTCAGGATGGACTGGCTGGATCTCCTTGCAGTCCAAGGGACTCTCAAGAGTCTTCTCCAACACCACAGTTCAGAAGCATCAGTTCTCAGCCTTCTTTATAGCCCAGGGTTACACCATGGACTGGAAGTGCTAGGCCGGGCAGGCACTGCCTGAAGCGCAAGCCAGCCCGGAGGAGGGTGGCGACAGAGAGATACTGCGTGAGCACCTGCATCAAGCCGCACCTGAAACTGCTCCTTGGACTTTTTGGTTCCATGAGCCAGTCTGCTCCTCCTTTCCTGCTTATGCCAGTCGAAACCGAATCAGCCCAGATCTCAGGGGTCCGGCCTTCCATGCATCAGAGCTGGGCAGGACTCGAGAGGAGCTTCAAAGTCCTCCCAATTGATTTGTGGGGAAACTGAGGGCAGAGAGCCAGACGTGACCGTGAGTGGGCGGAACTTGGTCACAGAGGCAGTAGCCAACTCAAAGTGGCCCAAGAAAAGGGGGGCATTTACAGGGTCCCCGGGCAGAAAGGCGGGGGCTTTGGGGTGTCTGGAGCAACTGCTTCTGCTGGGCCCCCAGCCTCCCTGCATCCCTTGACTCTGCTCTGGGAGGTGCCCCCTCCCTGCCCCCACCCCCAGCTGCCCCTCTCCCCCAGCCAAGCCAGTGCCCAGCTGTGGTCTCTTGAGCCCAGCAAATAGAGGAGTGGGAAGCTTTCCGACAGCTGCCACCAGCGTCCCAGGACCATGCCCTCGGCTCTGACAGGACCACGTCCCTGTGGTCAGAGGCCTGCTCTACTCAAGAAAACACAGTCCCTGACTGGCCAGGCTCGATCACACCCAGGAACTGGGGGTGGAGGCCCGAGGGTTGGGGGAACCCACGAATGCCTGGGGCAGTTGCTATGCATGGGGGCAGGCAGAGACCACGGAGACTCTGAGAGCCGCGGTAGGGCGGACGGCGGGGGAGGGGGGCGGAATGCCAGACACTTGGAGGAGCGGGAGTCTTTGCAAAGTGGGGGCGGGGCCGGGGGGGGGTCCCCGAGGCAGGGGCAGTTACAGAGGCTGAAGCATTGAGGGTCTTGGGCTAGAAAGCAAGCTGCCAACCGTGAGGTCCTCCGTCAGTCAGGCCACCTCTGGGGCAGGTAGGCACCCTGGGGCCCTCTCCCTGCCAGGCACCCAGGCAGGACAGGGGTGCCCGCTGCAGTGGGAGAGGTGGGCCTCAGGTGTGCAAAGAGCTTTACACGTGAGTCACAAGTGCCGGGGTCTGAGGCAGGTGAGGGGCTGGCAGGAAGGGCAGGCTGGCCTGAGAGTGGGCAGGTTGAGGTTGGCAGAGGGCCTGGGGACCCAGGATGCCGCTGAGCCGCGGGGGACGCTCCCATCCCTGGGGCCCCCAGACCCGGGGGCAGACCGCAGAGGAGCCCAGCCGTGCTCCCTAGGCCCCGAGGAGGCTTGTTCTGCGCTCAGCCAGTGCAAGCGTCGCACGACCCCAGTCCTCTGCGGAGTCGGCGTCTCTCCCGGGCCTGGCGCTGGGTCCCTCCTCGCGAAACGGGGTGCGTGTGCGCGCGCGCGTGTGCCCCTGCTTGATGCTCGATCGCGGTTCCGGCTCCGGCTTCCTGCTCTCCCGGAGCCCCAAGTGCGGTCCTAGAGCTCTGCTCAGCTGGGCAAGGCCCTTGCCCGACGCCCACGTTCGAGTCCAGCTCTCAAGCATGCTCCCTCCGCTGCCTGGCCGGTCCTTGCTGCCGCGGGGCGTGGGGCTGGGGCGTGGGCGAGGGCAGCGTCCAGCGGGGGCCGCACCCGCACCCACCACCCACAGCGGCTCCCCTCCCCCGTTCTCGCCCAGGCCCTTTCCTCTCCACTCATCAATAGGCCTGGAACGGCTCCTCTGATGGTTTCCTTAGCAACATTCCCACAGGTCAGCCTGCCTTCCCCAAAACCCAGCTCCTCGAAGGCCCTGCGGTCACCTCCCGCGCCGAGCTGAGGGCTGCAGGGCCCAGGCCACCCTCGGCCACATGGGTGAGGCTGCCCTGCTGCCTCGGGGCCCGGCACTGTGGGCGGCCTGCGGGCAGAGTCCGAGCTCACAGGCTGCAGGGCTGTGGGGGACGCCGGCCCAAGTGGGCGTCTGCAATGGGCCAGAGCAGGGGGGCGGCCCCACCGTGCAGCCCCCGCCGACCAGGCACCGGCCAGTCCGCACAGGCACCGGCGGAGCCTGTGAAACGGCCCGAATCGTGCTCTGCCCACAGGTGCCCATCCAGGTGCAGAGCCCAGCCAGCCCCACCTGCGGGCTCTGACGGACCCCAGAGCCACGGGCCCCTCCCCTAGGCGGGGGTCACGGTCCCCGGTCTCCCTCTGGGCCCTTCCCGCACTCCCGCACAGTTAGCTTTGCAGCCCAAGCCGGACACTGTGTCCTTTCTCCCGTGATTTGTCCGCCTCAGTTTGAGGCTCACAGTCGGACTTCTGTGTGAAAGTGAAAGTCACTCGGTCGTGTCTGACTCATCGTGACCCCACGGACTATGCAGTGCACGGGATTCTCCAGGCCAGAACACTGGAGTGGGCAGCCTTTTCCTTCTCCAGGGGACCTTCCCGAGCCAGGGAGCGAGCCCAGGTCTCCCTCATTGCAGGTGGGTTCTTTACCAGCTGAGCCACCAGGGAAGCCCAAGAATGCTGGAGTGGGTAGCCTGTCCCTTCTCCAGCGGATCTTCCCGACCCAGGAATCGAACTGGGGTCTCCTGCATTGCAGGCGGATTCTTTACCAGCTGAGCCACCAGGGACTTCTGTTAGTTTGCATAAAAATCCCGATTTCTGGCTTCCCCTGAACCACGGGAAGCTCTCGTTTAGCTTGATGCTTGGGGCACCAGGCACGGTTGGGGGAGCAGCCCTGCAGGGCTTCACCCTGACTGCGTGGCCTCTTGACCCTTCGTGGCTGGAGGCCCAGGGCCCTGGAGGGGAGTCCTGGGAGGGGAATCCCAGTGGGGGGGTCCCAGGAGGGGAGTCCCAGGGGTGACCTGGGGGGTGGGGCCCAGCAGCTTGAGTGGCGGTTGCTTTTCCTGACCCCCAGTCCCTGGGAAAGCCTCCTGCCTCACACTGAGCACCGAGCAAGGGGGGCTCAGGAAAGTTCCAGCTCCTTCCCCTCCACCTGCCCCAGAGGAGCGAGATGCTGGGGGAAGTCGACCTCTAAATTCACTGGGCCTCTGAGCCCAGGGGTCTGCCCTGCCCTGCAGCGACCACTGCCGTGAATGCCCTAGGCTGAGGCTCAGGGGGGAGTCCCCTCCCCCAGCCCTCCCTCTGGGAAGCCGCTGGCCAGGTCAGGTAGGCAGAGGGAAGACCGCCTCGCGTCTGAAGGCTGAGGTTGCCCTTGTTGCTGAACCAAACCTACTGACCCAGCGCTGCAGGGAGGGAGAGGACCCCATTTCTCGCGAGGCCACGCAAGATCGGGCAGCCCACCTCCGAGGACACTGTCTCCCTGGTGCTTCTCGGGAGAGTTTTTACGGACAGGTGGGGGTGGGGGGCTGCAGGGGGTGTGGGCAGCTCGTGCGCAGTGCCCCAGGCTGGCTGGCATCAGGGCCCAGCCTCAGTGTCTGCCAGTCTGGGTCTGTGTGCTAGCTGGCAGCACCTTTCATCTGGAGGGGGGTCTCCTTCCTGTGAAGACCACTTAGGAACGTGTGACAGGCCTTTATGTGTGCCTTTCAGGGAAACAGGAATTGGGGGGGTGGGCCCCCACAGCTCAGCCTCGCAGTGGGTGGGGGTGGGTGCCCCTCCCTTCCCCCTCAGTGGAATAAATATCGAATTATTTCATTTGATAATTCCTCACTGGAAGGCAGGCCACCTCCCAGGGTGCTTGGCGGGTCTTTCCTTGTCAGGAGCTTCCAGAGATGGCAACAGAGAGGTTTAATTACAACCTACCCCCAGCCCCCGGGGCACTGACCCACCCTGGCTACACCCCAGGCTTGGCAGGCTTTAATTAGGAGCAAAGAAGTGCTCCCCAGAGCCCCCTCAGCCTGTCTGCCTCCCACTGGCGGGCAGAGCTGGCTGGCAAGGCCACTACCGAGTGGGCAGCTGACTGTCCGGCAGCAGGGGCCTGCGCCTTCGCGCTGATGGACAGAGGGTAGCAGTCAGCATGTGGGGGCTGGTTTGGGCCAGGCTGCTGTGCGGCGGTTTTCTTTTTTAATGAGATGCTGCTATGCGTTATTTTCTCTATTTTGCTGGCCTGACATTGTTCGGTCTTTGCTGCCGCGCAGCTTTGCTCCGGACGTGGTGAGCCGGGAGCCCCTCTGGTGGCAGCGTGCGGCCTTCTCACCGCAGGGGCCTCTTGATGGGGAGCTGGGGCTGTAGGGAGCTGGGGCTTCTGTAGCTGCGGTGTGTTGCCCTGTGGCACATGGGGCCTTCCCGGGCCAGGGGCGGGACCCGTGTCTCCTGCGTTGGCAGGTGGGTTCTCCACCAGGGAGGCTGAGCTGGCTGCTTTCTGTCCTGTCGATGGCACACAGAGCAAGCTTGAGCCACAGAGGTGCCCTTTCCTGAAAACCCGCCTCCTTTCGGATGACCCGTCTTTGTTTCACCCTTGGCACACCGGTCCTGCCAGAGCTAGCTCTGGGGGTACCTGTGGTGGTCCTAAATGCCGGAACCTTACCCGCTGGGCAGCTCAGAGTGGGAGTTGAGCCCATGAGCTCGTGACTGTGCCCTGGGGCAGGTCAGCCGGCCTCCCGGAGCAGAGGTCGTCACCTGGACATTGGGAGAAGCAGGGCAGCCTCTCTTGAGGACTGACCACAGGGCGGTGTGGGAAACCCAGGGGTGTCCTCACCCCACCAGCCTGCAGCCCCGGGGGTGGGCTGCATGCAGAATGCCTGCCCCCCACGTGCCTGGTCCCTCTGCCCCTCTGCCTGAGACCCTGTCCTGTGTCACAGCCTGGAAGAGCGGGAGCTGGAAGAGGAGCACGCAGCTTCCTTGCCCCGCAGCCCACCGTGGGCAGTTCTTTTCCGTTTCTTCATAATGAAATAGTCTTTTGCCCCCGCCGCCCCACGGCACGCGGGATCTAGGTCCCCGACCAGGGGCCGGACCCAGGGCCCTGCATCGGCAGTGCTGAGTGTAACCCCTGGGCCACCCGGAAGGTCCTGGCGGTTCTTTCTTTACATTTGCTCATATCACCTTTTTTCTTGGTATGCTTCTCTCTTACTACCTCTTTTAGATTTATTTCACTAAGGCTATACTGTCTAGTGACTATTTCTTTAAAAAAAGACCTAACTGTAGTTAAGTTCGCACAACGTAAAATTTACCGGCCTTGCCATTTTTAAGCATACACTTCACTAGCCTTAACCGCATTCATGTTACCACGTGGCCAATGTCCAGGACCCTTCATCTTGTGAAACCGAAACTCTGGCCCTGCTAAACACTAACTCCCTGCCCTCCCCCAGCCCCTGGCCCCATCTCTACCCCCCGTCTCTCTGGATCTGACTCACCTAGGGGCCGCCTGTAAGCGGAGTCAGACAGTGTTTGTCCTTTGGAGACAGGCTCGTCTCACTGTCCGCAGTGTCCTCAGGGCTCATCCCTGTTGTCCCGTGTGTCAGAACGTCCTTCCTTTTTCAAGGCGGAGCGGCAGTTCGTTGTCTGAATGGGCCGCGCTTTGCTCGTCCGTTTATTCCTCCGTGGACGCTTGGCTTTTGTGAGTAATGCTGCTCTGCCGGCGTGGGTGTCTGCATGTCTGGGCCCAGTGTGCAGCTCCTCTGGGCGTGCGCTCAGAAGCTCTGGCCCGTGCGGGAACGCTGGGCTTGAGTTTCGTGGGCCCTTCGTATGGTTTGCGCCCTTGCGCATCCCACCAGCGGAGCCAGAGCTCCCCGTCTCTCCACACCCTCCCCAGCAGTCGCTTCCTCCTCCTCCCTCCCTGTCCTTCCTCCCTCTCTGTCGATAGTGCTCATCTCAACGGCTGTGAGGTGACATCTCTTTATGGCTTCAATTTTCATTTCTCTAATGACTAGCACTTCCTTGTGGGTTACAGCCTCGTCGTAGCAAATGGACCTGCAAGACCCAGTGAAGCTCCGAGCCCCCCACGGTAGGTCACAGTGGAGGCTTCTGACAAAACGGTGTCCACTGGAGGAGGAAATGGGAAACCACTCCACTACTCTTCCCTCAAGAACCCCATGGACAGCGTGAGAAGGCAAAAAGGTGTAACGCTGGAAGATGAGCCCCCCAGGTCAGAAAGCGTCCTTGGTGCCACTAGGGAAGCGCAGAGGGCAATTACCAACAGCTGCAGAAAGAACGGAGTGGCTGGGCCAAATCGGAAATGATGCCCAGTTTTGGACGTGTCTAGTCGGAGAAGGCGGTGGCAGCCCACTCCAGTACTCTCGCCTGGAAAATCCCATGGATGGAGGAGCCTGGTGGGCTGCAGTCCATGGGGTCGCTAAGAGTCAGACACGACTGAGCGACTTCACTCTCACTTTTCACTTTCATGCATGGGAGAAGGAAATGGCAACCCACTCCAGTGTTCTTGCCTGGAGAATCCCAGGGATGGCAGAGCCTGGTGGGCTGCCGTCTATGGGGTCGCACAGAGTCGGACACGACTGAAGCGGCTTAGCAGCATCAGCAGTGGTGAAAGTACAGTTGTTGCTGTAAGAACGATGTTTCAGAGGAACCTGTAATGTTAGGTCCATGAAGCTAGTAAGCTGGACACGGTCAAGCAGGAGATGGCAAGACTGAACATCAGCGTCTTAGGAATCAGTGAACTAAAATGGACAGGAACAAGTGACTTTAACTCAGATGGCCATTATATCTACTACTGCAGGCAAGAATCCCTTGGAAGAAATGGAGTAGCCATCATAGTCAACAAGAGTCCAAAATGCATTATGTGGGTACAACCTCAAAAACGACAGAATGATCTCACTTTTTTCCCAAGACAAACCATTGAACATCATGGTATTCAAAGTCTGTGTGCCAAACATTGATGTGGAAGAAGCTGAAGCTGACTGAGTCTATGAAGACCTACAAGACTTTCTAGAACTAACACCAAAAAAAAAAAAAAAAAGGTTGTCCTTTTCACCATAGGAGATTGAAATGCAAAATAGAAAGTCAAGAGATGCCTGGAGTAATAGGCAACTTTGGCCTTGGAGTACAAAATGAAGCAGGGCAAAGGCTAACAAAGTTTTGGCAAGAAAACACACTGGTCATAGCAAACACTTTCCCCAACAACCCAAGAGATGACTCTACACATGGACATCACCAGAAGGTCAATACTGAAATCAGATTGATTATATTCTTTGTAACAGAAGATAGAGAAGCTCTATACAGTCAGCAAAAGCAAGACTGGGAGCTGACTCTGGCTCAGATCATAAGCTCCTTATTGCAAAATTCTAGCTTCAGTTGAAGAAAGTATGGGAAACTAATAGGCCATTCAGGTGTGACCTAAATCAAATCCCTTAGGATTATACAGTTGAGGTGATACATTCAGGAGATTAGATCTGGTATACAGAGTGCCCGAAGAACTATTCAGTATTCTTACCTTGAGAAGCCCATGAACAGCATGAAAAGGCAAAAGGATAGGACACTGAAAGATGAACTCCCCAGGTCGGTAGGTGCCCAATATGCTACTGGAGATCAGTGGAGAACTAACTCCAGGAAGAATGAAGAGACGGAGCCAAAGCAAAAACAACACCCAGCTGTGGGTGTGACTGGTGATAGAAGCCAGGTCCGATGCTATAAAGAGCAATATTCCATAGGAACCGGGATGTTAGGTCCATGAATCAAGGCAAATTGGAAGCAGTCAAACAGGAGATGGCAAGAGTGAACGTCGATGTTTTCAGAATCAGTGAACTAAGATGGACTGGAATGGGTGAATTTAACTCAGATGACCATTGTATCTCTTACTGTGGGCAGGAATCCCTTAGAAGAAATGGAGTAGCCATCATGGTCAACAAAAGAGTCTGAAATGCAGTACTTGGATGCAATCTCAAAAACGACAGAATGATCTCTGTTCGTTTCCAAGGAAAATCATTCAATATCACGGTAATCCAAGTCTAAGCCCCGACCAGTAACGCTGAAGAAGCTGAAGTTGAACGGTTCTATGAAGACCTACAAGACCTTCTAGAACTAACAGCCAGAAAAGATGTCCTTTTCATTATAGGGGACAGGAATGCAAAAGTAGGAAGTCAAGAAACACCTGGGGTAACAGGCAAGTTTGGCCTTGGAGAATAGAATGAAGCCAGGCAAAGGCTTATAGAGTTTTGCCAAGAGAATGCACTGGTCATAGCAAACACCCTCTTCCAACAATGCAAGAGAAGACTCTACACATGGACGTCACCAGATGGTCAACACCAAAATCAGATTGATTATATTTTCTGCAGCCAAAGATGGAGAAGCTCTGTACAGTCTACAAAAACAAGACCAGGAGCTGACTGTGGCTCAAATCATGAACTCCTTATTGCCAAAGTCAGACTCAGATTGAAAAAAGTACGGAAAACCACTAGACCATTCAGGTATGACCTGAATCAAATCCCTTATGATTACACAGTGGAAGTGAGAAATAGATTGAAGGGCCTAGATCTGATAGATAGAGTGCCTGATGAACTATGGAATGAGGTTCGTGACATTGTACAGGGGACAGGGATCAAGACCATCCCCATGGAAAAGAAATGCAAAAAAGCAAAATGGCTGTCCCAGGAAGCCTTACAAATAGCTGTGAAAAGAAGAGAAGAAAAAAGCAAAGGAGAAAAGGAGAGATATACCCATTTGAATGCAGAGTTCCAAAGAACAGCAAGGAGAGATAAGAAAGCCATCTTCAGTGATCAATGCAAAGAAATAGAGGAAAAGAACAGAATGGGAAAGACTAGAGATCTCTTCAAGAAAATTAGAGATACCAAGGGAACATTGCATGCAAAGATGGGCTCAATAAAGGACAGAAATGGTATGGACCTAACAGAAGCAGAAGATATTAAGAAGAGGTGGCAAGAATACATGGAAGAACTGTACAAAAAAGATCTTCACAACCCAGATAATCACAATGGTGTGATCACTCACCTAGAGCCAGACATCCTGGAATGTGAAGTCAAGTGGGCCTTAGGAAGCATCACTACAAACAAAGCTAGTGGAGGTGATGGAATCCCAGTTGAGCTATTTCAAATCCTGAAAGATGATGCTGTGAAAGTGCTGCACTCAATATGCCAGCAAATTTGGAAAACTCAGCAGTGGCCACAGGACTGAAAAAGGTCAGTTTTCATTCCAATCCCAAAGAAAAGCAATGCCAAAGAATGCTCAAACTACCGCACAATTGCACTCATCTCACACGCTAGTAAAGTAATGCTCAAAATTCTCCAAGCCAGTCTTCTGCAATATGTGAACCATGTACTTCCTAATGTTCAAGCTGGTTTTAGAAAAGGCGGAGGAACCAGAGATCATATTGCCCACATCCGCTGAACCATGGAAAAAGCAAGAGAGTTCCAGAGAAACAGCTATTTCTGCTTATTGACTATGCCAAAGCCTTTGACTGTGTGGATCACAATAAACTGTGGGAAATTCTGAAAGAGATGGGAATACCAGACCACCTGACCTGCCTCTTGAGAAATCTGTATGCAGGTCAGGAAGCAACAGTTAGAACTGGACATGGAACAACAGACTGGTTCCAAATAGGAAAAGGAGTGCGTCAAGGCTGTATATTGTCACCCTGCTTATTTAACTTCTATGCAGAGTACATCATGAGAAACGCTGGGCTGGTTGAAGCACAGCTGAAATCAAGATCGCAGGGAGAAATATCAATAACCTCAGATACGCAGATGACCCCACCCTTATGGCAGAAAGTGAAGAGGAACTAAAAAGCCTCTTGATGAAAATGAAAGAGGAGAGTGAAAAAGTTGGCTTAAAGCTCAACATTCAGAAAACGAAGATCATGGCATCCGGTCCCATCACTTCATGGGAAATAGATGGGGAAACAGTGGAAACAGTGGCAGACTTTATTTTTGGGGGGCTCCAAACTTGCTGCAGATGGTGACTGCAGCCATGAAATTAAAAGATGCTTACTCCTTGGAAGGAAAGTTATGACCAACCTAGACAGCATAATGAAAAGGAGAGACACTACTTTGCCAACAAAAGCCCATCTATCAAGGCTATGGTTTTTCCAGTGGTCATGTATGGATGTGAGAGTTGGACTATTAAGAAAGCTGAGCACCGAAGAATGGATGCTTTTGAACTGTGGTGTTGGAGAAGACTCTTGAGAGTCCCTTGGACTTCAAGGAGATCCAACCAGTCCATCCTAAAGGAGATCAGTCCTGAATGTTCACTGGAAGAACTGATGCTGAAGCTGAAACTCCAATCCTTTGGCCACCTGATGTGAGGAACTGACACTTTGGAAAAGACCCTGATGCTGGGAAAAATTGAAGGCAGGAGAAGGGGATGACAGAGGATGAGATGAATGGATGGCATCACCGACTCAACGGACACGAGTCTGGGTGAACTCTGGAACTTGGTGATGGACAGGGAGGCCTGGCTGCAGTCCATGGGGTCACAAAGAGTCCGACGCAACGGAACAACTGAACTGAACTGAACTGAAGAACTATGGATGAAGGTTTGTAACACTGTACAGGAGGCGGTGAGCAAAACCATCCCCAAGAAAAAGAAATGCAAGAAGGCAAAATGGTTGTCTGAGACAGTTTTATAAATAGCTGAGGAAAGAAGAGAAGTGAAAGTCAAGGGAGAAAGGGAAAGACACACCCAACTGTATGCAGAGTTCCGGAGAAGAGCAAGGAGAGAACAGAAGGCTTGCGTAAATGAACAATGCAAAGAGCAGAGGGAAATGGCAGAAAGTGAAGAGGAACTAAAGAGCCTCTTGATGGAGGTGAAAGAGGAGAGTGAAAAAGCTGGCTTAAAGCTCAACATTCAGAACAGTAAGATCATGGCATCTGGTCCCATCACTTCCTGGCAAATAGTTGGGGAAACAATGGAAACGGTGACAGACTTTATTTTCTTGGGCTCCAAAATCACTGCAGATGCTGACTGCAGCCATGAAACTAAAAGACACTTGCTCCTTGGAAGGAAAGTTATGACCAACCTAGATAGTATATTAAAAAGCAGAGACATTACTTTGCCAACAAAGGTCCGTTTAGTCAAAGCTATGATTTTTCCAGTAGTCATGTATGGATGTGAGAGTTGGACCATAAAGAAAGCTGAGCGCTGAAGAATGGATGCTTTTGAACTGTGGTGTCGGAGAAGACGCTTGAGAGTCCTGTGGACAGCAAGGAGATCGAACCAGTCCTTCCTAAAGAAAATCAGTCCTGAATATTCACTGGAAGCACTGAAGCTGAAGCTGAAGCTCCAAACCTTTGGCCACCTGATGCGAAGAGCCAACTCATTGAAAAAGACCCTGACGCTGGGAAAGATTGAAGACAGGAGGAGAAGGAGACGACAGAGGATGAGATGGTTGGAAGGCGTCACCGACTCGATGGACATGAGTTTGAGCAAGCTCCAAGAGTTGTTGCTGGACAGGGAGGCCTGGCGTGCTGCAGTCCATGGGGTCACAGAGAGTCAGACATAACTGAGCAACTGAACTGAACTGAATAGAATGGGAAAGACTAGAGATCTATTTAAGAAAATTGGAGATATCAAGGGAACATTTCATGCAAGGATGGGCTTGATAAAGGACAGAAATAGTAAGGACCTAACGGAAGCAGATGAGATTAAGAAAAGGTGTCAAGAATACACAGAAGAATCACACATAAAGGTCTTAATGACTCAGGTGACCACGATGACGTGGTCACTTACCCGAGCCAGTCATCCCACAGTGTGAAGTCAAGTGTGGGCCTTAGGGAGCATCATGACAGACGAAGCTAGTGGGAGAGACGGAACTCCAGCTGAGCTCTTTCAAATCCTGAAAGAGGATGCCGTTGAAGTGCTGCACGCAACATGTCAGCAGATTTGGAAAATTCAGCAGTGACCACAGGACTGGAGAAGGTCAGTTTTCATTCCAGTCCCAAAGAAAGGCATTGAGAAAGAATGCTCACACAACTGTGAACTTCTGCTCATTTCACGTGCTAGCAGGGTAATGCTCCAAATCTTTCAAGCCAGGCTTCAGCAGTGTGTGAGCCAGGAACTTCCAGATGTGCAGGCTGGTTTAGAAAAGACAGAGGGACCAGAGATCAAATTGCCAGCATTCGTTGGGTCATGGAGAAAGCATAGGAAATTCCAGGGAAACGTCTAATTCTTCTTCATTGACTATGAGAAAGCCTTGGACTGTGTGGATCACAACAAATTGTGGACAGTTCTCAAAGAGATGGAAGTACCAGACCACCTTACCTGTCAACAGAGAAATCTTAATGCAGGCCATGAAGCAGCAGCTAGAACCTTACACGGGATAACTGACTCGTTCCAAATTGAGAAAGGAGTATGACAAGGCTGTATAATGTCACCCTGCTTATGTAACTTAGATGCAGAGTGCATCATATGAAATGTGGGCTGGATGAATCACAAGCTGGAATTAAGACTGCAAGGAGAAATATCAACAACCTCAGATATGCAGATGACACCACTCTAAAGGCAGAAGGGAAAAGGAATTTAAGAGCCTCTTGATGAGGGTGGAAAAGGAGAGTAAAAAAGCTGAAACTTCACATTAAAAAAACGAAAATCATGGCATCCAGTCCCATCACTTCATGGCAAACAAAAGGGGAAAAATTGGAAGCAGTGACAGGTTTTCTTTTCTCTGAAATCACCATGCATGGTGACAGCAGCCAAAAAATTGAAAGATATTTGCTTCTTGGAAGAGAAGCTCTGACCAACGTAGAGAGCACATCAAAAGGCAGCTACATCACTTTGCCGACAAAGACTCGTATAGTGAAAGCAATGGTTTTTCCATTAGTCATGAATAGATGTGAGAATTAGGCCATAAAGTAGGCTGAGTGCCAAAAAATGGATGGTTTTGGACTGTGGTGCAGGAGAAGACTCTTGAGAGTCCCTTGGACAGCAAGGAGATCAAACCAGTCAATTCTAAGGGAAATCAGCCCCGAGTATTCATTGGAAGGACTGATGCTGAGGCTCCAATACTCTGGGCACCTGATGTGAAGAGCTGACTCATTGGAAAAGCCCCTGATGCTGGGAAAGATTGAGGGCAAAAGGAGAAGCGTGCAGTAGATGGTGAGATGGTTAGAGCACTTTGCCGACTCAATGCACGTGAATCTGAGCAAACGCCTGGAATTCGTGCGTGAAGGGCAGGGAAGCCTGGCAAGGTACAGTCCACGGGGACGCAAAGGGTCAGACATGACTTAGCGCAGGAACAACGGCAGTTAGGTCCTTCAGGCTAAGTTTTTAGCAACTTAATCTGAACCATAGATAGAAGACTGCTGAAGACATAGCGACACCTATGAATGAAGTTGGAGGGCGACACGGCAACCCACCCCAGTGTTCTGGTCTGGAGAGTGCCACAGACAGAGGGGCCTGGCAGGCTACAGTCCAGCGGGTCACGAAGGGCCAGACATGACTGACGCTACTTAGCACGCATGCATGAACAAAGTGGGAAGCCAGGAGATACCTGGCGTGGCAATGACGTCTGGGCTTGCAATGCAAAGCGAAGCGGTTTTCCGTGGAAGCCTGCCGCTCAGTCACCGCCTGTCTCTCGGTTTACCTACTGAGGGGTCGGGAGCCTCAGGTCTCGGGTGTGGTCCGATGGAGCCACCCATCGCTTTGCCACCCTCGCGCACGTCGTCCAGACGGAGGCTCTCGGCTGGGGCGCGCAGAGGGGCCGCGGTCTCTGCGCACGGCCTTGGCCTGTGGGGGGGAGCTTGTCGGTCCAGGCGGCACATCGTCCAGATGGAGGCTCTCGGCTGGGGTGCGCAGAGGGGCCGCGGTCTCTGCACTCGGCCTTGGCCTGTGTGGGGAGCTTGTCGGTCCAGGCGGCACATCGTCCAGACGGAGGCTCTCGGCTGGGGCGCGCAGAGGGGCCGCGGTCTCTGCACTCGGCCTTGGCCTGTGGGGGGGAGCTTGTCGGTCCAGGCGGCACATCGTCCAGACGGAGGCTCTCGGCTGGGGCGCGCAGAGGGGCCGCGGTCTCTGCACTCGGCCTTGGCCTGTGGGGGAGCTTGTCGGTCCAGGCGGCACATCGTCCAGACGGAGGCTCTCGGCTGGGGCGCGCAGAGGGGCCGCGGTCTCTGCACTCGGCCTTGGCCTGTGGGGGAGCTTGTCGGTCCAGGCGCAGTGCTAAGTCTGGACAGTGCTGGATGGCTCTCGGGGTGGTCTAGCGTTTCCTCTGGGCCCTTCGCCATCCCAAAGCCACGTGCCCCGGGGCTAGGTCTCTGCGGCCCTCCTGGTTCTCAGCGCGTAGTGCCTGCTGACAGACTGTCTCCAGGGCTGGCGGGCTGCCCGGCTCACCTCTGGTTCCTGGGGTGCCTGGGCTGGCGTGGCTGGGTTCTGATGAGCACCTGTATCAGCAGCTGCCCCTTTACATTTCTGGTGAACAATGAGTAACACGCTGAAGTTCAGCGCTTGGGACAGGCCGGGGTAGGGTTAGAGGGAAGGTGCTCGGCAGCACTCGGCAACGATGGCCGGTCCGTTGTGATGGGTGCAGGGAGGAGAGGAGACAGGCTCAACTCCACCCCCGGGGGCCAGTGGGGGTCCAGCGCCAAGGAGCAGGGTGTGTGCAGCTCAGGGACGAGGAGACCTGTCGGGGTGGTTCTGGGTGAGCTGCTGCAGCGGGTCACACATCCTCTGGGACGAGGAGGGGTGAGGAGCCCAGTCAGATATCCGGGGCAGCAGGCATCAGGGTGGGGCCTGCATAGACTGAGCTGCGTTCTTTTCACTACTGGGTTTTACCAGGAGGAGCAGGACAGGCCCAGCTGGCATCAGGAGTCCGCCTTGAGGCTGCCTGATGGCACTGTGTCAGGGACCGAGAGTGAGTGTAAGCCACTCCAGCAGTGTGGATGGAGGGGCCAGCCCTGCCCCAAGGCCCCTGAGCCCTGCTCCTCTGGGGCTCTGGTCCCCAGGCCTGGACTCCTCATCCTGTGTCCCTGTCTTGGGCTCCAGGCAGCCTCCAGATGGGCCCTGCATGTGGGATAAAGAGGAGGGTCGTTCCACTATTGCAAAGCCAGGTGTGTGCCCTGCTCCTGCCCACCAGGGTCCCCCCTCCACAGGGCGGTTTAGAGACCAGAGGCTCGGGGTGGCCCGGATCCTTGCTCACTTCACAGCTGCTCCAAGCCCCGGAGGAAACCGCCCCACCCTTTTGCAAAATCAAAACCCGAAGAGCATCCATATAGCTTCAGGCGTTAGGGAGGAAGACATCTGTGCCGCTCCTTTGAGAGAAGGAGCAGGCGCGGCAGCAGGAAGCAGGTTGCTTACGTCCAGGTAGCGGGCAGCTGGATGGTCCGGGTTGTCTCTGCCTGTTGAGCAGCAGAGGAGGGGCTGCCTGGGGAGAGTCCCAGGGAAGAGCCACTGATCAAGGCCAGGGCCCGCTGTCCAGAAGCTGGAACTGCCAGCCCCGGAGCAATGAGCTCTCAGACGCAGTAACCCCGAGCTCTCCTGGGGAGACCAGGCCCGCTTGTGGCTGAGTCCCCGGAGACTGACCACCTCTGTCCAAAGCTCGTTTTTCACATCTGCTCTCAGGATGGCTGCAGCTCGTGACTCGGGCTGGTTGTGAGGATTCAATGAGATTCTTGTCACCAGCAAGGCTGAGAAGTAGGAGACCGACACCCAGGAGGCTCTCCCCATGGCTGGTGGTCACGATGCCGAAGGCCCCAGGCGACATGGCAGTTCTCAGATACAAGGAATGGGGCGCCTGTCGGCGGGCCCAGCGTGGGGCTTCGGTTGGCAGGGGGACGGGGTCACAGCAGGGGCTGGAGCCGGGTGGGCCTGGCACCCTTTGTCCACTGAGAAGTCCTGGACACACATACAGTAACTGTCCAACATCAGGGAGGGGGAGGGCTTGGGGGGAACAGGCAGGGCCGTGTGTCGGGGATCAGGTCTGGACTTGGGAGAACTGGAGCGAGCCATCTGATGGACCGACAGCTGGCTGGCCACCATCAGATGAAAGCACCACGTCCTCCGTCCCCCCAGCTCTCACCTTGCGCTGGGAGAAGCAGGAGTCTGCACTTCTGAGCGGGGAAGGGGTGGGGCAGGGGGGGCGCCCCTGCAGCAAGCGCCCTGGCTTCGTACCCCAGGGGCTGGGCGCGTGGGCTCTGGGCGCTGGGTGGCCTGGGTCAGCTCCCCTTCCCTGGACGCGCACTGCACGACGGTCTTGTCATTTCCCATGGCCCTGTCCACGCTGCAGCGGCAAAGGCCGCGTCCTGGAGGAGTTGGAAGGACCAGAAGGCAGAATGGAGTGACCAGAGCCCTCATTCACAGTTCGATTTCAGCAGGGAGCACTGTCTCCCATGGGCCAGAGGCACTGCGCCGGGTGGAGGTTTCGAGAACAGTCGGGAACAGCAGGAGATGGAGATCATGGCCCACGCAACTGAGCGCCATGAGACCCACAGAAAACTGCTGGGTGTAGATCCTGGAGGAAATGTCTGTTCCAATCTTTGCCCATTGTAAGTTGAGCTGTTTATCTTGTTGTTGAATTTTAATAGCTCTTTATACACTCTGGAGCACTAGAAAGCTATCAGATACGCGATTTGCAAATATTTTTCTGATTCTGTGGGTTGTCTTTTTCTTTACTCTTCTGAAGTGTAAACTTTAAAATTTTCATGAAAAAAATTCATCTACTTTTCTTTGGTTGCTTGAACCTTAAGGATCGTACCTAAGAAACCATTGTCTGATCCAGGGTCATAAAGATCTATCCCTGTGTTTTCTTCTGACCATCTTACGGTTTTAGCCCTTGCGTTTAGGTCTGTCTTGGACCCTCCAGCCCACTCAGTACTCTGAGTTAAGTTTTGTGTGTAGTGTGACGTAGAGGTTCTCACTCTTTTGACTTACTGTCATCTTCGAATATAAAATGTGTCTCTTGAAGACATGATAGAGTGGATCATGTTTCTTAAAATGTCCGTTTTGCCGACCTTTGCCCCTTAGCTGCAGTATTTAATCTGTCCACGCTTCGTGTCGTTACTCTAAGGTCAGATTTATCTCTGCCATTTTGCCCTTTGTTTCTTCTTCCTCTGCTCCTCCATTCATGTCTTTTTGTGTGTTTTAAATAGATATTTTCGTGTGTCATTTTAGTTCCATTGGTTTTCCTGCATAGTTTTGGATTTATTTTCTTAGTACCTTGTCTGGGGAACATAATATTATTAATTTACCACAATCTAGTTTGAGTTAATATCAGCTCATTTCAATATGTACGAAGTCTTTGCTAAATGCAGCTCTGTCCCCCCTTCTTTCACCCTGTTATACCAACAACGCCCAGATACGCTTCGAGTTCTCAGCAGACAGTTATTGCTTTCTTTGTGCCTGTGTGCTAAGTTGCTTCAGTTGTGCCCAACTCTTTGCTACCCCATGGATTGTAGCCCACCAGGCTCCTCTGTCCCTGGTGGGATTCTCCAGGCAAGAATACTGGAGTGGGTTGCCATGCCCTCCTCCAGAGGATCTTCCTGACCCAGGGAGTGAAGCTGGGTTTTCTTCATTGCAGGTGGATCCTTCACTGGCTGAGCCATCAGGAAAGACTTTTGTTAGCTTAATGGTCAGCTTATTTAATGGTTAGCTATACAGCTTATTAAAAAGCAGAGACATTACTTTGCCAACAAAGGTCCGTCTAGTCAAGGCTATGGTTTTTCCAGTGGTCATGTATGGATGTGAGAGTTGGACTGTGAAGAAGGCTGAGCGCCGAAGACTGGATGCTTTTGAACTGTGGTGTTGGAGAAGACTCTTGAGAGTCCCTCGGACTTCAAGGAGATTCAACCAGTCCACCCTAAAGGAAATCAGTCCTGAATGCTTATTGGAAGGACAGATGCTGAAGCTGAAGCTCCAATACTTTGGCCACCTGATGTGAAGAGCTGACTCATTTGAAAAGACCCTGATGCTGGGAAAGATTGAAGGTGGGAGGAGAAGGGGATGACAGAGGATGAGATGGTTGGATGGCATCACCGACTCAATGGACATGAGTTTGGGTAAACTGCGGGAGTTGGTGATGGACAGGGAGGCCTGGCGTGGTGTAGTCCATGGGGGTCACAAAGAGTCGGACACGACTGAGCGACTGAACTGAACTGAACTGAACTGAACTGAATGTTTGCACAGAGACTCTGTAAATCCATGGAACCAAAACCTCTCCCGCTCTCTGCGGAGGGGCTGTGTGTGTTAGGGTATGCCTCAACTCTTGCCACCACAGTCTCCAGCTCCATCTTAGGCTTCCCTGCCTGCGTGTGCAGATTCTCCGAGTTAGCGGGAGGTGAGAGCTTTTCTCTTCTCTGCACCCACCCAACCCGCACACCGGCTTGGCTGTCTAGAATCCCAGGCCTCTGTAAGTTCAGTGTCCCTGCGGATATTTCACCTCTCCCGCTTTCTCCTTCAAGCTTTCTGTTAACCTGTCGTTTGCCCCAGCTGTCATCCAGGCATCTGCAGGATTCAACAGTTGCCTCTGTTTTTGCAGATAACTCTGGGAGACAGGCTGTTTGCACTGGGTGAACTCGGAGTCAGCTCACATAAAGACAGTTTTGATAGTGGGGTTTTCAAAGTAGCCACCAGACAGGACAAACAATGATGGATCTCTGAGGGTGGGGCCCTACAGAAGCTCCTGCCGCATCCTGCCACCCGCTGGCTGCCTGGCTTCTGGTTTTCACCATGATGGTGGGCTGTTGGTTTCCAAGGTATCATGTGGCTACAGGCAGTAGGGGATGGATGGGTACAAACTCTGAGAGCAGAACACTCACTGCTCTCATTGAAATCAGTAAAAACTAAACGCTGTGCAGACTGCTGCAACTCCAGTTAAACCCCAGAATTCTGAAATGTTGGTCCTGACCAGTTTTGACACGAGTTCTCACTGCTTTTATGCAGGAGAGAAAGGTCGGGGGCTCTCAGCCATTTCTGCCGCTGTAACATCTCTGACTGATTTCCGACTCTTCCTTCTCATACCATCGAAATCCATTTGGTTTCCTGCACACGGTGCCTAGGCAGCTGAAAGCGGGGAGGAGATGAAGTGGGCGCTGTGCGGGGCCTTTGTGCTACACTGGTGCGGTCTCTACCACAGTCAGATTGCGTCTTCCCATTCCTTCCCCCGCCCGCGAGACCTGCTTGGACATCAGAACCGGGACCCGTCTGTGCTGGGCGGGGAGAGTCACGGGGACCTGCCAGCTCCCTCATTTTCTGTCCCCGCCCGTTTGACGAGGTCTGTGCTCTGCGGACCCCTTCTGCAGGCCCGGGCCCCGTTCTGTGCGGGGCTTTGGCGAGCCTGTGGCCTGGCAGTTAAGTGGCTGCGTCTCTATCTGCTCTGCAGGCCTCCTGGTGAAGTCCCCCTCCTCTGGCTGTCATCTCCCCATCTGGCACAGCTGGGCGGCAGGATAATGGCTTTATTAAGCGCATCTGGCACTTAATTCCCCAAGGATGTCAGTCCGCCAGGGAAGAACAAATCTCTCCCGCAGCCACGCAGCCTGTCCAGACCTGGGTGTGTCCAGGAGAGGCCCACACAGGCTGCTTTTCTGACCACCTGATTCTGGGGGTCTGGGTGCTGACCTGGAGGGGGGCCGTGTCCCCACGTGGCGTCAGGTGAGCCCTGTGGGCCTGCCTGCCTGGGTGGGGTTAGCCCACTCTGAGTGGGGTCTGGGGCCCGGGCATCAGTCAGCCTCCAGAGGCCTGACAGGGGTCCAGGATAAGGACTCAGATCCCCTGAAGCCTCCACGTAGGGCTGTGGGTCTGAATACACTGCCTCATGCTGTCGGGGAGCCCAGCCTGCAGGTCACGTCTCAGCAGGGGTGAGGTCAGTGATGTGAAGCGGCCGGACAGAAACCCGACCTCCACGGGCTTTGATGCGGGAATCCAGCAGACGGGAGGCTGCGTGTGCAGGAAACGTGGCGACACCCTTGCCGGTGGACTGGTGTTTTCCACACTGTTCTGAGGAAGTGGGTCCTGTTCTAGGAGAGTCACTTCCATGCTGGCTTGTTAAAGGCTCTGAGAAGTCCTGCAGTTAGGAACACCCAGTGTCTGACGGGCTGCTTCCGCGTATGCCCCCAGCTTCCTTTTGTCCGGTGATGCTGGCAGTGCCCTTGGGAGGCAGGACGCGCTCGCAGTCCTGGACCTGCGAGCACAGGAAGGGCAGGCGTCCTCTCTCGGATGTCTTACCCCAGTGTCCCGACACTTCAGCCCCCAGGTCCCATGCACACTCAGAGTGGACTTCATGTTGTAGCTCGTAACTGTGGCAAGCACACAAAAATGTTGAGGGTACAGTGATGAACCCCGGTGGATAACATGCTTTGTCAGCACACTGCTTGTGTGCTGCAGTGTGTGCATCCATGCGTGTGTGTTCAAGTGCATGCACGTGTGCATGTGTGCTTGTGTGCGTGTGCACACGTGTGCATGTGCGTGCATGTGTACGTGTGTGTGATTTAAAGCAGCGGGACTCACCACGAGCCCCCAGTCTCTCCCCGACCCTCCTCCTGCCCCAGCCTTGGCAGGAACCACTGCCCTGAGTTCTGCGCTCCTCTTTTCCCGGCACATCCTTGTCCTCTGCCTGCATGGGTTCGTGTCTCACTGAATGTCTCCCGCCCTCTGTTCTAAGCATGTGTCTGCTTTGACCCTGCAATGCTGCACCGCATTCTGCGGAGAGCACAGCCCGCAGCCGTGCTCGGCTACCTGGCTGGGGGCGTCTGGGCTGCCCTTCAGCTTTCTCTCTGGTCAAGGAAGCTTCGATGGCGAGTGCTGAGTGTCGCCTGGTTACAGGTGTGAGGGGCGGAGCAGCTGGGGCGCAGGGGAGGGCCCCCGCCTAGCGTCACAGAGGGGCTGCCACGCTGGTGCTCTGCAGCAGGGGCAGCTATGCTGTCCGGCACCATCAGCAGAGGCTGCACGTACCAGTCACCCAACTGGATGGGGTGGGAGGCCAGGCCTGGACCCGAGGTGGGCTTTGTGGGCGAGCCCACAGTGCGGCCTGCTTCCAGGCAGGAGGGCTCTGGAACGTCAGGGAGCTGAACCCCCATGTTAGTCCAAGAGAGTGCCGTTCTCAGGCAGGTCACCCTCGGACCCCTCAGGACAGATGACCCCACCTCCCAAAGTCTGAGGCTTTCCCAGAAACCATGGCAGCTTCGACCTGAGCTCAGCAGTTCCAAGTACTGGAGGCTGGGTACTGGGGTCATAGTTCAAAGGTTTGCTGAGGTTGTAGCACCATCTGTCCCCTCCTTTCACACAGAGACACTCCAGTCTCACATTCAGAGGTCTAGATTTGGGGTGTGGAATCAGCCACCCCTCCCTGATCTGAAAGGACCCCGAGGCCTCTTCTGTACTCACGCATGCACCACAGACCTGTGGCTCAGACTCACGTGACGCCGAAGCTCCCGGATGCGGTGGTCTGTTCTCACGCCTGGTCTGGGTTGGTGTGGAAGGTGGATCTGTCTGAGAATCAGACTTCCAGGGGCACAAAGCGCCAGGCCCGTCTAGGTGGTCCATACACACGCGAGAAGAGTCAAACACCCTTCAGTGCCCATTGCCTAGCCCGGACCCAACCGCTTCTCCTGCTTCCTGGCACCCCTTCCCTCTGTGAGCACTGTGTCCTGATTCTGCCTGTTCCCTGCGAGCTGTGTGCCTGTCTTCTGCCTGTTCCCTGTCAGCTGTGTGCCTGTCTTCTGCCTGTTCCCTGTGAGCTGTGTGCCTGTCTTCTGCCTGTTCCCTGTGAGCTGTGTGCCTGTCTTCTGCCTGTTCCCTGTCAGCTGTGTGCCTGTCTTCTGCCTGTTCCCTGTCAGCTGTGTGCCTGTCTTCTGCCTGTTCCCTGTGAGCTGTGTGCCTGTCTTCTGCCTGTTCCCTGAGAGCTGTGTGCCTGTCTTCTGCCTGTTCCCTGTGAACTCTGTGTTCCTGTCTTCTGCCTGTTCCCTGAGAGCTGTGTGCCTGTCTTCTGCCTGTTCCCTGTGAGCTGTGTGCCTGTCTTCTGCCTGTTCCCTGCGAGCTGTGTGCCTGTCTTCTGCCTGTTCCCTGCGAGCTGTGTTTCTGTCTTCTGCCTGTTCCCATTGAGCTCTGTGTTCCTATCTTCTGCCTGTTCCCTGCGAGCTGTGTGCCTGTCTTCTGCCTGTTCCCTGTCAGCTGTGTGCCTGTCTTCTGCCTGTTCCCTGCGAGCTGTGTTCCTGTCTTCTGCCTGTTCCCTGCGAGCTGTGTTTCTGTCTTCTGCCTGTTCCCTGAGAGCTGTGTGCCTGTCTTCTGCCTGTTTCCTGCAGGTGTGTGCCTGTCTTCTGCCTGTTCCCTGTGAGCTGTGTGCCTGTCTTCTGCCTATTTCCTGCAGGTGTGTGCCTGTCTTCTGCCTGTTCCCTGTCAGCTGTGTGCCTGTCTTCTGCCTGTTCCCTGTCAGCTGTGTGCCTGTCTTCTGCCTGTTCCCTGTGAGCTCTGTGTTCCTGTCTTCTGCCTGTTCCCTGTGAGCTGTGTGCCTGTCTTCTACCTGTTCTCTGGGCTGTTGGGTGTTTTCTTTATCATTTGTAGCAGCTCCTCACGTATTTTGAATCAAAATCTTTCGTCAATTGTTTGCATACCAAACATCTTTCCCAGTTAGTAGCTTGTTCTTTTGTTTATTGCGCCTTTTGTCTTACAGCAGCTGTAAATTTTAGTGGACTCAACGTTCTCAATCTTTTTTTGTACTTTGCTATTCTGTGTCTTATTCCATAACACATAAGATATGTTCCTTTTTTTATAAGCCCTATAGTTGCTCTCACCATTTAATTCTATATCTTTTAAAAAGTGCTCTGTGATTTGAGTTGACGATTTCCCTTTTTTCTGCAGGGATTCCTGTCTCCTGTCCCCTACCCTCTGGTCTGCAGGCTGTCTCCTCCTGTGAGTCTGCTTCTGGCTCCCTGTTCTGTCCCTCTGGCCTCCTCTTTCTGGGCCGACATCTCACGGTGTTGGGTCCTAAACCTTCGTGGTCGGTCTTAGTGACTTGTCTCGGCAGGTTCACAGCCCTGTGCTCAGAGGGTGATGGCGGCTCTTGGTCCTTGTTCATCCACATAAATGTTAGGATCAGTGTGCATATTCTGTGAAATTACCTATTGGGGTTTAATTGAGATTAAGTTAAATCTATAGATCAATATAGGAGCGCTGTCATTTTTACGATACGGAGCCTTCTCGCCCAGGCTTGCGGCGTATCTGCCTAACTTACTTGGTCTTCTTGTATGTCTGCCAGTGAAGCCATACCATTCTCTCCAGAAAGATCGTGCACTCCTTTGCTAGGCTCCCTTCTGGCCTTACAGGCGTGTTGTTACTGTTCTCGGAGTCTTTCTAAATGGAACGTTCTCCCTGCCGCGGCTGTGGCTCCTGTGGCCGGCGACATGGTTTGTGTCTGCGCTTGGATCTCGGGTCGTTCCCTGCATAGCTTATTGTAGGTTCTCCAAGACTTTCAGTGGCGCTGAGGTTTTGTGTGTAGTGAACATTTTCATTGCTTCCCTTCCAATCCTTATGCGTTTCGTTTCCTTTGGTCTTACTGCACAAGCTGTGGCCTTGCATGCCCTGTCGAGCAGCTGTGATGACGGTGGCTGTCACTGTCGCCTTCCTGACTCTGAGCGGGTGACGCTCCTGATGTGTGTCAGCGCTCGGCTGTGTCTGACTCTTTGCCTCCCCATGGGCTGTGGCTCCCCATGTGACCCATCAGGCGCCTCCGTGCATGGGATTCTCCAGGAAAGAATACGGGAGTGGGTTGCCATTTCCTCCTCCAGGGGAGCTTCCGGCCCAGGAACTGAGCCCGGGTCTCCCGCACTGCAAGCAGATTCTTTACGGAATGAGCCACCAGGGAAGCTCTGGGCGTTCACTGTTAGTTGTGACTCTGTGGTGCGTTTTCACGTATCCTTGGATCACACTTAGGAGTTCCATTTCGTTCCTGTTTTATTAAGCATTTTTCTTGTGAATGGTCATTAAATCATTAAAACGTGTATCATACTCACACGAGGGTGACTTACAGTTTCCCTTCAGCCATTGACAATGACTGCGGTGACAGTCATGTCTAATGTGCACCCATACGCTGTTGGAGGGCGTTATCTGGGTCATTTCTTTGGGGATGATTGTCGGAAGCAGTTAGCCTGTGGGGAGGTTTTCCTTCTGTGGAAATCATGGAGGCTGTTTGAAGGAGAGGAAGCAGAGGCCGTTTACGCAGAGGTTTCTGTTGTGGGGGAGAGGGCCAGCACCGCTTGCATGTGGGGGCCACTCAGAGGCAGGTCGGGGGGCCAGGGAGCCCCACGAGAAGGCGGGAGCCCGAACCTCAGAGCGGTCAGGCGCGTACTTGGGTTCTCCGGCCGGCACTCAGTTGGGAACAGGGCCAGGGTTGGGACGCTGTCAGTTGCTGAGCTGTCTGGGCAGAGCCTCACAGGGCTGTCGTCTGATTGCCCTCCAGTGTGACCTGCAGGAGGCAGGCTGGACACCTGGGTCCCCATCTGTAGGAGTCGGTCGGTTTCCTGGGCTGGCTGCTGCAGACCGCGGCACGCGCTTTGTCTCTGCGTGTGGTCCACCTGTTGTCTGTCTGTGATTCAGCCTCTTCCCTCTGAGGGGTCTCCGTTTCAGCCGGGGTCTGCACGGGGCAGTGACTTTCCCTCTGGCCCCTGCAGCAGCGTCAGGGTCCGAGCCCCGCTCTCCTGAGAGCAGGTCGCCCCCACGCCCGGCGCAAGCCGCCCCAGCAACGCGGTTTCCAGCTGCTCCCCTCTTGCTTGTGGCTGATGCACTTTTCCTCTGGGTCTAGATCCTGGCCTTCTCCCTGCCCCCCGTTTCCTACCAGCTCTGCTTGCCTTCGGAGGAATATTTGTTGGATTCTTATCTACTCTTTCTGTGTGTTTGCAGCAGGGGATTGTCAAGGCTTGCTGTCTGCCAAGTTGCTGGTACTAGAAGTCTCCAAGCGTCTTTAAAGTGGGAAGCGTTTTCATTCATTTTTTGCTAAAAAACACTCATTAACTGTGTCTTGCAGAGGGCTGGAGCTGGCAGCCCCGAGCAGGATCTGGACCTCGCTCTGGTTTTTGTTCATAATGAAGCCGAAGACGCTTCGTTACAGCCCTGGTGCAGAGGCTCTGCAGAAGCACCCCCTTGATGTTCACCGGGTTTGGGGAATTTGTGGCTGATCGATCACGAAGATGCCCTGGCCGCTCCCCACACCCTTGCCCTTCCATGCGGTGCAGCCCCTCCGGTCAGGCCCCCTCCTAGCCCTTGGGCCACTGGACCCGCCCTGGCCAGTGGACGTCACCAAAGTGATGGGGCCCTGGTTCCCCGTCCAGGTCTCAGGCGGCCTGTACCATCCACCATGGCTCCTGCATGGCCCAGCTTCCACAGGGACAGGTCAGGCTGGCCTGCGGATGAGACACACGGGGGCAAGGCTGTGCCTGGAGGGCCTCGGCCGATGGGCGGCAGGGGTGCTCACATTGGTGCCCACAGTATCTCCTTTACATGTGAGCCTCTCGTTTGGGTGGCTGACGGTGCAGCAAAAGCCAGCGGGCCTGCCCTGTGCTGGGCTGCCCATCACGGCCGCTCATGTCCCAGGCCTGGGGCTGGCTGACCAGCCTGGGAGAGCCAGCAGGGAGCCCTTGGGTCAAGTGCGATCAGCAGTGCTGGGGGGCCGGGGGTGCTGCAGCGGCCCTGGGTCTGCAGAGTGGGAAGGGCACGTGGGGTGTGTGCAGAGAGAGGGAGAACAGAGCTGGGGGCGGCCCAGGGGGAACCCTGCTTCCGCCACCCGCTGGCCGCGTGACTTGGGAAGTCCTGATCTGAACCCAGCTCTGCTCATCTGACCGCGGAAGGCTGAGATGAGACTCTGGCCTCTGCCCAAGGAGGCCTAGGAAGCCAGTGGTGCGGGGGCCTTGGGGGGGCCCTGCTGAGGGGGGTTCCTGTGTTCTGAGGTGCTTGCTCGGTGGCCAGTGGACAGGCCCTTCCGCCTCCCTCTCTCCTTCTCCACGGAGACCCCGTCCCTGAAACTTGCTGCCCCTTGGCTGACAGCCTGGAGTCCCTGGCTTGCACAGAAACCCCGATCACAGCTTCCTTCCACCATCGAGGGCCGCAGCCTCTGTCCCCTTCCTGTGACTGATCTGGGGCCGCAGGGCGCCCTGGAATTCCAAGGCTGAGGAGCCTGGTCCCGAGCCGCGGCTTTGGAACATGACCAGTGGGGCGCAGGGCTGGCGGGCAGCGGGAAGCCGCGGCAGCTTCGGGGGAGTGCTTTCACGCCGGTCTGAGTTACTCAGAGGCCGAGGTAAGCTGCGCCAGGCCCGGGCTTCGGAGATGCTCGGTGCTGGGGACGTGCTCACCCCCACCTCCTCCCCAGCTCGCTCCGTGCGTCCTCTCCTGGGTCAGGCTCAGCCGGCCCCAGCCGCTTTAGGCTCTCAGGACAAGCGCTTCTCCCCTACAAAGAGGACGGAGGAGCCGGTGTCGGTGCACCGGCCGCCGCCCCGCCCCCGGCTGGCGGAGGGGCGGGGCTTGCAGAGGAAAGGGGGGCGGGGGGGGCGGAGGGGCGGGGCTTGCAGAGGAAACGGGGGCGGGGCGGGGGCGGGGCGGGGGGCGGGGCGGGGCGGGGCGGGGGGCGGGGGGCGGGGGGCGGGGCGGGGGGCGGGGGGCGGGGGGCGGGGCGGGGCGGGGTAGGCGCCACAGGGAGGGGGCAGGGTGCCTCGCAGGTGGAACCACCGGGGTCTGCTCCTCAGGCGCCTCCTGGTTAGGTCCTGTGTGCCTGGAGAGGCCTCCTGGTTAGGTCCTGTGTGCCTGGAGAGGCCTCCTGGTTAGGTCCTGTGTGCCTGGAGAGGCCTCCTGGTTAGGTCCTGTGTGCCTGGAGAGGCCTCCTGGTTAGGTCCTGTGTGCCTGGAGAGGCTTCCTGCGCGGGGACAGGGCTCCGTGGCGGGGTGGGGGGGGGACGCTGCATCTCACTGTGCCTCTGCTTCCAGCGTGTCGCCTCAGACCCCCCGGTGGCTCAAACCCCTGGTGGCTGCCCAGTGACCCTGCTTCCCGGTAACAGGCCCTCCATGACCATCTCTTTAATTCCGAAAGAGGCGGGAACACCAGACCACCTCACCTGCCTCCTGAGAAGTCTGTATGCAGGTCAGGAAGCAACAGTTATAGCTGGACGTGGAAGAACGGACTGGGCTCGAATCTGGAAAGGAGTGCGTCAAGGCTGCATATTGTCACCCTGCTTATTTATCTTATATGCAGAGTACCTCATGCGAAATGCCGGGCTGGAGGAAGCACAAGCTGGAATCAAGATTGCCAGGAGAAATATCAATAACCTCAGATACGCAGATGACACCACCCTTATGGCAGAAAGTGAAGAGGAACTAAAAAGCCTCTTGATAAAAGTGAAAGAGGAGAATGAAAAAGCTGGCTTAAAACTCAACATTCAAAAAACTAAGATCATGGCATCCGGTCCCATCACTTCTTGGCAAATAGATGAGGAAACAGTGTCAGACTTTATTTTCTTGGGCTCCAAAATCACTGCAGATGCTGACTGAAGCCATGAAATTAAAAAGATGCTTGCTCCTTGGAAGAAAGCTATGGCCAACCTAGACAGCATATTAAAAAGCAGAGACATTACTCTGCTGACAAAGGGCCGTCTAGGCAAAACTATGATTTTCCCAGTGGCCATGTATGGATGTGAGAGTTGGACCATAAAGGAAGCTGAGAGCTGAAGAATTGATGCTTTTGAACTGTGGTGTTGGAGAAGACTCCTGAGAGTCCCTCAGACAGCAAGGAAATCCAACCAGTCCATCCTAAAGGAGATCAGTCCTGGATATTCATTGGAAGGACTGATGCTGAAGCTGAAACTCCAATCCTTTGGCCACCTGATGCAAAGAGCTGACTCATCTGGAAAGTCCCTGATGCTGGGAAAGATTGAAGACAGGAGGAGAAGGAGACGACAGAGGATGAGATGGTTGGATGGCATCACCGACACAATAGACAGGAGTTTGGGTAAACTCCGGGAGTTGGTGATGGACAGGGAGGCCTGGTGTGCTGCAGTCCACGGGGTCGCAAAGAATGGGACACGACTGAGCGACTGAACTGCACTGAACTGACCAGCTCTTGGCCACCTTGCTTACTCACCCTGCGTGGGGTTAGGCTGGGTTTGCTTTACCCCCTGCACCTCTCCACTCCGGGTCCTTGAGGTCAGCCCCCACCGTCCCTTACCTGGCCACACCTGCGTGGAGCAAGCAGGTAACAGCAGCATGTCCTGAGTGCCCCCACGGCCACACCAGGCAGAAGCGGCAACCCTGTCCTCTGTTGTGCTCATTTTCAGAGCCAGGAAAGGGGCCAGCTGTTGGCTTTCAGCGGGAAGAAGAGCGAGACCAGACCTCTGTGCATCAGCGTGCTGACAGCGGGAAGCACCCTGTCCCCGTGAGGGCTGATCCTGGCTGACAGAAGCGGGTTAAGGGGCTGGGAGCCGGTGAGGGGCAGAGGCGTGAATGTGGGGAGGCGAGGGCCACGTGGAGGAGCCGCTCGAGCAGCCCCAAGCCTGGAGACCTCTCTCAGCCCTAAATGGGAGACCTGCGGGCGGCTCATGCGCCAGACCAAGCAGCGGAGAAGGTTCAGAGTCACAACCGGAGCCCCTTAACCCTCCCCGCGCCGTTCCGTGCTCCCGTCCCTGACAGAATCGTTTCTGAATGATCTGGTTCTGTCCTGACCTTTTTTAAAATGCACATACATATACATATATAGTTGTGGTTTGGAACATGAGCGGGACGCTGTTCTATCGCTACGTGTTTCTCAGTTGGCAGTGTGCTTCTGGGAGCTTCCTGCGTCTCCGTGGATCTGCTTTTTAAACACCCTCTTAAAGATGATGGTGTAGTTTCTAATAGTTCCCTAATCAACGACGACATCATTCCCAGGTCTTCCTTTTTTGTGTTTGTGTGCACGCAACACATGTATGAGCGCGTGTGCGTGCGTTCGTGCATGCCCGGGACTGCCTCTCCCCTCCTCCTCACCTAACAGGAACTCTCCCTTGGGGCCTCACCCATCACAGCCCATCGGGTTCTGTGTGACCCCAGCCCTGGCCTCCAAGGTGGGGTCTGTGACTTGACCCCACGTGCCTCCTCCATGAGGGCTCCTGGAGGGTCTGGGGCTCAGGACGGGCCGACCACAGTGCCCCTGGGACTCCCCTCGTGGAAAGGAGCTCACTGCCTGTCGGGGACCCAGACGGCCACGCTGCTCCCTGGTCAGCAGCAGAGATGAGCGAGTGGTCCGGGGCCTCCTGGTTAAGTGAGCCCACACGGCCCAGCCCAGGGTGGGTTCTCGCTGAGCGCCTGCTGCGTACCTGGTGCTAGTTTAGGGCATCAGAGCCAGGCAGGGAGTGTGCTCTCGTGGGGTTCTCACTCTGTTGGAGGTGACGGAGGCGGTCCCCACAGCAGCGCCTGGGCCATCGGGTCACTCCGATGATGAGTGTGGTTCTGGGGGAAGGCTCCAGTTCTGGGAGACTACGTCACTGTAGTGACTGGCCGTGTCGGGGGGTGTTGGTGCAAGAATTCCTCAACTGAGTCTGCTGGTGGCTTCCGATGGCTCAGGGAGGTTTGCAGGGTTTTAAAATCTCAGCTAAAGCTGCGTCGAGGAGTCAAAAAGCTGCTCTGTGCAGGCGTGGCCAGGTACGGGACGGTGGGGGCCGACCTCCCAGCGTGGAGAGGTGCAGGGTATAAGGCAAGCCCAACGGAACCCCGTGCAGGGCCAGTAGCAGCTCCCCGAAGCAGTCCCTTCTCCTTGCGGGCCCCAGGGCTGACGGAGCCCAGACCGGCTCCAGGTTTGACCGCGGGGCCGCGGACCTACAGCCTCAAGCCAATAAACAGCACGCCAGAGCTGCATGAACGCAGGGTGCTGGCTGGAAAGGGGGAGCCCCGAGGAGGGGGCCAGGCCCTTGCCTGAGAGCTGCCTCTGCTCCCCGTCTGAAGAGGCCAGGCTGCTCTTCTCGAAGCCCCTGGAACGACCCCCCGCACACCCCCGTCCTCGTGAGAGGGTGCTGGCTCTCGTTGAGAATTAAGGCTGCACCCTGCTGCCCACACAGCCCCATGTGTGCCGCAGACAAGCCCGGCGTCCGGCCAGAAGATGCCAGGTGCTGGGGGTACAGCGTCCCCTTCAGCCAGCTTGTGGTGGGGCAGGAGGCGCCCCGTCTGTCTGCTCGCCTGCCCTTCCCTCCAGGCCAGCCTCCCCCAGCCCCCGTGTGCGCGCTCACCTGAAGCTGTTTCCCACCACAGCCCCGGCAGGCACACACAAGTTCTGTGCACCGTCTAAGGTCACGTCAAGGTCACTCCATACGGCTTCGCTTCCTCCTTGTTCAGCGGGTTGTGTCTGTTCTGAGGCTTTTATAGGCATCGCCTGCCCTCAGGTGTCTCTCTGCCTCCCAGACCCGTGTCTGTGTGTGTGGTGCAGGGTTGGAGGCCGAGCTGCAGGGGAAGAGAAAGGGGGTCTTTAGGCAGAGAGCTGTGGCAAGAGGGGAGGAGCCTGAGGCGGGGGTGGGGGCGAGTCTGAGAAGAGTCCAGGATTACCAGCCTTTCCAGGAGCACGGAATTGTCTGAGAGTGGCCCCCTGCAGAGACTCAGGGCTGCAGGGGACGCTTGATACTTTAAGCTGTAAGAGAGGAAATGGGGCTTAAGCCTCAGGCTCAGCACTGACTCTTGGGGGGCGATTGTTCTCTGGGGGAGTCCACACATTGTGGGGTGTCCCTGGCCTCCACCTGCTGAATGCCAGCGCCCTCCCGGGCCCAGGCCTCGCCAGCTCTGGGGACACAGTCTTCCTGAGTGAGGACAGCTGGTTGAAGGAAACTCAAGCAGGGAGGGGTCATTTCCTCCCTATTAGGAACAAAAAGGCTTAGAATTATGGGATGAAAGGATGTAGCTATTTTCTTAAAAATTAATGTAATTTCTAATTATAAAATCACTGCGCTACAGCCGCAGCAAGCCTGGCAATGCAGAAATGCACAATGAAAACAGAAAGATGGCCCGTCACCCCCTCCGGAGACCACCACCCCAATATTTCACAGTTTTCTATGCATACGAATAGACATATTTTCTGTTTTGAACAAAAGGAGATGGTGGCGCACACAGGTGTGTAACATGCTGTTCCCGTTTAACGATGTATGACGGCCATCGTTTCATGTCAATGAATGTAATTCTGCCGCACAGACTTTCCCGGCCACGGTGTGACTGTGTGATGGTGTGATAATTTACTCAGTCCCCGTTCCTCCTGAAAACATCTATTTTTATTGCGCAATTAATGCATATTTATTGTAGGGAAGTTTTTAAATGGCAATAACCACAGGCAGGAAGTACACGGGTCACCCACACCTCCGCGGCGGCCAATCCGTGTCTGTTGCGTCCAGCCTCTCTTATTTTCCTTACAGAAATGGGTTTTGGGGAATGTTCTGTTTCACCTCTTGTCTTCCACTCGATGCTTCCACTCCGCTGTCCCTTTCCTTAGGATGCCGTTATCGGCGGCTGCACAGAACGCCATTGTGTGAAAACACGGGATTTTCTGTCGCCAGTGAGTGCTTATTGTTGATATTTAGGCTTCCTATTTGCCATTCAGAAGAGCGCTGCAGTAAGGAGGCTTCTGGCAAATTATTTTTCAGGGCAAGTTTCTACAAGCAGAGTGGGTGGGTCAGAAGGTGTGCGCAGCAGGTGCGGACCGGCTGGTGAAATCTCGTCCCAAAGCCGCACCACTTTTCCACATTCCCACACTCCTGTAACCTTGAATGTAATAACAGTAATAATAAAGTGCCGACTTTATAGGTGAAAATGATAGCTGGCTGTTTTAATTTGCGTGTACTTGAATACTAATGAGGTTGAGCAGAGTTTCAAATGCCTTTTGCTATTTGTATTTATTCTATTCAAAACTGTCCCTATTCTTTGCTCATTCTTCTATTTGTATGCTAATGTTTCCTTGGTTATTTATATGTTAAGGCTATTAACCCTTTCCCTGGACACATATGTTGTGATTATTTCCCCAAATAGTCTTTCTCTCTTTCATTTTGCCAATCTTGTCTGTTCAGTAGGAGTCTCAGATGCTGATGTAGTCAGACCCTCCCTTTCGTGATGTTGCTTCTGGCGTCACTCTCAGGAAAGCTTTTCCCTGCTCACACACTCGGCTGTACTTTATGGTTTGTTTTTACGTTAATTTTCCATTTTTCTTCCTAGAACCTGTTTCCTTTCGATAACGTTATGGAGCAGAGCCGTGTTTTCTCACCACCCTGGCCAGCTCCCCCTCTCCCAGGAGGATGGGGCGGCTCTGGTGCCCCGTGCCCTGCCCAGTGGGTCCACAGCTCAGCCTCCTCGGCTCCCCTGTTCTCGAGGCCTCTAGCGAGCTGTGACACCCAGAGACCCCTGTCTTCTCTTTCCAGCACTTCCCCGTCCGTCCGTGAACTAGTGAAATCTTCCTGGGCTGCTTTGCTGTGATATTTTCCAAATCAAAAAGATAAAACCCTGATTTGGATCTGGAGTTGAACTGTGTCATCTTGAGAGGTCAGTTTATATAAATGCCACAATAGGATTAAATCTTCCAAACAGGGGTCAGGCATGTCTCCATGTACCCAACTCTTCCTTGACCTCTTCCAAACGCCTTTTTAAAACTCCATAAAAGCAAACAAAAAGAAGTCTCCTGTTGTGCTGCGTGGAGAACGCAGAGCTGGATGGCGCCTCCATCTCTGCTTTTTGTTGAACGGGCTCGTCCAGGTGTTCCGATGGTCAGATGTCCCACCAGGCTGTCCCGGCGGTTGCAGAGGAAGGCGTGTTGTCTAAGGTTCCACGTTTTCTTCACCCGCTCCCCTGCCCCCATCCCGATTGCTCTTCCTACTTCTGTGACTCGGGGTCTTCATTGCTTGCTCTTCCCTTGGTGTGTGGCCTCTCAGGATTCTAAGAAGGGGATTCTAGCGCTTTTCAGTGGAGTGTTTCCGCCAGCTCCCTCCGGTGTGCCGGGCTTTTGCTCTCTGTGTTTGACTGTGCTGTGACAGCTGGGCGCTCCTGGTCTGCACAGCGCTTTTTGTCTTAAATTCGGCTGCATCTGAAGCCTGTAGTTGACCTGTGATTTCCTTCTGATTTATGTCCGGTATGTTTTTATCTTTTGTGACTGTGCTTTGCGAATGTCTGCCAGGAACAGCATTTAGCCTGATTTTGTTTTACTTGGTGTAAAAAGGTGGACGCTTAAGTGCAGTGCTTTATACCTATTGTGAAACAGAAAGTTAAGTACGTGTTGTAATTAATAATTTCAGGCTAACTTCTGTCATCTTCTATTTTTTTTCCATTTTCCAATCTTTTAAAGATTCCATTGCCATTTTATTTGCTTTTTTATGAATTTCAAGGTTGTGGAAAATTCATGTGTTCTGTTTTTAAGCTTAACTCCCCTCAGCTTTCCAGATACATTCTGTAGGCTCTGTTTTCCTAGTTGTCAGAGTCAGCAGCCAAGGATGTGTTTGGGGGTCTACGCACTTAAGGCGGCTGTCAGGGTGTTTTTGGTTGTAAGAGGCAGAAATCCTGGAGAGACGGCCTCGGTTCCAGGTGGCAGGTGGACAGCGTTGGCCAGTGCAGGGGGGCGGCAGCTTCTGACAAGACCAGCTCCCCGACACCTCGGGCCCGTGCACGTTTGCTTTATAATTATCTGCCTGCAGGCCTGTCCCCAGCCGGGGCGCTAACGGGGTGGCTCTGTGAGGACCGATTCTGGCGCCCGTGTGTGGGGGTCTCCTCTGCGGGGCCCCGAGCCCCGTGGTCTGAACAAAGGGCTGCTCCGGGCCCGCAGCTGCTCTCTGCCCTCGAGCACCTGTGTTTCCTGGAATCGCGCGGAGTGGAGTCACGGCGCCTTCACACGTGTGGGCAGCTCCGGCTCAGGTGACGGCTCTGCAGTGCCCCACGATGTGCTCAGCGGGCTACAGTCCAGAGGGTCACAGCTGGGCACGTCTGCACACACACACACAGACACACACAGACATAGAAACACACACACACACACACGATGTGCTCGGCGGGCTACAGTCCAGAGGGTCACAGCTGGACACGCCTGCACACACACGCAGACACACACAGACTCAGACTCATACACAGACATAGAAACACACACACACACACACACACACAGACACACGCACACACACACACACACGATGTGCTCAGCGGGCTACAGTCCAGAGGGTCACAGCTGGGCACGTCTGCACACACACACACAGACACACACAGACATAGAAACACACACACACACACGATGTGCTCGGCGGGCTACAGTCCAGAGGGTCACAGCTGGACACGCCTGCACACACACGCAGACACACACAGACTCAGACTCATACACAGACATAGAAACACACACACACACACAGAGACACACGCGCACACACACACACGATGTGCTCGGCAGGCTACAGTCCAGAGGGTCACAGCTGGACACGCCTGCACACACACGCAGACACACACAGACTCAGACTCATACACAGACATAGAAACACACACACACACACAGAGACACACGCACACACACACACACGATGTGCTCGGCGGGCTCCAGTCTGTGGGGTTGTGCACACGCACAGACACGCACATACTGAATGTGCTCAGCGGTTTCCACTGCCTGGAGGCAGCACGCTCTGCCAGCCCTCACGCCCCCCTTGAAGCGCCTCCCACACCTGGCTGCAGGAGCACACCCCCTCACTCTGTCTGGCGCCCTCGTCTCTGACTCCACGTGGGGCCTGGGCCCCTCTCCTGTGTCAGGCTTCAGACTCCCCCAGTCTCCGCCTCCTGCTCCTGCTGGGCCCCACCCTGTACACACAGCGGCCCCTCCCCAGCCCCTGCATAGGCGTGTTTGTGGCAGCCTCTTCCCCCACGTGGAACACGACCAAGGGCCCGGGGGCTCAAGTGACGTGAGCTCTCTCACGGTGCAGGGCTTGGGGGTCCTGGCATGGAGGCCCCGGGCACCTGGGTCCTGGCCTTTCCCAGCGTCCTGGGCTCAGCCGCTTCCACCCTCTGCCTCTTTCAGGGAGTCTGCCCCGCTGCCCCGGTAAGGACAGGTGACTCCCCGGGCCCACGTGGGGGACCCAGGATCAGCACCGCCCCACCCTCTCCCGCACCATCCACTCCATCTCAGGCTCCCCACCCGTGCCCCGCCTGGGCCCATGTCCACGCGTACAGGGCCTGCTGCAGAGTGCGGCCAGTGTGACACGTGTGTCCTTGGGTTGCTATGTGTGTTGAGTGTGTGTCTGTGAGCATGTATGAGTGTGTTACTGGCCCCCAGGGGATGGTCCAGCTTCCACCCTGCTGGGGTTCTGTACGCCCATCCCTTCTGCCCTCAGCCTCCCCACGCGCTGCAGGAGGGGAGGCAGGTGGATGGGGTGCGATCCCCCCAGGAAGCGAGTGAGCTAGGCCCGCAGCCCCAAACACACTGCGCCCCCAGACGCCCTGCCGGGGTGCATTCTCCCCCAGTGAGCGAGCGAGCCAGCCCCCCAGCCCCAGACGCCCTTTGCCTCCAGACGCCCTGTGCCCCCACAGGCTCCGCTCTGGCCCGCCCTTCTGTGAAGATGGCAGCTTCACGCACGTTGGCCGCAGACGTCTGAGCTCCATGTGTCTCCTCCGTAGGGGCCATTGACTGACGATCGGCTAATTGACTGCGAAGCCGGCACAGCTCCCTTCGCGCCCTCACCCACGCCCCTGCATGCACAGCTGGGGTCTCGTCCCAGTGAGGGGAGGGCACGGCCACCGCTCTGCGCTTGGGCGCCCCCATCCCCCGCTGCCCCGGTGCTGCTGGCATCTGGGCTCTGTTCCCACACCCCCGAGGGGGTCTCCCAGCTCAGCGTCTCCGGCTCAGTTCAGGGCTGGCCTGCAGCCTGCCGGGCCTCAGGGCCCTGCAGCTGGGAGCCGAGAGGTGAGGCCCGGGGGTCGGATGGCAGGTGGGGACACCGGAGCCTGCCCTGCCCAGCAGCCCTGGGGGCCCATCTCACGCCCTCCAGACCAGCTGGCCTGCGACCTGTGCTGACCTCGTCCTGAATCCTCGGCCTGCCCTGCTCAGACCAAAGTGCTCTGGCCTGGAAGTTTCTGCAGGCTCCTGGAGCCGCTCAGCGGCCCTCCTGGGCCACACGGGGCTGGCTCCTCCCAGGTCCGGCGCGCTCAGCCACCCTCCCGGGCCGGGCGGCAATTTGTTTCGCCAAGCTTGTCTGTCGCTGGACTGCCTGCTCATCACGGCGCCGCCCCCCAGCCTGGCAAGTGCCGGGAGAGAGTGACCAGGGGCCCAGATGCCCTGTGAAGGCTTCCGGTCTGGGGGCAGCGGGGAAGCCCCGCACCCACCCCGCCAAGGCTGCTCTGACGGATGCTGCACTGCGCTCGGGGCGGGAGACGGCAGCCAGGCAGCGAGGCTTGGAGTGACAAGCGCGTCTCAGCTACAGGTGCGTCCCGGGCCCAGGCGGCCCTGGCGCTCCCGCAGCCCCTGTTTGCTGGGCTAACTGGGGAGGAGGGCGCCGGAGCAGGGATGCTGTGTTCTGGGCTCAGACCAGAGGCCCTCAGGGCTCGCTCCTGACACTGGGGAGCCTGTGCTTATGTGCGCGTGTGTGCATGTGTGTGCGTGTGCATGTGTGCATGTGTGCGCGCGTGTGCATGTGCACGCGTGTGCATGTGTGTGCATGTGCATGTGTGTGCGTGTGCATGTGCATGTGTGCGTGTGTGTGTAGCGGGAGGGGGAGTGGAGGAGAGTGATGCGGGGGCTTGTACACGCGTGCATGTGGCACAGAGGTGTGTGTGTCTGGTTCCCCTGGCTTCTGCGTGTGCATTTGTCCTTGTGTGCGTGTGCTCTGTGTCTCTGGGTGAGTGTGTCCCTTTTTGTGAGCACGTGAGTGCACAGAGGTCGTGTGTGTGGTCTGAGGCTCGAGGGTGCTGCGGGCACACTTCTTGGTGCGGTGCTGTCTGAGGCTCGTGGGTGGGGCCTCTGTGTTTATGGCCTGCACTGTGTGTGTGTCTGGGACGTGCGCGTGTGGGGCTGAGATGTCCCTAGTCAGCAGCGCTGGAAGCGTCTGTGTGTGTGTGTGTGCGCCATTGTTTCCACATGGGACGGAGGCCCCTCCCTGGCAGCCCAGGCCCACCCCCATCCTGGGCTCGCTCGCAGCTTCTGCAGACCCTGTCGGACTGGGTGGTGAGGGTCCCTAGCAGAGCCTTCCTTGGGGCCTCTGGGCAGCCCCTACCCGAGTCCTCTCGCCCATCGTGTGACCTCCAGGGCTTGTTCCTGTAGAGCCACCCTGACACGGCTCACCCACTCCTGTGAATGGAAGTCACCACTGATGATCACACAGGGCGACGGCACCAACCAGGCGTCTCGGGCACATGGGGTGACAGTCCCTCTCTGTGTGCCCCCCAGGCCCCTGCCCCTTCCCGGGATCGGCAGGAGCAGATGAGCTGGAACCCCCCGCCCCGCCCCGGGTCTTTTCCTGGCCTCTCCCCAGCTCTGGAGGGTCCTGCCCCCAGCGAATGGCCAACACGGGACCCCGTGAGCTCAGCCCCCAGGAGAGCCGCCAGCCAGCCCCCCACCGTCGTCGCAGACAGGAGGTAAGGAATGCGCGCACTGGGGAGGGTCTTCCCTGCGCAGCCTCTCAGTGAACTGCTGGGGGTGGCGGCAAGCCACAGCTGGGGTCTCTAGAACGGGGCTCACAAGAGTTAGTTGCAGGCTGGGCCTGGCTTCCTCTTCTGGAGAGAAGAGGGCTCGTATGCACGTGCACACCGCAACTAGGGACTCGACTCGGGGGGTGTTGGCTGTAGGGTCCCTACGGAGCCTGAGGCCCAGGTGCGAGGCCTTCTCCAAGGGCGCGGCCCCGCCCCAAACAGGGCGCCTGCCGCCAGCTCCCAGAAGGACGGCCTGGCCTCGAGCCCGCTGGGAGCTGTCGGGATCCTGCAGGCGTGTTGGTGCCAAGGATGCCTCCTGCCCCAGGCCAGCATGTGGAACAGACCGCACGTGCCCAGGGCCAGCGGCCGCCACTGTGAGCAGAAGCAGAGCAGACGGGTCCTGGGGTGTGCTTGCTCAAGCTGCGTGGGCACAGACACAGGCCGGGCGCAGAGCAGCAGCTCGCGGGCGTGGTCCCCAGCTGCCCCGGTTCTGCTGGGCCGTCCTGGGCTAGAGGGCAGCCTGGAAGGAGCTGGCCCGTGAGCTGATGTGTGAGGACACGCAGGGTGTGGACACACGTGCAAACACGCACACCACTGCCCCCGTCGGAGGAGCCAGCTGTCAGGCAGTGTGTTTTAAAATGTGCTGATTTTTTCGGCTGGTTTGCGCCCTGTCTCCTCGGCTGCCTTGATAAATATTTATCAATTTGGTTGCAGCGACATGTGCTGGGAGGAGGGCAGAGAGGGAGGGGTGAAAGGGATGGCAGAGGGGAGCTGATGGTCGAGGGCATCGCGGTGGGGAGGAGGAAGCCAGGCCCGGCAGAAGGGACGGGAGACCTGGCCCTAGACTCCGCAGTGTGGTTCGCGAGTGGATCAGGAGCAGGCAGGACTGGGAAATGAGGTGCCCACTGTGGAGTGACGAGGCCCTCACCGGCCACGTCCAGGCCAAGTCGTTGTGTCCAGTTACGTCTGAGTCTTTTGCAGCCGCCTGGGTTGTAGCCCTCCAGGCTTCTCTGTCCATGGAATTTTCGGGGCAAGAATATGGGAGTGGGTTGCCACTTCCTCCTCCAGGGGATCTTCCTGACCCGGGGTCAAGCCTGCGCCTCTGGCACTGGCAGGCAGATTCTTTACCGCTGCGGCACCTGGGAAGCTCTCACCATCCCCATAGTTACTTATTAAAGACCAGCAGTTAGCTTTGGCTTAATGTATGCCAGGCTCTGTTCTGAGTACTCACTTATTTAATTCTTACAAACAACTCTCTGATGAAGGTACTCCTCTCCCCGTTTTACAGAGTGGGAAGCCAAGGGCCTGGGATTGAGCCCTGTGCCCAGGTCCTGCTGTTGTGCACAGAGCTGGGATCTGAACATGCTCGCTGGTTGCAAAGCCCCAGGCCTCAGTCTCTGCTCTGTCCTCAGTACACGCAGTAAGCTCTCAAGAAATGCCTCCTGTGTGGATGGATGGGTGGGTGGATGAATGATGGATGGATGGATGGGTAATGAATGGATGATGGATGGATGGATGATAGATGATGGATGGATGATGGATGGATGGGTGAATGGATGATGGATGGATGGGTGAATGGGTGATGGGTGGATGGATGATTGGATGGGTGGATGGTGGATGGGTGAATGCATGATGGATGAATTGATGGATCATTGATGGGTGCTGGATGAATAGATGATTGATGGACCATTGATGGGTGATTGATCGATAGATGGTTGCTGTATGAGTGGATGGATGGATGATGGGTGGAGGAATGGATAACTGATAGATGCTGGTTGGATAGATGCTTACATGCGACTTATAAGCAGAGAACATCACGCAAAATGCTGGGCTGGATGAAGAACAAGCTGGAATCAAGACTGTGGGAGGAATATTAATAGCCTCAGAAATGCAGATGACACCACCCTTATGGTAGAAAGCAAAGATGAACTAAAGAGCTTCTTGATGAAAGTGAAAGAGGAGAGTGAAAAACTGGCTTAAAATTCAGTGTTCAAAAAACCACGATCATGGCATCTGGTCCCATCACTTCATGG
Source organism: Capricornis sumatraensis (assembly GCF_032405125.1). Taxonomy (NCBI): domain Eukaryota; kingdom Metazoa; phylum Chordata; class Mammalia; order Artiodactyla; family Bovidae; genus Capricornis; species Capricornis sumatraensis. The sequence goes on along the minus strand of NC_091078.1, from coordinate 105,597,723 downwards.
CAAATAGATGGGGAAACAGTGGAAACAGTGAGAGATCTTATTTTCTTGGGCTCCAAAATCACTGTGGATGGTGACTGCAGCCATGAAATTAAAAGATGCTTGCTCCTTGGAAGAAAAGTTATGACCAACCTAGACAGCATATTAAAAGGCAGAGACATTACTTTGCCGACAAAGGTCCATCTAGTCAAACCTATGGTTTTTCCAGTGGTCATGTATGGATGTGAGAGTTGGACCATAAAGAAAGCTGAAAGCTGAAGAATTGATGCTTTTGAATTGTGGTGCTGGAGAAGACTCTAGAGAGTAAGGAGATCCAACCAGTCCATTCTAAAGGAGATCAGTCCTGAATATTCATTGGAGGGACTGATGCTGAAGCTGAAGCTCCAATACTTTGGCCACCTGATGGGAAGAGCTGACTCACTGGAAAGTTCCTGATGCTGGGAAAGACTGAAGGCGGGCGGAGAAGGGGACGACAGAGGGTGAGATGGTTGGATGGCATCACCGACTCGATGGACATGCATTTGAGCAAGCTCTGGGAGTTGGTGATGGACAGGGAGGCCTGGTGTGCTGCGGCTCATGGGGTCACAGAGTCGCATGGGGCTCTGCGCGACTGAACTGAATCGGATGGGCTGATGATGTATGGGTGATGGATGATGCATGGAGGTTGTAAGGTCCCAATCATTCGCTGCTCACTGTGTAGCTTGACTCACTGTGTGACTTTGGCCATGTTGGCCAACCCCTCTATGTGCCCCTTGTTCCCTGAGAGCGGAGGGGACAGGCTGTAACATGGCAGCCTGTTAGCGCAGGCGTGGGTTTTGTTTGGCCCATGCAGTGTTATAAATAGCATCGATGGCCGGCCGAAATTGACAAATATGGAGACTTCATGTAAAGACCCAGATTCCAGCCATATGTGAGAGAAGACGGTCCTCTTGCTCTGGGGGGCTGCTATCTGTCCCTGGGGCTACCCCTGGCTGCAGCGAGGGGGCTGCTACCCCTGCCAGCCCTCCCGTGCCCCCCCTGGCCTGGGTGGGCGGGGGCAGCCCCTGCTCTGAAGAGTGTGCCCTCGAGCAAGCCTTTTCCTGAAGGCGAAGAGCGGACATTCACTGAGTGCTCCCCGTGAAGCTGAAGCTTTTGTTTCTTCACGGCTCTGGCCTGTCCATCAGTTCCCTGTGGTCAGCCAGGATGTCCCGGGTCGAGGGACCAATGACGGGCATGGCCTGCCAGTCTGGTAAAGGGTGCGCAGTGCAGCTAGAGCTGGCCGAGACAGCCTCGCCTGTTTGTGGAGGGAGACGCTGAGGCCCCAGGGCTTCCCCAGCTTCCCCGGGGTCACACTCATGAGTGGCAGGGCTGGCCGGGGTCCCGGCTGGGCTGTCTCCCCACCCCCAGCATCAGCTGCCTCTGGTGAGGGTGCCCAGGCCCTTTGGGGAGTCTAGGCCATCTCTGGCTCTGCACACGGGCCCCTCTGTCCTGCCGTCTACCAGAAGGCTCTGTGACTGGACGCCCCGTCGCTGACCCTTCATCAGAGGCGCTCTGAAACATTTAATCGAGGTGTCACACTCAGGGAGCAAGTCCCCACGTGCAAGTGTGCAGCTCAGAGCTGCTCACCCTGGTGGACTCTGGCTCACACTTGGGTCACGGTGCTGAGCACAGCTTACGGTGATGTCTGTGGCTTTGTGTGTGTGTGTGTTTAGGGTCTTGGGCTGAGTTAGGTCTTAGTTATGGCACGTGGGATCTTTAGTGGCGGCACGTGGGATCTTCAGTGGTGGCGTGTGGGGTCTTCGGTGGCAGCACTTGGGATCTTCAGTGGCAGCGCATGGGACCTTTGGTGGCAGCACCTGGAATCTTCAGTGGTGGCACGTGGAACTAGTTCCCAGGCCAGGTCTCGAACCCCAGCCCCCTGCACTGGGAGCGCGGAGTCTTCACCACTGGTTCACCAGGGAAGTCCGTGACCTTTGTGTTATTATTATTTCTTTAGTTTTGTACGGGGTCTGTGGCCCATCTGTGCAGCTTTGTTTTATTTTACTTTTTGGCTGTGCTGGGTCTCCCTTGCAGCACATGGGTTTAGTTGCCTGTGGGCTGTGGGATCAGACCATCCATGTCCCCTGTGATGGAAGGCAGATTCTTGCCCACTCAGCCACCAGGGAAGTCCCCTCTGTGTTATTTTCAAATGTCGATGCCTAATGATGGTCCAGCTAGCTCCTTGTCCCAACCATGTCCTGTCACCTTGGGGATGCCTGACCTCCTCTGAGAATGACCCTGAGTCCTATTTGAGCAAAGCTGTACGAGCTCCCTTGGGGTTAGAGCGAGTCTCCAAGCGTCTGTGGGACGGTCCAGGGTGGGGGTGGACAGGGCCTGGGGTCTCTGATGGGGCCACGGCGGAACCATTTCTTCCTTCAACAGTTTCAACCAACATGCTTGTCTTTCGCCTGGACTTTCGGCATGGACGTGGCCACCTAACACTGAACGCCATCGGTTATCGTCAAATCTGTGTTCAGAGCCTGCTCTGTGAACGGGCTGTGGGGGTGCATCGGCTGAAGCACAATCCCAGCCGCACAGGCTGCAAGGTGCAGAAGGGTGAGCGTGTCGACGTCAGCATAAGGGCTTCCTCGTGTTAAAGGTCGCTGAGGAAGGTTCACGGACGAGCAGGGTGCCTGCGACATCTGTCCGATGGGTCCTCACCCGGCGGGGAGGCAGGTGTGTGCAGGGTCCCTCAGGAGGTGGGAGGCTGAGCACACGAGGGGGTGTGGGTAGTCAGACAGCACCCGGCCCCCTGATAACGTGGAACAGTCCTAATGCCAGTGCGTGGTGCGAAAAAGACAGCCTGACGCTCACACATAGGGCTGTTCGCGCAAATTAAAATCCCCACGGACAGCAGCGCTCGCTTTAAAAGCACACACGCAAAGCACACCCACCGAGCCACGCGGGTCATCTTGGGTGGAGGAGGGACGGTAGAGAGGAGTCTACCAGGGCCAGACAGTGCCAGGGTCAGCTACATGAAGACCGGGGTGGGGTTAACACAGGCCCCCTCCACCAACGCCCAAGGTCCAATCCCTGAAACAAAACGATTCCCAGAGTTGCTGCAGGATTTTGTCGTGAACTTAACAGACTTGCTCTAAAATTTGTGTGCAGAGTGCGGTCATTGGGACAGGGATGCCTGTCTTCAGGAAGCAGAGCACAGGGGCCCGACTTGCTCCGCAGGTTTTAGCCAGGGGACGGCAGGACCTCTGCCCAGGGAAGCTGCTTTCTGCACCCTGCAGCCCGGCTGTGCACCCCCTGGGCTTCAGTCCCGCCTAGCCGGGCTTGGTGTGGTGTGATGGTGATCACAGCTGACCGGTCTGTGCTTGGGGGCTCCCGGGGCAGGGGCAGGGATAGCCACACACTCGCTTTCAAACCATAATAATGAGTCATGACGAGACAGTTGGGAGGCTTGGGGCCGGCAGCGGGGGAGGTGGTCCAGGAGGGCTTCCTGGAAGAGGTTGCATTTTCTCGTGAGCTGAGTTGTGAGTCTGTATATGCTAGGTGGGGGTTGGGAGGTGGAGGTGTTCCCAGGACGAGAGGAGTGCGCCAGTCTTGTGGAGTCGGGGGGTGGGGATGGGTCTGGGAGAATGGGGTGGCCCCCACCTTGAGGAGACCTTGCCTGCATCTCAGGGAGGTGTTCTGAGGGCTGTGAGCCCCTGTGTCCTCGTTTAACCCCCTCACCATCCTGTGGGGTGGCCTTTCTCCCCACGGCTCCTCTCAGAACCATCACAAACTCACAGGGTTTCGGAGCCGAGAGCCTGTATTCTGGAGGAGATGAGGCAGTTCTATCGGGGTGACGCTGTGCCCGGGGCCCCCGGGATTTCTGGCCCCTGGTCATCCACTCAGCACCCGTCAGGCGGGACCCAGACTCTTCCACCCTCAGGAGGGGCTGCCAGGCTAAGCAACGCTGTCGGTTGTTTAAATGGCTTCATTGATTATTGTAAGTGGGCTTATGAGCTTTATCGGCTGAGATTTGTATCTGCGAGAGAGCCGTTCATCTTGAATAAATATGTTTTTAATAATCTCCGAGTATTTATGGAGCGTAAAGCTGTCAGATGGAGTGGAGGCGGAGGTTCCGGAGCCGCTGGCTGGCTCCGCTCTGTGCTGAGCCATCATCCAGACGCCCCCGGCGGGGTCGCGCCCTCGGGCGTGGGGTCGTCCTGCGCTGCTGTTCTGACACTGCGGCGCTGCTGATTACACTGCGGCGCTGCTGATTTCACTGCAGCAGCCGCTCCACGAACACAGCGCGTCGCCCCCAGGTTCAGAAACGGTGCCCGCACCCCGGCCCTCCCGGGACCACCTGTCGCGAGGCTTGGACAGGAGGTCCCAGGGAGGGTGTGGTGTTCCAGCCTGTGCCACAGTGCGCCTGGGTCGTCCAGGCCTCTGACCTGCGATGTGGAGGAGGTCCAGGGTCAGGACGGGGGCCTGGGCGGAGCAGGACCGGTCGGGCGCCCCTGCTCTGCTTTGGGTCTTGGACTGGGGTCCGCTCCCCCCTCCCAGTGGGAAGGCGAGGCGACATCCAGGACGGGGCTTGATGGTCTGAGAGACCCACCCCGCCTCCTCCCTGGCTGAAGCTCCTGCCCCGCCTTCCTCCTGCACAGCGAGCTGCCCCCGATGCACGCCCACCCCTTCGTGCTGGCCCAGACCCCAGTGACCTCAGAACATCGTGTGATCAGTGAGGTCCCCGCTGCTCCTACACCCGCCCTGTCACGGTCCAGCCCCACTGAGGGTCTGCTGTGTGCCCAATGCCACCCTGAGTGCCCGACACAGGCCCACCACACGTATCCTCTGCACCGACTGCGGCATGGTGGACAGCGTTCTTAGTCCCACTTTCCAGGTCAGAGCCTGGCGACCAGCTGGGGCTACACTCTGGCCTGAGCCTCCCGAGTCCACACGGCCACCCACCTCTCGAGGCTAAAACAGGTCCCCAGGCCCTCTCCTCTGCCGACACTCTGCACCCCAAGGAGAGCCCCGGTAAGCCACTCAGGGGCCCTGAAGAGGCGCATGTCCGCTCTGGAGCCCCCGGCAACCCATGAGGCTGCAGGAAGATAGCGTTAGGATTTTCTCATAGGGAGCAGCCTACATTAAAAAGTGGACGTAGACAGCAGCACGCATACTGCTGCTCGCATACTGACGGGCGAGCTCCAGGTTCTATTTGCTGCGGAAGTGGCACCAAACGCAACAGCAAGGAAATGCGAATGAAAACTAGCGAGACTCTGCCGCACCCAGACTGTCTCCATTGTTGGCCAGCCGCTCAGTCGTGCCCGACTGTTTGCGACCCCACGGGCGGCAGCACTCCCTGTGCCCCTGTCCTTCACCGTCTCCAGGAGCTTGCTCACACTCACGTCCATCGAGTCAGCGACGCCACCCAACCATCTCGTCCTCTGTTGTCCCCTTCTCCTCCTGCCTCCAGTCTTTCCCAGCATCAGGGTCTTTTCCAATGAGTTGGCTCTTCTCAGCAGGTGACCAAAGTAGCTGAGCTTCAGTGTCAGTCCTTCCAATGAACATTCAAGGTCGATTTCCCACGGGATTGACTGGTTTCATCTCCTTGCAAAGAATAGCAAGAGGAGATCAGAAAGCCTTCCTAAGTGAACAATGCAAAGAAATAGAGGAAGAGAATAGAGTGGGAAAGACTGGAGATCTGTTCAAAATTAGAGATACCAAGGGAACATTTCATGCCAAACGGGGCGCCATAGACAGAAATGGTAGGGACCTAACAGAAGCAGAAGATATTAAGAAAAGGTGGCAAGAATACACAGAAAATCTATACAAAAAAAGACCTTAATGACCTGGATAACCACGATGGTGCGGCCACTCACCTGGAGCCAGACATCCTCGAGTGTGAAGTCGAGTGGGCCCTAGGAAGCATTGCTACCAACAGAGCTAGTGGAGGTGATGGAATTCCGGCTGAGCTGTTTCAAGTCCTAGAAGATGATGCTGTGAAAGTGCTGCACTCAATATGCCATCAGCTTTAGAAAACTCAGCAGTGGCCACAGGACTGGAAAAGGTCAGTTTTCACTCCAGTCCCAAAGAAAGGCAATGCCAAAGAATGCTCAAACTACCACACAATTGTGCTCATTTCACATGGTAGCGAGGTGATGCTCAAAACCCTTAAAGCTAGGCTTCAGCAGCACAGGAACCGAAAGCTTCTAGGTGTGCGAGCTGGATTTAGAAACTGTAGAGGATACAGAGATCAAATTGCCGACATCCACTGGGTCATAAAAAAGCAGGAGAATCCAAAAAACATCTACTTCCGCCTCATCGACTACCCTAATGCGTTTGACTATGTGGATCACAGCAAACTGTGGAACATTCTTAAAGACATGGGAATACCAGACCACCTTACGTGTCTCCTGAGACAGGAGGAGGTCAAGAAGCAGCAGTTAGAACTGAACATGGAGCAACAGACTGGTTCCAACTTGGGAAAGGAGCGCTTCAAGGCTGTATATTGTCTCCCTGCTTATTTCATTTATATGCAGAGTACAGCACGTGAAATGCCGCACCGCAGAAGGATGGCTCATAGTAAAAGGGTGTATCTGCTCTCTCCACTTTGGGTTGGAGGTTGGGCTCACTTTGGGTTGGGCTCACCTTCTCAGCTTTGGGTTGGAGGTTCTAGCCAGGGAAACAGGCAGTAAAAAAACAAGAAAAGGAATCTAACTTGTAAAGGAAAAGCTAAAACTTTCTATTCATAGACAATGTGATCTTGGGTAGGGAAAACCCCAAGGAATGCGCGGAATGACTAAAGAAGTTCAGCACGGTTACAAGATACCAGATCAAATGTATTTTCCTTCGCTGCTGCTGCTAAGTCACATCAGTCATGTCCGACTCTGTGCGACCCCATAGACGGCAGCCCACCAGGCTTCCCCATCCATGGAATTTTCTAGGCAAGAACACTGGAGTGGGTTGCCAGTGCCTTCTCCATTTTTCTTTGCTAGCAATGAACATTCCAAAAATGAAATTCATTAAATGAGTTGTTACAGTATCATCAAAAAGAAAAAAATGCTTAGAAATAAATTTAACTAAAGAAGTGCAAGTCCTGTGCACTGAAAACCACCAAACGTCGTTGAAACAAATTTATGAAGACCAAAATCAACGGAAGGGCATCCCGTGTTCATGGCCTGAAGGACTTACTGTTGTTCAGAGGGCAGTCCTCCCTAAATTGCTCTGTGGATTGAGCACATTCCTAAGGGAACCCTCGCTGCCTTTTTGGAGAAGTTTACAGGCTTGTCCTAAAAGTCTCTTAGTCTGGGTTCTCCACAGAACCAACAGGGCGCGTATCTCTGTCTAGCTATCTGTCTGTCTGTCTAGATAGGCAGGAAGGTAGGACTTGGCTCTCGCGACCCTGGGGGTTGGCCAGTCTGCCCTCTGCAAGGCAGGCCCTCAGGCTGGAGACTCAGGGCAGAGCTGGTGCAGTAGCTTGAGTCCAGAGATATCGGAAGTGATTCCTTCTTCCTCTGGGACCTCTGTCTGTTTTCCTGAAGGCGTTCTACCCACTGGATGAGGCCCATCCATTTATGGAGGTTAATTTGCTTTACTCAAAGTCTACTGATTTGAATGTTAATCTAAGACACATCCTCACAGCAACATCTAGTTTGGTGTTTGACCAAAACCTAGGAGCCCAGTCAAGTTGACGCATGAATTAACCACCATGAACTTACGGAAATGCTAGAGGCCCTAATAGCCAAAGCAATCTTGGAAAGCTGGAAGGCTCACACGTCCCGACTTCAGAACTTACTGCAAAGCCACAGTCATGAGGACCGCACGGCGCGGCCTGAGGGAAGACGTGCCGACCAACGGAATGAAGTTGGAAGTGCAGACGTGAATCCTTGCATGTACAGCCGACTGACCTTCCACGGAGGTGCAAGCCCGTCTTTCCCAAACTACCCTGGGACGACAGTGGGAGGCCCACATGCAGAACAGTGGAGCTGGATGCCCCCCCCCCCGACAGCATGTGCAGAGACCACCAACAGTGCATCAGAGCCTCGTGTGCACGAGGCTGGAACTGTGAGAGGAAGAGGGCACGTGTCTGAGCCCCCGTGGCCTTAGACTTGGCAACGGCTTCTGTTCGATGGCACAGTCTCATCTATCTCGGCTGCACCGGCCGCTGCTGCTGTGCTTGGGCGCTCCAGTCGTGGTGCGGGCTGCGGGCTTCTCGCCGCACGGGCGTCTCGTGTGGAGCTCCAGCTCCGAGGCACATGGGATCTTCCCAGATCAGGGATCGAACCTGCGTCTCCTGCCTTGGCAACTGGATTCTTTATCACTGGGCCACCAGGAAAGCCCTGATGTTTTTTTCCATATGATACCTAAAGCAAAAACAACCAGTGAAAAAGCAGGTAAGTTGGACCTCACTGAAGTAACTTTCTGAGGTTCTGAGGTCATTATAAAGAAAGTGAAAAGACAGCCCACAAAATAGGAGAAAATATTTGCAAATCTTGCATGTGATAAGGAACATCTATCTGAAATGTATTTTAGAAACTCTTGCAACTCAGCAGTGAAAATGGACAAATAACTCAATTTTGAAATGGGCAGACAACTTGAACAGACAAGCTGATGGACATTTGGGTTGCTCCAGCTTCTTGCCTGCAATGAATGATGCTGCTGTGAACATCCCTGCGTAAGTCCTTGTGTGACATACATTTCAAGCCTCTCGAGTATGATCCAGGAGTGGAAGTGCTGGGTTGTCCGGGGACTTGGAGTGTAGCTTCTGCAAGACTGACTGCCAGAGAGTTCTCCACAGAAACTGCTCCATTTCCCATCCCCCCAGCAGGGCCAGGGGCTCTGACCTCTCTGTGTCCCCCAGCTTTTGCTGTTTCTCATTTTTTTTAACTATGATCACCATAGCAAGTGTGAGGAAGCATTTCAGGTGGATATGACTTGACTTTCCCTGAGAGCTAACGATGTGAGCAAGCTCTCACGTGTCTATTGGCCATTTGTACATCTTCAGACAAATAGTAGACTGCCCTGCTGGCCCACTGTTGAGGCTCCATGCTCCCAATGCAAGAGGCCTGAGTTCAACCGCTGGTTGGGAAACTAAGGTCCCACAAGCTGTGCAGACCAACCAAAAAAGAAATAGCAGCTTATGAACGGGCAGCTCAGTTCACTCAGTCGTGTCTGACTCTTTTCGACCCCATGGACTGCAGCACGCCAGGCCTCCCTGTCCATCACCAACTCCTGGAGCTTGGTTGAGCTCATGTCCATCGAGTCAGTGATGACATCCAACCATCTCAGGCTCTGTTGTCCCCTTCTCCTCCCGCCTTCAATCTTTCCCAGCATCAGGGGCTTTTCAAGTGAATCAGCTCTTCTCATCAGGTGGCCAAAGGACTGGAGTTTCAGCTTCAACATCAGTCCTTCCAATGAATACTCAGGACTGATTTCCTTTAGGATGGACTGGTTGGATCTCCTTGCAGTCCAAGGGACTCTCGAGAGTCTTCTCCAACACGACAGTTTGAGAGCATCCATTCTTCAGTGCTCAGCTTTCTTTATAGTCCAACTCTCACATCCATACATGACCACTGGAAAAACCATAGCCTTGATGAGACAGACCTTTGTTGACAAAGTAATGTCTGCTTTTTAATATGCTGTCTAGATTGGCCATAACTTTCCTTCCAAGGAGCAAGCGTCTTTTAATTTCTTGGCTGCAGTCACCATCTGCAGTGATTTTGGGCCCAAGAAAATAAAGTCTGCCACTGTTTCCATTGTTTCCCCATCTATTTCCCATGAAGTGATGGGACCGGATGTCATGATCTTCGTTTTCTGAATGTTGAGCTTTAAGCCAACTTTTTCACTCTCCTCTTTCACTTTCACCAAGAGGCTCATTAGTTCCTCTTCACTTTCTGCCATAAGGGTGGTGTCATCTGCACATCTGAGGTTATTGATATTTCTCCCGGCAGCCCTGATTCCAAGCTGTGCTTCCTCCAGCCCAGCGTTTCACATGAACTCTGCATATAAGTTAAATAAGCAGGGTGACAACATAAGCCTTAACGTACTCCTTCCCAATTGGGAGCCAGTTTGTTGTTCCATGTCCAGTTCTGACTGTTGCTTCCTGACCTGCACACAGGTTTCTCAGGAGGCAGGTCGGGTGCTCTGGGATTTTCATCTCTAAGAATGTTCCGTGGTTTGGTCTGATCCACACAGGCAAAGGCTTTGGCAGAGTCAGTAAAGCAGAAGTGGACGTATTTCTGGAACTCTCTTGCTTTATCAATGATCCAGCAGATGTTGGCGATTTGATCTCTGGTTCCTCTGCCTTTTCTGAAACCAGCTTGAACATCTGGAAGTTCACGGTTCACGTATTGTTGAAGCCTGGCTTGGAGAATTTCGAGCATTACTTTACTAGCGTGTGAGATGAGTGCAATTGTGTGGTAGTTTGAGTATTCTTTGGCATTGCCTTTCTTTGGGATTGGAATGAAAGCTGACCTTTTCCAGTCCTGTGGCCACTGCTGAGTTTTCCAAATGTGCTGGCATATTGAGTGCAGCACTTTCACAGCATCATCTTTTAGGATTTGAAATAGCTCAACTGGAATTCCATTACCTCCACTAGCTTTGTTCGTAGTGATGCTTTCTAAGGCCCACTTGACTTCGCATTCCAGGATGTCTGGCTCTAGGTGAGTGATCACGCCATTGTGATTATCTGGGTTGTGAAGATCTTTTTTGTACAGTTCTTCCGTGTATTCTTGCCACCTCTTAATCTCTTCTGCTTCTGTTAGGTCCCTACCATTTCTGTCCTTTATTGTGCCATCTTTGCATGAAATGTTCCCTTGGTATCTCTAATTTTCTTGAAGAGATCTCTAGTCTTTTCCATTCTGTTGTTTTCCTCTATTTCTTTGCACTGATCACTGAGGAAGGCTTTCTTATCTCTCCTTGCTCTTCTTTGGAACTCTGCATTCAGTTGGGTATATCTTTCCTTTTCTCCTTTGCCTTTCACTTCTCTTCTTTTCTCAGCTATTTGTAAGGCCTCCTCAGACAACCGATTTGCCTTTTTGAATGTCTTTTTCTTGGGGATGGTCTTGGTTACTGCCTGCTGAACAGTGTCATGAACCTCCGTCCACAGCTCTTCAGGCACTCTGTCTGGCAGATCTAATTCCTTCAGTCGATTTCTCACTTCCACTGTATAATCCTAAGGGATTTGATTTAGGTCATACCTGAATGGTATAGTGGTTTTCCCTACTTTCTTCAATTTAAGTGAATTTGGCAATAAGGAGCTCATGATGTGAGCCACAGTCAGCTCCCGGTCTTGTTTTTGCTGACTGTATAGAGCTTCTCCATCTTCAGCTCCCTTGTATCTCAGTCGGTAAAGAATCTGCCTGCAGTGCAGGAGACCCGGGTTTGATCCCCGGGTTGGGAAGATCCCCTGGAGAAGGAAATGGCAACCCACTCCAGTATCGTTGCCTGGAAAATCTCGTGGACAGAGGAGTCTGGCGGGCTGCAGTCCATGGGGTCGCAAAGAGTCGGGCACGCCTGAGCAGCTAATGCTGACACTAACTAATCTTCAGCTGCAAAGAATAGAATCAGTCTGATTTCGGTGTCGACCATCTGGTGATGCCCACGTGTAGAGTCTTCTCTTGTGTTGCTGGAAGAGGGTTTGCTATGACCAGTGCATCTCTTGGCAAAACTCTGTTAGCCTTTGCCCTGCTTCGTTTTGGACTCCAAGGCTGAACTTTCCTGTTACTCCAGGTGTCTCCTGACCTCCTACTCTTGCATTCCAGCCTTGTATGATGAAAAGGACATCTTTTTTGGGTGTTAGTTCCAGGAGGCCTTGTAGGTCTTCATATAACTGTCCAATATAGCTTCTTTGGCGTTAGTGGTTGGGACATGGGCTTCAGTTACTGTGATATTGAATGGTTTGCTTTGGAAACGAACAGAGATCATTGTGTCATTTTTGAGATTGCACCCAAGTACTGCATTTTGGACTCTTTTGTTGACTAGGATGGCTACTCCATTTCTTCTAAGGGATTCTTGCCCACAGTAGTAGATATAATTGTCATCTGAATTTAATTCGCTCATTTCAGTCCATTTTAGCTCACTGATTCCTAAAATGTCAATGTTCACTCTTGCCATCTCCTGTTTGACCACTTCCAATTTACCTTGATTCACAGACCTAACATTCCAGGTTCCTAGGCATCGGACCTTGCTCTTTACAGCGTCGGACCTCGCTTCCATCCCCAGTCACATCTACAACCGGGTGTTGTTTTCGCTTTGGCTCCGTCTCTTCATTCTTTCTGGAGCTATTTCTCCACTCTTCTCCAGTAGCATACTGGGCTCCTACTGGCCTGGGGAGTTCATCTTTCAGGGTCCACTCTTTTTGCCTTTTCATAGTGTTCATGGGGTTCTCAAGGCAAGAATACTGGAGGTTGTCATGCCCTTCTCCAGGGGACCACGTTTGTCAGAACTCTCCACCAGGACCGTTCCGCCTTGGGCGGCTCTACACGGCATGGCTCATCATTTCACTGAGTTAGAGAAGGCTGTGGTCCGTGTGTGAAGTGGATGAATGGACAGACTGTGGTAGCTCTGCACCGTGGAACACTATGGAGCCGTAGAAGGACGGATGTTCTGATACATGTGGCATTGAGGGCGAGCAGTCAGTCAGGAAAGAGCACATGTCGTATGATGCTGTTTACAGAAAATATCCAGGGTTGAGACAGAGGAGGTGAGTGGCTGACCCGGGTGGAGAGGGAGGCAACGAGTGTCACTGCTGGGGAGGGGGCAGGGTCCCTATCAGGGGTTGGCAATGTTTGCCAAGTGGGTGGTAGTGATGAGTGTGCAACTTTGTGAGTGTTCTAAAACCACCGAACCTGTGTACTTCCTAAGGGTGCCTTGGATGGTATGTGAATTATAATCTCAGTTCCTTTAAAACAATATTTATTGGGCCTGTCCCGGTGGCTCAGTGGTAAAGAATCCACCTACACTGCAGGAGACATGAGTTCAATCCCTGGGTCAGGAATACCCCTGCAGGAGGAGATGGCAACCCACGCCAGCGTTCTTGCCTGAGAAATCCCGTGGACAGAGGAGCCCGGCGGGTTACAGTCGATGGGGTCACACAGAGTCAGACAGAGTTCAGTGACTGCAGGCATGTTTCGTGCAGGCATGCAGGGAAGCAGCATCCCTTATGCCACGCAGCATGGCCTAACGTGTGTGTGCGCATGTGTGCATGCATGTGCACATGTGTATATGTGTGCATATGTGTGCATGTGCGAGCGTGTGCGTGCACACGTGTGTGCATACATGTATGCGGGTCTGTGCATGTGTGCATATGTGTGCACGTGTGCGTGCGTGCATGTGCATGTGTGCACGCATGCGTGTGTGTGCATGTGTGCGAGTCCATGCATGTGCGTGTGTGTGTGTGTGGCTGCGTCAGATGCTAGTTGCACTATGCGGATCTTTTGTTGAGGCTCATGGACTCTAGTTGTGCTTGGCTGGCTTAGTTGCCCTGTGACACGTGAATCTTAGTTCCCCGACCAGGGATCAAACCCGCGTTCCCTGCATTGGAAGGCGGATTCTTAACCACTGGTCCAGCAGGGAAGTTCTGTATCTCAATTGCTTTAAAAAAGGAATGACAGGTGTTGGCAGGAATGAGAAGTGACTGCTTGGTGACAGTGTGAGGTCATTCAGCCATGTTTCTTAAAAGGTAAATAATAAGACTGTCCTATGACCCACCAGCTCTGCCCGCAGGAACATGCCCAAAGGTCCTGGATGGGGCTTTCTTTGCCAAAATGTTCTGGACAGTGTTGTTAGCAGCGTTACTCATCACGGCCCTGGAATGTGAGAAATCCAGAAGCCTCAAACAGCAGAGGGGGGAAGCACTGTGACCTAAGTGCAGCGTGGTTTGCACAGGGTGTGGTGAGTCTACGCAGCCATGGCCCAGAGTGAGCTGCTGCTCCGCGCGACCCGAGCTGTCACAGAGGTGGGGGAGAGTGCAGTCGGTGTGCGTCTGCTCTGGGCAGGTAAGACAGTGGCGGGAGGGACGCCCGGCGTCCAGGGCGCAGAGAGCCGTTTCTGAGTCCTGACCTGGTGGCAGTGACGCGGGGGCACTTCTGTTGGGCCGATGCCTTCAGATGCGTGGGCTTCAGTGTGTTGTACTTCGGCCGGTTTTCAAGTGTTGGGGTCGCTGGGTGCTGGGCAGTTCCTTTCAGGAAACAAGGAGAGGACTCCAGACTCCCCGCTCTGGAGCCGCCTCCTGCCTTGGGGAGGTGGTGGTCAGCCAGGAGGGCTGCCCATCCATCAGCCACCGACCAGTCCACTGGGAGAGGTCCTCCTGGCAACACCAGAGCCAACTCGCAGTGGTCCCTGAGCCGGCCAAGAACTGGATGCGGCCGGCATCCTGAGGCAGGCGGCTGACTGCCTGTGGGCCCCCCTTGCCCAGAGCTTCTGGCCTCGTGGGCGCAGCTGGCAGCCAAGTGGCACGGGTCCACAGCAGCATGACTCCTCTGCCTGCAGCCTGTGGGCACTGGACAGGGGCAGGCACAGGAAGGCACTGGAGGTAGGGACCCTAGTCCCAGGGACCTGGGGCGGCCCGTGGAGCTCTTGGGGGCTCTGGGCCTCCCACCTCCTGCGTGGTCTCTAGATCTCCCCTCCCCACTGAGGCTGTGACTCTGACAAGGGCCCTGGGGCTCCCGTCCCCCGTCCTGGGGCGCTGCTGCAGGCCATGTGTCTCCAGAGGCAGTGCCTGGAGCCTGCCTGGGCTCGGGGGCTTGGGGGTGTGGGGGAGCTGGTGTTTCATCCCCTGGTGGCCCAGCCATCAGCCAAGTGCCACAGGGAAGGCAGGAGGCATCCCTTATGAATGTCAAGGGTGCCCACGCCAGGGGGTGACGCGTGCAGCAGAGTGCTGGCCCGGCCAGGGTGGGCGTCAGCACGTAAAGGGAGTCATGCAGGAAAGGCACAGGGCCCTGGTGGGCAGGGGGCAGGGACCAGACACAGCGGTGGCAGGGCTGCCTGGCCGGGCACGCTGGGCACCAGCTTGGGACACAGTGGGCAGAGGTGGCTCCCGCTAGCGTGTGTGGGTGTCCAAGAGTCACAGCCACATCAGCCCAGTGATCAGACATGCCTGTGCCCAGCAGAGAGTCATGGGGCGGGGGCGCTTTTTCCCCTGAGACTTTTCATAAGGGGAGGAATCCTCAACCCCTGGGACTGGCCTGTGCCCCTCCAGTGCCATGGAGGCTTGAAAAGTGAATGTCTAGTGTTTTTCAGCCTTGAAGTTGGAAGGCACACTGCCTTCTGGAAGGAGTCGGAGGGCTGTGGGTCTGTGGGCAGGTGGAGTTGGGCCTTGTAGGTTGTGTAGGAGTTCGCCAGTACAAAACAAAGGAGGATGGCACAGACTGAGGGAACAGCTGTGGACGTTCGCAATGCCTTCCAGTAACAGTGAAGTGCTGGGGAGCTGGAGTGAAGAGACGAGGGGTGGGCAGGAAGGCCGGGGCGGCGGTGGCAGGGGAGGGTTGGGGCCTTCCTCTGAGCCGCAGAGAACCGTCCGTCCCACTTTCCCAGGGCCTCAGGAGCCCTGGCCCGCCCCCCTGTTCCTTTCCAGGGGCTCGGGAGTGCTTTCTGTGCTCGTCACTCCCGTCTGGCAGCCCCCACTCCAGGCTCAGGCGCTTGGCCAAGAACGGGCCATCGGGGGGCCCCTCCTGGGGTGACCGTTCCAGACAGAGCCCCAGGAAAGTCAGCAGTACTGTGTGTCAGAAGCTGGGAAGGGCTGGGTGTCCTCTCGGGCTGTCCAGGAGGGCTCCTCAGAGGAGGGGGGCAAGGGCTGAGACCTGAGAGATGGGAGGAGCCAGCAGGCAGAGATCCGGGAAGCTGCAGGACACTCCAGGAAGGCGGGTACTGGCCTCAGCCAGGGCCGGGGTGGCTCTCCTCCACTGCCCATTGTCCTGAAGGCCTGAGTCCACGGGCTCGGGAGTCTCAGCGCGGGGCGGCCCAGCCTTGTCCATGGTGCTGAAAGGCCGGCTCTGCCCTCTCCCCTCCCCGCGGGGGTGACCGCGGCCTGAGCCGGGCAGGCCCCCAGTGCAGCCCCGCCCCCCCACCTCAGCCCGCCGCCTGGACAGGTCTCCCCTCCCCCACCACAGAGGTGGGGGCCAGACACGTGCTGACCCCGTGCTGTCAGGACAAGTTGGGTGTGGGTGCCAAAGCTGGGCCCTCCCCCGGGGCAGGGAATGCTGGCCCCCGGCTCCAGGCCTCTGCAGCCCTACTGAGGTGGGGGGAGGGTGTCCAGGACCCCTGGCCTTGGAGTGGGGCCTCCCCCTCCTGGCGAGCATGTCCTTCGTGGATTGGAGGTGCCCTGCTGCCCACGGCTGGACTTCAGGAAGCAGCTGCTCCCCCACGGAGTGTAAGTGGGCATCTGGGAGCGGCCGGAGCAGCAGGAGAAGGCGTTAAGGAAACGCCAGCGAGGAGAGCGTGAGGCCTGCTCGCTCCCGTTAATAGCTCGCACAAGAGGCTCTCTGCCATCGGATTCAATTTATTCCCATCTGGGCCGTGCTGTCTCCATCAATTCGGCTAATAAAGAGAGGTGGACGGCCGTGACCTGGGCTTCTGCAGAGGCCTCTTCTGAGCTAATTAACTGGCCTGAACAATCCCTTTTAATACTTCTGTGCTTAATGCCCTAAAAGGAAAAAATGAACTGGAGACAGAGGCGGAGGGCAGGGGGCTGGGAGGCTGCAGCTGGCTGTGGGGGAGGGGGACAGGCTGGTTACTCAGGGCTCCCCTTGGGGAAGTGAGGGGCCAGGAGCCCGGCCTCGCTCTGCACCCAGAGTGGGTAGCCTTGCTGTCTGAACCCTTTCTCCTTTACCAGGTGGGGAGGGTGGACGCGGGGCCCTCTTCTCAAGGGACAGATCCCAAGGAAAGGGTGTGAGTGTGTGTCCCATGCATGGAGGTGGTCCCCGTGGGGGGATTGGAGGAGAAAGGCCATCCACCAAGGCTGAGCACACCCCCATCTCCGCTCACTGTCCTCATCTGTAAAGTGGGGGTAAGGGCAGGGCAGGCCGCAGGGCTGCCTGAAACTGGGTGGTAATGCCCCCAGCTGCTCCTGAGCATGCGCTGTGCTGGTTGCTGTGACAGGAGGTCTTGCCTCCTGTGTCTGTTAGCTGTGAAGAGGCATCTGTCACTTAGAGAGTACTGATCGTGTCCCACCGAAGTGGGGCTCGTTCACCCAGCCGGCTCCCCAGGCCATAATATACATGTTCCTAAAAGTAACCTCACCCATTCCGTGTTCTGTGCTTCTCACGTGGCTGCTAGACAGTTCTGTTTCTGTTGGACGCATCTGTTTGAGGTCAGAGTGTGGCGTGGCTTGGGTTCCTCTGACTCAGTTTCCTTTGCTGGGGGCCTGGCCCCCTCCCCCTGAGGAGCTGACCCTGCCTGGGTCTGGGGCTGAGGTTGGCCTGGGCAAGGCCATGGAGCTGTCCACGCTGCAGTGCTGAAAACGCCCGGGCCTGCAGCCAGCAGAGGACTCACTGGCTGGGCTGACCCTGCAGCCAGGCCACCAGCCTCCTGAGTGGCCAAGGGGCCCCGAGGATGCCCCCGTGCTGTCCACAAGCCCGTTCCGAGTCCTGGGCGTGGGCTGTGTGCCAGGCACGCCAGTAGAGGACGGGGGCTTCCTGTCCTCGCCCGCTCGCTGCCTGGTGAGGGCGTGACTTTCGCAAAGGAAACCTGGGAAGGCAGCCTGTCATTACAGCAGTGAATTGTGTGGCCTGACTGCCGTCATGGCAGGAGATGAGATGCAGGAAGCCCCCAGCAGGCTGTCGAGGTCACTGTGTCCGTCTTTCCCGAGGACCGGATGGGCCCTGAACACACAAGATCAGACGGCGACCCTCCACTCAGCTCACTCTGTTACACACCCTGCTCTGAGTGCCAGAAACCCTTGGGGCTGGCATCAGGGGAGCCCCAGGCCCCTTTCAGGGTGGGCATGCCTCCCTTCCTGCCTGCATCCTTCCCAGCCTTAGCCTCCGCCCACCTGGGGTTCCTGGGGGGCGAGCAAGAAAGAGGGGTGGGTCCAGGCCTCTGTGAACGTAAAATTCCAAACTAAATCCTTCAACTGTCCTTTATGATGATTTGCTAAAATATTTTCAAACCACCATTTACGTTTCTATCAAAGTAAAACAGTGACTCAAGTCATTGGACGACTTCTGAGCAACTGCCCCCACCCTGGCCCATCTGCTCCCTCCCTGGAAGGAGTCCTCTTGACCCTGAGCTGAGGGCATGTCCTGGGCAAAGGTAGTCCCTCGTATCTGCTCGTTTGCACCCCAAGGAGGCCTCTGCTGTCCCCTGCACCCCCTCCCTCTCCCACTGGGGGTTGGCCCCCTCCGGCTTCTCTGCCTGGACCTGGGGGGGCTTCACACTTTTATTTCCTGCTTCATTAACTGCAGGCAGTGCCGACAGGGTGACTTCTTGTGGCTTCTGCTCTGTCCCTGTTGTAGACGATCTAACTGGGAGCAGGAGGTGCTTGTTGTCTGGGCTTCCACTCTGCCCCACAGCCCCAGGTCTGCTGGGACGGGCCCAGACTCCTTCTCTCCACCCAGAGAGGCCCACCTGGGACTCAGCTGTGCGGCCCTGCAGCCAGTCCCTCGCTGTGCTTCGGCAACAAAGCCGGAGAGACGGAGGGCCTGACCCCGTGGAGGAAGAGGGTGAGGCTGGTGCACTGTGCTTGACTGCAGTGTGTCTGCAGGGTGGTGAGCTCGGCAGATACTGTCTCGTTCAGCCCCCTCTCCTTGCTGTGAGAAGGTGCTGCCTGCCCCTTCTTTTGGGGGAGAAGCCCCCATCCTCTGCTGGTGTGCCTGGCACAGAGCCCACAGCCAGGATTCAGAATGGGCTTGTGGACAGCATGGGGGCATCCTCAGGGCCCCTCGGCCACTCAGGAGGCCGGTGGCCTGGCTGCGGGGTCAGCCCCTGCCAGTGAGTCCTCTGCCGGCTGCAGGCCCCGGCGTTTTCAGCACTGCAGCGTGGACAGCTCCATGGCCTCACCGAGGCCAGCCTCAGCCTGGGCCTAGGCAGGGTCAGCTCCTCAGGGGGAGGGGGCCAGGCCCCCAGCAAAGGAAATCGAGTCAGAGGAACCCAAGCCACGCCACACTCCGCTCTCCAACAACCTGTGAAAGGCAGGGCAGGGCAAGTGGGCAGGGGTGGGTCACAGAAGCCCCTCCTCACTGCCTCGGGCATCTGCAGGGCCTCCAGGAGGATCTCTTGGCCGGAGCAGGGGCCTCCTGCATTTCACCTCCCTTGTTTGCCCTGGTGCCTGGCGTGGAATGTGTGCCTGGTGAGCGGTTATGAACGTCTGGAAAGAAGGGCAGAGGCTGACCAGGGAGGCATGGGGAACCTCTCTGAGAAAGTGACACTTTTTGCCTTTGTTGTTATGACACGTGTTATGAGATAGCACATGCCTACCATTTCAGTCGTGTTAACGTGCCCAGTTAGGGTCATTCACACGTCCTGTGACCATCGCCACCATCTGTGCACACAGCTCCTTCATCTTGTAAAACTCAAGCTCTGTGTCCGTTAACACCAATTCCCCACCCCCTCCCCCAGGCCCCATCACCTGCTTCTTGCATCTGTGGACACGACCCCCTAGGCCTCATGTAAGGGGATCGTACAGGGCCTTGTCCCTTGTTTCACTGCGTCCTGTGTCCTCCAGGTTCATCTACGCTGTGGCAGGCGTCAGGATGCCCTTCGTTTGAACGGCTGAGCCACCCTGTCTGTATGGACCAGGCTTTGTTTACTCACCCAGCTGGGTGGCTTCCCCTCTTGGCGACGGTGAATAACGCTGCCGCGGGTGTGCATGTAGAGGTGCGCCTTCGAGTCCCTGTTCTCAGTTAGCTCCTTCGGGTAAATGCCCAGAAGTTGTATGGTTCTGTGTTCGGTTTTGAAGACCTATGTGCCGTTTTCCGGAGCGGGTGCACCATGTGCCCCCCACCAGCAGTCCACGAGGGCTCCGAGAGCTGCACCCCGTTGGCCAGAGCAGCCCCGGGGGCCCGGCTTCAGTGGGTGGAGACAGGGTCCAGCAGTTGCAGGCACGGGGCTGGCAAGCCAGCTGCGGAGGAGCCCGGGGTGGGGGCAGTGAGCCCCCGGGTCGTGACTGGCAGTGGGTGGGGATGGGGGCAAGGGGCTGTCGTCGTCGTCGTCGTCGGAGAGCTGGGGAGAGAAGTGGGCGAGTCTGGCGTGAGCAGACGGTGGGGGGGGGGGCAGGTGAAGGGTGACTGCGGTTTGGCTCTGGTTCCTGCATCTCCCGTGATTTTACTTGCCAAGATTTTCTGGCATCTCGGGGCTGTGCAGGCACTGGAGCATCCCAGGGACAGAGGGCTCATCCCCGAGCCTGCCTTTCCATCCACAGCAGCCCCTCCTCCTCGGGGCCCTCACACGCAGGACCACGAGCCCCCTGCCCTCATCACCCCTTATGCGTGGGGACAGCCCTGTGTCCAGAGCCCTGTGGTCACTCAGGTCAGCCGGGCCCCAGGCTGCTCCACTGCCCCGCCCGTTTCTTCCTGGGAAACTCCAGTAGGGGCTCTCGCCCACGCCCCCCGCACCCGGGCCCCCTGACCGACGCTGGTGCCTCCCCGAGTGTCCTGCCCCGGGCATCTCACCCCCTCCTCTGGGGATCTGCAAGCATGACCAGCTGCCTTCTCAGTGGCAGTCATTTATGGCCTGCTGGCCCCACTTACCTGAATGATGACAAAACCCACGTCAGACACCTGGGCAACCTGCCCCTCACCAGCCGCTTCCTCCCTGGCCGTCCAGGTTGGGCCCCCGCCCTGCGCCTGCCCACTGCTCCAGGGGGACAGTGACCCCGTGGCAGCCCAGCGACAAAGCCCAGCTCCCCTTCCCTGACAGGCGGGCCCGGCTGAGTGTCAGAGGGTGAGGTGAGCGGGGCTGTTCCTTGTAGTTAGAGCGTGCACAGCCGTGGTTTTATCCACAGCAAAGCACGCGCCTTCACGTGGCTGTTCAGCGGGCACTTGCCTCTCCCACTAGTGTGGCGGGGGCAGGGTGGGCTCCTGGCGGGCGACTCTGGGGCTGAGTGTGGCCACGGAGGGGAGCAGGGAGGGCCTTCCTGCCTGCAGCTGCTGAGGCAAGGGGGCTCAGCTGCGACCAAGGGGTGGAGTCCAGAAACGTGACCAGGTCCAAACATACCACGAGGCCTGGGCGTGGCCTCGCTGCCTGATCCAAGCTCACAGCCAAGTCCGGCGGCCAAGTCGCTGGGGGCAGCAGAGCTGGGTGAGCAGCCACCAGGCTGGACAGGGGCCCATGGCCAGCTGCTCCCGGTCACATTCGGCCACCGCTGCCCAGACGGTCGGAGCCCTGGAGCCCAGGCTAGGGCACCACATGTGGCCCAGCTGCCCTGGCGCTGGGCCTGCTGCCCACTGCCCACTCGGGGGCGTTGTTTCAGATGACTCGGCGAGGAGGGATGCGAAGGCTGTTACAGAACAGAAGAGACACACAGAGCGACCAGACGCAGCGCCTCGCGCTTCTATGCTTCCTGCTTTCCACAGACTGGTCCTGCAGTGGCTAAAACGCGGAAAGATCGAGCATGGGCGGTGAACCAAACGATGGTAAAGAATTTACTACTGGGCGTGATGAGGTGATGATTGTGTGAGTGAGTGAAGTCGCTCAGTCGTGTCCGACTCTCTGCAACCCCATGGACCGTAGCCTATCAGGCTCCTCCGTCCATGGGATTTTCCAGGCAAGAGTGCTGGAGTGGATTGCCATTTCCTTCTCCAGGGGATCTTCCCAACCCAGGAATCGAACCCGGGTCTCCCGCATTCCAGGCAGATGCTTTACCGTCTGCGCCCCCAGGGAAGCCCCGAGGTAATGATTAGACTTTTAAAAACCTTATTTGCTAGGGATGCAGGCTGAAGTACTAATGGACAAAATGAAATGTCTGGGATTCCCCTCATAATACTAAAAAAGAGGGCGTGTGCAAGCGTGTGTGTGGCAAGGACATGAAACACTGTCTGAGCTGAGACGGTTGAAACTGAGGACAGCACATGGGCTCATTATCTTATTTTCTCTGCTTGTGTGTGGGTTGGCATTTTTCATGATACATCATCGAGCAGTGCTTCAGCCAGCATATCCTTGTTCGTGGCGTTTCCGCTTCGCTCACGCTGTTCCCTGAGGATCCATCCTCCAGGCTGGGATCACGGATGCCGGGCTTGACACTTCTCCCGGCCTGGGCGTGTGCTTCAGAGGGGCCCGCCGTTTACAGGCTGTGAGCGTCGGCGTCGGGGTGGAAGGCAGCCTTGCCAGCCCTTGTTTCTGCTTCCAACTTGCACAAAATCGGTGGGTGTACAGTGTTGTAATTTTGTTTCCAGCTTCCCAGCTCAGCTGACCCTTGTGGTAGCCGTGGGGGCTTCCCTGGTGGGTCGATGGTAACGGCCCAGCCTGCCAGTGCAGGAGACGCAGGAGACTCTCGTCCAGTCCCTGGGTCGGGGAGATCCCCTGGAGGCGGGCATGGCAACCCACCCCAGTATTCTTGCCTGGAGAATCCCGTGGACAGAGGAGCCTGGCGGGCTGCAGTCCGCGGGGTCGCAGAGTCTCACAAGACTGGAGCGACTGAACAGCTGCTGCTGTTGGACAAACGCTTGTGACCCGTAGATGAGTCCACTGTTCGAGGTGAATGTTTCTTAGTCTTTAAAAAATTTGATATCCAAAAAGCATCAATCGCTTTCTCATTTCTATTAGTTCTTCTTTAATTTCTTTGATTTCCAAGTGAGGCGCTGATGCCTGCAGGTTTCTGCCCAGGCTGGACCCTTCCGGGGGCTCCTCTGATTGGATGGCCTGCAGTCAGGCCTGCGGGTCACCTGTAATGGAGTCTCCGATGTCAAGCTCAGATTCGGCTTTTCCAGAATTGGTCTCCAGGTATCTCAGCGTTACTTTGTAAATTACCTGCTTGGCATTGTTTGGTCTTGACACTTTTTGTGAGCAAGGGCTTTCCTCTACCCAAGGGGTCTTTTTCAAGGCTCTGAATTCTTTCTTCAGCCGAGTCCCCTCTCGGGCCCAGCGCCACACTCTCTCAGTCACTGCTGGCCACACTGGGCCTCCCGCCCAGCCCCGTGAGACGCTGGGGTGGCTCTTTCAGCTGGTCCCCGACGCCCCAGACCCAGAGTCAGAGAATGTGGTCTGAATTCCAGTGTGTATCTTGGAAAAGTCTCTGAGCCACTCTGAGCCTCGTGTGTAAGAGGCAGCCTGTGACGTGCCACCCAGGTGAAACGCCTGCACTTATAGGTGCTGTGAGTGCTTGCACGCGGGGATGTGCGCCTGGGTGGGGTGCTGGGCTCGGACGTGGGTGGGCTGTGGGGAGCAAAGATGTCTCCCCCAGACGGGGGACCCCCTCTGGCCCTCGCAGCCGGGGTTTGTCCCCGCACCTCACACTGCGCACCAGAGCTGCTCGAGGCCTGTTTCCATGGTTACCGCCTCAGGGTGACATCACCACCCTGCCTGCAGCCTGGAGGCACCCCGGCACCCTGCCCAGGGGCCCTCGTGGCAGGTGGTGCCAGCGCGACCGGCCTCAGGGTGGGGGCAGGCTGTGCTCTGAGTCCCTCCTGAAAGCACGGTGGGTGGGGCCCCAGGGCACACGTGGGGCATCTCTGAGCCAAGGCAGACGACGGAGCTTGTCCAGCCACGGTCTGGGAGCCGGTCAGCTCTGGTCCCCAGGGAGCAGACACCAAGAGGGAGTGAGCCATGTGGGGCTCACGGGCGGCAGGGGTGGGGAGAGGGGAGGAGTGGGGCGTGGGGCTGACATCTGGGGGGGGGGGGAGGGGGGAAGAGCCTGAACACAGTGCAATGGAGATGGCGAGGCGGCTGGTGCAGACCTCGAGCCCACACCGCCCGCGGGGAGACCAGCCCCTCTAGGCTCAGCCTCAAGCCTCCAATGAGGCACGGAGGTCCCGGGGCTTGGGAGCTGCAGCCTGTTGGCCGGACCCACACCTCCAAGCAGGCTCCTCGGCCAGGCCAGCCCTCGCTCAGCACGCGGCCTTCCCCGTGGTGTGGGCGTGAGGGGTGTCCCATCCAGGCCGAGCAGGCCAGGCCAGGGAGGGCTGCCCCCCTTCCAAGGGCCCCGCCTGGGCCCTGGTCCTACCCTGGGAGATGCTGGCGCCCACGCCAGGGCTCCCAGGCCCTGGGATTGTGCTAGGGAGGCGGGGAGGGGGCACTGGGACAAGAGGCCCTGCCCTGCGGCTTGTACGGTGTCCACGCTGGGGCAGAGAGGCGGCTGCTGGCCGTGGGCGAGGAGGGGCATGGGGGCAGGAAGCGGGGACTGTGGCGGGAGGTGCTGGGGAGGAGGGCGGGGGAGGGGTGGGCTCAGACATCCAGGAAGTGGGGGTCCCCAGCGGGGCGGCTGAGCTTGGGAGCACGTCACAGGGGTCTTGGTCTGGACTGACCTGCCTCCATCGGCCTCTGGCTTGGCTCTCCCCAGTCGGTCCACCTTGCTCCAGCCCCAAGCTCGGCCTCTCCAGGGCCCAGGGCCTTTGCTCGAGCTGTCCCCAGTGCCTGGACATGTCTCCTGGGAGCGGCCCAGTCCTCCTTCGGGTTTGGCCCTGACGTGTCCTCCTGGTGAGTCAGTGGGGTCCACTCACCCCTGGCTGGCTGGGCAGGGCAGACCTCAGTGGCCGGCACTAGCCTTCTGCAGCTCAGAGATGGCGCGTCCTGGATGGATGAGTGGACGGAGGCGAAGTCTTCCTCCTGGGGTGTTTCTGAGCCTCAGAGAGGGAGAAGGGGCTGAGGGGCCCGCCCTGCCTCCATCGTGTCTGTGCTCAGAACCCCGGTTCCTCCTGAGGTTCACGTCCCGGGGCCCCGGCGTCTCACGGGCAGAGCGGGCATCGTGCAGATGCCTATTGCCATCTGGCCCGAGGGTCCCTCTCTTCCTCCTCACCTGTGGCTGTGTTTCTCTGCACAGCTGGGAAAGCACCCCCTTTCCAGGCCTCCTTGCAGCTAGGGGTGACCCTGGGACCTGACCCCCCCGAGGAGCATCAGCAGGGTCTCCTGGGGGCCCTGGGGAGCCCCCAGACACCCATCATGTATGTCACTGGCAGCGTCAGGCCCCCCCGTGCTTTTATTCACACACGTTCTCTGCAAACCTGCGCGTTCAAAACCCTCAACACATGTCTGTGGATCCGCACAAGACACTGGAAGGCTGGTGCCGCCGCCGTCACTGGAAGGCAAGCGCAAACCAAGCACCAGGGACTCCTGCAGAAGCAGGCAGCGGTGCCAGGGGGCGTGGTGCCGGTGGGCGCCCCCGGCAGGGAGGAGGTTCTCGCTCTGGGCAGTGGAGACAAGCTGCAGGGAAGCCAGGACTTCCCCGGGATGCGTGAAGAAGGAAGGGAATTAGAGGGGCCCGGCAGGTCAAGACGCAACAGCAGACCCAGGGCCGGTCGACCGGAGACGCACAGCAGGGTCGCCGCAGGCGCGGGGCCGGCTCTGAGCAGGAAAAGAGCGCCTGTGTCCCGGGGACAGGGTCTGAGCCCCGGCGCAGGGGGAGGCAGGCCTGGCGTCTGCAGGAGGGCAGAGTCGGCGGGGAGGGGGCGCACAGTGGGGAGGGGCGCACAGTGCGGGCCGGCTCTGCCTGCCTGTGGGGCAGGTCTGCCTGTGTCCCGGGGACAGGGTCTGAGCCCCGGCGCAGGGGGAGGCAGGCCTGGCGTCTGCGGGGCAGGTCTGCTTGGGCTGCAAGCTCCTCCCTGGGGGGAGACACCCCCGATGGATGGGGGACCCATGTGGTCCCAGACATGGAGACTGAGCTGGGGACATACCCAAGGGCCTCCTCACGTGGAGAACAGAGGCAGAAGGCACGGAGACGGGCCAGTCAGGCTGTGGACACGAAACAGGGGCTGTTTCCCGTGAGGGGCTGACAGATGGGCGCGCGGCACAAAGGAGTGAGAGGTGGGACGTTTGGAAGAGCAGCTGGGGACACAAACCCAGGGAGCCCCGCCCAATCAGAAGAAAGCAAGAGCGAGGGCCCCGTGTGAGGCAGGGCAACACAGAGGAAAACCAGACACAGGGTGCTGGAGCTCCCCGCACCGTCACCAAAGGCTCACCCGCCCGCCTCTGCGGACCCGGGACCGTCCACAGTGAGAGACACAGGCAACAGGGCAGAGGTGGGGCTGAGAGATGGCCCCGGGTGCTGAGACGTGGGAGTGCCAGCAGCCACTCTGTGCTCTGACGGTGACCACGGGGATAACCGGCCGCACGGGAGGGCTGTGGAGCGGCCTGCGGGTGACCAGAGGCCAGGAGGAGGCTGGGGCGCTGGTCAGCCATGGACCATGGGGCCTCACAGTGGAGGACCCAGGGCTCTGCTTAGAGGCAGCAGCTTAGTGACCAGGAAGATTGTCCCTGTCGGGGGACAGTGGTGACGCAGGGAGGATGGGTGAACTTCTCCTGAAAGGTCAGGATTGACAAGTAGACAGGGACACAGGAGGGATGGAGTCGCAGTCTTAACCCAGGACCGAGCAGGACGTGAGGCCGAGAAGCCCTGGATCTGCCGTGTTCCCGGAGGAGACGCTTGACAGGGTCACAGAAGGGCGACCAGTAAGACAGACATTGGCCCACAAGGTATCGGTGGGGCTGAAGGAACCAGCAAGGGGGCTGAGCTCCCGGGGCCTGCAGGCCGGGGTTGGGGGTGGGGCCCAGGACCAGGCGGTGCAGCCACAGGAGGGGCAGCGATGGGTCTCTAAGGAACGTGCTGCGGCCAGCCCGCAGCCCCCGAGGAGGCGAGAGCGCAGTGGGCCCCGGAGCTCAGCCTCTACTCAGCCTCTCTGGTCTCCTGGAACCAGAGAGGGTCGAAGTCCACTGAGGCCAGCCTCTGGGGCCCCACGTAGGGCATAAAAGAGGGGCCTGGAGATGCATGGCTGAGCTATGCATTTTGCTCTGAATCAAGGAGCCGGCAAAGAGGAAATACAGCGAGCATGGCCCTCGGCATACACAACAACAAACTGGAAAATACGTAAAGCAGAGTAAGAGAGAAGCGGGAGGGGAAAGGGGAGCGTCTCCTAGCTCCCAGAGACAGACCCCCACTAACACACCGGAAGGGTGGGAAACCTTCAAGACGTGAGCACAGTGTGCATGGAAACAGCAGAGCAGAACGGCGCGGAGTGGGTGCGAGGTGACGATGGTGGCCTTGGGTCTGGTGGGGAGGGCTGGGGACTGGAGTCGCTCAGAGGACAGAAGGACCTGAGAGGTGTGTCTATCAGGGGGTGAAGAAAACAGATTTGGTTAACGCTAGAGTTTGAACAATGTGTGTGCATGTGTTAACAAGGTAAAGATCATGACTAGAACAGAAATAAAAGGTGTAACTCTCAAGGCAAAATGAATTAAATGACCCATTGAACGTCAGGATAGGAAAAATAGTAAAAAATCACAGTAAGTAGAAAAAAAAAGCTGGGCAGAATAGATGTAAATGGATATTTATTTATTAAGATACAGAGACTCTCAAATTGGATTAAGACACAAAAAGACAGCTTTACTTTATTTACGAGGGATGCATTAAAATGCAGTAGGAGAGAAATGGGAGAAAATGGGGGAAAGGAGAAAAAAGAGAAACGGGGAAAGACAATATGAAAGGTACAAGAGACAGACGTTGCAGAAAGAAAGATGAAGCAAAATTATGTGGAAAATATGATTCAGGGTAAAGGGTTCAGAGAGACACAGTGGCCCACTTTGGTTTTGGTAACAGCACTTTCCCTGGGAAGAGATCACATCTGCTGGCCTGAAGAAGCAGCTTCAGAATGTCCAGATGGAAGCCCTGTAAACACAGGGGCTTCAACAGCACCCCATCAACTGGGGGCCGATGGGGAGAGATGCCTGCGGGAAGAAGGCAAGGGCCCTTCCTCCCCACAGGTCTAAGCACCTGTGTGTCCTGGGCTGTGATGTCTTCCAGGTCGTCCTGCCAACGACCACGGCCCCCCCGTGGAAGGGCCCCCAGTGCCGGCCCTCGTGGGGCTGGAGGCCCAGCTCCCGCCTCCGTCTGTCTGTCCATCTCCCCTCCGCGTGGACTCTCGGGCGGGGCTGGTGGGGAGTGGCCGCCCTTCCCAGCTCACGGCCACCTGTTGCTCTCTTTCCTTCTGGGGGCGTTTTGGACTCAAGGGCGCTGTGCAAACACGGGCTCTTGGAGTCGATCTCACAGCAGTTACAGCCACGTGTCACCCTGTGTTGTTCTGCAGGCCCCCCGATCCCGCTGGTCAGCCCGGTAAGGGGTGGGGTGCGCCTTACTGGCATGAGGTGGGGCCATGGGTCAGGGCAGAGCCCCTTCCCAGGGCCTGGCTGAGGGGGGCTAGCAATTTTGCATCCTGAACTTGAATCGTTTTTAAGGGAGTTTCCCCAAAACTGTGTAAATTCAGCTCTGACGGATGCCTGCTAAGAATGTTCCTCTCTGTACCTGTGCAGCAATGCCCCTTGTAGGGGGGCAGGGCCAGGGAGGAAGGGAGAGACCCCAAGAAGGCCTGGAGGGTCCAGTGGCCTGCTGGTCCAACTCCATCGCCCCCACACCCCCGGCTTCTGGCCCTGTGAGTGCCTGGAGGGGTCTGGTCCCCCTGGGGCTGGATTTCCTGGGCCCATGAGGCCCCCGCACCCTTCCCCCCTTCCCCCCAACAAGGACCCCATCCCCACCGCTCCATCTCCAGACAGGCTCCAAGCCCCTCCCTTGTCTTTCCCTGACCTCTGACAGCCTCGTCAGCTGTGTGCCCAGCCCCTCTCCCTGCCGACACGCAACACAAGTCCATTTGTTGCACCTTTATTTCTAGGATAAACTGTACCAGATCAATCTAACCGGCTTCCAGCCACTGATGGGATCACGGGGAGGCAGACCATTGACAGAGAACGCTGGTCCCATGCTCTCCGTCAGAGTCACACTTGGTCCAAGCCCACCCTCCCCACCCCAACTCCTCCGCCTCTCACCCCTGGTGAACCCAGGCCCCTCCCCCCCGGATGAGAACAGTGATGTTGTGGGGGGGCAGGCCTTGCTACTTGGAGCCCCAGAGCCTCAGCAGTAGTTGCCATGCTGCCCGGAAGGTTTGAGGCCAGTCTTTCCAGGCACAGAGCCAGAGAGGGACATCCCAGGACTGCAGGGGTCCGAGGGTGATGAGCAGATTTTGTCTGACGGGCTGGGCGGGGGGGAGGGGGGACCCTGTTGCCTCAGGAGAAGGGGGTCAGCACGCCCTAGGCAGAGGACTGCTGGCCCTTCATGTTTCATGCTCAGCGGTTGAGCCATGGTAGCTCTTCCCTCCTCACATCCCCTCACAAGGGCACCCCCACTACCTTCCCAGCCCCCCTGCCCTGATGTCGTCTTTGAAACTGGTGAAGAGGAAAAAGGAGTCGCAAACAAAAAACTGTGTTCACACGGCATTTTATCGATGTTGCACGAACCGGAGCGCTTACGTCCCCGTGCGCACTTGAGTTGCTGTCACATGTCCTTTCATTTGGTCCTGAAGGACCCCCCGCCCCCAGTATTTCTTGTAGGACAGATCTAGCAATGAATCCTTGGTTTCTGCTGGTCTGGGCATGTGTTAACTGATTCTTCATTTTTGAAGGATAGTTTTGTTGGATATAGAATTCTTGACTGACAGGTCTCTGAACACTCCACCCTGCATGGCCAAGATTTCTGTTAATCTCATTGAGAATCCTTTGTAGGTGATGAGTTGCTTCTCTTGAGCTGCTTTCAAGAGTTTCTCTTTGTTTGGGGGTTTCCCTAGTTTGATTATAATCTTTCCAGGTATGGATCTTTCTGAATTTATCTTACTTGGAATTCATTAAGCTTCTCAGACATGGAGTTTCTTTTTTTTTTTTTTTTTTTGGTTAGATTTGTTAGGTTTTCAGCCATTGTGTCCTCAAATATTCTTTCTGCTCCTTTTTCACACCCCTGTCTCTGGGATCTCATCTTGTCAGTGAATGTTTACACACCCACAGCTCAGATGAAGATGTAAATGGCGCGCAGCCCCAGAAGGTCCCTTTGCTGCCCCCCCAGCCAGCTCCACCCCACCCCGAGGCAGCTTCTACCAGCACTCCTGTCTCTATGGTTACCTTCTCCTGCTCCTGAGCCTCCACCACTGAGACCACAGGGGATGAGCTCCTCTGCTGGTTGTGATGTCTGTGAGACTCTCCCTCCTTGTTGCCTATAGCAACAGCACATTCATTTTCATTGCTGCATGTCCTTCTGTTGTCTGAACACATCGCAGTATATTTATACATTTTACTGTTGACTGATATCTCAGTTGTTTCTGATTCTACCTTTTGTGAAGAAAGTTGCTAAAAGCCTTCTTATACATATTTTTTTTGTATGTGGATTCATGCAATTTTTTTTCTCTTTTTTTGAGATATAAACCTAGGAGTGTAGCTTCTGGATTACCCAGCATTGGCAAGCAGTTTTGTGAAGCACTGTGTGCTGCGCCTAGTTGCTCACCCGTGTCCGACTCTTTGTGACTCCATGGACAACATCCCATCAGGCTTCTCTGTCCATGGGGATTCTCCAGGCAATAATACTGGAGTGGGTTGCCATGCCCTCCTCCTCTAAAGCACTATTCCAATTTTAAGTCCCGCTGCCAACTTCGGAGGATTCCTGGTTCCTGCGCATATTTGTCCACGCGGGATAATGTTGGCCTTTTTCTGCATCTGCTCTTCTTTGTCTGGCTGTGCCAGCCCTTGGTTGCAGCACTCGGGATCCTCAGTCTTCGTTGAGGCATGCAGGAGCTTTAGGTGAGGCACGCGAACTCTTAGCTGTGGCGCAAGGGGTCACGTTCTCTGCCCCGGAATCGGATCCAGGCCCCTGCATTGGGAGCATGGCATCTTACCCACTGGAGCCCCCGGGGGTCCCAGCCTCAGTCTTTCTGATGGGAGCTGTTCCTGGAGGTGTGTACCGGTGTCCTTCTTGGCTAAGTTGTATTTCCCCAAGACTGATGCTGACACATTCCTGTGCCCCTGCTGATCAGCTGGACGCTCTCTTCATGAAGTGTAACCCACTTCTGAATCTGGCTGTGTGTTCTTCTTTATTGATTTGTAGGCATTCTTTCTGTATTCTGCTTCCATATCCTGGGCTGGGTACATGTATTACAAACATCTGCCCTAGTTTTGTGTCTTCAGTTTCTCTATGGTGTCTTCTGATGAACAGGCTTTAATTTCAAAGGCATCAAACTTATCAGTCTTCTTTTTTGGTTAGTAACTTTAGTTTACAAATTATTTAATCTTTTGGCTAGCTCATAGTTATAAAGTTATGCTCTATTTTTTTAATGTAAATTTAAATTTTAGATTGACAGAAAAGTTGCAAAAATAGTGCAGAGAACTCACATATATACTTCATGTAGCTTGCTCTGATTCTAATATTTTACAGAATCACAATACCTTTATCAAAACTAAAAAATAGACATTCTTATTTTTTCCTTTATAAGCTTCCTTATTTTGTCTTTGAAATTAGGTCTGTGACCCATCTCAAACTAATTTTGTGTGTGGTGTGATGTGTGGGTTACATGTTTTTAATATGGATACATCCATGTGCTCCAGCACCATTTATTGAAAGATATTTCAATTATTTGGTGAATCATGGGTAACTTAGCTCGCATCATAAGTGGCTTTTGTGTAGAGAATCACTGTTTTGTTTCCATAACCTAACTGGCTACTGCATAAAACATAAGGCAACTTATATAAGACAATTGCATAAAGCAACACCGACTTGGTAACTTGCTCTCACTTTATGACTCTTTCGTGACCTCATGGCCTGTAGCCGGCCTATCACTTCATAGCAGGTCTTAAAATCTGATGGTGTAAATTCTCCATCTTTATTCTTCTGAAAGTTGTCTTGACTATTTCCAGCTGAATCCCATTATAAATGTCAGAAATAGATTTTCTTTGGTGATATTGATGGTTCATTAATCAACATAATAAATGTTTGTGCTTTTTAAAACTGAAGAAAAAACTTTTCTTCAAAGAGAAAGATCACACCAAGTGTGTATCAGAATAAACCTCCACGGAGCAAACAAAGCAACCATAATTGCCCTCCAGTGATGTGTCAGCTGTGAAAGGGTGAGCGGAGGAGGACCAGCCTTCCTGTTGTCAGGAGACCAATGCTCAAGAGGAAATGGGTCTGAAAGAATCTCCGTTCTCAGCAGCAGGTGTGGAGGTGAGAGGCTCACTGAACACTGGTAGCAAAGTGCTGAGACTGAGTGACTCTGGACCTGAGTCCTGTACCCAGCCAGCTGTCAGTCAAAAATGAGGCCAAGTCTCCACAGGTAGAGACTTTCCAAACCATGTGCAGAGTGAGTGACAGAAAGGAAATTAGAGAATTGTGTGAATCGTATATCACGTCGTAGAAGTCGTAGAGTAAACATGTGGAAGAGAAATGAATCCAGAAAGAAAGTGTGTAAGTCATAGCGCAGCAGAGACCAGCCCCTGGTGACAGCTACTGTTAAATGTAAGTAAGTTCTGATTAAGGAAATTACATGCTGGCACTGCCTTGGTGATCCGGTGGCTAAGGCTCCGTGCTCCTAAGGCAGGAGGCCCGTGTTCAGTCCCTGGTCAGGAAAGTGGATCCCACAAGCCGCACCTCAAGAACTTGAGTGCTGCAACTAAGACCCAGCCCAGGCAAGTAAATAAGCAAATATTTTAAAAGTAAAAATAAAAGCAATGCTTCATTAAAAATATGTACCAAGATCAAGCTACAGTTTCACGTATCAATATAGGCTATTAGGGGTATGCTGCTGCTGCTGCTGCTGCTGCTGCTAAGTCACTTCAATCGTATCCAACTCTGTGCGATCCCATAGACGGCAACCCACCAGGCTCCCCCCGTCCCCGGGATTCTCCAAGCAAGAACACTGGAGTGGGTTGCCATTTCCTTCTCCAATGCATGAAAGTAAAAAGTGAAAGTGAAGTCGCTCAGTCGTGTCTGACTCTTCGCGACCCCACGGACTGCGGCCTACCAGGCTCCTCTGTCCATGGGATTTTCCAGGCAAGAGTGCTGGAGTGGGGTGCCATCGCCTTCTCCCATTAGGGGTATACAAGAAGATAATACAAAAGTGATGCTAAGAATTTCGTTTCCTTAGAGGGAGAATACAGCTGTCGATTTACTAACAACGTAAGCAAACATAGTCACGGTGGTTTAGGTGCTAAGTTGTGTCCAACTCTTCGCAACCCCATGGACTGTAGCCCGCCAGGCTCCTCTGTCCATGGAATTCTCCAGGCGAGAATGCTGGAGTGGGCTGCCATTCCCTTCTCCAGAGGATCTTCCCAACCCAGGAATTGAATCCAGGTCTTCTGCATTGCAGGCAGATTCTTTACCAACTGAGCTGAGGGAGGCCCTGAGCAAACATACATGTATAAAATTATTTATGAAAAGATAATAGGGACATGTGCAAAAAAGTCACTTCACTTGTATCAACTCTTTTCAGCCCCCATGGACTGTAGCCCGCCAGGCTCCTCTGTCCATGGGATGCTCCAGGCAAGAATACTGGAGTGGGTGGCCATTCCTTTCTCCAGGGGATCTTCCCGACCCAGGGACTGAACCCAGGTCTTCTGCATTTTAGGCAGATTCTTTACCATCTGAGCTACCAGGGAGCCCCTGATGCCAAAGAAGCTGAGGCTGATTGGTTCTTTGAAGACCTGCAAGATCTTCTAGAACTAATACCAAGAAAGGATATCCTTTTATTCCAAGGGGACTGCAATGCAAAAGTAGGAAATCAAGACACACCTGGACAAACAGGCAAGTTTGGCCTTGCAGTACAGAATGAAGCAGGGCAAAGGCTAACAGAGTTTTGTCAAGAGAACATACTGGTCATAGAACACCTATTACAGCAACACAAGAGACAACTCTACACATCAGTTCAGTTCAGTTCAGCCGCTCAGTCATGTCCGACTCTTTGCGATCCCTGAATCTCAGCACGCCAGGCCTCCTTGTCCATCACCAACTCCCGGAGTTCACTCAGACTCACGTCCATTGAGTCAGTGGTGATGCCATCCAGCCATCTCATCCTCTGTCGTCCCCTTCTCCTCCTGCCCCCAATCCCTCCCAGCATCAGAGTCTTTTCCAATGAGTCAACGCTTCGCATGAGGTGGCCAAAGTACTGGAGTTTCAGCTTCAGCATCATTCCTTCCAAAGAAATCCCAGCGCTGATCTCCTTCAGAATGGACTGGTTGGATCTCCTTGCAGTCCAAGGGACTCTCAAGAGTCTTCTCCAACACCACAGTTCAAAAGCATCAATTCTTCGGCAGTCAGCCTTCTTCACAGTCCAACTCTGACATCCATACATGACCACTGGAAGAACCATAGCCTTGACTAGATGGACCTTTGTTGGCAAAGTAACATCTCTGCTTTTGATTTTGCTGTCTAGGTTGGTCATAACTTTTCTTCCAAGGAGTAAGCATCTTTTAATTTCATAGCTACAGTCACCATCTGCAGTGATTTTGGAGCTCAAAAAAATAAAGTCTGACACTGTTTCCAGTTTCCCCATCTATTTCCCGTGAAGTGATGGGACAGGATGCCATGATCTTTGTTTTCTGAATGTTGAGCTTTAAGCCAACTTTTTCACTTTCCATTTTCACTTTCATCAAGAGGCTTTTTAGCTCCTCTTCACTTTCTGCCATAAGGGTGGGGTCATCTGCATATCTGAGGTTATTGATATTTCTCCCGGAAATCTTGATTCCAGCTTGTGCTTCTTCCAGCCCAGCATTTCTCATGATGTACTCTGCATATGTTAAATAAGCAGGGTGACAATATACAGCCTTGACGTACTCCTTTTCCTATTTGGAATCAGTCTGTTGTTCCATGTCCAGTTCTAACTGTTGCTTCCTGACCTGCATACAGATTTCTCAAGAGGCAGGTCAGGTGGTCTGGTATTCCCATCTCTTTCAGAACATTCCACAGTTTATTGTGATCCACACAAAGGTTTTGGCATAGTCAATAAAGCAGAAACAGATGTTTCTCTAGAACTCTCTTGCTTTTTCTACAATCCAGCAGATGTTGGCAATTTGATCTCTGGTTCCTCTGCCTTTTCTAAAACCAGCTTGAACATCTGGAAGTTCATGGTTCACGTATTGCTGAAGCCTGGCTTGGAGAATTTTGAGCATTACTTACTAGCATGTGAGATGAATGCAATTGTGCGGTAGTTTGAGCATTCTTTTGCATTGCCTTTCTTTGGGATTGGAATGAAAACTGACCTTTTCCAGTCCTGTGGCCACTGCTGAGTTTTCCCAGTTTGTTGGCATATTGAGTGCAGCACTTTCACAGCATCATCTTTCAGGATTTGAAAGAGCTCAACTGGAATGCCATCACCTCCACTAGCTTTGTTCATAGTGATGCTTTCCAAGGCCCACTTGACTTCACATTCCAGGATGTCTGGCTCTAGGTGAGTGATCACACCATCGTGATTATCTTGTGAAGATCTTTTTTGTACAGTTCTTCTGTGTATTCTTGCCACCTCTTAATATCTTCTGCTTCTGTTAGGTCCATACCATTTCTGTCCTTTATCGAGCCCATCTTTGCATGCAATGTTCCCTTGGTATCTTAATTTTCTTGAAGAGATCTCTAGTCTTTCCCATTCTGTTGTTTTCCTCTATTTCTTTGCACTGATCGCTGAAGAAGTCTTTCTTATCTCTTCTTGCTATTCTTTGGAACTCTGCATTCAGATGCTTATATCTTTCCGTTTCTGCTTTGCTTTTTGCCTCTCTTCTTTTCACAGCTATTTGTAAGGCCTCCTCAGAAAGCCATTTTGGTTTTTTTTTTTTTTTGCATTTCTTTTCCATGGGGATGGTCTTGCTCCCTCTCTCCTGTACAATGTCACGAACCTCTGTCCATAGTTCATCAGGCGCTCTATCTATCAGATCTAGTTCCTTAAATCTATTTCTCACTCCCACTGTATAATCATAAGGGATTTGATTTAGGTCATACCTAAATGGTCTAGTGGTTTTCCCTACTTTCTTCAATTTAAGTCTGAATTTGGTAATAAGGAGTTCATGATCTGAGCCACAGTCAGCTCCTGGTCTTGTTTTTGTTGACTGTATAGAGCTTCTCTATCTTTGGCTGCAAAGAATAGAATCAATCTGGTTTTGGTGTTGACCATCTGGTGATGTCCATGTGTAGTCTTCTCTTGAGTTGTTGGAAGAGGGTGTCTGAGCATACCTCCACAGGAGATGCTCAAACACAGTTCTGTCTGAGTCTCTGTGGGGTCCTTGGGTCCTGGTGCACACAATATTTGTTTGAGTTCTCTGAGCATGTCTGGCAGGAATGGGGTTTGATTCTAAATGAGAATTTGTCCCTCCTACCATCTTACTGGGGTTTCTCTGACCTTCGACGTGGGGTATCTCCTCACAGTTGCTGCTCCTGACCTTGGACATGGGGTATCTCCTCTTGGCCACTTGCTCGACAGAATGATCTCTGTTGATATCCAAGGCAAACCATTCAATATCATGGTAATCCAAGTCTATGCCCTGACCAGTAATGCTGAAGAAGCTGAAGCTGATGATTCTATGAAGACCTACAAGACCTTCTAGAAAAAAGATGTCCTCTTCATCATAGGGGACTGGATGCAAAAGTAGGAAGTCAGGAGATACCTGGAGTAACAGGCAAATTTGGCCTTGGAGTGCAGAATGAAGCAGGGCAAAGGCTAATAGAGTTCTGCCAAGAGAATGCACTGGTCATAGCAAACACCCTCTTCCAACAACACAAGAGAAGACTCTACACATGGACATCACCAAAAGGTCAACACCGAAATCAGATTGATTCTATTCTTTGCAGCCAAAGATGGAGAAGCTCTATACAGTCAGCAAAAACAAGACTGGGAGCTGATTGTAGCTCAGATCAAGAACTCCTTATTGCCAAATTCAGACTTAAATTGAAGAAAGTAGGGAAAACCGCTATACCATAGAGGTATGACCTAAATCAAATCCCTTATAACTATATAGTGGAAGTGAGAAATAGATTTAAGGGACTAGATCTGATAGAGTGTCAGATGAACTATGGACAGACGTTCGTGACATTGTACAGGAGAGAGGGAGCAAGACCATCCCCAAGGGAAAAAAATGCAAAAAAGCAAAATGGCTGTCTGAGGAGGCCTTACAAATGCTGTGAAAACAAGAGAAGCAAAAGGCAAAGGAGAAAAGGAAAGATATACCCAACTGAATGCAGAGTTCCAAAGAAGAGCAAGGAGAGATAAGAAAGCCTTCTTCAGTGATCAGTGCAAAGAAATAGAGGAAAACAATAGAATGGGAAAGACTAGAGATCTCTCCAAGAAAATTAGAGATACCAAAGGAACATTTCATGCAAAGATGGGCTCGATCAAGGACAGAAATGGTATGGACCTAACAGAAGCAGAAGATATTAAGAGGTGGCAAGAATACACAGAAGAACTGTACAAAAATGATCTTCATGGCCTAGATAATCACGATCACCTAGAACCAGACATCCTGGAATGTGAAGTCAAGTGGGCCTTAGGAAGCATCACTATAAACAAAGCTAGAGGAGGTGATGGCATTCCAGTTGAGCTGCTTCAAATCCTGAAAGATGATGCTGTGAAAGTGCTGCACTCAATATGCCAGCAAATTTGGAAAACTCAGCAGTGGCCACAGGACTGAAAAAGGTCAGTTTTCATTCCAATCCCAAAGAAAAGCAATGCCAAAGAATGCTCAAACTACCGCCAAATTGCACTCATCTCACACACTAGTAAAGTAATGCTCAATATTCTCCAAGCCAGACTTCAACAATATGTGAACTGTGAACTTCCAGATGTTGAAGCTGGTTTTAGAAAAGGCAGAGGAAGCAAGAGAGTTCCAGAAAAATATCTATTTCTGCTTTCTTGACTATGCCAAAGCCTTTGACTGTGTGGATCACAATAAACTGTGGGAAATTCTGAAAGAGATGGGAATACCAGACCACCTGACCTGCCTCTTGAGAAATCTGTATGCAGGTCAGAAAGCAACAGTTAGAACTGGGCATGAAACAACAGACTGATTCCAAATAGGAAAAGGAGTACGTCAAGGCTGTATATTGTCACCCTGCTTATTTAACTTCTATGCAGAGTACATCATGAGAAATGCTGGGCTGGAAGAAGCACAAGCTGGAATCAAGATTTCCGGGAGAAATATCAATAACCTCAGATATGCAGATGACCCCACCCTTATGGCAGAAAGTGAAGAAGAACTAAAGAGCCTCTTGATGATAGTGAAAGAGTGAAAAAGTTGGCTTAAAGCTCAACATTCAGAAAACGAAGATCATGGTGTCCAGTCCCATCACTTCATGGCAAATAGATGGAGAAACAGTGGAAACAGTGGAAGGCTTTATTTTAGGAGGCTCCAAAATCACTGCAGATGGTGCCTGCAGCCATGAAATAAAAAGACGCTTACTCCTTGGAAGAAAAGTTATGACCAACCTAGACAGCATATTAAAAAGCAGAGACATTACTTTACCAACAAAGGTCCATCTAATCAAAGCTATGGTTTTTCCAGTAGTCATGTATGGATGTGAGAGTTGGACTATAACGAAAGCTGAGCGCTGAAGAATTGATGCTTTTGAACTCCAGTGTTGGAGAAGACCCTTGAGTCCCTTGGACAGCAAGGAGATCCAACCAGTCCATCCTAAAGGAAATCAGTCCTGAATATTTATTGGAATGTTAATGTTGAAACTGAAAGTCAAATACTTTGGCCATCTGATGAGAAGAGGTGACTCATTTGAAAAGACCCTGATGCTGGGAAAGATTGAAGGTGGGAGGAGAAGGGGGCGACAGAGGATGAGATGGTTGTATGGGATCACTGACTCAATGGACATGAATTTGAGTAAAGTCCTGGAGTTGGTGATGGACAGGGAGGCCTGGTGTGCTGTAGTCCATGGGGTTGCTGAGAGTCTGATATGACTGAGTGGCTGAACTGAACTGGGAAGGCTTTACAAAAAGCTGAGGAAGGAAGAGAAGCAAAAGGCAAGGGAGAAAGGGAAAGATACACCCAACTGAATGCAGGGTTCCTGAGAATAACGCAGAGAGAAAAGAAGGCCTTCTTAAATGAACACTGCAAAAAAGTGGAGACAAACAACAGAAGAAAGTCTAGAGAGCTCTTCAAAAAAAATGGAGAGACGTCAAAGCTGTATGCTGTCACCCTGCTTATTTAAGTTATATGCAGAGTACACCATACAAAATGCAACGCTGGATGAAGCACAAGCTGGAGTCGAGGTTGCCGGGAGAAACATCAACAACCTCAGACATGCAGACGATACCACTCCTACGGCAGAGTGCGAAGAGGAGCTAAAGAGCTTCTTGATGAAGGTGAAAGGGGAGAGTGAAAAAGCTGGCTTAAAACTCACCATCAACAAAACCAAGATATGGCATCTGGTCCCATCACTTCATGGCAAATAGGAGGAGAAAAAGTGGAAGCAGTGACAGATTTTATTTTTTGGGCTGCGAAATCACTGCAGATGGTGACTGCAGCCATGAAATTAAAAGATGCTTGCTCCTTGGAAGGAACACTATGATAAGCCTAAACAGCATATTAAAAAGGAGAGATATCACTTTGCCAACAAATGTCAGTCTAGTCAAAGTATGGTTTTTCCAGTAGTCATCTATGGATGTGAGAGTTGGACTAGAAAGAAAGCTGAGTGGCAAAGAATTGATGCTTTTGAACTGTGGTGCTGGAGAAGACTCTTGAGAGTCCCCTGGACAGCAAGGAGTTCAAACCAGTCAGTTGTAAAGGCAATCAACCCTGAATATTCATTGGCAGGACTGATACT
This sequence comes from Capricornis sumatraensis, assembly GCF_032405125.1. Classification (NCBI taxonomy): domain Eukaryota; kingdom Metazoa; phylum Chordata; class Mammalia; order Artiodactyla; family Bovidae; genus Capricornis; species Capricornis sumatraensis. The sequence continues at coordinate 105,558,077 of NC_091078.1, read as the reverse complement.
GAAGCTCCAGTACTCTGGGCACATGATGCGAAGAGCTGACTCATTGGAAAAGATCCTGTTGCTGGGAAAGATTGAAGGTGGGAGGAGAAGGGGATGACAGAGGATGAGATGGCTGGATGGCATCAACGGACTTGAGTTTGAGCAAACTTGGGGAGATAGGGAGGGAAGAACAGGGAAGCCAGGTGTGCTGCCGTCCATGGGGTTGCAGAGTCCAACATGACTTATCTACTGAACAACAACAAATACTGTTCTATCTGTTAGGTGATACTGACGACTCCACAGGAGCATATGTGGTGATGGGGGCATCAGAGAAAATGCGAATCAAGGCAAAGACTGTTCTGAAAACTCAGGGGAAGGCCGCCTCTCAGGAGCCCCGTGTGACGCAACAGTGCTCACTGGAGAACGTTTGCTGTTTACCCGTGAACTCTTTTCAGAGGCCTGGGAGGAGATGAGGGGGGCACCGAAGGGCTGGACAGCGGGGCGAACGCCCCATTCTGGTCCCGAAAGGACAGGGCCGGTCAGTGACGTCAGTGCCCGCCGGGAGCCCGGCTCCGACGGAGGCCACCCGAGGAGGGCGGCAGGGTTTCGTCCAGGATCCAGCGAAGTCTGAGGAAGACTCGCGCAGAGCTGCCTTCGTGGAGGCGCCTGCAGGTGCACAAGCCTCGGGGGGGTGGCCTGGAGGCCCGGGCGCTGGAGCAAAGCAGCTCAGCGCGAACGCCGCCCTGGGCTCCTGGGGCGGCCTCAGCGGTGGAAGCGGAGGGGACCCTCTCCTGCCTGCCGCAGTCCTCAGCTCAGCCCGGGCCTCCGCCTGGAGGAGCGGCCGCTCCACCACCCGACAGCCTCTCCCGGGCCTTCTTGCTGCCCTGAGGCTTCCGTGCCGGCCTCGCACGTGGGGAAGTCAGCCCCGCGTTCTCCGCAGCCGGACTGTCCCGACCCCGCGGGAGTGCTCTGCGCGGCTCGCAGGACGACGCGGGGGTCGAGAGAGCTACTGCCGAGCCGGCACCGGTCAGCTCTCGCTGCGCGTCAGCCCGGAGGCGGCCTTCGCACGCAGGCCCGAGCGACTGGACCCCGCAGCGCCGCGCGCCCGCAGCACGCGGTCCGGTCCCGGTTGTGCAAGGGCAGGGCGGTCCCAGCTCCGCGGTGGCGACGCACCTCCAGGCCCCCACGAGCGCCCGGGAGGGGCAGCCGCCGCCTCTGGCTCCCGCCTCCCGCCTCCCGCCTCCCTGCGGGGCCTCGGGGCTCCGCGACGGCAGCCCAGCCGAGAACCGCCAGAGTCGGGGACAGGCCGGCGCCTCCGCGCTCGTCCCCGCCCTCCGCCCGAGGAGGCGGCCTCTCACACGCGGGGACGCCGGGCCCGGCCAGCCACTCCCTCCCCGAGGGCCGCGCGTGACCCCACCGGGCGCCCCGGGGTCGCTGACCGCACCACCGGGAGGCGGCCGTCGGCCGAGGCTCGAGCCCCGCCGCGCCGGGTCCTGCCCGAGGGACGCCGCCTCCCACCAGCGCCCTCGGGGGGCACAGGGGCTCCGGGGGCACAGGGGCTCGGCCTGGGCGCCGCCCCGCCTCAGAGCCGCGCCTCAGACCCGAACCGCCTCGGAGCCGAGCCTCCTCAGAGCCGAACCGCCTCAGACCCGAACCGCCTCAGACCCGAACCTCCTCAGAGCCGAACCGCCTCAGACCCGAACCTCCTCAGACCCGAACCTCCTCAGAGCCGAACCGCCTCAGACCCGAACCGCCTCAGACCCGAACCTCCTCAGAGCCGAACCTCCTCAGAGCCGAACCACCTCAGAGCCGAACCGCCTCAGACCCGAACCTCCTCAGAGCCGAACCTCCCCAGAGCCGAACCTCCTCAGAGCCGAACCTCCTCAGAGCCGAACCGCCTCAGACCCGAACCGCCTCAGACCCGAACCGCCTCAGACCCGAACCGCCTCAGAGCCGAACCGCCTCAGACCCGAACCTCCCCAGAGCCGAACCTCCTCAGAGCCAAACCGCCTCAGAGCCGAACCGCCTCAGACCCGAACCGCCTCAGAGCCGAACCGGCTCAGACCCGAACCTCCTCAGACCCGAACCTCCTCAGACCCGAACCGCCTCAGAGCCGAACCGCCTCAGACCCGAACCGCCTCAGAGCCGAACCGCCTCAGACCCGAACCGCCTCAGAGCCGAGACCTCCTCAGAGCCGAACCTCCTCAGAGCCGAACCGCCTCAGACCCGAACCTCCTCAGAGCCGAACCGCCTCAGAGCCGCGCCTCAGACCCGAACCGCCTCAGAGCCGAACCTCCTCAGAGCCGAACCGCCTCAGACCCGAACCTCCTCAGACCCGAACCGCCTCAGACCCGAACCTCCTCAGAGCCGAACCTCCTCAGACCCGAACCGCCTCAGACCCGAACCTCCCCAGAGCCGAACCGCCTCAGACCCGAACCGCCTCAGAGCCGAACCGCCTCAGAGCCGAACCTCCTCAGACCCGAACCGCCTCAGACCCGAACCTCCTCAGAGCCGAACCTCCTCAGACCCGAACCGCCTCAGACCCGAACCTCCCCAGAGCCGAACCGCCTCAGACCCGAACCGCCTCAGAGCCGAACCGCCTCAGAGCCGAACCTCCTCAGAGCCGAGACCTCCTCAGAGCCGAACCTCCTCACAGCCGAACCTCCTCACAGCCGAGACCTCCCCAGACCCGAACCTCCCCAGACCCGAACCTCCTCAGACCCGAGACCTCCCCGCACCTGAGACCTCAGACCCGAACCTCCTCAGACCCGAACCGCCTTAGACCCGAGACCTCTCCGCACCTGAGACCTCAGACCCGAACCGCCTCAGAACCGAGCCTCCTCAGAGCCGACACCTCCTCAGAGCCGAACCATTCGGAGCTGAGACTTCCTCAGAGCCGAGACCTCCTCAGAGCCGAGACCTCCTCAGACCCGAACCGCCTCAGACCCGAACCATTCGGAGCTGAGACCTCCTCAGACCCGAACCTCCTCAGACCCGAACCGCCTCAGACCCGAACCTCCTCAGAGCCGAGACCTCCTCAGAGCCGAGACCTCCTCAGAGCCGAACCTCCCCGGACCTGAGGCCTTCTGGACCGGAACCGCCCGGGACACCTCAGCTGCCCTGGCCTCCGCGTGAGGGGCGCGCTCCAGGGCCCTGCTGGACGGAGGCAGCGGCGGAGGGCCAGGGGAGGCCGAGGCTGAGAGAGGGCGGCCGGCGGCCCCTCGGCCGCTTGCCCGGGCCCTCCCTCCGTCCGCCGCGGGGCAGCCCGGGGCTCTCCCTGGCCCACGGCCCACTCGGGAGCCAGCCCTCTGCTCCCGGCCCCCGCGCGGCCCCGAGCGCCGGCCTCCCCAGCTGGGGGCTGGCGCCGGGGCCCCAGAGGACGGGTGGGGCGCCACGGGAGGCCGCCGCCCGGCGGATTCTGCCTGAAGGCGCCAGGCGCCCCCACAGGGAGCCCCGCGGCCGCTGGCGTTCTGCGGCCTCTGCGCTCGGGGGCCTGCATGGTGGGGGCGAGGGGCTGAACGCCAGAGGCCCAGATAACGGGGCCACGCAGGCCCCCTGGGCAGGGCCACTCCTGTGTCACCCTTTCGGCGCCGTCGGTGCTTTCGCTCAGCTCTCCCCTCAGCCCCGACCTCTCCCCCAGCCCCCCGAAGCCTCTCTGAGCCTCCTGTCTGCTTACAGGTTCCAAGGAGCCGCCTGGGCACCCCGAGGAGTCAGCCCGTGGAAGGAGAGCGGCCGCCCTGAGATGGGTGCGTGCGCCTGCAGGGAGGCAGCCATGCGGGGCGCCGGCCGTGCTCACCCGGCCCCCTCGGCCGTCGAGGGCCCTGCCTGTGCCTCCTGTTGCCTCTGGGGAGCCCCGCACGTAACGGACCCCGCCTGCCGGCCTGACCGGAGGGCCCCCCGGCTGGAGTTCCCCGACCCTTGTGGTTCCAGCGGGGTGCCCTTTGCCAACCACCCTTGGATGGGGTACCCCCCTCCAGCTGCCTCAGGGCCTTCCATCTGGGCCTGGGGCGTCTGCAGCTTTGACCCCCTCGTGGGGAGCCAGCCCTCGGGCCCTTGGTTTCCCAGGGTGTTTCCTTCCCCTGTGGGACCCCCGCCCCCATACTCCTCACTCCTTCCAGCTCCTGCTACGGGTGCCCCGGGGCCTCATGCCCAGATTGGGTGTGTGGGGAGCCAGCACTCGGCCCCCTGGACCCCCAGCGTGTTTCCTTACCCTGTGGAGCCCCCACCCCCATACTCCTCGGCCCCTCCAACTCCAGGTGGGGCCACCCCCGAGCCCGGTGCCCAGCGCGGGTGGCAGCCTCCGCCCTGCTCAGCCCGCCTGACTGCAGTGGGGAGACCGTCCAGAGCTGCTTCCACGTGAAGATGACGCTGGAAGTCCTTCCCTCAGGAGGGCTGTCCAGGTTCAGCATTTGGACCCCCAACCACTCTGCAGCCCAGAACTCTGCCCTCTGCCCCCTTGCCCCTGCGTGGCCCCTCAGCCGGATCCCCAGGGTCCCCGTGCCCACGCCCACGCTCCCGGGCCCGCCGCCGCCTCTTCTAGCTCTGATACGTGCTTGGAGACCATGCCCTCCGGTGCTTAGGGGCCGTGGCGGCCAATGAGCCCTGCTGTGCCCGCTGCCCAGATACCTTCCAAGATCTGCTGTGACAGATGGGGCGCACGGGCCATTCTTAGTAAACGTGTGATAATGAGCGTCTTACATTCAAATAAACGATGCTGTGCGGTCAGCTGGATTCACGCTTCACTCGTTAGAAAGACCCAGCCTCACTTACATGCGTACGCTTCATCTCATTTTCAAATTTGTTACCGAAAGTTTTTCATGTTATTATTTCCTACTCTGTTGATTATCTGTGCTATCCCACTTTTCTTTCTTAATATTTCCTATATTACAAGAAGAAATCTTAATGTAGGTCTCTTGATTTTATTGAACCCACTGTTCACTCAGCAATTCTCTTGCGTCTTCTGAAGGCACTCTCTGCTCCCTGTATTCACTGTGGGCTGATTGTTTCATAACCCCATGTAGGTGGCGCTCGCTCAAGTCATTTTTAGCCTTTATTCTTTTCTAATATAATTTTTAATGCTGTAAAATGTTCTTTAAATGTATCACTTGAGATGTATTCCATAGTAATATGTGATGTTTTATTTCTGTATCTTCTAAAACAATTCTTACTAAGGGGAAAATCAAGTAAATATTATTTGTCTTCTTTCTGCCAGCAGACAAACCAGAATCTTCTTCGTGGTTCTGCCTCATAGGTCTGTCTATAATCCTCCAATTACTGTTCTGTTCACCACAGGTGTTATAATGGAGTACTAATGAAATTGAAAATAATATTCATATGACGCAACTCAAAGGTTAAGTGGAAGTTACTCACTTAGAATATTCATAGACCGTCGTATGTGCGCTTACCGTTGAAGCTACACTTTCTCAAGCAGCGTTTTGTACAACATCAATCTCTGAAACAGAAGTATTTTTCTTTACTGATTCCGAGAGAAATCATTAAAAGTGCATTTTGAAGGGGGTAAAAACGAAATGCTCAAGTTGCTTGATACAGTTTTGGAATCTGGAATAATCGCTATGTTCGAAGGTTGTTAAGCTTGAAGAACCCACGTCTCCTGGGACCTGAAGGTGACGGTGTTCAGTCCTAGCTCTGGAAGCGGTTTCTTTGTCAAGCGTGGAGGTCAAGCCTTCTGCTGCTCGTGGTGCCCCAGCCCTGGGCTCTGGACGATGCTTCTACAGAGGGTGCACGTGCCTCACTCTCACTCAGCTGAGTTGTCTCTTAGATGGGATGCAGACAGTGACTTTCTCTTTTTGCACTGATTGCAAAAGTCTGGACAAATCTGAGACACCTCTGGTGACGGGTGCCCAGGGGACCAGCCCCTCGGGAGGCCACAGAGGGTGGGTGTGGCCTCAGGTAGCTAGGCTGCTAGGCCACTTGTCCCAGTGTCCCAAGGACCAGCCTGGACTGGGTTGTCACCACCGTCCACCCCAGGTACATCAATGCCCAGAGACCAGCAAACGTCGCCTGCCATCTGGGCCAGGGCCCTCGGTGGAGTGGCTTATCGGGGGCTGCGGGCCACAGAGACCCACAGCTCCTCCACACCCCACACCCCATGCTTTCCTTGCCCCTGCTTCCTGTTTGTGTTTGGAGTGTTGCGTTTCAATGGCAGGAGTAACAGGAAGAATGGACGCCCATGTACCCTCCACCTACATGGATTGTTCCTCCTGTGAGTTCTTCTTTCATTTCTGCCTCTAGGCACGTAAATATTCTTACAAGTGGTGTCCCCTGTGTCTGTTCCTCAGTCCCCCTCTCAGTCTGTCCTTTCCCCACTAATCTGGTAACGGTGTCACAGTAAATTACGGATGCCTGACCCTTCCTCACGCGTCTCTACAGAATGAGGGCGCCGTCCTGCATGGCCGTGCCGTCTTCGCTCCTGACAGTACGCAGTCTGCACAGCGTACACACATTCCCAGCTGGCCTTAGAGTGTGGGTTTTCCCTTAAGTGTTCAAAAGTGTGTGTTTTTAAATTTTTTTCAATTTAATTTTCTTACTTTAAAATTTTATTTTTGCCTAACAGTGTATTTTATACCTGGCTTTTTTGGGGGGAAGGGATTAGGGTAGATCATATGGTCATTTGCATATCCTATTTGGAGAAGTGAGAGTTCCTCACTTTTCCCTTGAGTTGGGGCTGTGCTCTTTGAGTGCGCATGTTTATAGAGAGTTCTTTATATATTCCACAGAAAAGTCTTTTGCTAGATGCAAGTGCTGGTTAAATATTGTTTGTGGCTTTCTCCCCTTTGGCTGCCCTGGGTTCGTTGCTGTGTGGGCTTTGTCTAGCCGCAGCTTGCAGGGGCTTCTTTTCCTTGCAGCGCAGGAGCTTCTCGTCGCTGCGGCTCTTCTTTCTACGGGGCGCGAGCTCGAGGGCGTGTGGGCTTCCGTCACTCAGTAGCTGCGGTGAACAGGCTTAGCTGTCGTGGGATCTTCCCAGAGCAGGGACCAGACCCGTGTCTCCTGCAGTGACAGGCAGATTCCTTACCACTGAGCCACCAGGAAAGCCCTCTTTGTGGTTTTTTAAATGGCGTCTGTTGGTGAACAGAAGTTTTTCATTTTATAGAAGTCTGATTTGTCAATATTTTTTACTAGTGCTTTTCAATCTGTTTAAAATTATTAAGTCTGTTTAATTCTTTGTCTGCTTCCAAGTCATGAACATATTCTCATATTTTTTTCTTGGAGTTTTATTGTATCACCTTTCATGTTTCCATCTCAAATTAATTTTTGGAGCATACTAACTCTCAGCTTTTGGCACAGCGTATGCTGTATTTTAGTAAACGTTTCTGTGTACTTAAAAAATTCTTCAATTGTTTGGTATAATATGCTACATATGTCAATTAGGTCAAGTCAGATAATTATTTTGTTCACATCTTCTATTTTTTCATGTCTTCTTGTTCTATTACTTATTGAGAGAATTTAAATCTATGGTTTTGCAATTTTCTATTTTTCCTTTTAGTTCTGTTAATCGTTGCTTTATATTTTAAAAATATGTTATGTGTTTTATTGTCTGGACTCTTTGTCCCTTTTACTCTTATAGAGTGTCGCGCTTGACATTGTTCAATGCTTCTTGCATTAGAGTCCGCTTTGTCTGGGGATTTACCTGCTCTTTTATTTAGTGTTTGCTTTACGTGCACTTTGTGCTGTTATATTAAGGTGTGTTTCCTGAGAGCTTGTTTGGAGGTTCTAGCAGGGGAGCGTATACTCGTATACGCTTGACGGGAGTGTGGTCCTCCTCTATTGGGAATGGTCATCCTCTTTGGCCGAGTGAGCAGCTTCAGGAGGGACACACATGGGGCGGTGAGGGAGGGTGGGGACATGCACCTGCCCAGCCAGATCAGCTGAGTCAACCCTGCGGTCACTGGGGTGGCAGCTGCTGCAACCAGATCGCCCTCACGTCCTCAGAAAGCTTTGACCCCAGGCTCGTGATCTGTCTTTAAGCTGATTGTTTACTCCATATGCATTTAACGTGGCCCCTCATGCGGCTGCCCTTGCCCACCATCCCACTGCGCTCCCCTGTCCCATACCTCCTCCTGCACCTGTTTAAAAAATCTCTCCTCTGTATCTCGTTATTACCTTTAAATTATACTTCAGTGTATCATTCTTTTGGCAGTTACTCTAAAGATTAAAAGGCAGTTACTCTAAAGATTAAAATACAGACCCTCCATTGATTACTGTCTACTTGGTACAAGTATTTGCACCAGTTTCCAAACCATGCGGCCCAGCCCGTCTCCCACTCCTCCCTCGCGGGCTGTTAGCCGCTGTAATGTACTCTGCACTCTGCGTCTCTGTTATAAACTTGACAAGACAGCGTCAATGGCTGAGTCCTAAATAATCATTATTTTCACGTTTTCCATTTGTCTCCCGCTCCTGCATCCTTTCCTTCCCGAATCTCTACACCTGCAACTGGCATCGTTTTTCTCTCCTTCCTGTGTTTCTTTGGCTTCAGGCTCTTGTGAATTAGTCTCTCAGCTTATGTTTGCCTGGAAAATGTCTTCTTTTGGTCCTTCACTTTTAAGGGATATTTTGCCAACCCTTTTTTCTAAGTTGGCAGTTATTTTTTTCTTTAGAAAGTAAAGCATCCCTTCATTTCATTTTCTAGTGGGAGTCTAAGTCAGAAGGAAGACTTGGACACATTGGACAACTTTGAGAGCAAAGCACGTGGACACCCACACTGAGATACTTACTACAGTTAGTTTCTGTTATGGATTGTAACCTGATTCCCCTGCTGGAGAATGTGGCCTGTAGTAAACCAATTCTTCAAAATTTATTGTTGTTGTAAACCCAGTAAAGTTTGTGGACTTACTCTCATGCACACACGGTGAAGCAGAGCTCCACGTGTGTCCGTCAGATCACACTTGCTGAGTGTGTGGCTCACTTCTACATCCTTGGCTAATCTTTGGTTTGCCTGATCTCTCGTTTTCTTAGAGATGCATGCATTGAGTATATAGGCTTTATCAAGTTCAGCATTATTCCTTGCCATTCTATTTTTCTGAGAGTTCTAACACTTCAGAATATACTGAAATCTTATCAAACCCTTTCTCTGTAATCTGCCAAGTACAATTTTGTGTAATCGTTAAGGTAGTCGTTTTTTGTCTTCCGTAGTCTAACAACGTAGTGAATTATTTCATGTGGAAAATTATCTTTGCATTGCTGGGGTAAAGTACGTCTAGTCATAGGTTTTCTCTTGTAAGACATTTTGCATTTGGTTTGTTCCTGTGCTATTTAGGATATTTTACACGATGGGGAAATAACTTAGATGTGTTTTCTTGTGTTGACTTTACCAGTTCTGAATATAAGGTAATAATAGCTTCCAAAAATTAATTTCAAAATTGTCCTCCTTTAAAGAAAGATTCTGGAGTGTTCTTATGAAGAAGTTTGGGAAATTCATCTGTAAAACTGTCTGTGCCCGGGGCTCTTTAGTAGTAAGGGTGCCATCATTTTGCTTATGACATTTACTTACATGTTGCAGTTCGTGAATTGCTTTCATAGTTCTGTGTTTTGCTTACATATATCTTCTCTCATCTTTCTTAGTCTTCCCAATGTTTTGTGTATTTTTTAAAAAACAAATACTGTTTTGGTTTTTCACCTTTTAAAATCACTTCATTATTCTATGTTTGTGGATTTTGTCTTTGTATTTTTTTCTTTCATTTTGTGTCCTTGGGTTTCTTCTGCGGCTGCCTTTCTAACTTCCCCTGGAGCCCTCGGTCTCCGTGATGAACCGGAAGTGATACGCGTGCCTCAGAATTCCTCTTTAGAGGTGTCTCGATGACTGGGCAGCTGCTGTATTTGCTATATCTGTCCTGCACGGTGGAGAGGTCCTCCTGCCTGGTCAGGGGCCAGCCTCCATGGCTTAGCCCACCCCGTGCCGTGATGTCTGGGTGGACATTCAGACACTCAGTCCTGACCTCTGGCCATTCTTATGCCAACTTTAAAGGCTTTCCGAGTTCCTGTCTGCAGTGTGTTATTTTAAATTCGCTCTTGTTACTTCAGCTAGTGTATTTTTTAAGGAAGTGTCACATATTAAGTCTAATCACTAAAGTGCTTGGGAATTTGGTGCCTCTCGCCGTACACTGAATATAACCTAGATGTAATGAGGTAGAACAGCGTGATGAAACTGGCTGACGTCACTGTCTCTGCGTGTCTCACCACCCCCGACTGCCCGCCAGCCTGGCTTCGTGAGTGACAGAGACCTCTGGATGGGCATTCGGGCCGTCCACTCTGCCGCTGGCTTGCTCTCTGGTGTCCCGAGGACACTGTTGTCTGCGACCCTAGTGTGACAGAGCCTGGGCCGGTGGAGGCTGCACCTCGGATGCTGGACATAGGAACCCACTTCTGCCATCCCCCCGCGCCGCCCCCGCCCCTCATGCACAGTTCATGCTCCGTCTGGTGCATAGAGCTTGGAAATGGAGCCGAACCGCAGCCCTGGGAGCCCCCGTGTCCCTCCGCTCCGGCTTCTGACATGGGTTCCCCTTCCTGCTCTGTCTCCTGCGGGACCTCGAGGCCGGCCGGCCCTCGTTAGTCCTTGTTTCTTGTTGGTTAGTTGCTCAGTCGTGTCCAACTCTTCACAGCCCTATGGACTGTGGCCCACCAGGCTCCTCTGTCCATGAGATTCTCCCGGCAAGAACACTGGAGTGGGATTCCATGCCCTCCATGATCTTCCAGGGGATCTTCCCAACCCAGGGATCGAACCCACGTCTCTTGCATTGGCAAGCAGATTCTTTATCACTGAGCCCACCTAGAAGTATGGCCCTCACTAGAGCAACCCCCAAACATGACACCCCTTGTTGGTCACTTCCACTCACTGTGACTGATGCCTGCCTGGGCCAGCCCTGCCCTACTGTGAGATTCAGAGTAGGGACAAGCCGAGGTCCCGTGTCCTTCCCTGCTCTGGGCTGCCCCAGAGACCGTGTCTCCTGGCTCACCTCCCCGGAGGGTCAGCAATGGGCCATGCTGGGGAGACTGGAGGCTGGGGAGGTGGGAGAAGCGGCCTGACTCCCTCTCTGCCCACTGCCACCCCTGCTCCCCTGGCCTGCCCTGCCGAGGCCGGGTCCCCTCTGATGTCCTGAATCTCAGGCCAGAACATCCCCTCCTCCCATCACAGCCCTGAGACTTCCTGCTGGTGGCTCATTGTCCCACAGCTTCTCAGCACTTCCCGAGTGACCAGTCCAGAACTAGGCCCCTCAGACCCCAGGTTACAGGACCTCCAGGGCTTGTCCTGAGGGCCTGGATGGGGTCCTTGCAGGCTGAGGCACCTTGGGAAGGTGAGGAGGGAGCTTCAGAGCCCCACCTTGACTGCCTGCTGGTCACTGTTCCCTGCGATGGGGGCGCTGGGGGCCTGGGTCCGGCTGCCCCAGCAGCCTCTGGAGGCATGCCCCCTCACACACTGGCTCATCGCTCATCTCCAGCGTGGACAACGTGGCTCATGGGGTCACTCAATGAGCAGATAGGCCCACGGGTCAGCTGGATCACCAGAGGCTTGGGGCCGGGACCCTGACACCTGTGTGTCGAGCTCTTCATGCGCCTGTCAAGGCCTTGATCAACTCAGGCCACAGGCCACTACAGGGTGGGCAGTGTGAGTGCTTCTGCTGGGCGGCCGATGCTCCCAGTGGTCTGACTGTGCCCCGAGGCGCTCGGTGGTGGCCAGGGCAGGAGCTGGAGAAACCTGAGGGACACAGCTGACTTGGATCAGCACCCTCTGCAGAGCTTTACGTGGGTCAGGAAGTCAGGTGGGAAACCGAGGCCCAGAAGTGTCAGGACCTGCTCACTACATGCCAGGAAGTGCTGGAACCAGGCTTCAAACCCACGGTCACCATACTCAGCCAGGGCTCTGGCCGGTTATCATCCCCACCCGACCTGTTGGTCTGAAAGGGGACGTCTTCTCAATCAATGCAGGACTGAGTCATCGGCAGAAGAGCGTTTATCTTGGACTTAAGGGGAGTGTTTCCAGTGTATTTACTTTTTAAAAAAAATTATTTTTCGTTGAAGGATAATTGCTTTCCAATATTGTGTTGCTTTCTGCCATACATCAGCGTGAATCAGCCATGGCGTACATATGTCCCCTCCCTCTTGAACCTCCCTCCCACCCTTCTGGGTTGTCACAGAGCTCTGAGTTGAGTTTCCTGAGTCATACGGCAAATTCCCACCAACTGTCTTATTTTACATACGGTAGTGTAAGCTTTCATTATACGCTCTCCATCTGTCCCAGCCTCTCCTTCCTTCCCCCCCAACCATGTCCATAAGTTTGTTCTTTCTGTCTCCACTGCTGCCCTGCAAATGTTCATCCATACCATCTCTAGATTCCATATTATGCGTTAATATATGATATTTGTTTCTCTCTTTCTGACTTACTTCGCTCTGTATAAAAGTCTCTAGGTTCATCCACCTCGGTAGAACTGACTCAGATGCATTCCTTTTTATGGCTGAGTAATGTTCCTTTGTATATATACCATGGCTTTTTTAATCCATCCATCCATCGATGCACATCTAGGTTGCTTCCACGTCGTGGCTGTTGTAAATAGTGCTGCAAAGAACATCAGGGACGTGAGTCTTTTTCAATTTTGGTTTTCCTCAGGGAGGCCTGTCATGCTGCAGTCCATGGGGTCGCAAAGACTTGGACACAACGTGGTACTGAACAACAACAGGGTGTAAGCCTACTGGTAGGCTCGCTGGGCCATATGGTAGTTCCATTCTTAGTTTTTAAAGGGCTCTCCATACTGTCTTCCATAGTGTCTGTACCAATTTACATTCCCACCAACAGTGCAAGAGGGTCTGTTCTTCTCCACACCCTCTCCAGAAATTATTATTTGTGGGTTTCTTGATGATAGCCATTCTGTCTGGCCATTCTGAGTCTCTTGATGAAAGTGAAAGAGGAGAGTGAAAAAGTTGGCTTAAAACTCGACATTCAAAAAACTAAGATCATGGCATCCGGTCCCATCACTTCATAGCAAATAGATGGGGAAACAATGGAAACAGTGACAGACTTTGTTTTGCAGGGCTCCAAAATCACTGCAGATGATGACTGCAGCCATGAAATTAAAAGATGCTTGCTCCTTGCAAGAAAAGCTATGACAAACCTAGACAACATATTAAAAATCAGAGACATTACTTTGCCAACAAAGGTTCATCTAGTCAAAGTTATGGTTTTTCCAGTAGTCATGTATCAGTGTGAGAGTTGGACTATAAAAAAAAAGCTAAGTGCCAATAAATTGATGCTTTTGAGCTGTGGTGTTGGAGAAGACTCTTGAGAGTCCCTTGGACTGCAAAGAGATCAAACCAGTCTGTCCTAAAGGAAATCAGTCCTGAATATTCACTGGAAGAACTGATGCTGAAGCTGAAACTCCAATCCTTTGGCCACCTGATGCGAAGAACTGATTCATTGGGATAGACCCTGATGCTGGGAAAGATTGAAGACAGGAGGAGAAGAGGGCGACAGAGGATGCGATGGTTGGATGGCATCACTGATTCAATGGACATGAGTTTGAGCAAGTTCCCGGAGCTGGTGATGGACAGGGAAGCCTGGCGTGCTGTAGTCCATTGGGGTCACAAAGAATCAGACACAACTGAGCTACTGAACTGAACTAAAAGGAGCGATGTTGAGCAGGAGGGGCAGGGCCCCAGGGGGAGGCAGCAGGTAAGCGGTAAGTACAGGAAGCATGGGGCAAAGGCTGGGCTCAGGCTGCCTCTCGGGGCTCAGAAGGAACACAGCTGATGGAGAAGGAATATTTGAAGAAACGGTGACCACAGCTCTCCAGAATTAAAACTTAAAAGATTGAAAATCACCAGAAAGAACAGAAGGAAGCCCCTGCCCTCTACTCACGTGATGAGACTTATCATCCTCAGTAGAAAGAAACCTCTGAACCTCGCGGTATATTTGCATCTCTGAAATAAGGGGTTAGCTTTCCACTCCTGGGAATGAAATTACATACTCCTCAAATTACCCTTTGAATTAACGCAAATCTTGAAATTCTTAGAATTAAAGGAAAGCGCTCTACATACAAAGTTACAGGATACGGCAAAAGAGTGCCCCGAGGGTGAGACACTGATCAGAAACCAGGGGTGTTGAGAGGAAAAAAGCTCAGCGTCCAGGTCGGGAAACTGGGGCACAGAGGAATGTGAATCTGGGGAAGTGATGAGAAGGACATCCGGACGACCACAGAAACGGGGCTGCCGACACGTGTCGTCGTTTGATCTTCGCAAGTGGAGAGCTGGTCCTGAGAGGGTAGTTCAGACACCTTGAGATGAGAAGGATGGGGAAAACGGTGTGTTTCCAACCAGACCGTGAGCAGGAAAGATGCCGGCCACTCCGCTTACAACCCCCGGTCCCCCTCAGGACGCGCCCGGCGGTCCTGCTGGAGCGGGACGCGGGAACAGCCTGGGAGCTACACAGACACGCGGACAGACAGACAGGAAGGAAGGCTCTGAGGAGGAGGAGGCACGTGGGCGAGGCCCTGGGCTGAGAACCGCATGGCGGTGGGCTCCCTCGCAGACCTCAGACCCGCTCTGAGAGAGGCCAGCCCCCAGAGATGTGGACGGGGTGGGCAAACCACCCAGGAAGCTGTAGGAGACGCCTTCTCCAGGCCGAGGCCCCAGAGGGGGCAGCCCAAGGAAAACAGCAGACTGGATGGAGAGCACCCGGCCCATCGCTCCGCAGCAGCCTGTGGCAGGGGGCGGGGCGGGGCGGGGCAGGGGGCGGGGGCGGGGGCGGGGTGGGGCGGGGGGCGGGGCGAGGCGGGGCGGGGCAGGGGGCGGGGCGGGCGGTCCTCACTTTGCTACGGGGCAGCCTCCCCCGCCACTCCCTCAGCCCCGTCCCGCTGAGAGGGGAGCCCGGCAGCCACCCCGCCCGGCAGCCGGCAGGGCCCAGCCACAGGCCTCCGGAAGCCGTGTCCAAAGTCCCGCCTCCCGCCTCCCTGGCCTCTCTGCTCCTTCTCTGCAACTTCCTGAGAGTCTGTGATTTCAAATTTTTTTAAAAATCACTGATTATCACTTCAAGCCGTATCTCTCAGGGCTCCATACCCTTGTACACGCAGAAGAGGATATACGTCATCACGCCGTCGACAGCTGGGTGACGTCCCAGGACGCGTGACGTCAGCAGACGTCACACAGTGGAGAAGAAGTTAGGATTCGAGGGTAAGGTTGGAGCCATTTCCTTTAGAAATGAAGGAAGTGGTAGACGGAGGGCACACCCACTGTGTACAGCGCACCTTCAGCCATGCAAACACACCCTGTGTTTCTGGGCAGAAAAAGCTCGCTTCCAGGCTTCAGTACCTGTCAGCCGATTTCCACCTCCGCGAGCCCTGGGCTCCTGAGGCCGGTGAATTGGGGCAGCTTCCTGTCGGGGGTGGTGGGGAGCCCAGGGTTCCAGCCCCTTAGCTGCAGCGGGCCCCACCCCCGACAGAAGCCAACTGCCCTCTGCCCACACCGTGCCCATCAGAACAGCCCCCGGACCTCTCAGACGTTCTCCAGGGATGCACGTCAGTTCCATGAAGCACAGCCTCCAGAGAGGACCCTCCCCACAACCTGCGGACGGCGCTGCCCGCGGTCCTCGCCTGTGGTGGCCGATTTCCCACCGGGCCCCTGGACTCCCTGCCCGCACCGCTACCTCCCTGGACGTGCCGGTGGACCAACCCGTGCTACGCCCTCTGGCCTGCTCCTCTCCCCCGTTTCTCACGACTCTGCAGCTGGGCCGGCCACGTCTTCACCACCCCTCCTGCCTGTTATGCACCGAGCCCGTATCTCCGAACCGACCGAGAGAGCAAGTCCACCACAGTAATGCAAAGGCAAGAAGGGAGTTTATTTCTAGCGCGCTAGGGCCCAAGTCTCTTCCAGCACAGTGGAATCCGACAAGAGCCCTGAACAAAGGAGTATGGCGGCTTATATACAGGCAGTTCTTTGTCTCAGTTACAGGAGTAGCTGGTGTTACATGATTGGCCAGGCAGGATAGCGCATGTCCTGTCTCTTTCTGGTAAACATGACTCAGGTCCTAGAGCCCGTCGTTTGGTCCCTCACATTCCCCCCGTCCTTAGATCATATAGAGGAATCTTCCTCTCGGTCCTGAGACACAGTCTGATATTGTTGCCGAAGCACAAACAGCTGTACTGTACTTATGCGTTCCTTTACAAAGGCTACAAGTCTATTGATAATACATGGGCCGAAGGTAAGCATTAGTAGAAGTACTAGCAGAGGTCCCAGCAAGGTGGAGATTAGGGTGGTCAACCAAGGGGATTGTTGCAACCAAGACTCAAACCATCCTTGTGGAGCCTCACGTTCCCGTTTACATTGGGCTAGTCCCTCTCTTACTTTGGCCATAGATTCTCTAACTATTCCTGTGTGATCAGCATAAAAACAGCACTCTTCTCCTAGGGAAGCACAGAGTCCCCCCTGTTGCAGAAAGAGCAGATCTAATCCTCTTCTGTTTTGCAGAACTACTTCAGATAGGGAAGTTAAAGACGATTCTAAATGACTAATAGATTGCTCTATACGGGTGATGTCCTCGTCTATGGCTGCTCTCAGGGAGTTAAATCCTTGGCTTTGCAGGGACAAAGCTGTTATTCCTGTTCCGGCCCCGGCTATTCCAAGACCGAACTTAGTTGCTATGGTTATGGCAGTAAGAGGTTCCCTCTTGACTTTGTAAGTTCTTTCTTGAGGATTTAGGGTCAATTTTGGGGCCCAGTAATCATATATTGTTTCCTCTGGTCAGTACAGAATCTTTGGCACGACTGCTACCATAACACAGAATTCTTCTTTGGGATCAAAGATTGAGCTGTGTAAGCATGGAGTCAGCCCCGTGTGTGAACAGACCCACCATCCTCCCATCCGTGGTATTAGCCACCGGGCTATGGGCAAGTCCGTAGGCTCAACGACATGCGCACACAGTGGAGACCTCCCTGATAACAGCTTGCCCATACATAACCCTTTTCTCCATACCTTTCTCATTGTAAGGCCCACTTTTTGTTTTCCCCATCGACATTGAGGAGGATCGGTGCTGTTGGCCAGGTCGTAAGAGGCGTTGAGGCCTACTGCCTCGTAATAAGGGGGAATTAAGTTGTAACATAACCAACAGGATTTAGTTGCCTCAGGATGGGTTTGATTTAAGGTAGCATAAGCTGCCTTTACTAATTTCCATAGTGGATCTGTTTGTCCGAGTTTAGCAAGGGGGCCCGCCTCTGGGTCTTTTGTTGGTCCCTGGGATGTAGGTAGGGAGGTTGTCGGGTAGAGAGCTGCATGGACCTGTTCAGCGGAGTTTGGACCGATACTATATATTTGTACCAGTTCTAAAACTTGACTCACAACAATGATCCCGTTATAAGTAGTCAGCTCATTTCTGGTCTGAAGCCCCCATGATATCCCCTTGACCCAGGCCTTCTCTTTTTTTTGCTTTGTCAATGTTAAACCTTATCTTTACCTGGGCAAAGTTATGATCCTTTTCCCAATCGCAGTACGGCAGTACGGGTCCTACAAATGAGAAGTTAAGCAAGTCCCGATTTCCTACATCCCACCGTCTATACCCTGGAGTCTCCGACCCATCATTGGAAGTTACGCAGTCCCAAGATTTACAATAAGAGTCCTGTATCCCCCCACAGATCTTCCAGTTATGCCTGGGCGCACCTGGACATGCCCAGAATGCATGATTCCGGAGCTTGCCCCTCTTCCAGGGTACATTTACCACCGGCTTAAGGTCAAAGTATAAGTCTGGCCACCAAGTATTTGGTGGATGTATTGCGGTGGTGGAGTTAAGCATCTCACGTGTTAGTCCATTTTGCAGTTTCCAGGTGATTCTGACGGGTTGGTGCGGGTTCACGCTGGCAGCTTCGGAGCAGAGTAACATGGTCATCCATAAGATGGTCCAGACGAGTTGCCTTGGTCCTGTCGACGACGCCGGAGCTTCAGCCTCAGGGGGTTGGACGGGTGCAGAGACGCTTCCCCCTTTTTTTTAGCATCTTCCTGCTCTGCTGAAGTAGCTGGGCGTACGTGGTTGCAATGCACCCAAGGCCTGATACCGTCAACCTTTAGGGCAGTTGGGGTGGTAAGAACAGCATAAGGACCCTTCCATTTGGGTTCTAGTGCCTTGGTTTGGTGCCTTTTGACCCATACCCAATCTCCTGGGCCAATGTCATGTGAGGGAATAGTTCCCTTATTTTGGCCCACATGTATTTCCCGGAGCAGTTTCCAGACACGAGAGTGCACCTTGCTTAAGGCCATCAAGGCCTCTTGGAATTGTCCCAACGTGGGAGGCGGTAGTTTCTTCCCTTCAAATATTGGACATACAGGGGGAGGTCTCCCATACAGAATCTCAAATGGGGTCAGATTAAGTTGATAAGGAGTATTACACGCAGGGAAGAGGGCGAAGGGAAGGAGGGTCACCCAGTCCCCGCCAGTCTCTATAGCCAATTTAGTTAAAGTTTCTTTTAGGGTCCGATTCATTCTTTCTACTTGCCCTGAGCTCTGTGGACTGTATTCACAATGTAACTTCCATTTAGTCCCCAGGGCTAGGGCAAGGCTCTGAACTATTTGACTCACAAAAGCAGGTCCATTATCAGAGCCGATGGTCACTGGCAGGCCAAACCTGGGAACTATTTCTTCTAAAATCTTTTTCGCCACTATCATCGTGGTTTCTCCCTTTGTAGGAAAAGCCTCCACCCACCCTGAGAAGGTATCCACCAACACTAACAAGTACCGGTAACCATACTTGCCTGGCCTTACCTTGGTGAAATCTATTTCCCAGTGTTGCCCTGGTCCTTCTCTCTGATACCTCAGTCCTGCATGTTGTCCTTTTCCTGGCCTCATCTGTTAACACGCCTTACAAGCACGCACTATGTTCTTTACAGTTGTCTGGTGCCAGGGAAATCGCAGGCGCGCAGTTTGAAAGAGCATCAGAGTCTTCTTTTCTCCCAGATGAGTAGACAAGTGTAAATGCTCACATAGTTGCCGTCCCAACTGAGCAGGGAGTATCAAGTAGCCGTCTGAGTCTCAGTACCATCCATCTTCACCGTTTTGAAGGTTGGTGTGTTCTTGGATCCAAGCAAGGTCTGTGGATGAATACTCAGGGGTTGGAGGCAGAGTTCCCATACCTGGAGGTGGAAGTCCGATTACCAACACAGGGGTGATGAAATCTTCATCAGCTACTTTTTGAGCTGCCAGGTCTCATGCCGTGGGGCTGTCATCCTTCTGATGTCCAGGTACGTGTACTATTGACACAGCCTGAGGCATCTGTACAGCCTCTAAAAGTCTACAGATTTCAGGCAAGTTTTTAATTTCTTTTTCTTCAGCTGTCAAAAACCCCCGTTCCCGATATATCGGGCCCTGGATGTGTACCGTGCCAAAAGCATAGCGACTGTCAGTGAAAATAGTTATTCTTTTTCCTTTGGCTCTCTCTAATGCTTGAATCAGGGCAATTAACTCTGCCTTTTGTGCTGAGATATCCGGGGGAAGGGCCTCTGCCCATATCGTCTGTCCAGAGTCATCTACTACTGCGGCTCCCACCCGTCTCTGTCCATCTTTCACATAACTGCTGCCATCTGTGAACCATTTTATCTCACTGTTAGATCCTTTTGTATTGCTGTTACCCCAGCCAGTATCTCATCACAATCATGGAGGGGGCTATTTTCCTCCGGATTGGGCAAAAGAGTGGCCAGATTTAGAGTGCAGGGCATTTGGAAATGAATCCGTGGGGTGTCAAGTAGCAAGGCCTGGTAGTGCGTCAAGCGGGCATTAGAAATCCATTTACCTGGGGGTTGCTTTAAAGCTCTCTCTATGGCATGAGGAGTGTAGACCAAGAGTCTCTGTCCATAAGTCAGTTTATCAGCATCGTGGACTAAGAGCGCGGTGGCCGCGATGATACAGAGGCAAGGTGGCCATCCGGCTGCCACTGGGTCCAGTCTCTTGGAAAGGTAAGCTACAGGTCGCTTCCATGGTCCCCATCTCTGTGTTAGTACCCCTTTTCCTATCTCCCGCTTTTCATCTACAAATAATTGGAAAGGCTTAGATGGATCAGGGAGGGCAAGGGCAGGAGCTTCTAGCAAGGCTCGCCTGAGCTCTTGGAAGGCCTCTTTCATTGGCTCAGTCCATTTCCAGTCCTTGTTTTCTTTGGTCCCTTTATATAGGGGCCTGGCCTTTTCTGCAAACCCCAAGATCCATAACCGGCAATATCCCACCATTCCCAGAAATTCTCTCACTTGTCTAGGGTTGGCCGGCTCAGGGATCTGGATGATGGTTTCTTTCATAGTCTGTGTTAGCTACCTCTGGCCCTGCTTTATCTTACAACCGAGGTATGTAACCACTTGCTTGGCAATCTGGGCCTTTTTGGCACTGGCCCTGTAACCTAAAGTCCCCAAGGTTTGGAGAAGGTCAACTGTTGCCTCTTGGCACTCTTTCTCTGTAGCCGCTGCCAGCATAAGGTCATCAACATATTGTAATAAAACAATGGTAGGGTGTTCAACCCGATACTCACGGAGGTCTTTGTCCAGGGCCTCATTAAATAACGTGGGCGAGTTTTTGAAACCCTGTGGTAAGCGAATCCATGTCAGCTGCACAGGGGTCTGACCACCGTCTTCCTGCCATTCGAAGGCAAAGATCTCTTGGCTTGCGGAGGCAAGAGGCAAACTGAAAAAGGCATCTTTTAAATCTAAAACAGTATACCAAATGTAGTTTGGAGGCAAGTTGCTTAGCAATGTATACGGGTTAGGAACCGTAGGATGAATATCACTCATCCGTTTGTTGACTTCTCGTAGATCTTGAACCAGTCTAAAATCAGTTCCCCCAGGCTTTTTCACAGGCAACAGGGGAGTGTTCCATGGGGACCGGCACCTTTTCAGGACCCCAGCGTCTATGAGGTGTTGTATATGAGGAGTAATTCCTTGTCGAGCCTCCTGACTCATGGGATACTGTCGTACCCTCACCGGGGAAGCACTGGCTTTCAGTTCCACAATGATAGGGGGCCTCTGTTTGGCCAGTCCCATTCCTGCTATTTCAGCCCAGGCCTGAGGGTATCTTTGGACCCATGGTTGTACTTTGGGGCTTATTGTCGCTGGGGCCTCTGGCAAGTAGAGTCTGTATTCATCTTTTAATGCCAGAGACAGGACCTGAAGAGGATGTCCGGTCCCATCTAGAACTGACACTTGTCCGTGGTTGAAATGAATTTGGGCATTCACTTTAGACAGTAAATCCCTTCCCAACAAGGGCGCTGGACACTCAGGTATCACCAGAAAAGAATGGGTCACCTGGTGGGCCCCCAAGTTCACATGCCGCTTTGTGGTCCATCCATATCGCTTAGTCCCGGTTGCTC
The DNA here is from genome assembly GCF_032405125.1 of Capricornis sumatraensis. Classification (NCBI taxonomy): domain Eukaryota; kingdom Metazoa; phylum Chordata; class Mammalia; order Artiodactyla; family Bovidae; genus Capricornis; species Capricornis sumatraensis. The sequence goes on along the minus strand of NC_091078.1, from coordinate 105,536,770 downwards.
CCTGCACCCAGCTACTTTTCTTAGACATGGGTCCATCTTTTTGGTTTAAGACTGAGTATTGGGCTCCCGAGTCCACCATGAAGCCAACTGGTTTCCCCTCCACATTTATAGTTACCCAGGACTCGGGGAGGGGCTTCGAGCCCTGACCCCCCTAGTCGCTATCCTCACCCGCGTAGAGGATATGACTGTCTGGAGAGGGAGTCTCATTCTTGGGGTTCTTGGGCCCCTCTTTTAGATTTTTCTTGGGGCATTTATCTTTCCAATGTCCAAACTCTTTACAAAACGCACATTGGTTTTTTTTCAAGCTTACGCCTTGTCGTTTTCTCTTCAGTTTTTGAGTCCAATTTTTTCCCTTTTTGGAACCTGTTTCTGTTTTCAACCCCAGCAAAAAATATCTGGGCCAGCTCTTTTTGATCTTTACGGTTTTTTTCAGCTCTAAATTCTCTTTCTTCTCTTCTAATGCGGTCCTCTCTCTCTTCTGGGGTCTCTCTATGATTAAAAACTCTCTCGGTTGCCCTCACTAGATCTTGCAAGGATTGTTCGCTTAACCTCTCTATCTTTTGTAACTTTCTTCTAATATCGGGGGCTGCTTGATTTATAAATGCTAACATAACTGCCGCTCGTGACTCATCTGCCTGTGGGTCTATACGGGTATACTGTCTAAAAGCTTCCATTATCCTTTCAAGGAAGGCTGCTGGGCTCTCATTTGGCTCCTGCCTCACTGAATTTATTTTGGCCAAATTAGTTGGCTTCCTGGCGGCCGCTCTAAGGTCGGCCATAAGAGTCTGGCGGTACACTCAGAGACGCTCCCTACCTTCAGCGCGTTCGAAGTCCCAGTTGGGTCGCACCAAGGGGAACCCCTCCTCAATGAGGTTAGGCTGTATTGTGGGCCTCCCATCCACCCCTGGCACATTCTTCCGAGCTTCTGACAGGATCCACTCACGCTCCTCTGTAGTGAAAAGCACCTGTAACAGTTGCTGACAATCATCCCAAGTGGGATTGTGAGTAAAAAGGATAGACTCTAAAAGATCAATAAGACCCTGCGGTTTTTCAGAGAAGGAGGGAGTCTGGGTTTTCCAATTGTACAAATCACTAGTGGAAAAGGGCCAATACTGATATGTCCGCTCCCCACCCTCTCTGGCTGGCCCCGCCCGGACTGGAAACGCGTCAACAGTGGAGGGGACTTCTGGGTCTTCTTTTTCCACTACGCTGGCCATTTCCCTTGTTCTTTCCCGAGTTCCCTGGGCGGGGCCCCCTTCTCTGGGAGGAGCTGAAGGCTCGGTTCTCCTCCTGGCTTCTCCCGATGAAACCTGTGGAACCTGTGGAAGCAAGGGCGGATGTGGATCCGCATACGGGGGTGGGAACAATTCGGTCTCCAGATCTATCAGATTAGGATACAGAGAAGATTCCTGGAAGACTGGCTTTGGTCGATTCTCGTCCTTTTTCCCTTCTTTTTCTTCGGAAGCCTTCATGACTAGCACCTGTGGGCTTGGCGAGGTTGGAGTTGGGGAAGAGGGATGGGGAGGTTTAGGAGGTTTAGAAGGAGCGAGAACAAAGGGTTTAAGCCATTCCAGTGGGTTTCTCACTAGATCCTGCCAGACCAGAATGTAGGGAGTCTGATCTGGGTGCCCAGCAGGACTAGGAGTAAGCACCCTCTCTTTAACTGCCTGGATAATTTGGGGATTGAAGGTTCCCTCTTGTGGCCATCCGACGTCAAAGGTGGGCCACTCGGTGGAACAGAAAGTCACCAGTTTGCTCTTCTTCACCAGTAACGAAAGATTCTGAGCTCTAGACTTGAAATCAGAGAAGTGGTTAATCATAAGAGATAAAGGAGTAGAAGCTGTTTGTCCCACGATCACAGAAAAGTACCCTGGGAGCCAACAGAGCACACAAAGAGCAGCGCAGACACCACAAATAGACAAACAGATAATAAACACAAGGTGGCCACTGACAATGTACTCAATCTTACCTGCAGGATGTTCACAGAGCCAGCCGCCTCCCCAGCACGATACCGGGCCCCGGCCTTACACTGGACTTGCCTCTGCACTTTACACCCAGCTGCCTCCCCAGCACGAAGCTAGGCCCCGGCCTTATGCTGACTTAATCCAGTATCAGAGCCAGCTGCCTCCCCAGCACGAAGCTAGGCCCCGGCCTTATGCTGACTTAATCCAGTATCAGAGCCAGCTGCCTCCCCAGCACGAAGCTAGGCCCCAGCCTTACGCTGACTTAATCCAGTATCAGAGCCAGCTGCCTCCCCAGCACGAAGCTAGGCCCCGGCCTTACGCTGACTTAATCCAGTATCAGAGCCAGCTGCCTCCCCAGCACGAAGCTAGGCCCCGGCCTTACGCTGACTTAATCCAGTATCAGAGCCAGCTGCCTCCCCAGCATGAAGCTAGGCCCCGGCCTTACGCTGACTTAATCCAGTATCAGAGCCAGCTGCCTCCCCAGCACGAAGCTAGGCCCCGGCCTTACGCTGACTTGCCTCTGCACTTTACAGCCAGATGCCTCCCCAGTACGATACTGGGCCCCGGACTTAATCTGGGCTTCTGCAACGTTAGCACCGGTGCTCAGAGCTCTTATCTCCTAACGAGGTTACTCCCTTCTACCAGGAGAGTTGTCCTCCCCAGTGGGATGGAGATCCCGGACGAACCCCCAAATGTTATGCTCCGAGCCTGTCTCTCCGAACTGACCGAGACAGCAAGTCCACCACAGTAATGCAAAGGCAAGAAGGGAGTTTATTTCTAGCGTGCTAGGGCCCAAGTCTCTTCCAGCACAGTGGAATCCGACAAGAGCCCCGAACAAAGGAGTATGGCGGCTTATATACAGGCAGTTCTTTGTCTCAGTTACAGGAGTAGCTGGTGTTACATGATTGGCCAGGCAGGATGAGCGCATATCCTGTCTCTTTCTGGTAAACATGACTCAGGTCCTAGAGCCCGTCGTTTGGTCCCTAACACTGCCCTGTCCCTCCTGGCTGCCACGTCCACCTGAACGGGCCTCCCAGCAGCTCACTTGTGCCGTTAGCTTGTCCCTGCAGCCGCCGTGTTCCCTGATCCGCCCCCACGGCCAATCCCAGACCTGGCCACCTTGGGCCTCTAGCTGCCCCTGCGTCAGGTGCGGCTGGGACCTGCTGCCTCCCCGCACGCTGGCTCAGCCCAGGTCGTGGCCGCACTGATCTGCAGAGCGGTTTGGAGCCGAGAACCAAATGCACGCAGCTGGGTGGGCAGATCATACACGCTGTGGTGAGGGGCAGAGAGCAGAGAGACAGAGTTATTAGAGCACGTGGTTTATAGAATCTAAAAACACAGGCGTGCAGGCCTATGAAGAGGGCTGGGGAGGGGACGGGGTGTGGGCAATGGGGTTGAAGGGTAGAAGGCAAAGAGGAAAGTGAGGACACGTGATGTGTGGGGGCCCAATGTGGGTCCTTGGGAACACGCTGGGCCCTGAGCAACTCGCATTCCAGGCCCTTTGAAAAAGTAAAAACCGAAACCTAAGTGTCTGGCCAACCACAGTTCCCTGGGCAGCACGTCATGTGTCCCCTGGTTGGGGCGGGTGGATGGGGGTGGATCAGAGCTGGAAGAGATGCTGGCAGGCCTGGGAGGGGTGCGGGGTCTGTGAGGTTCAGCCGAGGGTCCCCGCTGGGGAAAGGGGGCAGAGGGCAGAGTTCTGGGCTGGAGGGCAGTTTGGGGTCCAGATGGAAGGCTCTGAGGCAGCTGGAGGGGGCGGTACCCGTCCAGAGTGGGCAGATGAAGGGTGCCCAGGTGGAACTCCAAGCTGGGGAGAGCTCCAGCCAGGGGGCGACAATGCAGGGGACCCCCACATCCAGCCCGGCGGTGGGGTCAGTTAGAGGGGAGTTCCCAGCGTGGGTATGGACACTGCAGGCAGGCGCTGCATCTGCCCTGGAGGCAGCTGGAGGCCTGAGGATTTCCTCCGGGGGCTGGTCAGGGGTCTTGAGGGCCTGCATGGCTCCTTCCAGGGAAGCGGCTGCCCCCCTCCTGGATGTGGCCAGCCTGCTGCCCCGGCTCCCGCCTGGGAGGAGGCTGGAGGAGGAGGAGGGGTCAGGCAGGACGTGAGGAGCAAACCTGGGGCACCCACATGAGCTGCAGCTTGGGGGCGGGCTGTGTAGTAGGCTTCAGGCAAAGTCGCGGGTCACGCTGAGCCATCCCTTCCTGTGCTTGGAGCCCTAGCCCCACGTCGGTTTGCAGAATGGAATCTGCGAGAATCCACAGCTGGCTCCGCAGGCGCCCAGAGGCCTAAGGGGATAAAAGTGAAGCAGCCTCCAGAAAGGGGTTCCCCTGCCAGAGTCAGAGCAGTGGAGACAGGTGGAAAGAGGGGCTTCCTAGGGGTGAAGAAGGGACCCTCCACCTTCCGGAGCACCCTGGGCAGGGTGGCCCCCATTTCCCTGAGAGGTAGCCGAGGGGGGCCAGGCTCAGGGCCGTGTGTCAGCAACGCGCGTCCACCCACCAAGGGAAGAGATTGGACCAGGAGGGCTTGTCCCCAGAGGAAGGCAGAGCCAGGGTTGGGGGCTCCGGTGAGAGCAGGGGCCGCCCATTGCCCCAGGGCAGGTGCTGAAGGCACAGCCTAGCACACGAGGACCCCCAGGGCACCGTGGGCAGCGAACGGGCGGGAAGTCCCGCGGCAGCCAGCCGCGCAGAGTCGTCCCTTCAGCACCCCCAGCAGGCGGACGGCACCGAAGGCCTCAGCCCTTCCCTCCTGTGGCCATGTCTCAGGTCACGGGAGCCCCTGTGTCCAGGCTCGGGCATGTCGGCAGGTGTGAGACCTGAAGGGGCTCGTTCAGTCTGGCCAGAGCCTCCCGCGGCCACCTCGAGAGCCTGCTGAGCATGGGAAACCGTGCAGACCTCGGCACTGCACATGGGCACCAGCCCAGCAGAGGCGGGCACAGGCCCCCAGCTTGCGGTGCAGCCCAGGAGCTGGGTACTGCACACGGGCACCAGCCCAGCAGAGGTGGGCACAGGCCCCCAGCTTGCGGTGCAGCCCAGGCGCTGGGCGCTGGGTGCTGCGGAGCACTGGCCTGGTGCTCCAACTGGTGCTTCAAAGGCTATGCAAGAAAAAATCAGAGAAAAACACGACTGGGCCTCGCTTCCTTCCAGGTTGCCTTCCGAGGGAGAGGGGAGCTGTGCTCCCTCCTGCCCAGTAGCTTGGCAGCTGCATGAGAACAGCCTTGGCGGGGGACAGGGGGAGGGAAGCTGGCAGAGGGGCTGGGAGCGTGAGCAGTCCACTGCCCTTTGAGGTGGAGGTGGCCAAGGAGCGGATGCGCTGTGGCTGAGCCCACACACTTGCAGAGGCGAGGTCAGGGTGCAGAGGAGAGTTTGGATCATGAACCAGACCCTGGGGATACAGGGGTGTAAGTGAGGCTTCCATGGACGCCAGAGACCACAGAGGCTGGGGGTGGGAGAGGAGTCGGGGGGGCACAGCTGGTGCTCCAGATGGACCCATCTGATGCTTTGCACAAGAGACCTGCATGGACCCAGACACGGCTTCTGTGCCCAGAGCAAGGGGACGACCCGCTGCACGGAGGGTGGGGGACACTGAGCACCTCGAATCACCAGAGAGAACGGTCCCCGACAAGCAAGATGGGGCAGACAGAAGTTCTTATTCAGTTCAGTTCAGTTGCTCAGTTGAGTCCAACTCTTTGCAACCCTGTAAACTGCAGCATGCCAGGCCTCCCTGTCCATCACTAACTCCCGGAGTTGAGTTTACCCAAACTCATGTCCATTGAGTCAGTGATGCCATCCAACCATCTCATCCTTTGTCATCCCCTTCTTATGCCTTCAATCTTTCCCAGCATCAGGGTCTTTCCCAATGAGTCAGTTCTCATCAGGTGGCCAAAGGATTGGAGTTTCAGCTTCAGCATCAGTCCTTCCAATGAATATTCAGGACTGATTTTCTTTAGGATGGACTGGTTGGATCTCCTTGCAGTCCAAGGGATTCTCAAGAGTCTTCTCCAACACTACAGTTCAAAAGCATCCATTTTTTGGTGCTCAGCTTTCTTTATAGTCCAACTCTCACATCCATACATGACTACTAGAAAAAACATAGCCTTGACTAGACAGACCTTTGTTGGCAAAGTAATGTCTCTGCTTTTTAATATGCTGTCTAGGTTTTCATAGCTTTTCTTCCAAGGAGCAAGTGTCTTAACAGTATTGAAATAATGAGAAACAATTCCATGGAGAAATGGGGAAAGAACCTTAAAAAAGTCACAGAAAGTGGGGGTAGAGACAAGACGCCAATAAATGACCCCCAAAGATGTTCAGACTAGTAAATAGAGGTTGCGTGCACAGATTCCCAAGTGCTTCCTCCCACACCCACTCACAGACGACTAAGTGAAACAGTGGAAGTGACAGCCGCTCAGTTGTGTCTGACTCTTCTCAAGCCCATGGACTGTAGCCCTCCAGGCTCATCTGTCCTTGGGCATTCACCAGGCATGAATACTGGAGAGGGTTGCCATGCCCTCCTCCAGGGGATCTTCCCAATCCAGGAATTGAACCTGTGTCTCCCACATTTCAGGCAGGTTCTTTGCCGTCTGAGCCACCAGGGAAGCCCCAAGGGAGCTTTATTTATAAAGGCAGGCAACAGGAATAGCAATCACATGAGAGGAAATTTGGGGGCGGCAGAGCCACACAGCGCTGACCTGGAGGAGGAGGTAGCAGGAGTCGCCCCAGCCTGCAGCAGGCAGAGCTGAGCGTCGTCAGTTGTGGGGTTGGTGGCAGCGAGGGGAAGGGGTGGAGGGGGCTGAAAACAGGGTGGGCTAAGCTTTCAGGGACTTACGAGCAGCCAGTCCAGAAGGAGACAGCTCCTTACCCCGGCAGAGGGGGCTAGGCATCCCTTCTCTGCCTGGAAGTGGACGCAGGGGTGGGGATGGGCAAGCATCTGCCTTCTGCTGAGACCCCAGCCCCCCTGGGCACGCAGCGTGGGCCCCGCTCCCGTTAGGGGAGTAGACACGCCTCATCCTCCTCCGGGAAGTTGGGCTCAGAGGCGGGGGTTCTTCAGTGCTCACAGCTCTTCAGTGCCCTCTCCCAGTGAGGAGACCACGGCCAAGCTCACTGGGCTCCTGGGAAAGCCTGTGCCTATACGACAGAGACTGACCCTCCACAACCAGATGCAGAGACGCCGTTACGGCAGCTGCCACAGAGACAGGGAGCAAAACACAGCAAGGCGACAAAGCTCGTAGGACAAAGATGACGCAGAGACAAGGTCGGAAAAGCCACTGAAACTGTCCTCAGAGACTGTGCCCTTGAAACACAAGCAAGATCTGGTCTTTCAAGGCATTTAGAGCAAAGACCTTGCAAGTTAAATGGCTGAGATGAGAAACACAAGTGTCGGAAGGTAAGGTTGAAGAAAGTCCCCCCGAGGATAAGAAAAATGAGAGAGAAACTAAGAAAAAGGGTTGTTAGACATCAGTAAGAATTCAGGGCTTCCCTGGGGGCCCCCTGGTTGAGACTCCACCTTGTCAGCACAGGGGTTGCTGTTTTCAGCCCAGGTTGGGGAGCTGAAATCCCACATGCCTCATGGCGAAAGGGTGAAGACACAAAATAGAAGCAGTGTTGTAACATCCACTAAAGACTTCAAAAATGGTCCATGTTAAAACAACAACAACAACAATGAGAATTCTAGAATATAGACTAGGCAATGGGGAAGAGTTAAGCAAAGATATGACTCAGGAAAATCTCCCAGGCCTCACAAAGGGCCGTGGAACTTCAGGACCAGGGACAGGGGAAACCCTACGTCCCCAGATAAAACAAAGCTGGTTTCAGAACTGCAGCAGCTTCAGACACCACCCCCGTCTGGGACAATAGAGCAACACCTCCAATGTTTTAAAGGAAAGTGATTTTCCAGCTTAGAAGGCTGAGCCTGGACAGACTATAAATTAGGAATGAAGACAGAGAAAACATGCTGTAAGACTTGCAAGATGCTGAGTTCATCTCCTGTGTGTCTTTCCTCAGAAAGCTGCATGCATATCCACTCCATGGAGCTGTCAGTGCCTGCCTGAGAGGAGACGGCTAGGACACAGGTAGGCGGTTCATGGAGCTTCACTTGACTGCACTTCCGGAATCTGCGTGGTTTTTTGTTTTGTTTTGTTCTGTTTTGCGAATTGAAGGCTTGTGGTGCTTCTGCGTCGAGTGACTTTTCTGGCGCTGTTTTTCCAACAGCCTTTGCTCCCTCTGTGTCTCTGCGTCACATTTTGGTATTTGTCATGGTGTTTCAAGCTTTTGTGTTATCATGATTGTTTCGGCGATTGGCAATCAGTGAACTTGGGTGAACTTTCCGAAGGCTTAGATGATGGCTGCGTATTCTAGCAGTCAAGTATTTTTATATTAAGCTGTGTACTTTTTTAGACATAATGCAATTTCACACTTAATAGGCTGCAGTGTAGTGCAAACACAAGCTTTATAAGCACTGGGAAACCAAAGAATTCATGTGACTCCGTTTATTATGGTGTTTGCTTTGCTGTGGGGTTCACGTTTCTGGGGCCAAGGAGGCCCTGATGATGCTGTGAGCCAGGCTGGCCAGAAGCTGGCACGCTGGACGGATGCTGGGCTGGACGCACTTGGGAGGACCCGGAGGTGTCTGGACACGAGCGGGGTGTGGGAGCAGGCGGGGTGCGGGAGCAGGCGGGGCAAAGGGGCTGAAAACAGAGGATGGCATCTGGATTTGTGGAGGGGGCGCCAGAGGGGTTGGCCAGGGTGATGCCAGCTGCTAACATCTGCCCGGGATGGGACCAGCTCCTCTTGCCCCGCTCTGAGACGCTGGTCACTCCTGAGATCACGTCAGCCCTGAGGCTCCAGCTTCACCATCACAGAGGCCCAGGGTTAAAAGACTGACAGCACCGGTGGCTGGAGGAGGCACAGGGCCACTCCCGGCAAGAGTGAGAGGGACTCAGTGTCTCTGGAGGACAGGCTGGCGGCCATGGGGGCCATTAAAGGTACCCCTGGCGTCTGCCTACAATGCAGGAGACCCACATTCAATCCCTGGGTCGGGAACAGCTCCTGGAGAAGGAAATGGCAACCCACTCCAGTACTCTTGCCTGGAGAATCCCATGGACGGAGGAGCTTGGCAGGCTGCAGTCCATGGGGTCGCAGAGAGTCAGACAAGACTGAACGACTCCACTTTTACTTTTGGGTGCAAGGAGCACAGATGTAGGGGCTAGATGCCTGGTCTCTGGCTCCCCTCTCCTTCCTGATGGAAACCCCAGGCTCCTCCTGGGGGAAGGGCTCCGGGCCTGCGGGGGGAGGGGGGGGAGGCTGCTGGCTGGGGGTGGGGGTAGTTGTGCACGTTTACCAGACGATGGAGACAGAGAGTCACTGGGCACTGAGGAGGGGAGGCTGCTGACCAGGAAGGACCGGGCGCCCAGGTGCTGAGGAAGCAACGGACAGTCCCTTCTCAGGAAAGCAGGAGAGCCGCCCCCCAACCCCCGCCCCTGCAGACAGAAGCCACGCACGCCCACACACCTGCCTCTCCCGAGGGCTCTTCTCAGTGCCGAGATGCTGGCTTGGAGGAGGAGCGGGGTCCTGGGGGTCTCTGGGGCCACCGAAACCCCAGTCAGCGCTGCTTTCTGGCTGCGAGTCTCCAGCCTCTAGGGAGGAGCAGCCGCCACACCTGCGTGCTGGCCCCCACCTGGCGCCCCTATGAGGGCGGAGGGCCGGGTCTGCAGGTGAGGAGGGCGGGGCCAGGCCCCCAGGTGTGACTCCGGAGGAGCCCGTAGGGCCAGGTTGCTGGTCAGTGGCCCACCTCCCGTGACTCCATCCAAGGCTGGAAGCCGGTTGGATTGATCCAGTTATGGGTTCATCCCAGAAACAAAGGCGCAGAGGAACTGTGTTGAGAGCTGGCAAGGAGGTGGCCGGGTGCACAACCGACCTGGCTGCCAGAGGTCAGTGAGACAAGGGAGGGGCTGGGAGCTAGTCCGGAGGTCAAGCTGCTGCCAGAACTCTGTTCCCTTTGGAGAAGGAAATGGCAACCCATGCCAGCATTCTTGCCTGGAGAATCCCATGGACAGAGGAGCCTGGCAGGCTACAATCCAGGGGGTCACAAAGAGTCAGACAGGACTGAGCAACTATCACTCACTCACTCAGTACCCACTCGTTCACCTGTTTACCTGTGTCCACAGGAATGCAGAGTTTCAGGTGAAGTAGGGAAAAGTAGCTGTATTGCTTTGCCAGGAAAAGGGGCCACCGCACGCTAATGCCTTCAGGACTGTGTGTTCCCCCTGGAGGGGACAGTGAGGAGTCCAAAGTGCTCAGGGAGCAGGGCAGGGTCAGCTCATCCTCTGATTGGCTGGTGGTGAGGTCACTGGGAGTCAGCATCATCAGCCTTTCAGTTCCAACCAGTCTAGGTCTACATACTTCGGGCAACATACAGTTAACATCTCCCACCTGTTGTGGGTTTCGGTGTCTTCAACACAGTTCAAAGGACACGGCTCAGAATGGCATCTGTGGTGCTTGAGGAGGAAAGAAATGTCCTTGACTTTGTTTAATGGCTCCGTTCAGCTCAGGTGCTCAGGCGTGTCCGACTCTCTGCGATCCCATGAACTGCAGCACGCCAGGCCTCCTTGTCCATCACCAACACCTGGAGTCCACCCAAACCCATGTCCATTGAGCCAGCGATGCCATCCAACCATCTCATCCTCTGTCGTCCCCTTCCCCTGCTGCCCTCAATCTTTCCCACCACCAGGGTCTTTTCCAATGAGTCAGCTCTTAGCATCAGGTGGCCAAAGTATTGGAGTTTCAACTTCAACATCAGTCCTTCCAAAGAACACCCAGGACTGATCTCCTTTAGGATGGACTGGTTGGATCTCCTTGCAATCCAAGGGACTCTCAAGAGTCTTCTCCAACACCGCAGTTCAAAAGCATCAATTCTTCGGCGCTCAGCTTTCTTTATAGTCCAATTCTCACATCCATACATGACCACTGGAAAAACCATAGCCTTGACTAGATGGACCTTTGTTGACAATGTGTCTGCTTTTTAATATGCTGTCTAAGTCGGTCATAACTTTCCTTCCAAGGAGTAAGCATCTTTTAATTTCATGGCTGCAATCCATCTGCAGTGATTTTGGAGCCCAGAAAATAAAGTCAGCCACTGTTTCCACTGTTTCCCCATCTATTTGCCATGAAGTGATGGGGCCAGATACCATGATCTTAGTTTTCTGAATGTCGAGCTTTAAGCCAACTTTTTCACTCTCCTTTTTCACTTTCATTAAGAGGATCTTTAGTTCCTCTTCACTTTCTGCCATAAGGGTGGGGTCATCTGCATATCTGAGGTAATTGATATTTCTCCCGGCCATCTTGATTCCAGCTTGTGCTTCATCCAGCCCAGCGTTTCTCATGATGTACTCTGCATATAAGTTAAATAAGCAGGGTGACAATATACAGCCTTGACGCACTGCTTTTCCTATTTGGAACCAGTCTGTTTTTACATGTCCAGTTCTAACTGTTGCTTCCTGACCTGCATATAGGTTTCTCAAGAGGCAGGTCAGGTGGTCTGGTATTCCCATCTCTTTCAGAACTTTCCACAGTTTATTGTGATCCACACAGTTAAAGGCTTTGGCATAGTCAAGAAAGCAGAAATAGATGTTTTTCTGGAACTCTCTTGCTTTTTTGATCATCCAGCGGATGTTGGCAATTTGATCTCTGGTTCCTCTGCCTTTTCTAAAACCAGCTTGAGCATCTGGAAGTTCATGGTTCATGTATTGCTGAAGTCTGGCTTGGAGAATTTTAAGCATCACTTTACTAGCGTGTGAGATGAGTGCAATTTGGCGGTAGTTTGAGCATTCTTTGGCATTGCCTTTCTTTAGGATTGGAATGAAAACTGACCTTTTCCAGTCCTGTGGCCACTGCTGAGTTTTCCAAATTTGCTGCTGCTAAGTCGCTTCAGTCATGTCCGACTCTGTGCGACCCCAGAGACGGCAGCCCACCAGGCTCCCCCGTTCATGGGACTCTCCAGGCAAGAACACTGGAGTGGGTTGCCATTTCCTTCTCCAATGCATGAAAGTGAAAAGTGAAAGTGAAGTCGCTCAGTCGTGTCCAACTCTTCGCGACCCCATGGACTGCAGCCTACCAGGCTCCTCCGCCCTTGGGATTTTCCAGGCACGAGCACTGGAGTAGGGTGCTATCGCCTTCTCCGAATTTGCTCAACTATTATTTTGTCTTGCTTGATAGTTTTCCTTTCCTCATGCGTTTTCTCACTTCTCTGATTAAATTTATTTTTTGAGTAAAGTTTTTCTGCAGACAAAAGGGAGGGTGTGGGTGGGGGTCTCTTCTGGGAAGGGCTCATCGCATCCTTCCCCACTGGGAGAAAGGGTCCGGGAGCCGGGGCCTCAGGGGCAAAGGAAGCCTGGTGAGCAGGGCCCCAGCGTGGACCACACCCCTCCAGGCACCCACAAGGCCAGTGGCAAAGCCCGAAAGTCAAGGGGCTGGGGGGCCGGTCAAGCGCCCACGGGCCAGAGTGAGGGGGCCCCTGCAGACCTGGGCTGGAAGGGAGAGATGGGCACGAGTTTGAGTTACCGAGTGTGTACTGTGCGTGGGCCAATGGACCAGGCAGATGTGGGGACAGCAGCCAGGAGGCTGGGCAGCGTCCACTGAAAGAAGGTGGAGGTGAGTGTGGAGGACAAAGGCGTGGGGCCGGAAGGGCGACCTGGGAGAAGCTGGCTTTGCAGGGGCCGTTGAGTCCCCCATGGCATTCGGTTCTCTGAGCTTCCTCCATTCTTGTGAACTGGATTTGCAGTTTCCCGAGAAGCGAGTGTTAAAACCTTCCTTTATGACGGGATTTGCCAGTTTCTCCCACATTCTCGTGGCTGTTTAAAACACTTGAAATTATTTATATAGCATTTATCAGGTGCCAGACTTTGTCCTAAATACCTTCCAAATATGAACTCCTCTGATCAATTCCAACAATAGGAGATTAGCTCAGAAAATTATACAGGGAGGGCCTGGAGAAAGCTAATAAAGTTCATTGATTAGCAAGGAAAATCTTCCATGATATATTATGAAATAAAAAATGCAGGTTACAAGGCAGTTTATACAAGCTGATTGCTTTTTCGGTGAGAAAACGAAACGTATTTGTGTGAGAGAACGATGTTGGAGTGTGTGTGGCTCCAAACCGTGGCAGATGGCCTGGGGGACAGAATTACAGCTCATTGCACTCTCCCCGTTTCTGCTCTGACACATTTTCTGGCTTTGATAATGAGGATCTATTAATTCAGTAATTTTAAATGAAATAAATCACTTGATAAGGGCCTTGTTACTCACAGTATGAACTTGAGAGAGTAAGTACTTGGATTGAAAAGCCCCATTGGTTGGTGTCGGGCGCCCAGCCTAAGCGGCGCAGAGCTGCTCACACGGCTGTGTGAGTCATGACCAAGAGTCACAGCATATTCTTTTTAAAACCCTGGTAGTTTACCATCTTTCCCGAATGTTTTCATGATAAACTGCGCAGGACATAAAATTCGCCATCTTAATCATTTGAAATGTCCAGTGCAGTGACATTAGTGAAAGTCGCTCGGTCGTGTCCGACTCCTTGTGACCCCATGGGCTACACAGCCCATGGAATTCTCCAGGCCAGAATGCTGGAGTGGGCAGCCTCTCCCTTCAGTGACATCAGCACATTCAAAATGTGTAACCGCCATCAGCTCCATCATCTCCAGAATGCATCCGGCTGGCAAAACCGAAGCCCCGCCCCCATTAAGCACTACCCCTCCCCCTCCCCGCCCCGTCGCTGCTTCCTGTGCCACGGACGCACGTCCTCTCGGAGCCACGCAGAGCTTGTCCCCGTGTGACTGGCTTCTTTCCCTGCAGTGGCCTCCAGGTTCCTCTGTGTTGCCGCAGGTGTCAGGACGCCCTTCCTGTCAAAGGCGGGATCAGATCGCACCTCACGTGTGGGCCACACTTGGTCTCGCAGCCGCCCGTCAGTGGACGCAGGATGTGTCCACGTTTTACCCGCTGTGCGTGTCGCCGCTGTGAGCGCGGGGCGCAGATGTCTCTGTGAGGCCTTCTTTCAGCTCTCTGGGGTGGATGCATTGCCGGGTCAGGTGGTTCTGTTTGTTGAGAAACTAGCCTCATGCTCTCCACGGAGGCTGACCGCTGTGCTTACACTGCCGGCAACATGCACGCGGCTCCAGTTTCAACCTCATCAACACCTGCTATTTTCTGCGTTTTGTTTTCGAGCCGCCACCCTAATGGGTGTGAAGTCATACTTCTTTGTGGTTTTCGTTTCCGTTTCCCTCGTGATCAGGGATGTTGAGCATCTTTTTGTTTGCTCCATCTGCGTGTCTTTTTTGGAGAAATGCCTATTCCTGTCCTTTGCCCATTTGAAAGTATTTCTCCTTGCTGTTGAGTTTTTGGAGTCGTTTGTATGTTCTGGATGTTAACCCCCATCAGGTATATGTTTTTCGAGTATTTTCCCCCATTCCTGAGGTTACCTGTGCACTCTTTTGACTGTGTCCTCTGATGCACAGAGGGTTTTAATTTTGACAAAGTCCAATTTATATTTTTATCTTTGTCACCCGTGATTTTGGTGTCATGGCGAGAAAGCAGCGCCCAAGCCAATGGGGTGGCGTTTTCCTCCACATTTTCTTCCCTACGATTTTATAGTGTTAGGTCTTACCTTCAGGTCTTTGATCCATTTCGAGGTCCTTTTCGTATCTGGTATTAAGATAAGGGTCCAGCTTCATTCTTGTGCGTGTGGCCATCAGCACTGTTTGTTGGAGAGATGCCCTCAGGAAGGAAGGAGACAGGTCCAGAACGTGGGACAGAACATGGATGGAAGGAGAACGAGGGAAGGAGAACGAAGGCCCAGAGTGTGGGACGGAAGGAGAACGAGGGGTGGTCTAAGGGAGTCTGAGTCTGCTGCATACCGCCTGCGTAGAGAGAAGGCTGCAGAGACGTCCTCAGACTGGAGACAGAACTGCCTCCTGTCATGCTGGACACGGGTGCAGAGCCAAACACCCGGTTATAGAAGGCAGCTCTGAAGTTATAGGGGACATTTCTTTCTGGGTTAGATTCTCCCAGGGAACGATGTGACTTCTGTCATCTGGGTAACAGCCTTGTGAGCACATAGGTACAAACTGGGAGGCTCTTAATCGGGGTGGGAGATGGATGGGTCTGGGCTGAGTTGGTGAGGGTGGTGATGTTCAGACGTTCTCAGGAGCAGGTGATGCCTGCATCACAGACCAGAGCTCCCAGGGTCCGGGCAGCAAAGGATGGTGCGAAGCAGGCAGCAGCGGGAGACAGCTCAGACCTGAGACATTCCCTCCTGCGAGGCCCAAACCACGGGCCTGCGATGAAAGCGAAAAACAGATCAGAGGTTGGCAGAAGCTTCACGAGAGAGTCTGAAAACGAATAAGGCCATGAACAGGGAACTGTGGAAACGCACACTGACTTCACAGTGAGACGCCCCCACACCCCCACCACGTGGCTGAGGCCAGCGTCTGACCACTCCCGGAGCAGGCGAGGGTGCTAGGGGGCTGACGCATGGATAGGAGTGTGCGCCCCCGCCCCCCAGAAGGTTGCTTGGTGAGGACAGAGGCGGAAGCCAGGACTCCCAGCGATCTGGCGGTTCCGCTCCCAGTCACACGCCTTCTGGGTCTCTGCCTCAAGTCCCGGACTGTGGGGCCAGAGGGTAAGCAGGAAAGCAGATGATCCAGTCCGTTCGTCTCCAGAGGCAGCGGGCAGCTTCCCTGGTCGTTTTTACAGGAGTGGGGCATTATTTTTCACTGATCGGTTGTCAAACACTAAACCTACGGATAATCCGCTGTGTTGGGCGGGAGTGGCCCTCCTGCTTAGTGCCTGGTGAGTTTGGACATCGCTGTGGGGGCAGCAGGCCCTGGGAGCAGGGTCTGCTGGGGTCTGCACATGCCAGATGTCCACCTGTCCGACTCAGACTGGCCCCTGGAGGGAAGCAGACCACTCACGCTGGTGCCACGGGCTTCTGCTCGGTTCTCAGCCTGTCCTGGGCATCCGTGGGTTTCCACTCTCCCATGGAACCGCTGAGCCCCAGGGAAGGACTCCTGATGGTGAGTGTCCCCCCCCAGCCCCCAACCCCCACTGCCGGGGCCGCTGTCCAGGCTACGCCTCCTTCACGAAGCTTGGGCGTCTGATGCCTGAGCCACATCTTTCTCAGGGTGAATCTAGGTGTTCAGGGTGTTAGTTGTGCTTATGAAGGAAATTTTTCAGTGTTCTGCATTTCTAATTGGTTATTACTGGCCTGTAGAACTGTCACTGATTTTTATATGTTGACCTGGTACTGATGGCCATGGGGAGGCACCCGCCTGGGGTCCTTACATGTACAAAATTAATTGTGTTAAGTCTGTGGAGTGCATGCTTCTAGGAGCTCTATTTCATAGCCATGAAAAAGAGGCCACAGAAAGGTGCTTCTTTGCAGAATCTCTTAGAGTTTTTAACAGATGACTTTGCCTATAAATAAAGACGGCTTTCTCTCTCTTTCCAAAACTATGCTTCTTCTGTTTTCCTGTGTACTTGCTGGCTGTAATGAGAATTTTATTCCTCCCAGTAAGATGTTTGCTGCAGGTTTTGGATAAAAGTTTTGTTCATTTAGGGAAGACCAGATCCACACCTGGTTCACTAAGAATGTTTACTCTGAATTAGTTTTGGATTTCATCAAATGCTTTTTTAGCATCTACTGAGGCGAACATACAGCTTCTCTGCTCTAGTCTGTAAATGAAGTGAACATTAATGGCTTTTGTGATGCTAAATTATCCTTAGGTTCCTGGACTAAGCCCTACTTGGCGTTTTATTTTAATGCACTGCTGGCTTCGACTTGCTAATATTTTATTTGAGATTATTTCCATCTGTTTATGTATGAGGTTGGCTGTGAGTTTCTCAGTGTCTCTGACTGGGCTTCACATCAGGTTGGCACTTATTTTAGAGATAACTCAGCCATAAATAATAAATAAGACCTCTCCATGGTGTCGATGACAAGAACCGTAGAGGTAAATGCTTCTGTGTCTCCTTGGCTGTCTGTCGCTGGGTTCAGGTGCCCACCGCGGCCCCAGGCAACAGGTCCCTGGGGGAGGAGGAGGCCTTCCCCTTGGCTTGAGAAAGCGTCTGCCCTGTGGCTCCCAGAAAGCGTCTGTGTGTCTCAGTGGCACATGCTCTGGGAGCCCCCAGCTGCAGCGACACCAGTCGTGTGAGAGTTCGTCTTCCCGCCTCTCCCGGGGGTCAGGTGGGAATTCAGGGGCTCGGGACACGTGTCCTTCCTCCGCCAGCAAGCTCGGAGAGGCGCCCTGCTTCCACGTTCCAGAATCAGGTTTGTGAGGGGCACCCACGAAACCATTGCCCCTGGTTGGTGCTCCACACGTGGGTCTTGGGTCACACGTACTAAGCTTTTCAAATCATCCTTCTCTTGGGCTGATTTTGAATATTTACGTTTTCCTAGAAAGTTGTCCATTTCATCGGTCTGAAATGTATGACAGTAGTTGTACCGGATGAATTCTTATGTTTTGGGAAATCTCCTCTCTACCTGAAGTTTCGTTCTTTCCTGACAGAATTTGCACCCCTCCATGTCCCCTCTCACAAAGACTGGCTGATGACCAGCTTTCTGAGTCTCTTGCAAGCTTTGGTTTTCCCAGTGAAAATACCAGTGAAATTTTAAAACACGAAAGTAATTTTCCCTTGTATTTTTCCCTCCCCTTTTAGGCTATCGCTGTTTCTTTTCTAGATTTCACGATGTACTTCATCTATTTTCTCACTATGAAATCTCTCAAAACACTGGAAAGTGAGGAGAGCAAGATAACAAACATCCATGTACTCACCACTATAATCGGCAAATGTAACAGACAGCATCATGCCATGGTCTCTGACAATTTTTAGACACAGTACACTTAAAGTCTCTTTTTCCCTCTCGAATCTGTTTTCTCTATGCCTCCTTCGCCATTCTGCCATTCAGGTTTTTTTCTGTCTTTTCTTACTGTGCTAAAATAAAATACACACAACATAAACTTTGCCCTCTTAGCCGTCTCTAAGTGTGCAGCTCTCCAGAGCTCTCCGTCCTTGTGAAACTGAGGCTCTGGCCCCATTAACAGACCCCCGACCCCACCCCCAGCCCCGCCCTCCACCGACTTCCTGCCTCTGGGACATGACTCCTCCCGGGACCTCATGGCAGGGGGGTCACACGGCGTTTGTCTCTCTCTGGGGACTTACCTCACTACTGCCTCCAGGTCCATGGATACACCGCCTTTTGCTCACCCATCATCCCCCCACGGACGCTTGGGGTGGCTCCACGCTTTATGCATTGTCAAGAGCGCTGCTATGACCCTGGGTCGCACACGCATCTCACGGCCCTGCCTTCAGTTCTGTGGGTGCGTCCCCAGAAGTGGCCGTTCCGAGTCGCAGGGCGTTCTGCTGCACGCTGAGTGCGGCTCTCCCAGCGGCTGCCCCGCCTCACATCCCCACCGACGGTGCGCGGGGCTCCAGCTCCGTCACACCCTCGCCAATGCTTGCTATTTTCTGCTGTTCGGAGAGGATCCATCCTAGTGGGTGAGGGGTGACCCCTCGTCACGGTTTCCACGTGCATTTCCCCAAGGGTTAGTGACACTGAGCCTCTGTTTGTGCGGTTTTAACCGCCCGTCTGTACCGGCTGTGACCGCCCGTCTGTACCGGCTGTGACCGCCCGTATCTACTCTTTGGAGAACAGCCCAGTCAAGCCCATTGCATCGTTTTCTCTCCGGCTCTTGGTCGTTGTTGAGTTCTAGGAGTTTTCTCTGTGTCCTGGACATTACTCATTGCCAGGAAGTGATCTGCGAATCTTTGCTCTCATTCTTGGGCCCTTCCGTTTACACTGTTACTGCACGCGGACGTGTCCACGAACAGCGTGTGGAACGTTGTATCATCAGCCTGTGCGGCTCGTCCCGTCGCCCGCTGTGCTCGGCGGCACACGGATGCCGGTACATCCCACCGGTCGTCTCTGCCGCGTGAACCTGCGCAGCCTGACAAGCGCATCCGCTTTCCTGTGGACGAGCACCTGGGCGGCTTCCGCTTCCTTCCTGCCATTTTTGGTGGTTGCAGATAGCGACTACCGTTGTCTGTTTGTCCTTCTACACACGTGTGAGGGGTTCTCTAGGTCGATACCCAGCACCGGGACACCTGGGTCATGGGGCGTGTGCACACCCTCAGCCACATGGGCAACACCAGGCTGCTCTCGGCGGGTCTGTGGCAGCTCACCCTGCTCCACGTGCAGGGAGGCCCGTTACTCCACGCTCCCACCAACCCTGATGTTCTGTCACAAGTCACATTTCCCAGCAAGGAGGGGGGCGTTGACGGGCATCCTGTTATTGTCTTAATGTGCGTTCCCTGAGTTTTCATGAGCTTTATTACGTTTCCATGTTTGTTACTTGGACTTATCTTTCTGTGGATCGCCTGTCCATATCCTTCGCTCATGTTCTATTTCAGATCTTTGTCCTTTTCTTACTGGCTGCTGCGAGGTCCTTGTATAGCTAGATATGGATTCGCCTTTAGTTCTGTGCTTTGCACACATCTGTTTGCTTTGTTGATGGTGTCTTTTTCCCTCTGAAAACTCGCATTTATTTTAGTGAAACTAAGCTTATCCTTTGTGCCTTGGCCAAGAAGCTCATTCCTACCCCAACACCACTGAAGACGTTTTCTTACTCTTTCCCTGATGGTGAGCACGCTTCTTCTCAGATCTGGGCACGGATACCCTTTGGAGTCTACTCTTGTGCACGGCAGGACACAGGGGACTCACTGAAGGTTTTCAGTGAGCACCCAGTTTCCCAGCCCCACGTGTGTCCTGGTCTGTCATCTCACCAGCAGCATATCACGGCTTCTGTGGTGTAACAGCTTTCCCATGGGGGTCACGGCCACGTGTGCACTGCCTATTGTTGTATTTTGTGGTTTTTTTGAAAAGCTCCTACTCTGACAGACTGTCTTTAATTACTGTGGTTTCCTAATAAGCCTGTGTTTGGTGGGAGAAAGGCCTGGCTCCCTTCCGTGGACTCTGGTGTGGGCCTGGGGCTCGTTCCTGGTGTTTGTTGTTTCTATGGCTGGAGGCCCGTCCTTGATGTTTCCTCTTATTGCGGCTCACAGGGAGATCCAAGCAGACCACCCTAAGGAAACCCACCCTGGACGTTCATCGGCAGGACTGAAGCTGAAGCTGCTGCGCTTTGGCCACCTGGTGCGAAGAGCCAAGTCGTCGGAAAAGACCCTGCTGCTGGGAAACACTGAGGGCAGGAGAAGGGGGCAGCAGACGACGAGATGGCTGGATGGCATCACCGACTCGGTGGGCATGGGTGTGAGCAACCTTGGGAGATAATGCAGGACAGAGGGGCCTGGTCAGCTACAGTTCATGGGGTCCCAAAGAGTCAGACCCAACTTAGTGACTGAACACCAACAACGTATGAAAGAGGCGTCACAATACAAACCCTAAAACCTAATAACTGAGTGAGGTTGGTGGGTACAAGATTCACTTCTGAAAATCATTTGCGTTGCTCCACACCACTTAGAAAATGTAATAAATAGATTGAATTAGGCATTACTGCATGGCAGAACAAAAAGTCTAGTTTCAAAGTCTTGCCTTCATGGAGCACATAGGAGCTCTGTGGAGAAGGAACACCGAAGGCCAGTGAGCATGTGAGGAAACGCCCTATTTATTAGAAAAATGCAAATAAACTGCAGTGGACCTCTTCAGCCCGCCAGCGTGGCAAAAATTAAGCAGGTGGGTATTGCCAGCATTGGTAGGCCCTTTTGGGAGGGAATGAGAGAGCCATTGCTGACCAAGCGGGGCTCCTGCAGGGAAGGGACACTCCCACCCTGAAGACCCTGTGACCGCGGACGAGCTCCGGGGCTGTGTGAGGAGCTGAACCGTCCTTGGGCCCTGGAATAACTGGACACGAAAACGGGCAGGTGTGCACGTGGAAAAGTGTGTTCGGCAGCGAGATGCCTCATGGAAGCAGGGGCTGAAGACAGAGGCAGAGGAGCCTGGTGGTCGTGCGGACCTCAGAAAGGATGCTGCCGCAGCCTCGGGAGATGCCCGGTCTCACCCTCTCCCACCTGCCAAATCAAAACCTGCCTTTTATTAACAATAAGATCCAGGATTAAGGGAAAACGTTAGGTCCCTTTCTGACTAGATTTCACCACCTGCTGGAAGCCCCTGAGACTGGAGCGCCCTGGGGTCAGCACAAGGCAAATGCCTCAGCGGCTGGGCTTGGAGGACCCTTGGGGACCCATATTTGCTATGAGACACCGGGAAACTGCTTAACTACCCAGAACCCAGGCCAGAGGCGAGACTCCTGCTGCAGCTTAAGGTCTGCCGGTGGACTCCAAGCCCCGAGACGCCCGCGTCTGTCCCGGGTTATAGGGCGGGGGTGCAGAGAAACCAACAGCTGAGGCCCCTGCGTCTGGATGGGGTGGGGAGGGACTGAGGGGAGGCGGCATTTTCCTTCCCTTCTTGGGGCCTCTCTCCTGCACTGGCGGGAGTGGACTCACTCCTGACAGTGGGCAGCTCCCCCCGTGGGAGACCTGGGTGTCCTCCCCCAAGGGCCGGTGCCCACAGGACCCCCCACTTGAGAGATTGCCTGTCTCAGGCTCCCCCACCGCCAGGCAGTCCTTATCAGGTTCTGGGGAGCATCCTTTCTGTGTGAATCTTACTGTTCTGTGGGTGTTTCGTAAAAGTTAAAACCATCTCATTCAGATCCCACAATGCACAGCGCTGAGCCAGCAGGTGGACAAGTGTGCAGTGCAGCCATCGTTTGGGGGGCCCTGTGCCTTGTCCTGGCCTCTGCACCCCTCCCCTGGGCAAGCGAATCCTCCCCTCCTCCACCCCTCCTCCACTCTGCACCCTCTCACTGCTGCCCACAGCCCCACCCCCTCCCAGGCGAGATGCAGCGCCCCTGTCCCCTGTCCCCATCCCTCTGACCAGCCCTGGACTCTCCTCGGCCCCTCTGCTTGGCCCAGGGTGTTCTTGAAACAGCACTGCCCAGCCGTTGGGTGGAGAACCGTCCCTCCTCCCTCTGTTCTCAGGAGCGGGTCTGGGCAGCTCCAGCCTCCACCTACCCCCCCTTACCCCGCAGCTGCCCACCCACCCAGCCCCCAGCCCAGCTCAGGCTCTGTCCAGGCCAGCCTGGCAGTAACCAACGCGATGGGAATGAGTGCCAGCAGTCACCATGTGTGCCACCCGGGCCAGGCCTGATTTTGCTTTTGTCACAGAAACAGAAATCTTCATTTGGGACTTTAGTTGCGAGAGTACTACATGCTTTCTGGCAAACACACAGAAGTGCATGAAGTAAAACTGCAAACACCTCGTCCTTCACAGCCTGTCTCCAGGCGACCCGGCCAGCCTGGGAGCAAAGGCTTCCATCAGCTCTTCTGAACTGGGACGGAAGACCTGCTCACCACTGCGGGTCTCCCCGGCAGGTCCCCTACTACTGGCCTGGCGCCCACCAGCCAAGCCCCTGGTGAGGATACTCGGCTCAGGGCCCCAGTGGTCCCCGCAGGCAGGCGGAGCTCGGGCCGCCCTGAGGGTTAGGTTTGCAGCCCACCCCTGTTCTGCTCCCTAATAGGTCTCTGTGGAGCCATTTTCACCACAGAGATGCTCCCCCCCGCGAGCCCAAACTGCTTCTCAGTTAGCAGTCGTCCTGGGTGTGGAAGCAAAGCCGCAGGGCTGAGGGAACAGAGCCATGTTTGAGAGCAATTTCTAAGTCACTCTCCAGAAGGTTATGGCGACCAGGCCCTAGCTGTGCACCGAGCGCAGGCTTCTTCACAGCCTCCAGACCCACCTGCCAGCTCTTTAATATGCCAGCCACACGGATGAAAAATAACATCCCGTCCTAACATTTCTTAGACTTCCTGTAATTACTCTGGAAGGATTCTCATGTGGTTATTGGCCTTTGAAAAGCTCTCCCTGTGACTTGCTTATCCGTAGCTTTTCTGCCTCTGACGTTTTGTTTGCTCTGGGGTTTGGAGGTGTTTTGCACACAGACGTTTTCAAGTCTCGTTGTCATCACATCTGTTAACCTTCATTGGTTTCTTCCCTTCGGTGACATTGCCAGAAAGCCTTTTCTTTTACAGATTGTTCGTTTCTCAGTAGTTGCCCAAAGTGATCCCGCCACTCGTTTCCGCAGCGGGCCCACTTTTCACAGGCACTCAGACGTGAAAGGGTCCTTCTGTCTGGTGGGCCTGAATTGGACTCCTGCCCTCCAGCCCTGGGCTGGCTGAAGCTGGCGTTCCGAAGAGCTTGGCCGTGAAGGGGTTTGCCCTGCACACCACGTGTGGAGGGTGTGGCCACGTCAGGTTTGCCCCCCCCCCCATCTTGAGTGGAGGGCATGATCACATCAGGGTTTACCCGCCCACCACCTGTGGGCACCCTTCCTCCCTAACCTGGTCCTTCCGCCTCATTCTCCCTCTGGCAGGGCCCTGCCCTCCATCACCCGCCCTCTCCGTGGCCAGGCCCCTGAACTCGTCTCAGCCCCTCTGGTCCCGCTCCAAGCACCTGGTCCCCACCGTCGTTGGGCTTGAAAGCTTCTAGCAGGGCCGCCTGCAAGGCCCACCTCCTCTCAGCTTGCTCCAGCCTGTCCCTCCAGAGGGGACCCTCCTGACTCCCCGGGCTGGAGCTGGGATAGGGGGCGGCCATGCGCACTTGCCCCACACGCTGCCAGGCTCCTGGGAAGGGTGTGTAGGTCTGGAGAGGGTGTGCAAGTCGGTGTGGGCAGGGCAGGCTTCCCAGAGGCTTGCACCGGTGGGTGTCCAGTGGGCCACTGTGCTGCTCAGCTCCGGACTGGGGCCTCTATGAACCTAGTCGGTGAAAATGCTAGACCCACCATCTTTCCATGTGACCTGAAAGGTCTGCGAGGTGGGGCCTGGCGTAGTCTGGCGGTGGTGGTTCTCTGTGTCATTCACGGCTCGCAAGTTGACAGAGCTCCTCTGTGGTCAGTGGACTCCTTCTTTTCTTAACACCTGTGGGCCCTGGTGACCCTCACGACTCTGCCGGCCTAAAGTGCACTTTGATTGATGCCAACATGACTACGGTGGGTCAGATGCTTAGGGTCGGATTTGGACCTTGACGCTCCCAAGGCTCCAGGGTCTCCCGTGTGTGGTGCGAGGTCCTGGGGTGGCCTGGGCCCCCCAGGTGCACAGTCTTTGAGGAGCAAGGACCCTCCTCATCCCCTCTTCCTTCCCACACGATTCCCAGCTGCCCCCCCCCCCCCACTGCAGACAGTCTCCCACAACCTCTTCCTCCTTGTGGGTGTGGTGGGAGGGAGTTGTGGAACTGGGCTCCCCCCCTTCTTGGAAGGATCATGCCCTACCCTGGTGACCTCTTGTGACCTTGATTGCCCCCTCCCCAAGTGCAGCCACACTGGGGTCAGGGATTCCCCTAAATCCAGGGACACGGACATTCAGCCCACAGTGGCATGTGGGCTCCCTGTGTTTGGGACAGAAAGGCCCGTCGGGCACCTCTCAGCACTCCAGGATCTCCCATGGCAGGTGGCCAGGTCCTCCCAGATCCCGGGGAAGGTCTTGGCTCTTGTGTGGGGGTGTTTCAGCACCTGTGGTGCTTGCTGGGAGCAGCCAGTGCTCAGGAGCCAGCCCGGAAGGGCAGGTGGGATGCGGTCACCTGCTGTGCTGTTGGCCTTAGGAGCTCTGGCAGCCCACCTGCCTAGACTTCCACCTGGGTGGTCCTGTCCCCCACCCCACCCCCGCCCCCTGCCATAGGCCAGTGACAGCCTGCTTCTGGCCGGGAGCCTGTCCCACACCCTGCCCAGGCTCAGTCCCCTCAATGCCCTCACCTTCTCTGGCCCAACAGGTGCTAGGCCCTGCGTCACCAGCCAGCACACCCAACCCTGAGCCCCAGGCCCACCCCGATGGTGGCAGGCCTGGGGCCCTGCTCCCACGGCAGGCTCCCAGACACAGCTGTGCCTCATGTCTGCAGGCGCTTTGCCTCTCTGAGCCCCGATCTCCCTGCCACGAAAGTGGGGAGCGATTGCCTTGGCCCTGGGGCTGTTTTCAACCTCTGAGTGCCCTTTGCAGAAGGCTTGGGGCTATACTGCTCATGAGTCGTTACCAGGTGGGCTCTGATCTCTAGTGTCACCTCTCCTTGGGAAGAGGGGTCCCCAGGGGCCGGCGAGCTTGATTGCTGCTGAGGAAGCCGACTGGCTCTGCATGGGAAGCTAATGACTCCAGTTCAATTCAGTCGCTCAGTTGTGCCCGACTCTGTGACCCCATGGACTGCAGCACGCCAGGCTTCCGTCACCAGCTCCTGGAGCCTACTCAAACTCATATCCATATGACTCCAGCCAGGCTATTATTTTTAACGAGTCCAACTCCCCGGCAGACTATGAGGCCTGGGCAGGGATCCTGCAGCCCCTGGAGAGGGGGCCTGTCAGGGTTGCCAGGCCTGGGCAGCGCCTGGTTGGGGGGACCCACTCCTGATCCTCCTGGCGTTTTGGGGTGGAGAGGAACCCACACAGCAGGGTAGTCGTGAGAGCAGAGCTGAGCTGCAACCCAGCCATGGGGCTGGATCCTCCCCCTGGATCCACCCTGGGCCTGAAGCTTGCTATCACCCCTTACAAAGGGTCTCTCGAATTAGGGGGCTGGCAGACACATACGCCAGCTGAGCCCTCTCTGAGGTGCGATCAGAAGCTTTCTTCCTCCAGAGGAGTTGCTGCCGCTCACCGCCAAGGTCCTGAACCTTCTGACCCTTCCTGTGTCCCTCCCCCCCCACACACCTGTGGCCTGAATGCCACAGAGATGAGCCTGGGTGGTGTGAGTACCGGGGGGCCCGGGAGGTGAGCGCCCTGCCGGGGATATGGCAGGGCTTGAAGGGGTCAGGAGTGCCTCTGAGGGCCAAAGAGGATTTCCAAGTTGGGGGCCAGAAACCTCCTGTAGCAGGGACCCTGGGAAAGGGGTAGGAAAGCAATAACCGCCTGGCAGGTGGGTTGGGGTCTTGGGCCGCTGGAGGCTGCATTTGGGTCCACAGGAAATGCAGCCATATCCACAAGGGGCCACTGATGGAGCCAAGGGGGGAGGGTTGGTCACGGTGGCCACTGTAGAGGGGGTGCGAGGGGCCAGGGGCTGGAGCTGCCTTACAGACCCCTCTTCTTCCTCTCGAGATGCTCCTGCCCAGCCCAGCAGCACACCTTCCATGCAGGACCCTTGTGGGCTAGCTGGCCCTGGGGCCTCACACCAGCTGACCTGCAGCCGCACTCACACCAGCTGACCTGGGGACTCACTCCCACCTGGTCACAGGGAAGGGCAGAAGAGGCTGTGGTCCTTTCTGGGGTCAGTTTCATGACAGTGGCTGGCCATGACCCCTGACCTCATTCCCACACTGACTCTCGGCCAGCCACGTGGTCACTCAGGAACCCAGACATATTCCGACCCCTGACCCAAGCTGCACCCTGACTTTGACCCCTGCCACATGCTGGCCTCTAGCAGACATGCTCTGACCCTTGACCCCACTTTACGTGGACCCTGTAGCCAGCTGCTGGGCGGGCCCTGACGGCCAGTGCCAGCCCCGACAGAGCCGCATCCTGGTCACTGTCCGAAACGGTGCCTCAGGGGAACTGCCCGGAAAGCTCAGCGGCCTGGGGCCCTGAGGGCGTGGGGGTACGGGGGTGGGGGGAGAGCAGGGCTGGGGAGCATCCATCTTGGAGAAAGGAGGGATGCCCGGCTCCAGAGGCCGGTGTCCACGGGCAGCCTCACGCACCGCCAAGTTGCTAGGTGACCTTGGCCTGGCAGCCTCCGTCTCTGGAGCTCAATTTGTTCAAGTGTAACAACGAGAGGCTCGTGAATTCTAAAGACTCTTGGAAGAAACAAGTGCTGAGGGAGCTGCCGTGCGGTCGACTGAGATAAGGCGTCTGCAACGCTCAGCTCGGAGCCAACTGCATCGTAAGCGTTTGACAGATGTCGTTACTGATGTCGCTGTTAACAGCCCGCCTGCCTGCACACCCAGCCACCGGACGGGGGACCAGGCGAGCTGTGGGTGCAGGAGGGTGGGCCACGTAGGGACCGGACATGGCGCTCTTCTCCAGGTGCCTGGCGAGGTCCACCAGGGTGGGGACGCCATCACACTTCCGGTCCCCAGCACTGGCTTCCACCAGCCGACACCCTGGCCCTCGGCGCAGACAATGCTGCCAGGAATCGCTGGGCTCCAGAATGGCTCAGTGCACGCGGCCAGGCCACGCTGGTGCCTGGGCCTGTGGTACCTTCAGTGCTGGGCCCCTGCCTCGCAGTGCTGGAGGGTAGAGGGGTAGGCGGGAGGGGCCGGGAACAAGTTCTCCCGTCCTGGCGGCCTGGCCTGGTCGGGGGGGCGAGGGGCTGGAGCTGGCCCCGGCCCCTCTCTAGGCTCCTCGGTGGGCAGGGAGGCTCATGCCGTTCCTGCCTCTCACCCCGATGTCCCGCCTGCCCCAGGGGCACCCACACCACCCCTGCGCCTCCAAGTTAGCTGTGCACCCTGCCAGCCTCGATAAGGTCGTAAGGACCCGTCCTGGGCCACACACCGAGCCCTGCAATTGCTGTTGCACCTGCGTCTTCTGCCGGCTTTCCAAAGAGGGCAGAGCTTCTGTCCATGACGTGTGAGATGATGTTACCTGTGCACAAGTCAGGGGTTGTTAGGGACCAGAACTGTGAGGTCCCGGGGAACACCTCCGAGCCCCAGTGTCTGGGGGTGGGGGTGGGTACACAGCGGCAGGTGGGGGTGAGGAGCCTGCGAGGCCAGTGTGTTGGCCTCTTGCAGTCACCCTGAGAACAGCAGGGAGAGACCATCAAAGGTAGTGGATTGATACTCTGAATGTTTTAGAAAGATTCCTTCACCTAAAAGATTAGAAGAGGGCACAGCCCAGATAAGGAGAAGCAAGGGGCTCTGGTTGCAACTGGATGGCACCTGAGTCAGGGGGCACTTGGTGCTGAGTGAGGGGGCACTTGGTGAGCGAGCAGGGGAAGGGAGAGAAGAGGACAGAACCGAGATCGCCGTTGGAGGTGGAACGTGTTGGGTGATGGTGACTAGACAGAGGCGGGGGGGCGTCAAGGCTCCTGCGGGGACGGGGAGGCCCTAGTGGTCAGAGAACGCTGCAGGGGAAGCAGCTTCCTGTCTGAGCTCAGCGAGCAGAGAGCTCCTGTGTGGCATCCCCAGGGCATCTTGACAGGTGGTGATACGGGCGCTGGGCCAGGGGAAAGCTGGGCTGAAAGGAGTTGAGGAGCCGTTAGTTATGCACATGAATGAGATCCCCAAGGAAAATGCATGGATGGTGAAGAGAAATATATTTATGCATTCACCTTAAAATCATACAGAAGAGCTAAAGACCTCATAGAGTGACATAAGACAAGAAAAAAGAAATTGAAGACATGCATTGGCAAGGAAAAAGTTAAAGCAGATTTTTATTTTTTTGCAGATGATGTGACTTTCTATTTAGAAAAAGAAAGAATCTGGAGACAAATTACTAGAGTTTAGCCACATAGCTGAATATAAGCTCCATATATACTTTGCAGGTACCAATGTCAACCAAATGTTGCTGCCATTTTGTTGGGTTTTTCTTAAGTCACTCAATCGTGTCCAACTCTTTGCAATGCCAAGACTGTAGCCCACCAGTCTCCTCTGTTTATAGAATTCTCCAGGCAAGAATACTGGAATGGGTTGCCATTTCCTTCTCCAGGGGATCTTCCCGACCCAGGGATCAAACCCGAGTCTCCTGCACTGGCAGGTGGATTCTTTACCCCAAGCCACCTGGGAAGCCCCGTTGCTACCATTTATGTAGCAACAAAAACTACAAACAGAACAAGGTAAACCTCACCATAATTGTGAAGACCTATATGCTGAAATGTGTGTAATTTTCCTGCAGGATACGAAAGAAAACCTAAACAACTGAAGAGAAATCCCGCGTTTATAATTTGAAACATTTAGTTTCATAAATAATCTCCACCAACTCATCTAATGATTCAGGACACCAGTCAAAACTCAGTAAGATCCTTTGCAGAACTTGTCCATTTGTTTCTGAAGAGGGAGGTATGCTTGCTCTATGAGGCACCAAGACGTTATAAAGCTTAGCAAGGATGCTGTGTGCTCTTAGTTCAGGGGTAGGAAAATGGACTAATGGAACAGAGAGAATGTTCCTGAGCACATCTGTGTACATATGGAGCTCTGTGAGCAACACAGGTCACATGGCACACCAGCTGGGAGGCAGGGAGTTTTCACTGTGTACCTGGACTTTGTTTCTCCATATGGAAACAGTTAAAATTCTCTCCAGATGGATTTAGAACTTGTGTCGGGCAAAATTTTAAAAATCTTTAGAAGAAAATATAGATGAAAATTTCTGATTTCGAGATAGGATTTCTTAAGGTACAGAAAGTGCTAACATAAGAGAAAAAGACTGATGTATTTTAATTCATTATTAAGATTAGAAGCTTCTATAAATCAAAAGGCAATTTAAACCAGGTTTTTAAAAAAAGTCACAGTATGAGATTCTATTTGCAAAACATGACTGACAAAAAGTTGGTATCAAGATTAAATAAAGACCAGCTCAGATCAACTAGAAGGAAGAAAAAACCCGATGTGCATAAGATAAAACAGCTGGGGCACGGAAGAGAAAGCTCCTGCAAGGGTATAAATGACACCAGGACATGCACACAAGCTATTCAGTTCAGTTCAGTCGCTCAGTCATGTCCAACTTTTTGCGACCCCATGGACTGCAGCACCCCAGGCCTCCCTGTCCATCACCAGCTCCCGGAGTTTACTCAAACTCATGTCCATCAAGTCGGTGATGCCATCCAACCATCTCATCCTCTGTTGTCCCCTTCTCCTCCCACCTTCAATCTTTCCAAACACAAGCCATAGCAAACTGCAAGATTGGGTTATTGGACAAACACAAGAGGTCTGAGGATTCTGAGTATTAGTACACAGACTGAAGGGCATGTAGTTTAGAACAGTCACCCTGGTGTAATCTTATAAATGTGATCATTTGCATGACCTCTGACCCAACAATTCCTCTCCTTACTGTGTACCAAGACAGAAAGCTGGGCGTGTCTACCAGAGACGTGCACAAAAGCGCTCATACTGGAAGAGAAGTTGGAGACGACCCCAAAGCCCACCTACAGGAGTCTGGGTGAATACATGAAGCATATTCCCTTCATTTTGGTGGATGCCGGTATCAAGGGTGGTCTGTCCCACCACCCTGGGAACAGACTCAGCTTTTGGTCCTCATACCAGAGGGGATGTCCCACCACCCCAGGAATAGACCCAGCTTTTGGTCCTCATACCAAGGAGGGTGTCACATGATGATGAAAATCAGTGGTCTGCAATTGAGCTGGAAGGTGGTCAGTCGTGGGCCCCCCAGCTGATGCCACATGGGTCAGGGTGACCTGCCCAGCAGACTCTCCTGAATCCCTGACTGGCCACATTCTGAGCAAAATAAAAGAAACAGAGGTTCTAAGACTCTCAAGTTTTGGGGTGCTTTGCTACACAGCACTAGAAAACCAAGCTTTGCATCCTTACTCTCTCTGTACCTGACAAAGCATCTGCTCATTTTTGCCACTTCCGCGCCATTCCTTCCAACAAGGTGATTTAGCACTCCTGCCTCCCCAAACTAGGGAGGAGCACGTCAAGGCTGCATGCTTATCATATAAGGGCCCTGCTCATTCACCTTACATGCAGAGTGCATCATGAGAAGCTCCAGGCAGGACGAAGCACAAGCTGGGATCAAGACTGCTGGGAGAAATATAAGTAACCTCAGATATGCAGATGACGCCACCCTTATGGCAGAAGGTGAAGCAGAACTAAAGAGCCTCTTGATGAAAGTGAAAGAGGAGAATGAAAAAGTTGGCTTAAAGCTCCATGTTCAAAAAACTAAGATCATGGCATCTGGTCTCATCACTTCCTGGCAAATAGATGGGGAAACAATGGAAACAGGGACAGACTTTATTTTCTTGGGCTCTAAAAATCACTGCAGATGGTGACTGCAGCCAGGAAGGCTGAGAGCCCTGAGGTTAGGGAACTCATCTGTGGTGGAGCCTCGGTTGGGACCCATGCCGTCTGGCCTAGAGGAAGTGCCTCGAGCTTCTCCTCTGTGCTGGTACAAACAAGCCAGGAAGGAAGATGCCAGATGTGAGAGCAGGGCAGAAAGGGAGGTGGGGGGCTCATGGACCTCCACCTCCAGCCAATTCAGAGGCGCCTGTCTTGTGCCCACCCCGGAGGGAAGGACTGAAGCTGGGGTGACTCCTGCAACCCCAGCGGGGAAAATGAATGAACTGCACACTCCTGGCCCGGAAGAAGGAAGCTTGAGCTGCCATGATTAGGGGGGCGGTGGGTATAACCCTCAAGGAAAATCCAGAGTCCTGGGCTAGCCCCTGCCTTGGACCTGAAATCTGGCTTTAACATCACCTCGGGGTATGGGGACCAGAAGCTGAGAGTCTGTTCCTGGGGTGCTGGGACACCCACCCCACCCCACCCCACCCTCAACACCTGTATCAGCCAAAATGAGCCACCATCAAAAGTCACCTTAACAGTGCATGCACCCTGTGCTTCCACAGTAAATATAACCCTTGCTTGAGGTCAGCTAAAGATGCACACGTACAGGTACACAGACAACTCTGTCACGACCAAAACAGAATAAACCAGGAAGACTGGCTCCATGGAAACTTCAGTCAACTGAAAACTCTAAGAGAAACTGTACCACAGTGTTCAACGTGGGTGCCAAAGGAGAAGAGAGGAAAGCAAAGTGACCGGAGCTCAGTCTTCTGCCAGAAACTCCTCTGTCCATGAGAGTCTCCAGGCAGGAATACTGGAGTGGGTTGTCATGCCCTCCCCCAGGGGATCTTCCACTTCTTCTTCAATGTGTTCTCAGATAGAAGGCTCTCAGTGACTCTAGAGAAAGGCTCTAAAAACACATACACGTGGCTGTTTCCCACGGAAACTTCAGGACAGGAGAGACAGAAAGGACGTCACGAAAGCGCCCAGAGAAGGACAGAAGTTTACTCCTGAGAACAGTCTGGGCCACAGGAAGTTTCAGAACAGCAACAGGAGCAGCCTGAAACATCAGGAAAATGTCTTCAAGGCTGTGAGAGAGGCAGTTGTCAACCTGGGATTTTACATCCGGCCAAAGCGTCAGTCAGTAGAGTAACACTCCTGAACAGAGACGGTTCAGACAGGCTGAGAGAGCCTACCACTAGCTGGTATTTACTGAAAATCTCCAAAGACGCTACTTCAGGGAGAAGGAAGTTGAGCTCCAGACGAAGGAGCAACGCGTGAAGACAGCACACTGATTAGTCACCGTGGAGACAGACTGCAGTGAGCGTCAACGATCAACGCGAATCGTGTGACTGAAGATTATTCTGGAGATGACAAAATGGCACTGAAGCACAAGGCGATAATAACTTGTGAAGCGGAACCGGCAGTGATCAGGGAAACTGTATCCAAAGGTCCAAATTCGCTAGAGAAAGGTGGAGATGGACGAGCGTTCGCCTTTGTCAGGTGTGTGTGTTATAGAGGTCACTGTATGGGTCAGACCATGTGACACTGCTGATGTTTGACCAACGTGACGTTTCATATGGTTTAACCCAATACTGTAAAACTTCCGAAGGAGGGTGGGTAAAGTGGAGAAAACTTACTGTCCCAGTGGAGAGTGAGGGACAGTGGGGTCCCTGCCTGGTGAGGGCACAGGGGCGTCCAGAGGTCCCCTGTGCAGACGTGAACCGGAAGGCAGCGGGAGGTCAGTGACCAGTGAGGCGAGCCCCCCAGCCAGGCCGCCGGAGCAGCTGATGCCCGGCTTCCTGCAGAGGTGCTTCCGGGTCCTGCAGAGGTGCTTCCGGGTCCTGCAGAGGTGCTTCCGGGTCCTGCAGGTGTGCTTCCGGGTCCTGCAGGTGTGCTTCCGGGTCCTGCAGGTGTGCTTCCGGGTCCTGCAGGTGTGCTTCCGGGTCCTGGTGCACCCCCTGGCTGTCAGGGGGTCGAGGCTCTTTGATGACGTGTTTGAGGGCTTGAAGGTGTAAACACACATGTCCCAAGTTAGGGGGCAGGGCACGTAGACTGTAGAGTCTTGATGTAGATTTATGATTGAAGTGATGTCTCCTTCCGACACAGAGACTAGGGGCCAGGGGTCTTCAAGTCTGAGGACACACAACCTGCAGAAAGGCTGAATGTGGGCTTCAGGGTCCTTCACTCACCAAAAATATGTGTCCTGTTAAACTAAAGAAACTAAAAGTGCCCAAAAACAGGAGAAGGGAAAACCTCCAGATGCCTGGATTTTGGCTAGTCTCTAAGAAGTGTAGGTGGAAGCCCCCAAAGCGGGGGAGTGGGTGAACGCTGAGCCCTTCCGGGAAACCTCAAATTGTCACACTTAAACCTGGACAATGTCTAACCCGCGAAATGGCTGAGGAAACACCGGAGCTCACGGCTGAACGGCGCTCTGTGGCCTGTGTGGGCTCTACCCCTGGGGAGGGAGCAGGGCCCAGGGATGGCTGACAGCAAGTGAGGGCAGGATGTCGGGATGGGAAACTCCCAAGGGCAGGAAAGCATCACTTGACAATATCCGAGAGGTTCCCACAGACGGTTCAGAGATTAAAAACCCAGTGGAGAACTGTGCAAAAGATATATGTGGGCTGTTAACAGAGACAGAAATAAAAACGGCCAATAAATTCGTGAGAAGATACTAAACCTTATTAGCAGTCAAGACAAATCAAATCTGAACCACAATGACATACTTTTACTCAGGAGATGAGCCAAAAGTACTCCGTCTGACATTTATTGCTGGGAAGGCTGTGGGGACCGGCCCCCTAGCATCCCGCTGATGGGAAGCGATACGGACACAACCTAATTGAGTGCAATTCCTTAATATCTATTAAGATAAAATACAGCCTTACTGCCTGACGCGGGGATCTCACTTTGAGGATTTATTGTGTAAAATGAAAAGAGCCAGTCCTGAAGACTAGTGCAAGCGTACACTGCGGCGTGCTGGTGCTGGGAACACCCTCGGAGCAGCCATCAGAGAAGGGCGCCCCTCCCTCGTGGAGGGTGGCCAGCCCCAGGGACGGGACAGCTGGGCACGTGCTTGAACACGGGCTGTGCTCTCTGTAGACAAGCTTTGTGGGTGCACAGCACACCTGGGGAATGGGCTCGGGGAGGCCCCCTGCCTAGCACACCTGCCACACCTGCCCACACCCTGTAATCACCTTGGGGGGCCCCGGGAGGAAAGCATGCCCCGTGTCTGTAAAAATCAAACCCCAGAGGTGCCTTTAGGTACCCATATATTCCCAAAGGCCTGTATGATGGGGGTGGGGAAAGACACTTGTTCTTCGTCTTTTGGGGTGTCTTTTTCTGGTTACGGTAAACTCGTCTTGTTGGCAAGATGAAAACGGAAATTTTAATAAAAGATGTACTCCAGTAAAAGCCAGAAGAAAGGTTTATTCAAGCAGATCATTGAATACACAAGAAGACATTTTTCATGGGAAGAATTCTCTTGATTTTCTGTGGATGTTTTCTCTTACAAATGAATCAGGCAGTCAAGACTGCTTAATAAAATAGGAAATCCAGTTCATCATAAACCTCTTATCAGATCGAGGAGATGGGCGTGATCTCAACTTGATCAAGCAGGGCTGGGAGAAAACGCCGGAAAACCCCTGTCTGGTGGTGAAGTGTGTAAGGCATTCCCAGTGAAGCTGGGGGCAGAGGCCACCACCACCTACTCCTTCCTTGACATTTTCAACGCTTCCTGCTTTCTCTGTGTCTCTGTCGCTCCCGTGCTTTTTGTTTGATTCATCTGAGTCATGGGTCCACATGTTCCTCAGTCTGTTTGGAATTTTTCATCCCAGCTCGTTCAGAGGCTGCCAGCGGGCGCCCCTGCTTACAGACGCCGGGGGCTCTGCTCCTTCGGCTCAACATCCCCCAGGACCCCAGCGACCAGACAGAATCTGGCACTTTTAGCTCCTTTGAACGCTTCCATCCCCCAGGTTTCTATGTTCTGGATTATTCCGTTTTCTCTGAGGACTGTCTTTAGTGAAAGTGTTAGTCACTCAGTCGTATCCGACTCCTTGGCACCTCATGGGCCGTAGCCCTCCCAGCTCCTCTGTCCCTGAGATTCTCCAGGCAGGAATACTGCAGTGGGTTACTGTTTCCTCCTCCAGGGGATTTCCCCCACCCAGGGATTGAACTCGCATCTCCCACGTTGCAGGCAGATTCCTTACTGTCTGAGCCACCAGGGAAGCCCAGGTTGTTTTTATTCAGACTTTATAATAATGCAGTTTCCTCACCTCCCTGCTTCCCGCTTCTTGCTCTTCCCTTCCCGCTTCTTTTTCTCTCCTGGCTGAAGAACGTCCTCAGTGCTTTCCCAGGAAGGGCTTTACCACCAGCCTGTGTGCTTCTGCGCTCAGGAGGCGCGGGCTGCCTTCAGGCCTGCTTCGGTCCCTCGATGCTCCCCCAGCCCCTCCTGTCTGCCAGCCCCCGGGTCCAGCTTACGGTCCCGGTTACGGGACCGGAGACTCCCAGCCGGTCTCCTCGGGGTTCTCCGGAGTCGCGATGCCGCTGAAGGAGCGCTGTGGTCTGGCCAGTTCTGCCCTCCCTGCAGGCCTGCCCAGGCAGCAACTCCTGGAGTTTCTCAGGATGGAGCCTCGCCCTGTGTCTCACTCCCACCCCCTGCTTAGCATCCGCCTCTGTCCTCGGAGGGGAAGCCACTGGCCACCTTCCGCAGGCCGCCAGGGACCCGGGCATCCTGACTCTGCCCTCGCTGGCTGGGCAGCGCCGCCCACAGCTTCTCCCCACTCAGGGGGCGTCCTGGGCCCCTCTGCCGGGTCCCTCAGTCCTGCTGCTCTTTGGGAAGCAGACGTGGGCTGGCGGGCCGGCAGGGGAGCGTTCAGGTTCAGGGTTCAGCCCGGACAACGCAGGTGGGCACAGGGCACGGGGCTGGGGCTGCAGCTGGCGCGGCTCAGGGGTCTTTAGAGAGAGGGAGGCTGGCGGGACTGGGCCTGGGCCCCGGGGACGGAGTAGAGGTGGACGCCGGCCTGCGTCTGCAGCATGATCACGGCCCAGCCTGCGGGCACGAAGCCCACGTAGGCGCAGTGCGCAGGCCGGACCTCCCTGAGGCCCCGGTGTCCGTAGGCGTCCCGCAGCTCCTGGTGGGTCAGCGCGCGCGCGGCCGCTCTGCTGGGCGCGAGGGCCACCGGCTGGCCCACCTCTGGCTCCGGGGGCTGGCGGGGCCCCTGCTCCACAGGCGCGTTCCCCGGAGCGCGGGGCTCCCTCCCGGCCCGGTGGCCGCCCCCTCGGCGGCGGCTTCGGCCTCTCTGCGTGGCGCCTCCCACGAAGCCGGCGGCCTCGCATCTCACGGGCTTCACGTAGGCCAAGGGTCTCGAGGGCTGCGCGGGGCCGGCGGGCCCCTCAGGGTCTCCGCCTCTTCCCCCGGGGCAGCGCGCCACCGAGTGGCACCGAGCACCTGGAGCAGAGACCGAGCAGTGAGCCGGGCGGGGGGGGGGGGGGGGGGAGAGGAGGGGGAGAGGAGGGGGAGGGGAGAGGAGGGGGAGGGGAGGGGGAGGGGGGAGGGGAGGGGGGAGGGGTGGGGACGGGGCGGGGACTTGGCGGGGGCAGCGGGCCCCTAGCTCTCCAGGCTGGGGCTCCCACCCTCCTTCAGCCCTCCCGGCCCCGCGGCAGCCGGGTATTCTAACCCCGCTGTACTGACCGGTACCTGCCATCTAGGCTCACTAGAGAGACAGTCTGAATACAAATGAGCGCCCCTGATGGAACATACAATTGCCTACGGGCACCGAGGCGGCGGCGGGGAGCGGAGAGAGGCCGCTGGGGGCTGGCAGACAGCACTGAAGGGGCCACCAAGGCCTCTTGGAGCTGAGCCAGGCTCCGGCCTGCCCTGTGGTCCAGGGAGAGCCGGAGCAGTGTCCTCACGGCGGGACTGGGGGCGCAGGGGGTGTGGGGCTGCGGAGGTGGCACCACGTGGCTGGCGTGCCTGGATGACCATCCCTCCCCCAGCAGGACGGGGTGAGGCCCCAGGCCATGCTCCACAAGGGAGTCCGGGCGACAGGACGAGCCTGACCGTGCTGAGGCACGTGTGTCATCCAGAGGGAGGCCTGGGCTGGAGCGGGATTCGGGGTCACCACCAGAGGGGTGAAATTTTCCCCACTTCTTGGCCAGGAACACTGGGAGCTGAGGGTTGAGAGCCCGGTGCTCCACAGAGTTCAGGAAAGGCAGGCAAGGACGGTGGGGAAAGAAACTGGGCATAGGATTCCAGAGGGGACGGGGTCCCCAGCTAATGTGGGGGCGGGGGTGGGGGGGTTTCGGCAGAAACAGGTTGGAAGGGGGTGACTGATGTCACAGAGCCCTTGATTGTGTTTGAATTCAAATAATTAGGGAGGAGTTTGCTGTATTTGCAAAGAGCAGCCCAAGTAGTGCAGCCTGAAGATTTCAGAACAGAGGGGTTGGCCCCGGTCCACTGGATGGCTGTGCTCTAAGCAACAGGTCTGGGGGTGAAGGGGCTTGCGTGTGGAAAGTGAAGGGGGGAGACAGGAAGTCCGGGGGGTCTAATGGGGAAGTCGGCAGTGGAGGACAGGAAGAACCCGGGAGCCGGGTGGGCCAAGGAAGCTAAGAAGCGCTGCCCTTCTCCCCAAAACACCTTCTGTGTCGCGAGCAAATGCCAGACATGACGCTGGGCAGGATTAAAGTGGGTGTCGGGCACCCGACGTACCTTGATCTGTGGCCATCAAGTGGAAGCGTTTGGTGGGTCTCTGCTCCTCCATAGCCATCTGCCAGGGAGGAATGAATCAGCCGGAGGCTCCAACATGCCAGCTCCCCGGCCCCCCTGCCGGGCACTACCCCCCCCCCCCCGCCCCACACCAGGATCTGAGGGAAGTAGTGTCAGGAGGCAGCGGGTTTGGAAAGACGGTTAAACTGTTTTCAAAGAGCAGCAAGTCAGGCTTGGCCCCGA
The DNA here is from genome assembly GCF_032405125.1 of Capricornis sumatraensis. Classification (NCBI taxonomy): domain Eukaryota; kingdom Metazoa; phylum Chordata; class Mammalia; order Artiodactyla; family Bovidae; genus Capricornis; species Capricornis sumatraensis. Next base: position 105,498,891 of record NC_091078.1, on the reverse strand, counting down.
GGTGGTCGCCTAGGTTGTCTCAAGTTGTCCGGACGCGGTGGGAATTGATGAGATTACCCTGGGCAGACTGAAAGAAGCTTCCTTCCCCGGAGCCAAGCGGCGAGGAAGGAAGGGAGCGGAGGTGGAGGTGGGGGCTGTCTGGGGGGGCCCTCCCAGGGCACCAGAGACACCGCCCCCCACCGTCAGACAAGATGTGCCCTCTTCCGGGCGCTGGCACCTACCTGGGCTCCCAGCTGTGACTTCAAGGCTGGCTCTGGAGTCTGGAGACACAGAACGACTTTCAAGAGTCCCTCCAGGAGAGGGGCCGGGGCTGAGGGTCCAGGGGTCCACAGTCACGATGCTGGTCCTAGGGCAGGCTGGTCCTCGCAGGAGCTGAGCAGGAAACCCTCTGCTCCATGCTCCTGCACCTCTTATAGGGCTGCCAGGAGAGCTGATTGGATAGAGGGGTGGGCCAAGCGAGGCAGGCAGGGGCTTACCAGGAGCTGTTGATTGGGCTACAGTATCCTGCAGCCCAGGGTCACAGACCTGAGCTGTATTGATGGGTTGCTCTAATCATTACAGAAAAAGAAGGGGAATTGAGATTGGGTTAAGTGTGAGGCTGGAGAGTGACTGATAGGAGGGAGAGATTAGATTGGGTGGGCAGGGCGGGCGGTGGTCAAAGGAGGCACCTCGGGTGGGTGTTTGGCTGCAGTTGGGAGGATTAATGGACTGGAGCCAGGCTGGCAGGGAAGTGGGGAGACCATGCACCTAGGCCTGAGGGACACAGAACCCCAAACCATCCAGGGGTGCCAGGTCATGGAGAGCAGAAGGGGTTAGGCGAGGGATGATGGAGCCGGCCCAGGTTCCGGTCTTGGTCCAAGCGCAGTGGATGCCACGATGGGACTGGCCTGTAGTGGACAAGCACCCCAGGCATGATGGGAGTGAACAGAGGGCGCCCAGCTCAAGTCGGGCGGCTGGGGGTTGCACAGCCCTCTGGGGTGGACGTGGTGTCTTAGGAGATGGTTTGAGGTGGCAGGTGAGGAAGACCTCTGTGGTTAGAGAGGTTTGCATGCGAGAAGCAGAGTGGGTGGTCTGGACGCACCCTGGGAGGGGAGCAGTGGGTGTGTTAAGACAGAAGTCATACCAGGACTCTGCTCTAAGTAGGGAGAGGGCGAACGTTGCTCCTGCACATTGGGTTGGGAGAGATTTGAGCCACCAAGTGTGAGGAACTCAGGTGGAACTCCAACTTGGGGGTTGGAGATCCGAGGAGAGGCTGGGGCTGGAGACCTGTGTGTGTCGCTCCCACTGGGGGTGTGAGCTCGGGGTCAGGAGGAGACTGGCAGGAGGAATGGAGACTCTAACACTTCTTCCAAAGTCACTTATAAAGAACGCAGTTCCACCTGTTATGCCCAAGTCATGAAATCTCCCAGTGACCACCAGGGAGCCGATATCCGATGCAAAAACAAGAGAGTTTTTATTACCAAGCTCGAGCTGGGGCCCCCACCGTTACCGACGCAGCAGCTAAGGAGAGGAGCCCCGAACTCTGGATTACATTGCTTATATAGGGTATTCTCTCGCGAAAAATTCGAAAAACGGGAGTTTCCGGGTTGGGAGACGTCTAATTGGTTACCTTCTGTGGAAGGGTTAGGTGTTGGGTTCTGATTGGTTCCCATTTCCTGGGCTTAATTCAAATTTCCCGGGCAGGTCATAAGTCCTGAACATAAAGTCAGGAGATCCTGATCTGGGATCTGACTGGCTTGCAGGTGGTGGGGTGAGGTCAGGGGATTTCCAAAGACTCTTTCCTCAGAACTCTAAAATGGAGTCTTTTTTTTTTTTTTTGGCAAAATGGATGGCTTAGGCTCTTCACACCGAGTCTCAATGTTACGTTTGTTTCTTTTTTCATTTTAAAATGATCAGCTTTTTTGAAGTTCAATTTACACTTGATACACATCCTATTTAAGCACACAATTCAGTGGATTTCGGTAACCGCATACCCCTGGGGAACCATCACCACAGCTGAGCCATGGAACGCGGTCATCACCTCGGAAAGTGCCCTGTCCACCCGCTACCCCCAGCCCCAGGCCGCCCGGTGAATTTCCCATCCTGGTGGTCATCTTGCCTGTCCTGGGGTTCCGCAGTCAGCACTCACGCCTGGCGGCCTAGGCTCCGCCCCGACGACCTAGGCTCCGCCCCGACAGCCTTGGCTCCGCCCCAGCACGGCGGGTCAGAGCATCCTCTCGACCCCACCTCCTGTTCTGCTGCGTGACCGTCCGCTTACTGCCTGGTGGACATTTCAGTTGTTTCCAGTCTGGGGATATTGTGGGAAAGGTCCTGCGAACGTTCATGTGCGAGGCTTTCTGTGGACATACGTTTTCATTCACCTGGGTAACTGCCCAGAAGTAGCATTTCTGGGTGAAATATCACGCGTTTGCTTACCTTTGTAAAAACTGCCCTACTGGTTTCCGCAGTGGGGGCTGCCCCGTTTCATGCTCCCTCCTTGAGCGTGTGAGGCGGTGCTTCCACGGCTCTGCCTCCCTTGGCGTCAGCATCCTGCTGACACTAGCTAGTCTGTGCTCTGTCTTTTGCTCGTCTTTGTAGGAATATCCAGTTTGTTCCTCTACCATTTCTGAGATCAGTGCTGGGTTTTTTCTTTCATGAAACTGTATGAAAAGCTTTAAACTTTGTGTGGAGAATTAATTATTATATAATTAGCTAATATAAAAAAGAACCATAGTGCGTTGGTCCTTTCCTGCCCATCAAAACAGGGCGGTCTTGGCGAAGGGGCAGTCAGTGCTGAAGAGGGATGAGAAAGACACATCCCTGCCGTGCTGAGTGTGCAGAGCGTTTGCCATGCCTGGCCCCTGGGATGGCGGTGCCCAGGCGTCCATCGCTCCCAGCAGGCCCCTTGCCACTCCGGAGCTCTTGCTGCTCCCATTCGACAAGTGGAGAAATGGAGACTGAACAGCGAGGCAGCTCAGCTGCCACGGGCGGACTCGGATTTCAGTGCGACTCTGCTGTTCGACCCCTTCATGGATCACAGCCTTATCGGGGCAAAGGGGCTTGTGTAAACCCAGTGAAGCTATGACTCTTGCCATGTAGGGCCACCCAAGATGGACAGGTCACAGTGAAGAGTTCTGACAAAACGTGGTCCCCTGGAGGAGGAAACGACACACCACTGCAGTATCCTTGCCTCGAGAAGCCCGTGAACAGTATGAAAAGGCAAAAAGATATGACACCAGAAAATGAGCCCCCCAGGTTGGAAGGTGCCCAATGCTACTGGGGAGGAGCAGAAAGTGAAAAGTGAAGTCGCTCAGTCGTGTCCAGTTCTTTGCGACCCCATGGACTGTAACCCACCAGGCTCCTCCATCCATGAAACTTTCCAGGCAAGAGTACTGGAGTGGATTGCCATTTCCTTCTCCAGGGGGTCTTCCTGACCCAGGGAATGAGACCCACCATGGAAGCCCCTGGGAGGAACAGAGGGCAATTACTAGTAGCTTCAGAAAGAATGGAGTGGCCTGGCCAAAGCGGAAACGGTGCTCAGTTGTGGACGTGTCTGGTGGTGAGAGTAAAACCCACTGCTGTAAGCAACAGTGTTGCCTAGGAACCTGGAATGTCAGGTCCATGGATCAAGATAAACCGGACGTGGTCAGTCAGGAGATGGCAAGAGTGAGCACTGACGTATTCGGAATCACTTAACTAAAACAGACGAGAACGGGCGAATTTAATTCAGATCACTATTATATCTACTACTATGGGCAAGAATCCCTTAGAAGAAATGGAGTAGCCCTCACAATCAGCAGAAGAATCTGAAATGCAATACTTCGGTGCAATATTAAAAACAACAGAGTAATCTCAGTTCATTTCCAAGGCAAACCATTCAATATCACAGTAATCCAATCTGTACCCCAACCACTGATGCTGAAGAAGCTGAAGTTAACCAGCTCTGAACGCCTTCTAGAACTAACAACAAAATACATAATTTTCATCATAGGGAATTGGAATGCAAAAGTAGGCAGTCAAGAGACACCTGGATTAACAGGCAAGTTTGTCCCTGGAGTACAAACTGAAGCAGGTCAAAGGCTATCTGGGTTTTGTCACGAGAACATACTGGTCATAGCAGACACCCTTTTCCAACTACACAAGAGATGACTCTATACATGGACATCACCAGATGGTCAATGCCAAAATCAAATTGGTTATATTCTTTGCAGCCAAATATGGAGATGTTGTATGCAGAGAGCAGAAACAAAACCTGGAGCTGAGTGTAGCTCAGATCATCAGCTCTTTATTGCAAAATTCAGGCTTCAATTGAAGAAAGTAGAGAAAACCACTAGGCCATTCAGATATGCCGCTGCTACTGCTGCTAAGTCGCTTCAGTCGTGTCTGACTCTGTGCGACCCCATAGACGGCAGCCCACCAGGCTCCCCCATCCCTGGGATTCTCCAGGCAAGAACACTGGAGTGGGTTGCCATTTCCTTCTCCAATGCATGAAAGTGAAAACTGAAAGTGAAGTCGCTCAGTCGTACCCGACTCTTAGCGACCTCATGGACTGTAGCCCACCAGGCTCCTCCGTCCATGGGATTTTCCAGGCAAGAGGACTGGAGTGGGGTGCCATTGCCTTCTCCATTCAGGTATGACCTAAATTAAATCCCTTATGATTATACAGTGGAGGTAATGAATTAGAGGGTTTAGATCTGGTAGAGAGTGCCTGGAGAACTATGGACAGAGGTTCATAACATTGTATAAGAGGCAGTGACCAAAACAATCCCCAAGAAAAAGAAATGCAAGAAGGCAAAATGACTGTCTGAGGAGGCTTTACAAATAGCCGAGGAAAGAAGAGAAGTGAAAGGCAAAGGAGAAAAGGAAAGATACACCGAACTGAATGCAGAGGTCCAGAGAATAGCAGGGATGGATAAGAAGACCTTCTTAAATGAACAATGCAAAGTAGAGGAAAACAATAGAATGGGAAAGACTAGAAATCTCTTCAAGAAGATTGAAGATATCAACAGAACATTTTGTGCAAGGATGGGCATGATAAAGGAAGAAATGGTGTGGACCTAAGGGAAGCAGAAGAGATTAAGAACAGGTGGCAAGAATACGCAGAAGAACTATACAAAAAAAAAAAAAAAAAGGTCTTACTGACCTGAATAACCACGAAGGTGTGGCCTCTCACCTAAAACCAGACATCCTGGAGTCTGAAGTCAAGTGGGCCTTGGGAAGCATCACTACAAACAAAGCCAGTGGAGGTGATGAGATTCCAGCTGAGCTATTTCAAATCCTAAAAGATGATGCTGTTGAAGTGCCACACTCAGTATGTCAGCAAATTTGTAAGAAGTGGAAACTGGCAGATTTTCTTTTCCTGGGCTCCACAATCACTGCAGATGGTGACTGCTGCCATGAAATGAAGAGACGCTTGCTCCTTGGAAGAAAGACTATGACAAACGTAGACAGTGGGTTAAAAAGCAGAGATATGACTTTGCCGACAAAGGTCTGTCTGGTCAAAGTTATGGTTTTTCCAGTAGTCACATGGATGTGAGGATTGGACCATAAAGAAAGTCCAAAGCATGGAAGAATTGATGCTTTTGAACTGTGGTGCTGGAGAAGACTCTTGAGAGTCCCTTAGACTGAAAGGAGATGGAACCAGTCAGTCCTAAAGGAGATCAGTCCTGAATATTCATTAGAAGGACTGATGCTGAAGCTGAAACTCCAAAATTTTCACCACATGACGTAAAGAGCTGACTTGTTGGAAAAGACCCTGATTCTGGAAATGATGGAGGGCAGGGTTTGGGGCAGAGGTCAGAGGATGAAGTGGTTGGATGGCATGATTGAATCGATGGACATGAGTTTGAGCAAACTCTGGGCGACGGTGAAGGACAGGGAAGCCTGGCTTGCTGCAGTCCATGATGTCACAAGGACTTGGATGTGACAGCGACTGAAGGGCAACAGCTGTTGTTTGAGAGCCCAGGGTCTCAGCCGCTTCCTGTTTTCCTGCCTTCTCTAAAGGAAATCCATAGCCAGTGAGATCCTGTTTCTCTTTAGCTGGAAAATGTGTGTATCAGTTTCTGATTGCTGCTGTAACACAGGACTACACACTTGTGATTTAAAGTAACCCAAATGTATTGTCTCTGTGTTGCTGTGAAGTTGTACTTTGAAAGCTCCCCGGCCTTCTGCAGACCTGCCGCCTGCCGTGCAGTGTTCTGAGTCTCTGCCCATCTGCTCTTCAGTTGGTGGAGTCACTGCCAGTTCTCAGCATCTTTGGAATGTGATGTGGTGTTGCTTCACTCCAGCGTTTCAAAAATGCTCTGTAGCTCATCAGTTGTGTGCAATGGGGTAACTTTTCCTGTGATGCTCACTGTGTTGTGAACACCTCAACAGTGTGATTGATGCTCTGTAAATAAATGATGACTTAGAGGCTGGGGGGAAAAAAAGTACTGATCACAGGAGCTGCTGAGCTAATGTTGAGGTGTCGCGCTTTGTGTGTTTTCTGGAGGCTCTGGGGAGAGTCGTCCCTCTGCCCCACTGGCGCCTAGAGTCTCCTGTGTGCTGGGCTCACAGCCTCTCCCCCAGCCTCGGAGTTGGCAATGAATCGAAAGTCCTCCCCTCCCTGTGATTGGCTGGGAGAGGGCGAGGTGAGAGCTCCTGGAGGCATGTGTCTTCCACAGGTCCTGGTAAACACATATTCATCTCCAGATTTCAAAACCTACTTTCATAAAAAGGTTTTTTTTGTCTTCTATGAATTTTCTGTACCCTTTAAGGAAAATTGTGCGTTACAAAATATCTCAACTACATCTACTAAATGTGAATGCAGAGCGTGGTGACTCCCCGGAGCCGACCCCCAGATTCAGAGGCTACAGACTCACGGCCGCTCTTGCTTCGTCTCTGCCTGCTGCTCCCCCGACGCTGGGCTGTTTTGAAGTAAGTCCCAGACACCTTGCCACTCAAACCATAAATATTTCATTATGTATCCCCAAAAGGTAAGGGCCCTTTTTATAAACATAACGATGATGAGGACGTTTAAATAAAATGAAAGAAATGGAGGGGATCCAGCTAAGAGAAGGGGGTTGAATATGTACACTAGAGGGTGAAACACCCAGACTCAGGTCCGGTGAGTGTGTGTATTCGTCACTAGAGTCATCATCCGCTGGGTCCTGTCTTCTCTGTAAAGTAGAAAGCACGCTGGAGCTGAGGCAGGTGGTGGGAACTGGCAGGGACTGTCCCGACGCAAGCCCCCTCCTCACACCCCAGGGGTTTAACCAGCCCACATTTATCACCAAGTGAAGGGGAGTGCCTTCCCGCCTGTCACTCCCACTCCTGTCTCGTGGGCCAGCTCCAGTCAAATGGCTCAAACCACGTGCTGGTGGCAAGGAGACAGCCTGGGTCCTGGCTGTGGGCCAGCTTTCCACCTCATGGACGTGTGTGTGCGTGCAGGCATGCGTGATCAGTCACTTCAGTCGTGTCTGGCTCTTTGAGACCCCGTGGACTGCGGTCCACCAGACTCCTCTGTCCATGGGGTTCTCCAGGCAAGACAACTGCAGTGCATTACAGCTCCCTTCTCCAGGGGGCCTTCCCAACTTGGGGACCGCCCATGCACCTCTTACGCCTCCTGCATTTGCGGACAGTCTCTTTACCACTAGTGCCCCCTGGAAACCCCACACACTTTTCCACAGGAAGTTTGTCCTGGAATTTTGACCACTCTCTGACACACACACACATGCAGAAATACAAAGCAAGTGCATCAGCCGTGTGAGGAGCTCTGTAGGGTGGGGTCAGCGTGAGACCTGGCATGGGCTCCCAGACCCCCGTCTCCCTGCTCTGAGGCCACAGTTCTCCCAGCGCAGCCAAGATGAGTGACAGCGTCCTTGGTTCAGGATTTGTTCTGAGGATGATTTGAAACGACGAAAATAATGGGTAAGATTGCTTGTAGGCAAACAAACATTAACTGTTGTTCTTATTAGCATATTCAAGCAATGTATTGTCAAACTAAGTAACTCAAGAGTAAGACGTTAAGAGAACGCCTTAGTGACACATTTAAATGCACGAAGCAGCTGTGTATGTTGGACTATAAAGAAAGCTGAGCCCCGAGGAATTGATGCTTTTGAACTGTGATGTTGGAGAAGACTCTTGAGAGTCCCTTGGACAGCAAGGAGATCCAACCAGTCCATCCTGGAGGAGATCAGTCCCGGGTGTTCATCGGAAGGACTGATGCTGAAGCTGGAACTCCGATCCTTTGGCCACCTGATGCAAAGAGCTGACTCACTGGAAAAGACCCTGATGCTGGGAGGGATTGGGGGCAGGAGGAGAAGGGGGCGACAGAGGATGAGATGGCTGGATGGCATCACCAACTCGATGGACATGAGTTTGAGTAAGCTCCAGGAGCTGGTGGGGGACAGGGAGGCCTGGCGTGCTGCAGTCTGTGGGGTCGCAGAGTCGGACACGCCTGAGCGACTGCACTGCACTGAGGTGAATATGTTCCCTACGTGCCATTAGAATCTGCAACACAGCAGCTAGAGCCGTGCGGGCACTGCCCCCCCCCCCGCCCCCCCCACATAACGTACACGGAGCACGTGTGTCGGAAACGTGAGAAGCTTGAAGAGACAGAAGCGGATTCCTGTGTGTCATTAGTGAGTAGGAGACGTCATCATCGATGTTGGCTGAGAGGTAAGCTTGGAAGGACGCAGGTGGGAGGGGGGCCGTGCTCCCCCTGGAATGGAGACTGGCCCTTGCGCCCTTGCCTTTGGGAGCCAGATGTCAGACTTCGGTGAAAGCCCGGGATCTTGGAAGAACTGCCCTCCATAACAGGGTTGGGGGTGGCCTACACTCAGCCTGCCCAGCAGCTGGAGCAGCAGCAATCAGCTCCGGTCTGTGAGGCTCTGGAAATTCTAGGCTTCTCAGCACGGTGTGAGGTCCCAGTGATGCTGGGAGAAGGCAAGTCAGCACTCTTAGGAAGACCTTCCCGTGGCTGTGATGGGGCCAGCCTGCTGAGAGCCCGAAAAGGTGTCCTCAGTAGCACGTCCACATGCGCCTACCCGGAAGGAGAAAACCGTCCTTGGTGAAGATGAGCTCATAGGTGAAAACTACAAACCAGGAGGTGTGGCGCACTCTGTCTGTACTTGGGCTCACTTCCTCCACTCTCCAGGCCTCATGCCATTTCAGTCATGAATATTTCGGTATAGACCTCTACAAGACAAGGCCTCTCCTATCGCAGAGATAACGAACTGAGTCGTAGCGTCAGTTGGGATGAAGGAGGAAGGACTAGCTTACCGAGAAATTCAAATACAAATCAACTAGAGAATAAAGTAAGCATGCTAAGAACTGTTGACAGAAATCAGGACTGGAAAACATAAGCAAAAACAGGGAAATAGCTTCAAGCAAATCAAACATGTAGGTTGAAAAATGAAGCAAGCACAACTTCTAGAAATAAGCATAATCATTTGAAACGTGGAAGTGATTATGCTGCTGCTGCTAAGTCACGCCAGTCGTGTCTGACTCTGTGCGACCCCATAGACGGCAGCCCACCAGGCTCCCCCGTCCCTGGGATTCTCCAGGCAAGAACACTGGAGTGGGTTGCCATTTCCTTCTCCAATGCATGAAAGTGAAAAGTGAAGTCGCTCAGCCGTGTCCGACTCTTAGGACTCCATGGACTGTAGCCCACCAGGCTCCTCCGTCCATGGGATTTTCCAGGCAAGAGTACTGGAATGGGGTGCCATTGCCTTCTCCCAGAAGCGATTATGACAGAGCTTTAAAGGAAAGATTTCAAGCACACTGCAGAGAGAGAGGGAAAGGGCAGACACCGTGAGAGGCTGAGAGCCTGGGGAAGGCGTGCGAAGGACACGTGCAAGCGCCCGACACAGGAGGTGAGGCCTTGTCAGAAAGAACGGCCGGAGTGGTCTGCCTGGAGGGAACAAGCGGTGCTCAGAGCAGAGAATCAGAGGCGGGAAGCAGGAAAGGAATTAATTTACACCCAAATGCTATGTGAGTGAAACTGCCGAACCCAAAAGACAAAGAGAAAAAGCATAAAGGCAAGCAGACCCGAAGAAGGAAACATTATCTGCAAACGCCTAATGGACCGACAAAGGCTTCCAGTGGACACACGTCAGAGACAAGGAGTCAGGTAAGGCAGCTGCACCTCTAGAGCCCTGAGTGAGGGCGCCAGCTTCCCACCGGCCAACCTCCAGCTGGAAGCTGAAGCAAAGACGTTCTATGAAGACACTGTGCAGAACATTTATAGCTGAATCCAGACTCTTGCTAAAAGAAGTTCTAAAGGATGCTTCATGAAAAAAAACCAAACAAGCTAGGAACTCCAAAGGAAGGCATGAAATGCAAGAAGGGTGAATAAATAGCTGGGAAACATGTGCAAAAACCTGAGTTAACCTTTAGCTTAAAAGAATAACTAAGATTACTGGGGGACGGGGTGGGTTCGAATCTGATAGGGTTAAACCAACGGGCACCCGGATGCAGAGGGCGCCAGGCAGACGTCTGTGACCGAAGGCCCTTAAACATGGTGCACGTTTCAGTCTCCCAAGAGACACTCACACATCCTGACCCCAGGCTGTGACCCGCGTCAGCTGAGTCAGAGTCTCCTGACCCCCAGGCTGTGACCCGGGTCAGCTGAGTCAGAGTCTCCTGACCCCCAGACTGTGACCCGCATCAACTGAATCAGAATCTCGCTCTGCAAGCGGGACCCGGGAATCTTCCCTCATCTCTCGGGGATGCGGAGTGCAGCCGGGTGGGAAGGCCATGGTCTGAGTTGATGCTGGTCCTCGACCTTGGCTGTCCTTGACACCATCTGAAGAGCTCTGAATGGCCCTGATGGCTGGTCCCCTCTCCAGGAGTCAGGGGAAGCAGGGCAGTGGAAACCCTCTCGAGAAAGACACAGGCCCCACTTCAGAGTGGGGGATTCTTCAGCAAAAGTCATGAGCTGCAGGACAGCCAGTGCGCAGAGCCAGGGTTACTCCGTGACCGTTCCTGTCGAAGCCTGTCACCTGCACAGCCCGTGGTGCGTGAGCACGCCTGCTGCTGCTGTGACGCGGTTCTGTTTAACGTGGCAGGCGTCACCCAAGGGCTGCTGACTAGTAATTTTGTCTGCCACCAACCAAGAAAATGACAAGGACTTGGAGAAAACCAGAAGAGCAGCTTTCAGCTGCTGGATGTGGCAAACGCAATAATTATATGTTTTCCCTTAAAAACGCTTTAATATACTTTCAATACACACGGACAAAGAGCACTTAAACGTTTTTCTCCCCATTTTCCCCTGTAAACTTGGAATGAGGCACGCTGTCTTCTGGCTCCAGAAAAGATGTCAAATTAGCCTGGGGCCACTGCTCCGCAAATAGCGTCGGAGATGCCTCCAAAGGCGGAGGGAGGTCAGTGCATCTGTTACACAAAGGCCACAGGCGGGGAAGGCCGCCTGGAGCCACTGACTGAGGTCCGCCCCCAGCGGGGCGCGCGAGGCTGGGCAGTGGGGGGTCTCAGAGGTCACTCCCGTCTCCATGTCGTCTCGAATTAGACCCGGGCTGCCGGACCCCAGGCAGAGCCGGCACTCAGCCAAGCCCTGGCCTGGAACAGCCTGGGGTTTAGCGGGTCGCCGAGGAGGTGGGAACGTCGATGGAACACGGAGCCGAACCTGGGGTGGGGGCGGGGGCGGCTGCCCACGGCGGGGACGCAGGGCACGAAGGAGTGGCGGCCGCCCCACGCTGTCGAAACACGGCGGCGGCGCCCGCACGCCCGTCAGACCGCAGGAGAGAGCGCTGGACGGCGCAGCCCTGGCCGAGGGCCGCTGCGGGCGCCCTCACGCACCGCCCACCGAGACCCAGCCGGCGCTCACTCTGCGGAGCAGGCGGGCCGGCCTTTGTGGACGCCTGGAGCCCTGGGACTCGGCGACCGCCCTGCCGAGGGTGCGTCCCGGTGACCGGGTTGCCTCGTCCCCGCGTCGCCGACGGGCCTGGAGCGCCGGGGACACGGGCGGGTGCAGGGCAGGACGGCTCGCGGTGCTGGCTCCGCGTGTGGACGGACCCTGCTCCACGCGGGCGGTGGAGCAGGGAGAAGCCCGGGCCCACGCGGTGGCATTGCCGTCCGTGTAAGCAGAGCCACTCACGGACAGCAACACTGCCCCTTCACCGGAAGCACCTGCCTGTCTCAGCCCGCAGCGAACACGTTGGAGGGAAGGAGGGGGGAGTGTGGTCAAGGCTGAGGGGAGAGCCCTGGGGTGGCGGGGGCAGCCCTGTGATCTAAGGAAGGGGGCGACTCGCCCTTCCGAGGCCACCTCAGACACTAGATAAAGCGGGGTGCGCCCTGTGCACCTGGGGGGCTGCTGCAAACGCAGATGCAGTGAGCCGTTCTCCTCCAGCCCGTCAGGGCAGCTCCGTTGAGATGACCTATTTGTAAGCTTTCCTGGTGGCTCAGATGGTAGAGAATCTGCCTGCAATGCAGGAGACCTGGGTTAGATCCCTGGATCGGGAAGGTCCCCTGGAGAAGGGAATGGCTGCCCACTCCAGTCTTCTTGCCTGGAGAATCCCATGGACAGAGGAGCCTGGTGGGCTACAGTCCCTGGGGTCCCAAAGAGTCAGACATGACTGAGCAACTAACCCTTGTTTCTAATCTAAAAGTTCTCAAGTCTGTTTCTGGATCAAGCATTCCATTTCATCAATCTGCTTTTGAATCAGAACCACGTTCTTTTAAGATTATAGCTTATGTTTCCATATCAGTTACAGAAATTCATCCCTTTCTTATCTTCTCCATCACGTACTTGGACAGCCTCCTCTTTCATCCATGTACCTTTGGGATCAATTTTTCATTTTGGAAAAAAAAATCCTACTGAAGATTTTTAATTGTATTAAAATTAGTCAGTTGGGTAAGGAAGAGTTCATATGCATTCTTAAATAAACTTGTAACTTTAGAACAGTTTTAGATTTACAGAAGAATTATAAAACTTGCACAGAGAACACCTCCATACCCTCACCACTTTGCCACTAGTTACTAACACCTCACCTTAGCTCCAAAATCACTGCAGATGGTGACTGCAGCCATGAAATTAAAAGACGCTTACTTCTTGGAAGGAAAGTTATGACCAACCTAGATAGCATATTGAAAAGCAGAGACATTGCTTTGCCAACAAAGTCTGTCTAGTCAAGGCTATGGTTTTTCCTGTGGTCATGTATGGATGTGAAGAAGGCTGAGCGCCGAAGAATGGATGCCTTTGAACTGTGGTGTTGGAGAAGACTCTTGAGAGTCCCTTTAACTGCAAGGAGATCCAACCAGTCCATTCTGAAGGAGATCAGCCCTGGGATTTCTTTGGAAGGAATGATGCTGAAGCTGAAACTCCAGTACTTTGGCCACCTCATGTGAAGAGTTGACTCATTGGAAAAGACTCTGATGCTGGGACGGATTGGGGGCAGGAGGAGAAGGGAACGACCCAGGATGAGATGGCTGGATGGCATCACTGACTCGATGGACGTGAGTCTGAGTGAACTCCAGGAGCTGGTGATGGACAGGGAGGCCTGGTGTGCTGCGATTCATGGGGTCCCAAAGAGTCAGATACGACTGAGCGACTGAACTGAACTGAACTGAACATGTCAATGTCGGTTCATTCATTGTAATGAATGTCCGTTAACTGGAACTAAGGTAGTTGAGTTCACTCGCTCAGTCGTGTCCGACTGTTTGCAACCCCATGAATCGCAGCACGCCAGGCCTCCCTGTCCATCACCAGCTCCTGGAGTTCACTCAGACTCACATCCATCGAGTCCGTGATGCCATCCAGCCATCTCATCCTCTGTCGTCCCCTTCTCCTCCTGCCCCCAATCCGTCCCAGCATCAGAGTCTTTTCCAATGAGTCAACTCTGTTAGCTAAAGCCCAGAGCTGGTTTGAATTTCCCTAGTTTTTCCATGATGACCTTTCTGTGTCCCAGGATATAGTGGTCCGTCTCGTCACATGTCCTCAGAGACCTCTCGGCCGGGACGCCTCTCAGACCGCCTTGTCGTTGATGACCTTGGTGGCTTGGAGGAGTGGCCAGGGGCCCTATAGCCTGTTCCTCAGCTGGTTCCCTCTTGGCGAGCTTGGGGTCATGTGTGTTGATGAGGAAGGCCTCACAGACAGAGTGCCGTTTTCAGCACACCCACCAAGGGTGCCTTCCAACAACTTTACCTCCGACGCAGACCTTGATGCCCTGGCCGAGCCCATGCTTGTCCACTTCTTCCAAGGTCCAGCCAGCTTGCCCCACTCCCTCACTGACCTCTTTGGTTTTTTTCAACTGACTATGTAACTTTATTTTGAACTTTTCATCTTGTATTGGAGTATAGCCATGTAACAAATAAGGGTGTGCTAGTTTCCGCTGAACGGCAAGGGGACTCAGCCCCGCACACATGTAGCCATCCTCCCCTACACCCCACTCCCATCCAGGCTGGCAGATAACCTTGAGCAGCGTTCCCTGTGCCGCACCGCAGGACGCTGTGGGCTGTCCCTTTACACACGGCAGGCTCACTGCCCTCTTCGGAAGGAGTCACTGAGGGCAGCCACGCACACGGCTGGGGAGTTGGCTGCACCTCCTTGCGGGCTGTCTGCATACGCTGTCTGGAGTTCTGTGCGGGCAGCTGGTCTCTCCCTGTGTGTCTATGTAGTCAGTCACTCGCTTGTATCAGGACGGACGCATGGCTGTTTACCGTGTGTGTGAGTCATTTTCCAATGGTTTAGGGTTTGTTTAGTTTTTCCAAGATTTCACCTTTGGCCACTGGGTGCTCTTCCTGCTGGCTGCTGTGTTCTTTCACGACTCCACCATCACGGTCCATCAGAGGCTTTGGGTTTTGAGCACCACTTTAGTCCAGGCTCAGTTTTTGTCGCTCAGTCCTGTCCAACTCTCTGCAGCCCTGTGGGCTGCAGCATGCCAAGCCTCCCTGTCCATTGCCAACTCCCAGAGCTGACTTAGACTCACGTCCTCCGGGTCGGTGATGCCATCTAGCCATCTCCTCCTCTGTCGTCCCCTTCTCCTCCTCCAGCTTTTGCATTTCCTGCTCAGCCCTAGAATCAGCCGTTTCCCCAAGGAGCCCTGGTTGCTTTTGTTGGAGATGGTGTTAGACACCAAGATTTGGGCTCTGGGCGTGCTCATTGCTCCTGGGGCTTCATTGCTTCAGCTGATGTTGCTGACAGCTCATTCAGCTGACAGAGCTAGGAAATAGGTGTGTGTGTGTGTGTGTGTGTGTGTGTGTGTGTGTGTGTACACACCTGTCTGTCTGTCATCTACCAACTGTCCTCCTATAGTCCTCTATCTAGCCATCTATATGTGTATCAAGCTGACCGTGAGATCTCACTGATATCTCCAGCTCTTCCGCGGGGGTCACCCTTTCTCTGTTGCTTCACTGCAAGCTCCCACCACCCAGGCACGTGTGCTCCTTACCTGTGTGCTCTAGTGTGCAGGGCAGCCTCAGAGCTGGCACCCTGTGGTCACAGGAGCAGCCTCGCCGACTAGTCTCTGCTTGGGTGATGCCTCTTTGGCCGGCAGTTGTTCAGACTCTACTCATGTCCAGAGTTACTTTTGCAGCTCTTTTTCCCCATCCCCTTCGATGAGGCTGTTTCTTGCCCGTGTGCGTGCTCCGTTGCTCAGCCGTGTTTCTCGCCCGTGTGCGTGCTCCATTGCTCAGCCGTGTTTCTCGCCTGTGTGCGTGCTCCGTTGCTCAGCCGTGTTTCTTGCACGTGTGTGTGCTCCGTTGCTCAGCCGTGTTTCTTGCCCGTGTGCATGCTCCATTGCTCAGCCGTGTTTCTTGCCCGTGTGCGTGCTCCGTTGCTCAGCCGTGTTTCTCGCCCGTGTGCGTGCTCCATTGCTCAGCTGTGTTTCTTGCCCGTGTGCATGATCAGTTGCTCAGCCGTGTTTCTTGCCCGTGTGCGTGCTCGGTTGCTTAGTTGTGTCCGACTCATGCCACATCCCATGACTGTAGCCCGCCTGACCTTGGCCAGGCTCCTCTGACCATGAGATTTTTCAGACAAGAACACTGGAGTGGGTTACTGTTTCCTCCTCCAGGGGATCTTCCTGACCCAGGAATCAAACCTGCACCTCCCGAATTGCAGGCGGATTCTTTACCCACTGAGCCCTCGGGATACAGTTACACTGTTTTGTTGCATTCTGCATTCCATGTTGGGATCCCTCTACCTCAATGACTTTGAGATTTAAATGCATTAAGGGGGATTTCCCTTGGTGGTCCAGTGGCTAAGACTCCACGCTCCCAGTGCAGGAGGCCTGGGTGCAGCCCCTTGTCAAGGAACTAGATTCCACACGCCGCAGCTAAAGATTCCACACGCAGCAGCTAAGACCTGGTACAGCCAAATAAACAAAGAAATGCTAACAGTAGTTATAATAACTGTACTAAGGACACTGTTTATGATGTCAGGTCTTATGCGGGAGTGTTCTGAGTCTTAACAACTCTGTGATGTCCTGTACCCACCATTATTCTACCATGCGGGATTGTTTCACCACCTTGAAGAATCTGTTTCACCTTTTCAATCAGCCCATAACTCCCGATACTCTGTCTCTGCACACCTGCCTTTTCCAGAATGCCGTGTGATTGGATCGCGTGGTGGGCAGCGTTTTCAGACTGGCTTCTTTCGTTAAGCAAGGGGCGTTTACGGGCGTTTACGGCTCTTCTGTGTCCCTTTGTGCCTCAGTAACTCCTTTTTTTTTTCTTCTCTTAGTTAATAGACTTTGTTTGTAGAGTAGTTTTAGGTTTAAAGAAAACCTGAGCAGAAAGCACAGGGTTCCCAAATACCCTCCCATACCCCCCAGTTCCCTGTTACTACCATCTTGTGGGAGGCCTGCCGTAACCGATGAGTGATCAGTTAACTGCAGGGCAGAGCTCACGTTAGGGTTGACCCTGTGCTGCAGATTCTGCGGCATTTAGCCAACGTGCAACGTCACGCATCCAGCACCTGGCCTCTCCGAGCCGGCCCCTCGGGCCTGAACGCCCACTGCACTCCAGCCGCCCATCCTGGCCCCCAGCCCCCGGCCGCCACGCATCTTCTGTATCACCATGGTTTTCCCCGAATGTCACAGCGCTAGGATCATGCTGGGCTCTGTCACTTGGAAATGCATGTTTAAGACGTGCATCCTTGTATTTTCATGATTTGCTAGCTGACTTCTTTTTATTGCCGAACGATATCCCGTCTTATGGAGGCGCCACAGTCCATCTGCCCATTCACATACTAAAGGACGTCTTGGTGGCTTCCAAGATTGGTCAGATGTGGATAAAGCAGCTACAAACACCCGTGAGCAAGTTTCTGTGAAGACACAAGTTTTTACACACTTTGGATGGATACTCAGGAATTGCTGGATCGTATAGTGATGACAGTGTCTGTGAGTGAAAGTCACTCAGTCATGTCCAACTCTTTGTGACCCCATGAACTATACAGTCCATGGAATTCTCCAGGCCAGAATACTGGAGTGGGTAGCCTTTTCCTTCTCCAGGGGACTTTCCCAACCCAGGGATTGAACCCAGGTCTCCCGCATTGCAAGTGAATTCTTTACCAGCTGAGCCACAAGGGAAGCCCAAGAATACTGGAGTGGGTAGCCTATCCCTTCTCCAGCAGTCTTCCCGACCCAGGAATTGAACAGGTCTCCCACATTGTAGGCAGATTCTTTACCAGCTTAGCCACAAGGGAAGCCCAAATGGCTGAATTGTCCCCTGAAGCGGCCCTTCCGTTCTGCACTCGGCGCCAAGTGGGTGTTCCTATCGCTATGCCCTGGCCAGCGGTTGGTGTTGTCAGCTCTTCAGTGGACGTGGGCTGGTAGGTAGCTCATTGTTGTTTGAACTTGCAGTTCCCCTGTGACGAAGGAGGGTGAGCATCTTTCCATATGCCTGTCACAACATTTTTTAAAACTGTTAGGTGTTTCCCTTAGAAACAAAGTTCTCCGTTGTTTTTTTTTTTTTTTCCTGCAAAATATAGTCCATTTTTAATAGCACTCTTCAAATTTTTGGTAAATGTTATTTTCAAAAATTTTTCATGTTTTCTTTTCCTCGTGAATGGGATCTTTTGAGGGTGCTCTCTAGTAAGTTGCTTATGTTACACAGAAAATACATTCATGAGTAGTTATCTTGTGTTTATACTGAAGCTTGTTAATTAATTCCAGCTATTTTGTGAACTCTTGGGAAACATAAGTATATAAACGTATCATTGGCAAATAATTATAATTTTGTTTCTTCACATATAAGAATCATACCTCTTATTTATGGTTCATGTGTAATTGAAGTAACTAGAAACTGCAGGAAAATGTTTAATAAAAATGACGGAGACCCATATCCACGTGTTATCCCTATTTCTATGAGACTTTGGTGTGATGGCTGCTGATAGAGTTTCTAAGGCTGGATAAAAAAAAGAATCCTCCCCAATTACCCAGTTTCTCCTAGGGAATTACAGAAATCAATCAGGCATTGACAGCAAAGCTGCAATGTGTTTATACGGAAAATGTTCACAGCATGCTGCCGAGTCAAACGCAGACCCCAGGACTCGTGGGGTCCACACTGACCTGCGATGTGCCTGCCAGGATGTCCTGACTCCACCAGCCACGCAGGAGCATCCCTGTCCCTCCCCCGCCTCTGGCCACCGCCAGCCACGTTCAGGAGTGAGGAGTCTCTTCCAGTGTGAAAGCATCCAGCCGGTCAAAACCGAAAGCTAACCCCACACCCGGCGTCAGGGTGCTCCCTTCCCACCCCTGAGCACGAGGCTCAGCCCTGGGCTCCCCGGGGTGTTGGGGGGGACGGGGCTGAGAAAGCCCACCGTCTGCTCTCACCCCTTGCTCGCCGCCCCCTCTGTGGTTCTGGGTCCTCGAGGAGCGGAGGGAGGGGACCCAGACCTTGTCACTCGCTGGCGGTGTGCTCCTGACGCTCAGGGGCGGCTCGCTGCCTGTGGACCTTCAAGGACACCCCACAGGCCCCCTGCTGCTCCGTCCCCTCTTGCCCTCAGCCTGTCCCCGGGGTACGACCCCGCTCCCCTTGGTGGGACACGTCTGCCTGGCGGCAGCCTTCTGGGCAGCTTCCCTCTGAGGAAGCTCGTGAACAGCCGTGGGGGACATCCGACGTCGCCGCCCTGACGAGCCGAGCCTGTGGGCGGTGCTTCCTCGACCCTGCCCTGCCACCCCGGGAGCGTGCCGCGGGCCTCCCAGTGCACCGGCGCCCAAGAACCACCCCCTGCTCAGCCAGGAGCTGCTCGAATGTCCATGGCCGGGCAGGCATCAGCCACGGGGGAAACCCGGCCACCTGCTGCACAAAAGCCCAGGGTTCAAAGAGACGCCTGGGGTCCCGTCTCCCCCGGCCGTCCTTGTCTAAGCATTCCCTGCACATCTTGGTTTACGCTGTTGAACCACCGCCCGGCACGCCTGTGGGCGATGGGTGTGCCCAGTTTGACTGTTGTTAAACCCTGCGTGGGTGTGACACGCGCCCTTTTTGGATGAGGGCAGGCCTAGGCGGCAGCGGAAGCGTGGGCACCGTCCCGGGGTCCAGGAGGAGAGAGCACGCAGAAGGGTTGCAGCCGGGACAGCAGTCTCGTCTGAGCCGGTGCTCCTCCACTGGGCACCCTGCCGCAGGCCGAACTCTCTGCCCCTCCCTTGGCTTGAGGTCGAGCAGTGAGGGCAGGACCCACAGAGGCGGACACGGCTGTACAGCCACTCACCCGCGCCCCCAGCTCATCTGAGATTCCATCACTCACAGAGCCGCTGGGACCTGCTTCATCCTCCCAGCCACCACCGCCGACTGCCTGCTCCTTGGATCTGCTCACTGGGGGGATCGCGAGTGTGTGAGTGAGTGTCCCTCCCCTCTCTGGCCGCCCCGCGAGCGGCCCCACCTGGCACACAGACAGGGCAGATTCTCAGCCCTCCAGGCCCGCACTGCCTCCTCCAGGGACCGTGGCCTGAACCTGGCAGGGAGATGTTTCCTCTCACCCAGACGAAGGCCAGGGCAGGCGTTCGGGCTGGCCCGGGCCTCCTTTGGCGACCCACCTTCTCATCCAAGCCAAACCACATCTATCGAGATGCTGTTTTTATCTTTGTTGGTGAAACCAGTGACTACACCTCCCCATACCCTTTTCTCCATGCCAAGAGGAACAGCAAGCAAAATAAGGGACAGCCTTCACACTCGTGAGAGAACCAAGGCTACTGGGTCTCTGCAGATGCCCTTGGCCCCAGGAAGTCCCCGAGGACCCCGCGACCGAGCCCAATCCGCCTGCACTTTCCTCCCGCCTCCTTGCAAGAAAAGCGTCGTCTCCAGGGACTTTCTCCACAGCCCTCTGTTTTATTTCTTGAAAAAAGAATCAAACGTTATCTTGATTTCTAGACCCATGTCTTTTATTTCCTCCAAGCGAAAACCTTCTCGAAGCTATTTCCTTGAGTGTACAAATTGAACAAAGCTTCTTTTAAAATGTTTCCAATGCTCTCGCAGCCTCGTTTTTCCTGTGTGTGTAGAGAGAACACTGAGGGTGAGACCCTCCCTCTTGAAAGTGCAGGCCCACAGCGCGGCATTGCCCCCGTCTGCGCCGAGAATCCTGACAGCCCGGGCTTTTGTGTCTCCTCGTACTTTCTCATAATGATAACGTGCTCCTCGTGGACTTGCACGTTTATAAAAGGAACTGGTTTATACAGATCCCGTTATGAGCCGTGTCTGCTCTAAGCCAGTGCCGGGGACCCCCGCCCCCAGCCTGCTCCATCAGGAACGAGAACGAGACCCCATGTGGAGCCGTGGGCAGCCCCTCACCCTCTGGGGACAGAAACCGAGGGAAGGATCAGCACGGGGGAGACGGATCCAAGCCAGCCCCGGGGAGAAGCGGTTCCTGGAGCCAACGCGGTGAGAAACTCCACCGGAGGTTTGCGCAGCCAAGAATCCGCTCACTCTCTCCAAGTCTGGGGAGAGAAACCCAACCTGTCAAAGCCTGAGAGCTGCCGTCAGGGGCCCCGCCCCTGTGCACACGTTTTCCGCCTTCTCTCGTGGCTCCTGGTGGAGTCCATCTCTCAGCCTTCGCTTGAATCTGTCTTGACTATCCGTGTCTTTTCACATAGCTCGTGCAGTTTTCCAGGGTTTCGAATCTGTCGCCCTTCCAGCCCTCCACGGGGTTTCCCACCAGGACGCCCCCACCCCGAGGGGGCCCCCTCCCGGGAGCTTTGACGAGGGCTCCGTTAGGGAGGCGGGGTTGATTCAGTCACCGGCCGCAGGCCTGACTCTGTCCCAGTCCTCCCTGCTGCCCGGCGCTGGGCGGCTCAGCGCTCCAGCCTTTTTGTCCCAGCCTGGACCTTCGGGTGACGGACCCTGGACCGTGGCATGTGCTGGGGTCCTCGTTAGCACAACAAAGGCGCTCCGGTCACTCAAGGGCTTTAGGCGCTTTGCTGGGAACTGGGTAAAGGCCAGGTGTATTATTTTTTTACCAGTTTCTCATCCTGAGCAGCTCATTTATTTATCACACACAGTCATTAATGGAGCACCCACTGAACGCCAGGTGTTGCTCTAGGCACTGGGAACCCACCGGTGAGCAACACCACGGGAATCCTTGCTCCGTGGAGGTTTGTGTCCCAACAGGAGATACTGAGACTTTACACAGTGTTTTTTAGGAAGACCTTGAGACGGTGAAATAGGCTGGAGAGAAGCCATACGACTGCTTTGGGTAAAGGCTTTCAGTTAAAATACAATTTAAATTGTCCTAACTTTAAAATTATGACAGTGAGCGATAAAATGGGACAATAGTAAGAGATTGTGTCCTGTGATGAGGTGGTGAGGGCAAGAGGAAGGAAGGATAGAACTGCTGAGCAAAAGCCGCTGAAGCAACGGCTCGACCAGTGGTGTCTCGGTGTCCGCAGCTGCTCACTCAGGCTCAGCTTGCTTCCGTGTTCTCACTGGCGCACAGGTGATCTGCAGTGTTGCGGGGCTTTCAGCTGGAGAGCACAGTGAGGCAGCTGTGCGCGCATCCAGCTTCCCTTAGATCCTTTTCCCACATGGGCCGTTACAGAGTGCTGAGTGGGGCTCCCTGGGCCGTACCGCAGGTCTTTACTAGTTGTCCGCTTTACGTATAGCAGGGTGCATGTGCTCATACTGATTTTGAAATGCCCTAGTTATTACAGTTCTCGCAGGGAGGATAATTTTGTCGTCAGTCTTTCAGTATGTAGGCTCTATCTCCTTGTCTCCTGTTGGGAGGGGAAGCTCTTCCTAAAACCAAGTTTTCCCAAGCTGCAGAAATAGACTCCTTGGCTGACCTTCTGTTTTGCTTTGCTTTGGTCGGAGGTTTACCTGACTTTTCTGGTGCATTTGAATAACTAGCTCTTGCCCAGCTAAGTGCTGTCTAAGAGAAGTTGACGTTAAATATGAAGATGCAGAGAAGATCAGGGCAGAAAGGTATCCCATCAAATACAGATCATTACCTGGAGTGGTCAGATTGACACCCGACGGCAGAGAACAGACACCTTCAGAGTAGAGAACAGGGATATTATTAATGGAACAAGAGGCATTCTGCGCAAAAAAGGAGTCAGTTCTCCAGGAAGACAGGAACAGTCGTACACGTCTATGCGCGAAGAACAGAGCTTCAGAACCTGAGAACAGGATGATGGGACTTGGAGGAGAGACACAGGCGCCTCCTCTCATAGCTGGAGGATAAATGCCTGTGCCTGGAGTCATTCCTCTAATCTCCTGGTTTTCTCTTGTTGTTTTGGCTTGTTTTCTTTTCACAGTGTGTTCTAATCACTGCTGTTCAGCAAAGTGACTCTAATATACATAGATTAAAGTGAAAAGTGTCAGTTGCTCAGTCATATCCAACTCTTTTGCGACCCCATGGACTGTAACCCGCCAGGCTCCTCTGTCCACGGAATTCTCCAGGCAGGAGTACTGGAGAGGATTGCCATTCCCTTCTCCAGGGGATCTTCCCGACCAGGGGTGGAGCCCGGGTTTCTCACGTTTCCTGCATTGGCAGGTGGGTTCTCTACCATCTGAGCTGCCAAGGAAGCCGCTTGCAGGCATTCTTTCTATATTCTTTCCATTAGGGTTTATCACAGGATGTTGCGCGTGGTTCCCTGTGCGGGGCAGTAGGTCCTCGTCTCTCCCCTCTGCGTTTACAGCAGCTTAAGTCTGCCCAGCCCTGCCCCGCTCTGCCCCTAAACGCCTTCCCCTCTGGCAGCCTGCGGTCTGCTCTCGGTGTCCCGCCGTGCCGCTTCTGGTGCATAGCGACGTTCACGGATGTTGTGTTTTGGATTCCACATAGACGTGGTCGTGCGTGGCGTCTGGCTGTCTTTCTGGCTCCACTTAGTATGAGGATCTCTGCTTGCATCCATGTTGCTACAAAGGCATGGTTTCGTTTCTCTTCGTGCCTGAGTAGTTTTCCTCTGTGCACGTGAGCCGCGTCTTCTTTATGCACGCGTCTGTCGCTGGGCATTTGGGCTGCTTCCGTGTCCGGGCTGCTGTGGACTCCGGGGCGTGTGTGTCTTGTTGAGCCACAGTCTGGGTGTGTGCTGAGGACTGAGCTGCCGGGTCACACGGCAACTCTCCTGCCTGCTCTGTGAGACTCCTCACTGTTCTCCGCAGTGGCCGCTCTGGTCTACGTCCCCACCAACAGCGCAGGAGGGGCCTTCTCTCCGCAGCCTCTCCAGCGTCTGTTTCTTGTGATGACAAGCATCTTTTCGTGTGCCCTTTGGCCACCTGAGTGTCTTCTTTGCAGAAATGCCTGTTCCATTTGCCAATGGTGCTGTCTGTCTTTTCTTGCTGAGTGCTGTGAGCTGTTTCTCTGTTTTGGAGATTAAGCCTCACTGGTCACTTCATTTGCAGACGTTTTCTCTGTAGGTTGTCCTTTCACTTTTTATGGTTTCCTTTGCTGTGAAAAAGCTTATGTTTGATTAGGTCCCATTTGCTTTTATTTGTTTTTACTTCTATTGTTGTGGAGACCGACCTAAGAAAACTGATACAATTTGGTTTTCTTTCTAAAACTCTTCTTCTGGGGCTATTGTTTCCTTCCTCCTGTCTCTTAAACGCTTTAGTTTCCATCCCTCTTGTCTGCTACTGCCTTCTAAGTTTCAGTTTTCCTTATTTATACGGAAAGAATCAGGGCTGCGACTGTTCCTGTGAGAACAGCTGTAGTTGTCTCTGTTTAACTGTGTGGGGCTTCCAGCCTGTTACTTTTTAAACAAGCTTTAATTAGAAGGATACATTTCCCTTTGGTCAGGGTGTTTCTTAGAAGACTGCAGTACTAGTCAAAGGTGATGGCAGAGGTTAAAAAGACAGACTTTAAAGAACCTGTGAAGAAACAGCCAGTTCCCCGAATGGCAGGCTCGCTGGGTCACATGAGCAGCCTCGCCTTAAATCCCTGTAAGACGTACTTCAGACTGGACAGGGTGGCTGTGGCGTGCATGTGAAGACACACACGGAGGGATAAGAGGGTGAGCCCATGCTCCTGATAGCACACGCAATGCAAACGGTGCCCGGCGCCAGGGCAGCTGAGCAGACGAGTGGGAAAGGGGGGTGCCCTGCACTGGCCCTCACAGAGCTCAAAACTATCTACGGGGCAGGCGACAGTCAGCCGGGGAGTGAGGAAAGAGAAAGCTGCCCACGAGAAAGGCTGGGTTTTCAGTCAACATTGCTGCTGATGATCTGATTTAGTCGCCAAGTCGTGTCCGACTCTTAGCGACCCCGTGGACTGTGGCCTGCCAGGCTCCTCCATCCATGGGATTCTCCAGGCAAAGATACTGCGGTGGGGTGCCATTTCCTTCCCCAAATGGTACTGCAGTGCTGGTGATAACTCTGAAAAAAGAACACAGACAGATCCTCAACTCACACCAAAGTAACTTACAGACGGATGGGAGGGTTTCAGTGTTCGGGGGTGGGGGGGAACTAAAAAAGAAAGAGAAGCAAATAGAAATGATAATTTACCCTATGCCAGCACAGAAAGAGACTTCTAAAAAGGCTGTTGTTTTTATTAAAGTAATGCATATTCTATGCAAAAGCCGTAACAGACGCACAGTTAAAATAACAATCACCCAGGGTTCCGTGAGCCGAGATCTCTGCTCACATGCAGGGTAACTCTTTCCAGGGAGGACTCCTGAGCGCCGGTGTGGCACTGCTCCGTAGGCCTTTTCTTCCCACGAGCAGCACCGGGGGTCACCGTCTGCCCCCTCCCAGTGTGGCTGGGCTGGGCGCTTCGTGGAACCGGGCCTGGGTCTCCGCCCTGCCTCACGCATGCAGTCTCCCTCATCCCGACCCGCAGGCCCTGGGGACGCTGAGCCCGCGGTGGCGGCTGCCTTGGCACCTAGGACTTTCCTCCCCAGCCCCGCATCCTGAGGCGCCTTAGGGTTCTGCTCTTGGAAAACAGAATCGCCCAGGAAAAGGCTGGATCAAAGTCACTGCCATCCGAGGAGAGGCTCGGGGCGCCATAAAGCAGGGAGACAGATGTATGAGCGTGCCCCCCTTGCGTGCCCTCCTTGCGTGCCCTCCTGAACACGAGACCCACAGCCCCACGTCGGCGAGAACCGCGTCCCCAGAGCGGTCAACACGGTCGCAGCCCGAGGGAAACGTGGAGGCGTCAGAGGCGCGCTGGAGTGCTGGGGAAAGGTTAAGTAAAAGCAGACACTGAAACCCTGACAGGTGACGTAATTCCGAGTTGTTTATAACCCGTGTGTGTTCACAGGAAGAAACATGCAAGAAAATGCTCCGGAATATCGACAATGGTGAGGGCTTTGTGAACGGTTTAACTTCGTTCTTTCCATGTTTCTACACGTTCAGGGATTTTTTTTTTTCTTTTCTTTTTTTCCACCATGAGCATGTATTAATTTTGTCGTCAGGCGATAAGAAGCACTGAGACACAGAACAAGTTCCAGAGGTGAAGGAAGCCCCAGGGGGGCTGGGCCTGGCTCTGGGCTGGCGTCGGGTTGGCCTCCGACCTCGGGGAGCCCGTGCTAGTGACACGGGTAGGCGGGAGGAGTGGATGGCACAGAAGAGACCACGGCCACTGCGCTCTTACTGGCGGCCCCACTGCGCGTCGGGAAAGGCGCTCACACTCGGATCTCAGGTGGTCGGCGTCCGTGCCAGGCCTGGACTTCCCGTCCGTGGAGGGGAGCCGGGCATACCGCCTCGCTCGGGGGCGTCTCTGTGTCCGTGGGGCCCCGTCCAGCCCATCACTGCGTCCATTCCCAGTTCGGGGCTGGGTCTCTCCCGTGCAGCCCCAGGGGGGCGCATGCAGACCACTGCCCTGCACGGCTGGAGCTGTGGGCATGCGGGCGGGCCGGGGAGCGGAATCCCTGCCACGGCGGATCCCGTCTCTCCCGGGGCAGGCATCGCTTCCGCCGTGTCGGAGAGTTGGGGGTCATGGATGGTAGCCGAGGTTGCTGAGGGCTCCTGCTCCCGGTGGGAGGCAGCTGCTGCTGCTGCTTGCTGGGCAAAGCTCGTGGTGGCATTGGTACCCTCTCGGGGCCAAGTGCGGACAGTGTCTGATCGTCCTGTGCCCCGACGAGGTGGCCCCTCTTTATCCGTATCTCACAGCTGAATAGACAATGGCAGGGGTCCAGTCGCTGACCAAAGCCACTAAGCTCCAAGTGCTGTGAGGATTTGCCTAACTTTAGATCCCGCCCTGGAGACGGTCCAGGCAGCTGGGCTCCTCTCCTGCCCTCGGGGGCCCGCAGAGGCCCGCAGGGTGGTTGGACAGACTCCCCTCGCCTGCCTCACTGCCCAGGTCTGGGCAGCCCCTGGCACCACGGGAGGCCACGTGAGATGCTGGCTGAACTGGTTCTCAACAGGTTGCCTTCCCCCGCCCCCACCATGAGTGATTCGCCTCTTGAATTTCAGACATTTTGCTTCCCCAGGAGGCCTACAGTCCTGTCAGCCTTGGGTTTGGAATAACGAGGCCTCTACCTAGCCGACAAGAGTTTATTCGGGAATCACAGATGAGCTGCAATTCCAGAGAAGCAAACTGTGGCAAAGAGCAGGTGAGTTTAAGGAGGCCTGGGGAAGGTGAGCATGAGGCAGGCTGTGCGGGGCCTTCACTGCAGCGCGTGGGCTCCCTGGCCGCGGGAGCACCGGGGCGGGCTGGCGCTGAGGCAGTCTCTCTTTGCCTGCCTTGGTGCCAGCTGTTGCCAGCAGAAGGACAGGTCCTTTCAGTCTTCCTGCCGAGCCTCTGAGCTGCGGTGGGGGTGCAGCGTGGGAGGCCCCCCTCCATGGCGCCCCAGCCCATTTGACTGCAATAGAAAGTGAGAGTGTTCATTGCTCAGTCGTGTCTGGTTCTTTGTGACCCCGTGGACTGCAGCCCACCAGGCTCCTCTGTCCATGGGATTCTCCAGGCAAGAACACTGGAGTGGGTTGCCGTGCCCTCCTCCAAGGGATCTTCCCAACCCAGGGATGGAACCCGCGTCTCCTGCTTTGCAGGCGGATTCTTTACCCTCAGAGCAGGGAGGGTCCTCGATGTAGGTTACACTGATTCATTTTCACATTTTCCCTTTCGATCAGGATCTTTCTCTGAAAGCATCACTAACTAATCGAGAGTCGGGTCATCCAGTTTTAGTGGGATTAGATTTTGTCCCTAGACGTCACATCCCACGTTAGAGGGGAAAGTGCCTAGTGATCGTAAAGCTTGTGAGGCCACATTTGAGTAACTCAGAAGGCGGAAGGGGGAACCTCAGGCATTTTCACTCTTAGGATCCTATCTCGTGAAGGTTATCAACCCAGCAATCATCTCAAAGTGTTGAGCCAACATCTTTCTATTTAAGACATCATTTCTGATGGGCTTGACAAGCAACAAGTACCAAGTTTTTACGTAATTATGCAAAGCAGAATTAAAAGTAAATGACAAGTTCTGTGTGTATGATGGTCCTAAGCCCTGACCCTAGACTGGAGGGAAGGCTGCTGACCGAACGAGTGACCGGTGTGCTCACCCCTCGATCGAGTGAGGCTAGTGCACACTTCTGCGGGCACGTCTCCCGGGGCCTCGGTCAGCCTCTGCCTCCTGGCTCGGGTGTGCGGGTTCCTGGAGCTGCTTAGGAAATGCGTCAATGATCCTTGTGGGGCTGATGCCCCAGCGGCTGTGGCATCGGCCGGCTCTCCTGGTATTTGGGGAGATTTCTGATCGGACACTCTTCAGCACTGATTCTGACTCAGGGTGGAAAGGCAACATTGGAGTCGTGTGTTTAAGACTCTTGTGAACGTCTGGTGAGGAAGACCAAGGGGAAGCGTCAGGTTTATTGTGGGCACTCACAGGGACACTTGAATATCCCTGTGATAATAGGGATAATAGCCGGCCTCCCCTTGCCCGCTGTTCAAACACTCACGGGCCCACTGGGGGTTCCAGTCTCCACAAACATAAATCTGGGGGTGCCTGGGAGATTCTCGCTGTGGTTTGGTCCTTCACAGTGCCGGTTACTGGGATTTCTGGATTTGCCCTTTGGAGCCAAGGGTCAGTGGCGTTTGGGGAATATTTAGTCTCTCCTGTTCTGTGGACTTTGCCCCCAAAGGCTGCACCAGGGGGTTCTTTGTCACAGCAAGCATACTTGAGGTATCACTAGATGGTCCCCATTATCTCAGGCAGATCAGCGTTCTGGTGACAAACCCAGGCCTCAGAAAGCTTTCCCCCTTTGGCGGCAGGCTGGGAAATACAGATACGCGCATTCATTGTCTTTCTAAGAAAAAGGGGAGGAAAGCAGCTGAGGGTTAGCGCTGGGGAGACACCCAGTTTCGGCCCTGCGGTCCTATGAAAGCTGCCTCCTTCGGCCTTCACTGCTTCGGTTCCTGGAAGGCTTACTCTTGGTCCTGAGGAGAAACTCCGCCTGCTGTGCAGCCCCCGACAGGTCTATGCTTTCTTAGATGTGAGCACGGATCCAGGCGCATACCCCTTGGAGGTCAGCAGCACCTTTCTGCCGGATGGAAGAGTCTCTCTGGAGGCAGGAGGAGATTCCCAGAGACAAAGCCTCTGGGTTGAGAGAATAGCACTGAAACGCGTATAGTATCGTATGTGAAACGGATCGCCAGGTCCAGGTTCGATGCATGAGACGGCGTGCTGGGGGCCAGTGCACTGGGACGACCCCGAGGGATGGGATGGGGAGGGAAGTGGGAGGAGGTTCAGGATGGGAACACGCGGACACCCGTGGCTGAGTCATGTCAATGTGTGGCGAAAGCCACCACAGTATTGTAATTAGCGTCCAATTACAATAAATAAAAACCCTCTGGTTATGAGGTGTGATGCCGAAGGTCTTCACCTCCCAGGAGTGCGCTGGGGAAGGCGCTGCGCTGACACATGGGTGCCCACAGCGAGTGAGGAACTTGTGGTACCGAAGTGTATCTCCTGTCTTCAACTGCGACCGGGGAGGCGGGGCCGGACAGCTGGTGGGCCCCAAGGGTGCGGAGCAGCCGCGGAGCTCTCAGCTGGGGCTTCTGACAGGTCTCTACAGACTGTGCCCATTGCATTCTGTTGGTGCTGTTGGGGCAGGCGCCTCATCCTGAAGACTGGCGGTGATGAGGGACGACGGCTGAGGGGCGCGTGGAACAGCTGAGGGGCGCGTGAAACGGCTCGGACGTGTAGCTCCTGACCAGTAGTGGGTCCCTGGTGGCTGTGAAGTTCGGGCGGGGTGCTCGCTGGGGAGGACGGCCTTCCCTGGAGGACCCTAGCTGCAGAGGGCATGGGGCCGGTCTGCAAGGAAGGCTTCAGTGCAGTATGCCCGTGAGATGGGGCGGCTCTGTGAGGCCCACTTGCCGAGCTCAAGTGGCCCGTCACACAAGGAGCACCCGGGCGGGAACGGTGCGGACAGCCCCTCTGGACCGTATTTTGGGAACATGACCCCAGCCCCGGGTCCAACCTCTTCCCGTATAAGGCCGTATGAGAATTCGTGACTGGGCAAAGCAGCATGGAAGCCCAGACGCTTGTGCCAACAGTCAGGACCTGCAGCAGATGAAAGGGCCTGCCAGCCTGCCCGTCACCCTGTCCCCACCCGCCGGGGCAGGAAGGCACAGTGCGTCCGCCCACTCCTGCTGGAGGGGCACGAGCGTGTGGACGCAGTGTCTTTCCTCGTGACTTGCTGAGGTCTACTGGAGACCCCGGTCCTGGAATCGTTGGAGTTCTCCAAGGCAGGCGCTGCCCCATGGCGGTGGTTGAGCTCTGATTTCAGCTCTGGTGTCTATAAAGAGGGAGAAAAATCCGCACCCCCCCCCTACCCATCTGCAGGCTTATTTCTGAGCCAGTGCAGCGGGGGGGTCTGGAGCCCACCCACCACCGGGAAGTGGGAGGACCTTGGAAGGAGGAGTGGAGTGACTGAAGACCCCGGGGGCAACTTGGCTCCTGGAAACCAATGTCCTGGCCTCTTACAACATGACTGGGAGAGCTTTGCTCAGGGGACCCCAACTGTTGAAGTTGGATATAAAGGATTTTAGTGGACTTTTCTTAGGAGAACGACCAGGGTGCAGGCCACTTGGTCTGCCGATGACTAAGTCTGGAGTGGACACAGTTTCCCCGTCTGTTCTGGTTCCCTTGACTGAGAGAAAGTCCTGGCTCAGCCCTTTAGTGGACACAGAGTTGAGGTCTGCCCATCTACCAGTAGACCCAACATCCCTGGGAGAAAACGCTTCTAAAACCACCTGGAGTCTTCTGCAATGGTCGTGCACAGCCCCCGGGTTCCTGAGCGCCCCCGTCTCATGTCGGTCAGTCTTGGAGAAGCCTGAGGGCACCGTGTGAGGTCACCTGGGCTTGCGGGCCTGGTCCCATAACAAGGCAGGGCTGGGTCCCGTCTGCAGCTGCTCTGTTCAGCCGGCATCAGGCGTGGCCCTTGTACCTGAGCCTGTGAACTCGCCCCTCTCATTCTCAGCACCCAGCTGGTCGGCCTGGATGACCGTCTTAAGTCTGAGCACCCTTTGGTTGGCCCAGTTGACCGTGTCAAGTCTGAGCCCCTGCTAGTCGGCCTGGATGATGGTGTTAAGCTCCCCGGTGAGTCTGTGAGGACCTTCAGGGGCTCGAGGAGAATCTGTGACCGTGGCCCTCATCCCAGGGACGTGGGACGTGAGGGGCTTTGTGCTGTCCCCTCAGAGGGTCAGATGCAAAGGGGCAGGTTCTGACAGCTCTGGGGGAGCAGTGAGTTTTGATGGCTCTGGCGGAGAGGTTCAGGGAACAGGACGTTCGGGAGAGGCTGGAGCGGGATGGGGTGGAGAGCCTCCTTGCCTTCCTATTCCGTTCCGTTCACTGATTGGCCTCGGTCAGCACAGAAGTGGCCTTTTGTAAAGACGCAGTTTTGGAGTCCCGAATATACCTGGAAGTCTCAAGATGCCCATTGAAATGGCTTCGTATTCAGTGTGTTTTAGAGCTGAGGTCTTCAAGGTGAGCTCCCAGATAAACACACCGGGGGAATTCGGGGTCCCCGTAGAGGCCCTGCAGGTGAGTTGGGCAGGGGTGCAGCTTGTCACTGGGTCAGAGGGTCTTGTCCCTGCTGGTCTGTGGGCCGTGGTGTCAGGGGTCGGGGTGTGTGAGAGACCCTCCCTTCAGCGCACCCCCAGCTCCAGTGTGGCTGAGGGCACCTTGCTTCATTTTCGCAGCCCAAACTTACCTGCTCCTTCAGGTTTTACATTTTAAAATGCACTCATTCATTCACCCACTGGCTCACCAGGTTGTCAGACAACCCGTGAGTCCTGTTTCATGCTGGGCCTCGTGGAGGCTCACCGTCTGAACTGCTGCCCACATTAACCAGCAGGAGTTAGCAATGGGACTTCGGGTCCAAGTCAGAAGGCAGAAGCCCGCATGCAGCCAGATGCTTTCAGAGCCTAGCTCAGCTCTCAAGCGAAACCTGAAACTTTCAGGTGGCTAATGCAGAGACAACACAGTACCTGAGTGAAACTGAAACTGTGCCGTCCCCGTGGGCCAGAGCTCCAGGGACAGTGTGCTCAGGCCTGAGACGGCAAGGGGCCGCAGGCTCCTTGTGGGACTAGATCAGCTGTGTGATTCCTGAGCCCAGGCCAGGCGCCCCTGTCCCCCGTGAACAAAGATTATGAGTTGAGTTTAAAGGCCAGAACGTTCGAGTCATTTAGCTGAATTGCACATGCATTTTATGGGGAAATGTGCGTTTTGCCGTGTTCCTAATAGGAAGGAAGTCAGCTTTCTCTTACACGTGCTGTGGTTTCCTGGATTAGTGAGGGAAGTAGGGGGTTAATTTCATCAAGGTAAATGGGTAACTTTGCATGAATGCTTTCCTTGTACAAACATTTTAACAAATGTACTTTTTTCCCTAATAAACATTTTTAATCTCAGTGTTACAAGTCAACACTTTTTGAAACTATTATGACAATATTTCAATATTACAGGAAAATGGATCTTCTTAGCAAACAGATGTAGACAGAAGCCCAACTTTCTGAAGGCAAGACATAAAATAAGTATAGATTGAACTTGAATTTTATGGTAATTGGTATGCAAATATTCCCAGCGCTCTCCTAATCCATCTAACAAGATGTAACGGCCAGCTTATTGCGTGTCTTCTCAAAGCATCTGTGTCAACAGATTCCCATTTTTTTTCAAGGTTCTTCATTAACTGCAAGCAAAGCCCACAGCTTCTGCTTCAGTTTCATTCCAGCCAAGGCTGAACTAGAGAACATGGGTTTAAACACGTCCTCTCACCCAAGTGGGGCCCGGACGTTGATGCCCACTGGCCGCACCAGCCTCTGCTGGGGCTGGAGCTATCCGTGGTGCTGGCCACAGATGGGAGCCCAGGGACTCTCCCTCAGCCTTGACCTTACTTTGGGCCCCTTCATGCCTCAGATAACCCCGGCCCTGGCCTGACCTCCTCTCGGAAGTCTGCTGGGGTCTTTGTGCCACCGGGGGCCCCTTCGCTCAGTCCCTCCAGCCCTGCCCACCCCGCAGCCCCTCCTAAAGCTCACAGAGGCGTCAGGGCTCCTCATAGCGGGTCCCCTGCAAGGCCCATGCCCTTTCTTTTCCAGGACCCACAGGAAGGTGTGACCATCTTCGTATCCAAGACCAGGGCCGAGCCCGAGTCCTCTTTGCCCTGTGTGATTTTGAGTCTAGGGATTAAGTCTCACTGAGATCTTCGAAGGCAGGACTCTCACCCCCGACCTCCTTGTGTGCTCCTGCTGTGTCAGGCACTGAGCCGGGTGCACAGGGGCTGCAGCTGCCCCAGTCACTGCGTGGTTAATGACTAGAGCTGAGGGCCGATTCTGACCAGGCATGTGGGGCTGAGCAGGTGCCCGACCCCCTCCGCCTCCCTCCACTTCGCCGGAGGCTCCATCTGTAGGGCACAGACCCTGTGCTGCCCGGGAGCGTAAATTAGGGAATAAGAGAACTGCAGAAGCATAAGCCCTCAATGATGGGGAATACGTGTGTCTGCTGAGAAGCAATTTCAGCGAAAATTAACTCCATTTCAACAGAAAGAGCGAGGCTTGGCATAAGCTGGCCAATCCCACAGGACAATAAAATTACTTCGTCAAAGCTCTGCTCGCTCGAATTAACCAAGCGAGCACTCCAGGATCCTGGCTAGATACAGCGAGTAACTAGGTTTTAATGAACAAAAATAGCTTCTTGGATAAACAAGAAAAATAAACCGCAGCCTACCTCCAGCGCAAGCGCACTTGGGGCGGGTCTCAAGGACAGCCCTCCGCCAAGGGTACAAAGCCCGTGGGTATCCTGCACGGCTCTGGCGCTGTCGGTGACAAGTCCCCGGACTTGTCCTGGCCGGTGGTGAGCTGGCCTCCCCGGCCTCGCTGGCCTTGCCCTCAGAGTCTGTCTTCTCGGCCACGGCGTCTTGGACAGTGAATCTCCTCTGGGTTTGTCCTCCTGCCTGTGGACTGCCCGCCTGGGAGACAAGCAACGCTGACCACTTCCCTTCCTCGAGACCGTCTCCTCGACCAGCCGTGTTCAAGACAAGGCCCTGTCATCGGCCTCTTCTCTTCTGCAGTGGCCTTGCTCGTCCAAGGCTGGTGGCCTGTATTCTGGACGTCTGTCGCACTGACCGTGCCACCCAGACCCGAGGACCCTGGCCAACTCTGGTCAAGCCCCCGACGTCTGCGTACCCAGGCGGTTGTGCCCAGATGCGTCTTGGAAAGGGATCTCTACCAACTGGAGCAAAATGTGCTTTGTCCCCTCTCCCAGTTAAATATTTCCTGCTTATTCATCTGTATTAGTCAGGACTTCAGCAGAGAGTTAGAACCGGTAGTAGACAGACACAGACACAGATGAGGAGGGCCTGGCAACCCACTCCAGTGTTCTTGCCTGGAGAATCCCGCGGACAGAGGAGCCTGGCAGGCCACATCCGTGAGGTCACAGAGAGTCAGACGTGAATGAAGAGATTTAGCACGCGCAGATCCGGATAGAGAGAAAAGCCTTACTGCAGGAGGTTGTGGGGCGGCCAGGAAACCCGAGGCCTGCAAGGCTGGCCACTGCAAGGCAGTCAGAAACCATCTCACTCCTCGGGGAAGGCTCGGCTCCATGTGAGAGGCTTCCCCTGATTAGACAGGCCCGCGGGGCCGGGCCGGGCAGTCTGGGTCACCAGATGGACGATGCTGACCACCCCCGCCTCCTGGCAGCACCCAGACAACTGCTCGTCCAAACACCTGGACGGCTGCTGACCTGGGGATGGAGGAGGGTCACCCCTCGCTGTGCAGCTGGATCCGGTCAGACTCTTTTCTTGAGTTTTGTCTGCAGTGGCATGAAGCAGGGCCTGGGAGCGTGGTCAGCCCACCTCCCGCCCCCCAAACCTGCAGCTTGAGGGGCTCAGTGTGGCTGTCGGCCCTTGCCCTGGTCTCCACGCCCAGTGGATGGAGCTTTGCGTCCAGGCACTCCATGGAGCTGCTGATGGGACAGCCTCTCAGCTCCTGAGCCCCCAGCCCAGGAGACCTGATGCCTGATGTGGGGCCTGGCTGCTTGAGCCAGGTGGGAAATGGTGAGGGCAAGGGACAGGTTGGCAGAGAGGCTGCGGGGCTGGACCAGGTGGCTCCTCCATGCCCCGAGACCCAGCTGTGCCCAGGGATGGGGCCCAGACTCCCAGTCCCACCTCCGGAGGAAGGCTGAACCAGCACCCTGCCCTCCATGGAGAGGTCTGTCCCAAGTGCCCAGCACGCAAACAACACATCTCAGTAACAGGAAGAGATGAGCAGCACCCAGGAGACGGCCGGAGATGTGAGCTCCCAGAGGGGAAACAGAGGGAAGATGCTGACCCTGACGCCAGTCGTCAGGAGGATGTGCACGGAACCGACGCAATCCTGTCTCATTGACCCATGGCTCGCAAAGCTGGCGGATAAAACCGGCTGCTGCTGAAGCTGAGGGTGATGGGCCGCCCGGTCCCCCGAGGACCGCGTGTGCCTTGGAACACAGGATCTGCACGTCCGGGGCCGTGGGGCGTAAGTGGGCCGGCCCTCGGGTGCGGGGAGCAGCCGCGAGCCCTAGGGACCACCAAGGTGGTCGGTGAATGGGCCTGGAAGGCCAGCCCAGTGAGCGGGCGTCTGTGCTGCCTCAGCCTTTCTGGGGACAAGCTCTTGCAGCCACTCAGGGTGAAGGCCTGACGCCCCACCACCCCGTGGGGCCAATCTTAAAGGGGCCGCAGCGGCCCTCTGGTCTGGCCGGGAAGGACACCTGGATCTGAAAGCCCACCTGCCCCATCTCGGCGCCATCCACCAGGAGTCGGGCCACACCCACACGTGAGGGCCATGGGGTCTTGCAGCCTCCGCCTGGACACCCATCCTGGGTGTGGGAGGCCCGAGACAGCACTCGGGTCTGCGTCTTAGCTGTGTGACCCGTAGCAACTGCCTCCCCCTCTCTGGACCTCCTGCTGGGCCTGTGGGAAGTGCCCGGGGAACATCTGCTTCCTCTATAAATACAGCTATAAAGTTTCCGTTTGCCGTGAGACTTTTTAAAATAAGCTTCCATGACTTCCAGGAATCCCTGCTGTAACCCCATAGTTCCTTTTTATAGATTCTTGCCCCTGCTTACTGTTCAAAACCTGAATTGCAGAAAGGAAGGGCGAGGAGAGACATAGCCCAGACGGCCGAACCCTGCAGCATCAGGGCCGACTGGAGGGTGCCAGCTTTGAGAGGCAGCCCTCGGGCTGCCAGCTGCATTCTCTGCCCTGGGCACACGCGGTCCTCTGCCCCGGATCCACGTGCCAGACGCGAGTGGATTCAGGGAGGCAGACCGGGATTAGGCCATCGGGGGGGCAGGGTGTCCAGTGGCTCCTGAGAGCCCGTCACCAGTCTCAGCTAACTGCTGCAGCCCAGGTGGGTTCTGTCTCTGCTGCCCTGTCCCCCTCCCTCTTTCCTGGGTCCCACCCCCAGTCCCACTCAGGAAAGTGTGTGCGTCCATGCAGGGGCTGCCTGGGGCTCCTGGAGAAACCCGGCTCACAAGGAGTGACCAAAGGTCCCTCTTGGCAGATGGCAGGGGCCTCGCTCACGGACGACCAACCGTGCATCCTGAATCTTCAGGCACAGGGGACGGGGCAGAGAGCAGACGCTCCCTGAGTCCCCGGTGGTGGCCCGTCAAGGTGTGAGGAGCAGCGGGGAGATGGTTGGGAGTGAGCGGGCCACTCAGAGCGGAGTCTTGCAGGCCTGCCGCGGGCTCACCAGTGATCATAATTAGGCTCCTCCAGCCCTGGGCTGGAGAGACAGGCACAGACCCTCCTCTCCAGCCCAGCCGGGAGCAGAGGCCCCATCCTTGAGGGCAGAAATGCCTGGGCTGGGTGTAGGCACTGTGGCAGGGGCTGGAGAGAAAGGGGCGTCCACACAGCGTCACCCAGGGTGCAGGGCAGGGGGTGAGGGTCGTGCTGCCGGGGGAGGTCAGAGGGACAGGGAGCCCCAAGTTGTGCAGGGGACAGGGAGCCCGGGTCAGGCACGGTGCCCTGGGCTTGAACTCGCCAAGCTGGAGGTGAGGAGAGTCTGCAATTCCCAGCTCAGAGCTCAGGCCCGGGGCCTGGGGCTGGCAGGCGTCTTGCCACGCTCCTTTAGTTCAAGTCTGAGAAGAGTGCAATGGCATCAAGTGATGGTTACCGACAAGCAGGCGAATTCATGGGCCATGCCCCCATGTGTGTCCAGTCTCGTTCTAGACAGTGACAGCCATCCCCGACTCTGACCGGAGAGAAGCCGCCCCTGTGTCAGGCACCCACCTGCGCGGCCTCGTTTGGTCCCCGTGACGACAGCAGGCGACAGCGGCTGCTGCAGCCCCTTCTGGCAGACAGCGGCCCTCAGGTGGCACTTTCCGTCCTTGTTAAAGAAGAAGCCGCTGAACAATTTCCAACACTGCAAGTGAAATCGAGTAAGACACGGGCCCAGAACTCAAACCCCAGTGGGTCTGGCTGAAAACCTTGATCCAGCCCGAGCCAGGGGTCTGAGCCATTCTTCCATGAACAGGCTTCGCTTCTTTTACGGCCAGAGCTCATGCTGAGCTGCACACACAGAGTCCTCCTTTTCTTCACAATAAGTGAGAACACAGGGGATGCCCCATCACGGAGCCCGGCCCCCAGCCGGGAGCGTGGCAGGCGGTCTCTGTCTGCACGTCGCCTTCACCCCTGCAGGCTGTGGGGGGACAAGCAGCCTGCCGCCCTGTGCCAGCGGGCGCCCCTGGGGTTGTGATGGGGGCCACCAGGCTGCAAGTGGGGTGACAAGTGCTCACAAGAAGCAAGGTCTCAGAATCTCCTATCCCAATACCTCGTGACACAAATGTGAAAACAAAGGGAGGGGAGGGGGTTTGTTAAGTGGAGTTAGGTGATTGGGTCAGACTTACCAAGACCCACCAGCCCGGACAGGAGCCGGCAGCGAAGGAAGGGAGAGCTCACTCCACCCGGTTAGACCAGCTGTCCCACCCTGGTCCACGTGCCCAGGAGCATCCTCATGGACCAGGCGTAAGGGAGGGTGAGCCCCCTGCGAGTGGGGCCCCTGGACGGGCTCTAGGCTTAGGAAGGGAGGGTGAGCCCCGCCGTGAGTGGGGCCCCTGGACGGGCTCCAGGCTTAGGAAGGGGGGCTGAGCCTCCCGCGAGTGGGGCCCCTGGACAGGCTCCAGGCTTAGGAAGGGAGGGTGAGCCCCCCCGCGAGTGGGGCCCCTGGACGGGCTCCAGGCTTAGGAAGGGGGGCTGAGCCTCCCGCGAGTGGGGCCCCTGGACAGGCTCCAGGCTTAGGAAGGGAGGGTGAGCCCCCCACGAGTGGGGCCCCTGGAAGGGCTCCACGCTTAGGACACCGCTATCAAGATTTCTTTGGCCTTCCCTGGTGGCTCCGACGGTAAAGTGTCTCTGCAAAGTGGGAGACCCAGGCTCGATCCCTGGGTCGGGAAGATCCACCGGAGAAGGGAACGGCTGCCCACTCCAGCGCTCCTGCCTGGAGAATCCCATGGATGGAGGAGCCTGGTGGGCTATAGTTCATGCAGTTGCAGAGTCGGACACGACTGAGCAACTTTAGTTTATCAAGATTTAACTGGGGAGTGGCCTCGGGGAACTAGGCAGTGTGTCAAGACCACACCCAGCCCTCCGGCCTTGGAGAGAATGGATGCTTCCCAAGAGGTGGCCTTTAGCCCGTCCACTCCCCTGGACACGGCCCCCAACCCCCAACCACAGATGCAGCTCAGAGGCCCCAGAAAGCCATCAGCTGCCAGACCCCCACCCTCGGGCTGGGCATGTCCACGCAGGAGCCAGGGGCCGGGGGGCGACCGTGAGGACGCAGTCACTGCCCGCGGTCACCTCATCCTCTAGAGTTTGTCTCCCAACATGAGCCAAGTTCCCCTTCACCTCTTCACTCCCTCCTCATTTCAAATGTTGGTTCCTTTAAATTCATACCTAAATCTCCTTTCATTTTTCTGTTTCCTTCGTTTATATCTGGTGTGTACCTAAGAGGAAACTTTATACCACTTCATCAGTGGAAGCAAGCCATTTTCCCTGAGTATCAGAAAACACAGTGAAGGCAAAATAATGTCACTAA
Source organism: Capricornis sumatraensis (assembly GCF_032405125.1). NCBI lineage: Eukaryota > Metazoa > Chordata > Mammalia > Artiodactyla > Bovidae > Capricornis > Capricornis sumatraensis. Next base: position 105,460,062 of record NC_091078.1, on the reverse strand, counting down.
GCTCGGATCGATTCTGCCGCCTGGCAAGACGCAGGCCCCAGCATTCTGCGCGTCTAAAAGCAGGGAGCTTAGCGAGTGTGACCAAGGGGGTCGAGGCTTCTGCTTGAGGCCGTTGGAAGACTTGAGAGATTGCTTGTAGGCCAGTGACTTCTCCCTGAAGAACGTGGTGCTGCTGTGACCCTGGCTCCCTTCCACGAATCTCACGTGCCACCACACTGGGGGTCCCTCGGCATGTCAGAGCCTCCCCCACTGAGGACGGGGCGGGCCCCGTAGCTGGTTTCCTTCTCCGTCTGCGTGTGGGGGTGCGGGGGCAGCCAGGCAAGCCGCCAGGGCAACCGTGGGCGAGGGCAGTGGAGGAGGCCCCAGCAAGGACACCCAGGCTCGCCCTACAGGTGCATGGCAGGAGGCCCAGGGGGGCCCCCAACACCAGGCGGGAGGACCTGCCTGAGGGGCCAGGGACAGCCCCTTGCTATGCGAGCTTCCCCATGCCTGTCCCGGGCACAGCGCGGACGGTCTCTCCTGTGGTTTCCTCCCGGGAATCGGGGCACCTGCGTGCACACCACCAAGCACAGCCGGGGCCTGAGTCTCGCAGTCAGCGCTGTTTCCGGGAGTCAAGAAGTGGGAGAACTCGGCTCCAGAGCGATGTCCCAGCCGCACCAGCACGTGGGCAGTGACGCCGGCCAGCCCAGATCCAGGCCGGGCCCTCCTCCCTCACCCACCCCCCCAGCCCCAGCGCCTGGACCGGGGGGCCCAGCGTGCTCCATCTCTGGACACTTCCGTCCTGGTCGACGTCTGGTACCAGCACGCACACCCTCGGGTCGGAACACTTATCTGGGTTCACGTCCGGTCCCAGAGTGCACGCCCTCAGGTCAGAACACTTATCTTGGTCGAAGTCGGTCCCAGCGCACACGCCCTCCCCACTTCTGTCCTGGTCAACGTCGGGTCCCAGCACGCACGCCCTCGGGTCAGAACACTTATCCTGGTCGAGGGTCCCAGCGTGCACACCCTCGGGTCGGAACACTTATCCTGGTCGACGGTCCCGTTTTGTCCTGGTCGATGGTCCTGTTTTGTCCTGGTCGATGGTCCCAGCGTGCATGCCCTCGGGTCGGAACACTTCCATCCTGGTCGATATCCGATCCCAGCCCCGGGCCCACCGGAGCCGTGGCTCCTGAAGCAGAAGCCAGTCCCCACAGCGTCCCCGGAACGCGAGTTTGGCTCGCACATCCTCCCTTCCCCGAGGGCCTCCACCACCAGCTGGAACGCGATGGGAAACACCATCTGGGCCCAGGAGACTTGGCGCCAGGAGGACCTCCGCCTTCTCCTGGCCCCTGTCCCGCTAGTGGCCTGTGTTTGGCAAGGCCCTCCATCCTGCACCTCCAGCACCAGAAGGCCAGAGGCTGGGACCCCCTCAAAGCCCTCCCGGTCCGTGGGCTCCCCGTGGACAGAGCGCTGCACTGGCAAAGGGCCTGAGGCCGACCAGCAGCAGCTGGGGCTCCAGTCTGCCGGTCACAAGGTGAGGTGGGCAGGTGTGACCTGGCCCCGAGCCCTCACCCCCACCTCTGCACCCCATGTGACGTGGCTTTGCACCTCTGCACCCCATGTGACGTGGCTTTGCACCTCTGCCCATCATGACGTGGCTTTGCACCTCTGCCCATCATGACGTGGGGTCCACCTCCCCGCCGTCCTGGGCTGCCTGGTGATGTGCTGTGGCCACAGACCGCGTAGAAACGGCACCGCGCTGCTCTGAGCTTGCGGAGCCTAAGCGGCTCTGTGAACAAGCTCGGGCTGCCCGAGTTGGGGGCCAGGAGAAAGGTCCCGGCCTCCTAGGACGGCCTGCTCCCAGCCCACCCTCCCACACACGAGCCCCTGCCCAGATCAGTGGAGCTGCTCTCGGACCCCCATGGCCCCAGAGGTGTGAGTGAGCCCCCATCCTCACCCCACACACACACCGCGATCAGCAGAGCTGCCCCACCAACCCCGGGCCTCGTGGGATATGTTGGCTGCTTTGGGCCCCTGGGTTGTGGTGTGACTTGTTACACAGCAAGAGCTGACTGATACACAAGAGCAAGCCTTCCTCCCCAGAGGACCCAGGAAGAAGGGACAGCCTCAGTTAGGGTGTTCTCATGATGTGCCATCCCCCAGACTGACAGACAGACCGCCTGGGAGCCCAGGTGAGGGTGGGCTCTGGCCCCTGGTCCTGCAGCCTGGGTGACAGCAGTGAAGGGGGGGCGTGCCAGGCCTTCAGCCCTCCCCCTCCCGCTCCCTGGCACAGCCCTCCCCAGCCCGCGTGCCTCGGTCTCCCCCCCACTCCCCCCCACTGCCCCCACAGCCTGCTGGACGAGGCTCTGCAGGCCTCTTCCTTGGTTGTCCCGAGCAGTTTGCTGACCGTCTCCCACCTACCAGGTTCCAGCAGGTGCGCTTCTCACAGAGGCCCCGAAGGGATACCTGGTGACCCTGGGCTCCCGGGGGGGTCCCCAGAGGTGATGCCAGCAGTGATCGCAGGGGGTGTGTGGACAAGCAGTTCACTTCTCAAAACTGCATCTTCACTTCGCTTTGCTTTCCCTCGTTACCGTTTGAAGATGAGTGATTGATTAGAACAGGATGCTTATGAGGCTTACAGTCGGGGTGGGGGGGTGATGCCCTGAGAACTTACTGGGCTACAAACAGCTCTGTAGTCAGATATGTTCCCGTTCCGCCTGCTGGCTCCCTTCCCCCGTGTCTTCCACCCCAAGCCCCTGCCTTTGGCAACCACCAGCCTGTTCTCTGTATCTGTCAGCTTGCGGGGTGGGGGCAGTTTTATTTTGTTTTTCTTTTCCACATATGAGTGAGATTATATGCCATTTGTCTTTGTCTGTCTTAGCTCACTTGACATGTGCCTGCAGGGTCCACCCAGATGCTGCTTCAAATGACAGGGTTCCATTCTTTTTATATCTGAGTCATATTCCCTTGTCTATGTGAGCCACAGTCTCCTTATCCTTCTGGTTGTCAGTGGACACTTAGCTTGTTTCCGCGTCTTGGCTGTTGTAAATGAAGCTGCAAAGAAGATGGGGGTGAGAATCATTTTTGAGTCAGTGTTTCCATTTTCTTTGGGTAAACACCCAGACGTGGAATTGCTGGGCCGTGTAGGGGTTCTGTTGCTTAATTATTTGAGGAAACTCCATACTGTTTTCTATCCTGGCTGTTTCGGTAACATCCCCCCGACACTGTAGGAGGACCCCCTTTCCTCCACGCCCACTCCAGTATCCGTTGTTTGTAGACTTTTGAATGATGGCCATTCCGGCTGGTGGGAGGCGGCAGCTCATCATGGTTTTCTTTCATTTCCCCGATGATTAATGATGTGGTTCATGCTTTCAGGTGCCTATCCGCCCTTGGTGTGTCTCCTTCGAATAAAACATCTGTCTAGATCCCCTGCCCATTTTTTGATCCAGTTTATGGATTTTTGCTGCTGAGCTGTATGAGTTCTTTACAGTTTCTGGATGTTAGTTCCTTATCAGATATCTGCTTCGCAAACATTTTCTCCCGTTCAGCAGGTGGTCTTTTTGTTTTGTTGATGGTTTCCTCTGCTGTAAGATGGTCTGGTATTCCCATCTCTCGAAGAATTTTCCACAGTATGTTGTGATTCACACAGTCAAAGGCTTTGGCATAGTCAATAAAGCAGAAGTAGATGTTTTTCTGGAACTCTCTTGCTTTTTCCATGATCCAGCAGATGTTGGCAATTTGATCTCAGGTTCCTCTGCCTTTTCAAAAACCAGCTTGAACATCAGGAAGTTCACAGTTCACGTACTGCTGAAGCCTGGCTTGGAGAATTTTGAGCATTACTTTACTAGCGTGTGAGATGAGTGCAATTGTGCGGTAGTTTGAGCATTCTTTGGCATTGCCGTTCTTTGGGATTGGAATGAAAACTGACCTTTTCCAGTCCTGTGGCCACTGCTGAGTTTTCCAAATGTGCTGGCATATTGAGTGCAGCACTTTCACAGCATCATCTTTTAGGACCTGAAATAGCTCAGGTGGAATTCCGTCACCTCCACTAGCTTTGTTCATAGTGACACCTCCTAAGGCCCACTTGACTTCACATTCCAGGTTGTCTGGCTCTAGGTGAGTGATCACACCATCGTGATTATCTGGGTCATTAAGATCTTTTTTGTACAGTTCTTCTGTGTATTCTTGCCACCTCTTCTTAATATCTTCTGCTTCTGTTAGGTCCATACCACTTCTGTCCTTTATCGAGCCCATCTTTGCATGAAATGTTCCCTTGGTATCTCTGATCTCTAGTCTTTCCCATTCTGTTCTTTTCCTCTATTTCTTTCCTCTATTGATCCCTGAGGAAGGCTTTCGTATCTCTCCTTGCTCTTCTTTGGAACTCTGCATAAAAATGGGTATATTTTTCCTATTCTCCTTTGCCTTTCACTTCTCTTCTTTTCACAGCTATTTGTAAGGCCTCCTCGGACAGCCATTTTGCCTTTTGCATTTCTTTTTCCTGGGGATGGTCTTGATCACTGCCTCCTGTACAATGTCACGAACCTCCGTCCATAGTTCATTGGGCACTCTATCAGATCTAATCCCTTGAATCTATCACTTTCACTGTATAATCGTAAGGGATTTCATTTAGGTCATACCTGAATGGTCTAGTGGTTTCCCCACTTTCTTCAATTTAAGTCTTTATTTGGCAATAAGGACTTTATGATCTGACCCATAGTCAGCTTCCAGTCTTGTTTTTGCTGACTATACAGAGCTTCTCCATCTTTGGCGGCAAAGAATATAATCAATCTGATTTCAGTGTTGGCCATCTGGTGATGTCCATATGTAGAGTCTTCTCTTGTGTTGTTGGAAGCGGGTGTTTGCTATGAGCAGTGTGGAAAATTCTTAAAGAGATAAAAATACCAGACCACCTCACCTGCCTCCTCTGAGAAGTCTGTATGTAGGTCAAGAAGCAACAGTTAGAACCAGACATGGAACAACAGACTGGTTCCAAATCGGGAAAGTAGTACATCAAGGCTGTCACCCTGCTTATTTAACTTCTATGCAGAGTACATCATGAGAAATACTGGGCTGGATGAAGCACAAGCTGGAATCAGGGTTGCTGGGAGAAATATCAATAACCTCAGATATGCAGATGACACCACCCTTATGGCAGAAAGTGAAGAGGAGCTAAAGAGCCTCTTGATGAAAGTGAAAGAGGAGAGTGAAAAAGCTGGCTCAACATTCAGAAAACCAAGATCATGGCATCCAGTCCCATCACTTCCTGGCAAATAGATGGGGAAACAATGGAAACAGTGTCAGACTTTATATTTTTGGGCTCCAAAATCACTGCAGATGGTGACTTCAGCCATGAAATTAAAAGATGCTTGCTCCTTGGAAGAAAAGTTATGACCAAACTAGACAGCATATTAAAAAACAGAGACATTACTTTGCCAACAAAGGTCTGTCTAGTCAAGGCTATGGTTTTTCCAGTAGTCATGTATGGATGTGAGAGTTGGACTATAGAGAAAACTGAAGAATTGATGCTTTTGAACTGTGGTGTTGGAGAAGATTCTTGAGAGTCCCTTGGACTGAAAGGAAATCCAACCAGTCCATCCTATAGGAGACCAGTCCTGGGTGTTCACTGGAAGGACTGATGCTAAAGCTGAAACTCCAGTGCTTTGGCCACCTCATGGGAAGAGCTGACTCATCTGAAAAGACCCTGATGCAGAGCAAGGTTGGAGGCCGGAGGAGAAGGGGATGTCAGAGGATGAGATGGCTGGATGGTATCACTGACTCAATGGACATGGGTTTGGGTGGACTCCAGGAGTTGGTGATGGACAGGGAGGCCCGGCGTGCTGCGGGTCGTGGGGTCATGAAGGCCGACACGACTGAGCGACTGGGCGGAGCCCCCTCTGCTGCACAGGAGCTCTTTAGTTTGATGTTGTCCCACTTGTTGATTTCCGCTTTTGTTGCCTTCACTGTTTCGGATGTCAGATTCAAACAAGTCATCAGCAGAAGGCTTCTCCAGCGGTATTGTGGGTAAGACTCTGCTCTTCCACCGCGAGGGGCACAGGTTCGATCCCTGGTCTGGGGAATAATATCCCACATGCTGTGCAGCGCAGATGACAAGCACATCGCCAGGACCAGCGTCCAGGCGCTCCCTGCTCCCATAGGAGTCGCACGGCCAGGTCTCACATTCAGGGCTTCGCCCATTCGCAGTGTGTGTGTGTGTGTGTGTGTGTGTGTGTGTGTGTGTGTGTGTGTGTGTGTGTGTGTGCTGTAGGACAGGGGCTGGTCTCATTCTTTGTTCATGAGTCCAGGCTTCCCAGCCCCAGTTACAGAAGAGACTGACCTTTCACTTTTGGACAGGAATTTTAAATTTTAATCGTTCCATCTCCTGTTGTAAAATCGTAGTGTATTTATTTTTAGATATATGTGGCTAAGCCGTATCTAGCTCAAGCAATCGATGATGTAATGTTTCCATTTAAAAGAAGTGTCAGTGCAGCTGGCTGGCAAACCAGGACTCCGTAGAGGCGTCCAGACCCACAGGTGCCGCCCCCTGGAGGTGGCTCACAGACAGGGTGTCCCGAAACGAGTCGGGGTCCAGTTTGCAGGAAGAGCACGGACAGGGTGGTTTCCTAGAGAGGGTGTGGGGAGCGTGGTCTGTGCGCTGGGCTGTGGGCAATCGGGGGTGACGGGGGAGGTGTGTGTCCTTACCTAGCTCGGTGAGGGGGCTCCGGGGAGCAACGGAGCATCTGAGTTCGGGGGGGGGGGGGTGTATCTGAGGAGTGTGAAGCCAAGTGAGTGTTGCTGCAGGCCTGGGGCAGCCTTGAGAGCAGGAGGTCTGGGTCCTGCGTGCTGCACCCAGGCCCCGGGGAGACCTTTGGCCAGGGAGGGGGTCAGGTCCCTGGGGGTGCCTCGCTGGGACTGCGAAGGGACACCCACTCACCCAGGCTGGCAGCCACACAGACATGGGAGGGGGAGAGACTGGGGAGTGTTTCCTGTGGACCAGATGTGGGACTTGGGGCCACGTGAGCGAAGCCCTTCATGGGGGATAGATCCACCTTTCCACACTGGACACCAGACATCAAAACGCCCGTCCACAGGCGGGGTGGGGGAGAAGTCCCCCCCAGCAGACTGTGTGCCCCCCGCTCCGCCCCATCAGGGGCAGGGGTGTCTTCCGTGGCTCCCGGCCCGGACACTGGCTGGACCGTGAGCTGCCTCAGCCCCTGCGGCTGTCAGAGCTGGCCCCTTGCCCTGCGCCCTGTAAGCGTCCCAGTGACGCAAGTGAGTCCTTCTTTATAAAACACTACATGGTGTAGTATTCAGCCCAGAGAAAGAAGGGAAGCCTGCCGCTTCTGACAACCTGGGTGGACCTTCAGGGCATCATATGAGCCGAGTGAAACAGGCCAGGGAAAGACAGGCCCCGTGTGCCGTCACTTCTGTGTGGGGTCCGGCGCAGCCAAGGTCGGGCGAAGCAGCCGGGCGCGGGCGAAGCGGCTGGGGGCGGGCAAAGCAGCCGGGCAGCGGTGTGGACGCAGGGAAAGGAAGGCAACACAGCGAGGAGTGTGGCGGCTCCCCCGGGGCCGGGGTGGGGGCCGGGGTGTTGGTCTAAGGACGCTGGCCTCTGGTGGAAGCCACATGGTGCTAGGAGCTGCTGTCCAGGTGGCCAGCGCAGCTGACGGCTCCGCAGTGCACCCTCAGGGGGATCAGCGGCTGGGAGGGTGGACCTCGTTCTCACCGCAGGGAGAGAGCGCCGTGGTGCGGCGGGCAGGGGTGTGAGGTCTGCAGGGGTGGCCCCTCCACGACGCGTGAACACCCAAGGTCAGCGCTGCGACCTGGACCTGCACGGTGTCACGTGCCAACCGCGTCTCAGTGAAGCTGGAGAAACACGGGATGCCAGGAGAGGTAGAAAGCCAAAGGCGTGTCAGTCAGCTCAGACTGGCCCTACACACACACAGACAGAGGCTGACACAACCGACGTTTACTTCCCTCGGGCCGGAGGCTGGATGCTGAGACCCCGGGGTCGGCCGGCGGTTCCTCCGGAGGCCCCTCCCCTCTGGTGTATTCCGTCTTCTCCCCGTGTGCCCACAAGGCCCACCGCATGTCCTGACCTCCTCTTGGTCTGGTCCTGCTGAACCAGGCCAGCCTGAAGACCTTACGTTAACTCGACCACCTCTCCAGAGGCCCCATCTGCAGACCGTCCCCTCTGAAGCGCTGGGCTTCATCATGAACTTGGTGGGGGGTGGGGGGGCACAGTTCGGCCAGTGACACCTACCAAGTAAATAAAAGCTCCTCAGACTCCAGGATGGGAGGCTAAACTAGAACCCAGATCCATAAATTCACCACCAAAGCACCGACGCTCTCCAGGGCGTGGTGCAGGCTCAGATCCCCACCTGTCCCCCAGAGAGGCTCTCGGGTGCTTGAGCTGAGGCCCTCTGCCCCCAGGGCTCATCGGGGGTGCCTGTGACTGCCCCTCAGTCTGCTGTCGGCGACCGTTCCTCCTGACTTGCCTCCCCTCCCTCGTGAACGCGGTGTGTTTCCTCTGGAGTGTGACGGGGACTCTCGGGGGCGGGGGGGGGCTGACTTCCCACCTTGTAGAGACGACCTGTGACTCTTATGTCACGTCTAATGTTTATTTATCTAAACAACTAAAGGTGAATTTTGGGAAATTCCTCAGTGGTCAACCAAACCCTGGCTCTCCGCCTGAAAGCAGCAGGAAGATTATCCCAGACAAGCAGTCAGCCATTCTGAAAACTCGGTGGGAAAAACATCCAACCCAAACCAGAGTCAGGGTGCGACAGTTAAGTTAGGAAGGAGAGAAATTCTAAGGGTGAATGAGTATTCCTGAAATAGAAGCTGCATCTCGGTAAAATAAATAAACAAAATAACAATGAAAATTGAGTTCAAAACCCTAGATTATGCCTATAAAACCCACGAGGAGGAAAAAGGCAGAACAGGCTAATTTCTTTCTACACGGAAGGGATGAGTGGTTATACACTTTTTCTTGACGTCCACTTCAGAACACATGTCCATTTTAAAATAAAGGAAAATCAGCAAAATTAAATATAAGGCGTATACTTTCCCAGTCACCAGAGGGTAAGTCAAAGAAAGAAACTTAAAATGTCAAAAAGACAAAGCGGACAAACGCAGTGAGGCCGAGGGAAACAACACCAGAAGTGACATCAGGGGCCATGACTGTGTGACATGAAAAGGGCACAGCTCCCGTTAAAAGGTAGGGGTTGAAAATGAAATCCAAGGATAACGCTACTTTTCAGCAAAAGCATCGAAAACAAAGTGACAAAAAGTTGAAAAATAAATGGGTGATCGTGCAGCCTCGTTAGACCCAAGAAAGAAGCTGCAATAAAAGCAGATGTCACCTGCGGCTGATCCAACCCAACACACTCGGCAGAAACCAGCACCTTGTTGTAAGGCAATTACCCTCCAGTTAAGCAGCAGGGATCGAAATGCAGAAACAGTGAGTTCCGGACGGACAGGCTGGAAAGTAAGCAAGAGTCAAGTGGCTGTGGGGAGTGGCGCTGCAGACGCCGGAGTCAGGGGTCAGGGGTCGGCGGCTGGCAGAGCAGACGAGGCTCGTGTTGGAGGGGCGCCCGTGAGCCTCCCCAGCGCTGGGCCTCCTGCCCACCCCCAGGGGCTCACGTCTGTCCAGCTGTGCGTGCAGGGCTGCAGCGGCCCCCGATCGCCTTGTGTGAGGGGCCCCACGAGGCCGGTGAAGGACCCTCTGCCTGGCGTTCTGCCGTAAAGGAGCTGGCCCGTGTGCCCTGCTGCCCCGGCCACCTGGGCTGCTCTGCCACTGACGGTCCACAGGCGGCATCCGTCCAGCCCCTGCGGACGCTCCCCGGGCAGACATGGGCAGCCCTGCAGAGGTGCGGAGCGCAGGCCCACCAGGGAGCCCCGCCCCGCCGGCCCCAACTCTCACAGCCCGCGTCCACCACTGCACGGGCCTCCCCGCCTGCCCCTGCCCGGCTCATGGCCCCTGGCGTCCCTGAAGCCGGCTGCGTGCCCCCTCCAGGCCCTCCAGGTCCCTGCTTGTCCACAGAGCCCCGCGCGGCCCCTCGCCCTCCTGCGGAAGACCACCCGACCCCGATGTTAGGCTGCGGCCCCCACACCGTCACCCCCTCACACTGTCACCCCCCACACATCATCACCCCCCCACACCATCACCCCCCCACACCATCACCCCCTCACACCGTCACCCCCCCGCACCGTCACCCCCCGCACCGTCACCCCCCCACTCCATCACCCCCTCACACCGTCACCCCCTCACACCGTCACCCCCCCACACCATCACCCCCCCACACCATCACCCCCCCACCGTCACCCCCTCACACCGTCACCCCCCCACACCATCACCCCCTCACACCATCACCCCCTCACACCGTCACCCCCCTGCACCGCCACCCCCGCGCACCATCACCCCCTCACACCGTCACCCCCCCACACCGTCAACCCCCCACACCATCAGTCCCCCACACCGTCACCCCCCCGCACCGCCACCCCCCCACACCATCACCCCCTCACACCGTCACCCCCTCGCACCGTCACCCCCCCGCACCGCCACCCCCCCGCACCGTCACCCCCTCACACCGTCACCCCATCGCACCGTCACCCCCCCGCACCGTCACCCCCTCACACCATCACCCCCCCACACCGTCACCCCCCCGCACCGCCACCCCCCCACACCGCCACCCCCTCACACCGTCACCCCCTCGCACCGTCACCCCCCCGCACCGTCACCCCCCCGCACCGTCACCCCCTCGCACCGTCACCCCCCCCACACCGTCACCCCCCCACACCGTCAACCCCCCACACCATCAGTCCCCAACACCGTCACCCCCCCGCACCGTCACCCCCCCGCACCGTCACCCCCTCACACCGTCACCCCCCCACACCGTCACCCCCCCACACCGCCACCCCCCCGCACCGTCACCCCCTCACACCGTCACCCCCCCACACCGTCACCCCCCCACACCGTCAACCCCCCACACCATCAGTCCCCAACACCGTCACCCCCCCGCACCGCCACCCCCCCGCACCATCACCCCCTCACACCGTCACCCCCTCGCACCGTCACCCCCCCGCACCGTCACCCCCCCGCACCGTCACCCCCCCGCACCGTCACCCCCTCGCACCGTCACCCCCCCGCACCGTCACCCCCCCGCACCGCCACCCCCCCGCACCGTCACCCCCTCGCACCGTCACCCCCCCACACCGTCACCCCCCCACACCGTCAACCCCCCACACCGTCAGTCCCCCACACCGTCACCCCCCCGCACCGCCACTCCCCCGCACCATCACCCCCCCGCACCGCCACCCCCCCGCACCGTCACCCCCCCGCACCGCCACCCCCCCGCACCGTCACCCCCTCACACTGTCACCCCCCCACACCGTCACCCCCCCACACCATCAGTCCCCCACACCGTCACCCCCCCACACCATCACCCCCCCGCACCGTCACCCCCTCGCACCGTCACCCCCCCACACCGTCACCCCCTCACACCGCCACCCCCCCACACCGCCACCCCCCCACACCGTCACCCCCTCACACCGTCACCCCCTCACACCGTCACCCCCCCACACCGTCACCCCCTCACACCGTCACCCCCCCACACCGTCACCCCCCCACACCATCAGTCCCCCACACCATCAGTCCCCCACACCGTCACCCCCCCACACCATCACCCCCCCGCACCGTCACCCCCTCGCACCGTCACCCCCCCACACCGTCACCCCCTCACACTGTCACCCCCCCACACCGTCACCCCCTCACACCGTCACCCCCTCACACCGTCACCCCCTCACACTGTCACCCCCCCACACCGTCACCCCCTCACACTGTCACCCCCCCACACCGTCACCCCCCCCTCACACCATTACTCCCGCGTCTGCAGGCCAGGCTCGCTTACTGCCTTGCCTGAGGGTTAAATCCCTGCCCGCGTCACCTGGCCCCAGCCCACCTCTGGAGCCCCCAGCCTGTCCTCAGCATGTGAGGTCACAGGGCGTCTGTGTGAGGTCACAGGGCGTCTGTGTGAGGTCACAGGGCGTCTGTGTGAGGTCACAGGGCGTCTGTGTGAGGTCACAGGGTGTCTGTGTGAGGTCACAGGGCGTCTGTCCTCTGATATCTTGTGAAGCGTGATGCCCCCCAGCCCCACCCATGTCTCCACAAGTGGTGAGAGCCCCTTCTCTTCCTTAGGGCTGAAGAATATCCCATTGTGCCCATGTGCCGATTCTTCTTTTTTGCGTTTATCTTTTTATTTATTTGGCCGTCCCAAGTCTAGCTGTGGCATGTGAGATATAGTTCCCTGACCAGGGATGGAATCAGCCTCGCATTGGGAGTGCGGAGTCCTCAGCCCTGGCCCCCGGGAAAGCCCCCGAGGGTGACTCCTCCTCTCCGCTGGAGTGTTGGGGCGCCACAGTGAACACGAGGTGCGGGGGGCTTTCTTTCCCTCAGAGGAGTGCCGGGCGAGGCAGGGCCGGGTCGCACGGCACTTCCTCTGCGATACTTCGAGGACGCGCCACTCACAGCCCCGTGAGTGGCCTCTCCGGTCCCGACGTCTCTGTTGTCTCCCAGACTTTCTGAACCCCCACCCCGGGTGTTTCCTCCTCTGCCTCCACGTCAGGGCCCCGCCCGCAAGTGCTGAGCGACAGGACACGGAGCACCGTGTCCAGGGAGCCCTCCACGTCCCCCAAGGACGCCCGCCCCAGGACACGCCCCCAGGACACGCCCCCAGGAGACTCGCCCCGGGAGACACGCCCCAGGACACGCCCCCAGGACACGCCCCCCAGGACACGCCCCGGGAGACACGCCCCGGGAGACACGCCCCAGGACACGCCCCCAGGACACGCCCCCAGGAGACTCGCCCCGGGAGACATGCCCCGGGAGACACGCCCCAGGACACGCCCAGGACACGCCCCCCAGGAGACACTCCTGCAGGACACACACCTCCCCCCCAGGCCACGTCCCCCAGGACACACTCCCCCAGCAGACACTCCCCCAGCAGACACTCCCCCAGGACACACACCCCCAGGACATACCCCCCCAGGCCACATCCCAGCAGGATGCCCTTCCAGGAAACCCCAAGATGCAAGGAGTGACGGCCTCTGGAGGAAGCCGCAGAGCAAGGGTGCTGGCCTCAGCGAAGCTCACAGCCTTGTGGATAAACTGAAGTCTAAGGTGGTTTCACTCGCTCCAAATAGCCCGGCTGAAGCTGAAGGACTTTCTCGTTGAAACCATGAGAAGAATCAAGAAGACCCGTGAGCCCTAAGAGCCAAGCGTCAGCGGGATGAAGAGGTCGGGGCGGGCAGACCTGCCTGGGCTCCTGGCCGGCGCGGACTGGCAGTCACAGCTGCCACGCGACAGGGGCCCTTCCCGCCGGTGGCTCGGAGCTGCGCCACTTTCTGTCTCCCTTTCGCAGCCGCGGGCCCGTGAAGAACACCCCTGCGGGCGCGTCAGAGCCCCACGCGGACATGTGGGAGGGAAAGCGCTGCTGGGGCCCCTTCCTCCTGGGGGAGGCGAGCGTGGAGCTGGGGGTCCCTGAGGGCACCAGCAAGCCGCAGCTCACGCGCACGCTCCAGCTCGGTGGCTGAGGGTGAGGGCGGTGCTGGGATCACGGGGTGCTTCTAGGAGCCCTCCCCGCCCGCGCCCAGATGCAGTGTGGACTTCTAGAGGGAGGGCCGTGTGGCTGGGGTGTACACGAGATTGCAGCTGTGCCCCCGAACTTCCCGTCACGATGGAAGCGCCCCACGTCCGCCTGTCCGTCCAGCGCAGGGGCCCCGGGCCCCGGGGCGACCGAGGAGCTGGCTTTCAGCTCTGCTCTGCTGCAGTCAGCTGTAACTCACTGAGACTTGGATTTGGACGGTGACCTTGAGCTTCCGTGTCAGACCCAGAGCTGTGACCTCAGGCAGTGAACCTGAACCACGGCTGAAAGGAGAGAGCAAACAAGGGCTGGGGTAGCCCCCAGGAAGTCTGTTCCCCCGCTGCACTGAGGAGGCGCCTGGCCGGCCCCCCATCACCCCCACGCCCGCCGGGGCAGCCACCAGGGTCCTGGAGCAAACAGCCACTTACTCCCTGTTCTGAAGAGTCCCTGCAGGTGAGTGATGGACAAGGTGCAACGGTACAGACTGGAGAGGGGAGAAAACGTCATTATCGGAACCGGTGGTGCGTCTACTGAAGATGCAGAAACAGGCGGAGGGAGTGAGCTCACCAAGGTGGTCAGTTATAAAAGTAACATATCAAAATCAATGCCTTTTTAATGTAAAACGTAAACAGCTAAAACTGTAATGAAGGAAAAGAACACACCCTCAGTGGCAACTGAAAATGTGGACTGCCTAAAGAAACTGAAGGAAAGCGAAGGGCTTCCGTGAAGAGAGCGGTGAAGCTCGACAAACAGACATAAGAGAAGATAGGACAATTGGAGAGCCCTACCTTTTTATTAACTAGGAAGACAAAGTTGTAAAGATGTCAGTCCTCTCGGCATCAAAATTCTAATTGAATTTTTTGACAAAAAAGCTCAATTGAACTTGACAAAAGTATTCAAAATATGAACAGATACATCAATGGAAGAGAAAAGAGAATCCAGAAATAGAGCCAGGAATGCATGAGGGTTTAGCAGCTAATAAAAATGGCATGAAAAATCGAGGAGATGACGGATTGTTTAATAAATGGTACTGGTATAAATGTGTAACCATTTGGAACAAATAAAGCTGAATCTCTACTTCATTTCTTATACTAAAAAAAAAATCCGAAAGCATCAAAATTCAAATGTCAGAAATGAATCTAAAAACGTAATGGAAGAAGGCGTGGGTGATGTTTGCTGGCGAGGAAAGCCTTTCTGAGAGCCAGGGTGGAGGGGCCGAGAGATTCGAAGTACCTTCTGAGGAGATCAGAGGCGACCGGGAACCATTCCTTGCCATCCAGAAGCAGAGGTCACTTGTCTCCAGTATGTGAAACACTCACACAGATCACTGAGGAAAAGTTACAGCACCATGGGAGAGCAGGCAAAGCGGATGAGCAGGCAGACGGCCAGAGAGAGAAGCAAGCGTTCCTCCGCCCGCTAGAGAGGACGACGCAGAGCACGCCGACTTCCCCGTGGGGGAGCGAGACCAAGGCGAATCAAGGCTACGACGCAACGCTCGCCTCCCCTCGGGAGAGTGGGAAAGACGGACAGCCCGCCGCGGGTGAGGGGTCAGTGGTGGCATGCGGCCCGAGACTGTCCGGAAGGATCCTCTGGTCTCCTCACCCGGGAGGAGATTCCAGGGATGCGTCTACACACACCTTACGCAGAGACGCGTGTGCAGGCGCGTCCACCGCTGCCTTGTCCAGGACAGGGGGCTGTGCACGCACACAACTCCAGCGTCCAGCGTGCGGAGGGGGCGGGATAATCCACCCTGGTCAGGTGACCAGTCTCTGACGTGGGACCAAGGAGATGAGCCCGCTGCCAGTGGAAATACAGGCTGACCTTGCTCCTGTGTCTGGGCCTCGGGCACCACTGCGCTCCCCGCCCCGTCTGCTCCGCAGGCCCCTGGCCCCCGGATACCCCGTCCCCGTCACCACCCCCAGAGCCTTACTGCCACGTGCAGCTGTGAGCACCCCGCGCCTGGCCCTGCTCCCCTCTGTGTGGGTTGCCCTCCTCTGGCCCTTCTCAAGTGGACTTTCCTCTGAAGCCTCCCCCTCCAGGAGCCCTTCCCTGACCCCAGCAGGCTTCCCTCCCCTCATCCTCTCCCCAGATGCCTGTCACTCTCTTGACAGCATCGTTGGAACTGGAAGGCTTGTCCAGCTGATGACTGAGGGCCAGGCAGGGCTCAGCCTCTGTGTGGGTCGAGCTCCCTTCCTACCCCTCCCTGCCTCCTTACCCAACCAGGGCATCCCACCCACAGCAGGTGATGGGGCGTGAAGGGCATCTTCAAGAGTCTGGCAAGCTCTTCCCTGGTTTTAGAGATGAGACCAGTGGGCCCTGTGACACGCTGCCCAGACCCCTGGCTGGGAGCAGTGCTGAAACAGAAAGTCCTCACCACTGGCCTACTCAGGGTAGGATCCCCCGCCGCAGATGCCGCTGCCCCAGCAGGAGCGCCCACACGGGGGAGTCAAGGCCTGCTCACCTCCCCAGGTCAGGATGCCTCTGGAGGCCCCTCCAGCTTGGGCCTCCTCGCCTCACCAAGGCTGCCAGAGCACCTGCGCTCACCCTGGTGTCACCACCGGCCTGCCCCTCAGGGCCCTCCTTGGTGCACACCTTGCTCCCTGAGCTCTGACGTTGGTGGACCTGATGTTGGGGCAGGTGGGTCAGTGCCCAGCCCAGGTTGCACGGAGGGTGCAGGAATCCAGGTCTCTCAGCTCCAAGCTGGTAGAGGGTGGGCAGCGTCCAACCACCAGACATTCACCCCAGTGCAGATGGGTCAGCTCACCTGATTTGGTGCCAGAAAACCCCTGGCCACGGCAGACAGGGCCCTTGGCGCTGCTAGGCGCACAGGGCAGCTCCCCCCGAACCGCCACCCAGAAGGTGTGAGCAGACGTCTCACCGTCTGCCGCTGCTCATTGTCAGAGGAAGCACCACATCCCAGCATTTGTTTGGAGGGAATTAGCTCATCACCTCCCTGCTAATGAAGCCAGGCTGTGCAAACAGAGGGGGAGATGGCAGGTTGTCTGTCTCTCAGGCGCCGCCTAGGAGCCCGCGCCCCAGGTGTCTTGGGTGCATTTTGAAAGCCACCTTCTCCAACCAGGCTGGAAGCCTGTTGCGTGGGGGAGTCTGTCCTGGTGGCCAGGGACCCCGCCCACCCCAAGACTCCTGAGGTGCTGCCGGTGCAGGCCCCTTACCGTCTCAATGGCAATAGAATCACACAGCATATGGTTCGCCGCTTGGAAACAGACCCTCGGTGGGGCTCAGGGTCACTCCAAGTATTCACTTTGGACAGCCTGTGCGTGCAGTCATGTCGACTCTCTGCGACCCCACGGACTGTACCCCGTCAGGCTCCTCTGTCCGCGGGATTCCCCAGGCAGGGATACTGGAGTGGGGTGCCATTTCCTCCTCCAGGGGGCCTTCCCGACCCAGGGGTCGAACCTCAGCCTCTTGCGTCTCCTGCACTGGCAGGACGGCTCTTTACCACTAGCGCCAGCATCTAACCCCAGGATGTCTCATCACCCCAGAAGACACCCCATGTCTGCGAGCTGTCAGCCCCGACCTCCTATCCCCGCATCGCCTCATCGCTTCTGCCGTCCGTCCATCTCTGCGGCTTTGCCTGCTCCAGGCGTTCGTGTAAACGGGATCACACGGTATGCGGTCCTTGTGCCCAGCTGTCACTCGGCCCAGCGTTGTCAGGGCCTGAACCTGTTCTCCACTCCTCCCTGTGGTCAAGTAACGCCCCATACGGGTAGCACACACCTCATATATGCATCGCCAGCTGACGGACACCTGTGTTTTTTCCGCTTTGGGTCTCCTGTGGATAATGCTACTATAATCGGGTGTGTGTGAATATGTTTTCCATTTGCTTGGGTTTATACTCAGGAATGGAACTGGTGGGCCAAATGCTAATTCTGTGTTTAACTTTTTGAGGGACTACCAAGCTGTTTTCCACAGTGGTTGCAACATCGTACAACCCAGGAGTGGATTGTAACAAACAACATTTGCTATTTCCTTTTTTTTTTTATTATAGTTATCCTGATGGGTGTGAAGTCATGTCTCTTTGTGGTTGGAATTTGCATTTCCTTAATAGCTAAAGATAGTGAGAATCTCTCCAGGTGCTTCTTGCCCAGTTTACATCTTCTTCAGAGAAGTCTGTTCAAATCCTTTGGCCATTTTTAAGTGAGTTATTCATCTGTCTACTGGTGGGCTGGAAGTGCTCTTTATATATCCTGCATCCTATACCCATCTTCAAATACATGATTTGAAAGCATTTTCTCCATTTTGTGGGGGTTTTTTCCCTTTTTTGATAGTGTCCTTTCTTGACAGAAGTCCACTTCATATGAAGTCAAACTTATCTATTTTCCCTTGATTGCCTGTGGTTTTGACGTGATAGCTAGGAAACCATTGCCTAAGCCAAGTTTCTCAGCCCTTCCCCTATGTTTTTTTCTAGGACTTTTCTAGTTTCAGCCCTTAGGTTTGGGTCCGTGGTCCAGTCGGGATTCAGTTTTGTGTTTGGTGTGAGGGAGGGGTCCAAGCCCATCCTTTCGTGCCTGGAGGCTCAGTCGCCCTGGCTGCACTGGCAGAAGAGACATCTCTTCTGCACTGAGTAGTCTTGGCACCTGTTGCAAACCGCTCGACCAAAGCCATTCGCGGGCTCTCGGTCTGCTCCTTCGGCCTAGGAACCCGCCCCAGGGCCTCACAGCCCTCATCACCGCAGCTTTGCGGTGAGCCTTGAAACGGAGATGCGGAGTCCTCCAACTCTGTCCTTCTTCAGGACTGTTCTGGCTCTTCTGTGCTAACTCAGACACCCTAGACATTCAGTCAAGTGCACACGCTCGAATGCATTTGAAGCACGACAGGAGTGGTAGGTTAGCAAAGCTGCCTAGTTTCAAGACGGCATCTCAGCTCAGTCTTTAGATGCTCAGGGCTTGCTTGCGTCCTAAACACAGGATGCTCTTCACGTCCACGTGGAAGAGCCCTTCTTTCCCTCGCAGCTTCCTCCGCCATCAGGAATGGCCGCGAGAGGGGCCTGGCGTCCCTCTGTGGGTCGTAAGCCAGCATCCCTGCCAGGGGAGCTTCTGGGACAGAGAACACAGCATCTGAGGGGGCAGCAGAGGTTCCAGCTCAGGTCTTCAGGGGGCACAGCTCTCAGTGCACGCAGAGGCACCTGAGCATCTGAGAGCCAGCGCCTCCTGGCACGTGGGCACGCCCCCTGCTCTGCCTTCTTGCCAGCCCGACTCTGCCTGCCCCTCGATCATCTCCCTGCTCCGAACTGTGGGCATGATGTCCAGAGCCAGGCAGCTTGCTGGTGATGAGACAGGGCAACTGGGGACAAAGAGTCACCAGGCTTTAGAAGCAGGAGCACCTGGGATCTTGGAGGGCTGCCTTCTCAAGGTTTCTGATTCTGTGGGTTAACCACATGTTTATTAGGATAATTCCTGAAGTCCAAGAAAATTAAGTTTGCTGTTACTTTCTGCCGAAAGCGTTTCTAACACATCAAGTGACGGCAAGTAACATGGACGTTCCGTTTAAAGCTGTAAAACGACATTTTTAAGTTTTAAAAATGCATTGAGGGCTTCATCAAAACAAGTAGTCTTGCTTCTCAAAAGACACTCCTAGGAGAATTAAAAAGCAGCTAAGGACTGGGGGAAAAAGTATTTGCCAAACACAGATCTGACGGAAGACTGATATCCAGAATGTAAAATGGACTCTTCCACTCAGTAATAATAAGACAGAAAACCCACCTAACATGGGCAAAAGATGAAAACAGACACTTCATCAAAGAAAGGATACAGATGGCAAACAAGCGTGTGGGGTGGCACTCACTGCCATCAGTCACTGAAACTGAAAATGCTAGTCGGTCAGTCATGTCCGGCTGTTTTTCAACTGTAGCCCGCCAGGCTCCTCTGTCCGTGGGATTCTCCAGGCACGAATACCAGACTAAGTTGCCATTTCCTTCTCCAGGGGATCTTCCCAACCCAGGGATCGAACTCAGGTCGCCCACATTGCAGGCAGTTTCTTCACCATCCAAGCCACCAGGGAAGCATTGTCATTAGTCACTAGGGAAATACAGGCTGAAGTCACAAGCACTTCAGATCCACCGTATGGGCTACAATCCAAAGGCTCACAGTAACGGGTGCGGATGAGGACAGGACAGCGGGGATGCCCACACGTTGCCCGTGGGGACACAGAACGGCACGTCCTCCCTGGGAAAGAGTCTGGCGGTTTCTGATAAATTTCCTACTCAACAGCTTCACACCCAGGTGATAAAAGTGAGCCCATGTGGCCAAAGGTGTGTGCCCATATTTGCAGCAGGTTACTCATGCCCAGGTCACCCCAGAAGCATGCCAGTGCCCCTCGACAGGGGAGAACCAGAGGAGCTCAGTGCGTGTTAACATAGTCCACACTGAGGGTGGGCCTGACAAGCACTCAGCGAACGACGCCAGACTCACAAAGCTGCCTCGCCCGAGTGCATCTCCGTGAGATCCTGGGAAAGGCAGGGGCGTGCTGGGGGAAGCGAGCGGCTAGGCTGGGGCACCGAGGAGTTTGGGGTGACGGCACCATTCTGTGTCTCGTGATTCTGGTTAGGCGAATATCGGCGCTTGTCCAGACTCCTGGGACCACACACTCAAAGGGGCGAATCTGACTGCATGACAACTTGACTTCAGTAAACCCACTTTCCAACAAACACTCTAAAGTAGGCTGCGGCCAATGACTTTTTGATGATTCGCATTGGAACACAATATGTACAGCCCAGACAATGGGCAGTGCGGGGAGCATGCAGGTCTGGGTGGAACTTGTTTAGGACGATGGTGGCATCGGGCTGGGAGGAAGGGGCCAGATACAGCGCCCAGGGAGCGCAGCCCCGTTCAGGCGAGCTTCTGGGAAAGGAAGAGCAGGTCAGCAGCCACGGGGCCGGGGGACCCAGACGAGGTGGAAGACGGGGGGGCCTGGGGTGCTCTGGGGTGAGGGCCCCGTCGAGAACCTCAGCCGTGGAGGTTGCCAGAACTCAGAGCACGTGTCACTGTGTGGAAATGATGTCTCAGCTATGTGAAGTGTACACACCTGACTTTTTCAGGGAGCTGCGTGAAAGAAAATTATTAGATAAACAGTTGTGCAGGTGGTTCACCGGTACAGCAAGAATCGCGGAAGTGGGAGCAGAATGAGGATGTTTGGAGAAACACTCAGTCCCAATTACACGCGTCTCTAAAGAGGAAATACTGGCTGGGAAGGTGCGTTGGGGGGTGTTTTCTCCCAGCTGACCCAGAGCTGTTAGCCTATCTGTGGTTTGTCCTCCCAGGAGGAGAGAAAGAGGCTGACCGGCCACCCAGCCCTGGGCCTGACTGCAGCACAGAGATGCTCCGAGGGGTGTTCACAGGGACCACTGACAGGGCGTGGGCAGGTCACCCCGAGGGGCGGTGGGGACGCCCTCAGGCCAGTCCCAGAGGCAGGAGAAAGCTGATTCCAGAATCCAGAGGAAGGGGCATGTTGGGGGTGCCGGCGGGGCTAGGGCTCCTACAGAGGAAACCTGAGCACCACCCACCTGGGTCCCACCCTGTGTTCTCCTGCTGGTGCCCGGCCTGCAGGCTGAGATGAAGAGCAAGGGGTCCACAGGGCATGTGGGGAGGCCAGGCAGGCCTTCTGGACTGGGCTCTGAAGGCAGGCTCCAATTTATCCAGGAATGGGGAGGGCAGCAGGTGAGAGGTCAAGATCTTGTTACTCAGTTCAGTTCAGTGTAGTTGCTCAGTCATGTCTGACTCTTTGCGACCCCATGAATCGCAGCACACCAGGCCTCCCTGTCCATCATCACTCAGACTCACGTCCATCGAGTGGGTGATGCCATCCAGCCATCTCATCCTCTCTCATCCCCTTCTCCTCCTGCCCCCAATCCCTCCCAGCATCAGAGTCTTTTCCAATGAGTCAACTCTTCACATGAGGTGGCCAAAGTACTGGAGTTTCAGCTTTAGCATCGTTCCTTCCAAAGAAATCCCAGGGCTGATCTCCTTTAGAATGGACTGGTTGGATCTGCTTGCAGTCCAACGGACTCTCAAGAGTCTTCTCCAACACCACAGTTCAAAAGCATCAGTTCTTCGGCACGCAGCCTTCTTCACAGTCCAACTCTCACATCCATACACGACCACTGGAAAAACCATAGCCTTGACTAGATGGACCTTAGTCGGCAAAGTGATGTCTCTGCTTTTGAATATGCTGTCTAGGTTGGTCATAATTTTTCTTCCAAGGAGTAAGCGTCTTTTAATTTCATGGCTGCAGTCACCATCTGCAGTGATTTTGGAGCCCCCAAAAATAAAGTCTGACACTGTTTCTACTGATTCCCCATCTATTTCCCATGAGGTGATGGGACCGGATGCCATGATCTTCGTTTTCTGAATGTTGAGCTTTAAGCCAACTTTTTCACTCTCCTCTTTCACTTTCATCAAGAGGCTTTTTAGCTCCTCTTCACTTTCTGCCATAAGGGTGGTGTCATCTGCACATCTGAGGTGACTGATATTTCTCCTGTCAATCTTGATTCCAGCTTGCACTTCTTCCAGCCCAGCGTTTCTCATGAGGTACTCTGCATAGAAGTTAAATAAGCAGGGTGACAATATACAGCCGTGATGTACACCTTTTCCTATTTGGAACCAGTCTGTTGTTCCATGTCCAGTTCTGACTGTTGCTTCCTGACCTGCATATAGGTTTCTCAAGAGGCAGGTCAGGTGGTCTGGTATTCCCATCTCTTTCAGAATTTTCCACAGGTTATTGTGATCCACACAGTCAAAGGCTTTGGCATAGTCAAGAAAGCAGAAATAGATGTTTTTCTGGAACTCTTGCTTTTCCCATAATCCAGCGGATGCTGGCAATTTCTCTGGTTCCTCTGCCTTTTGTAAAACCAGCTTGAACATCAGGAAGTTCACGGTTCACGTATTGCTGAAGCCTGGCTTGGAGAATTTTGAGCATTACTTTACTAGCATGTGAGATGAGTGCAGTTGTGAGGTAGTGTGAGGATTCTTTGGCATTGCCTTTCTTTGGGATTGGAATGAAAACTGACCTTTTCCAGTCCTGTGGCCACTGCTGAGTTTTCCCAATTTGCTGGCATATTGAGTGCAGCACTTTCACAGCATCATCTTTCAGGATTTGAAGCAGCTCAACTGGAATTCCATCACCTCCACTAGCTTTGTTCGTAGTGATGCTTTCTAAGGCCCACTTGACTTCACATTCCAGGATGTCCGGCTCTAGGTGAGTGATCACACCATCGTGATTATCTTGGTCGTGAAGATCTTTTTTGTACAGTTCTTCCGTGTATTCTTGCCACCTCTTCTTAATATCTTCTGCTTCTGTTACGCCCATACCATTTCTGTCCTTTATCGAGCCCATCTTTGCATGAAATGTTCCCTTGGTGTCTCTAATTTTCTTGAAGAGATCTCTAGTCTTTCCCGTTCTGTTGTTTTCCTCTATTTCTTTGCATTGATCACTGAGGAAGGCTTTCTTATCTCTTCTTGCTATTTTTTGAACTCTGCATTCAGATGCTTGTACCTTTCCTTTTCAGAGACCCCTAGAAATCGCGGGGCAGGGAGCACGGTGCAGGCCCTGGGGAGGCAGCTGGGAGCCCGGGAGGTGTGGAACACAGGCAGGAGCCCGTGCTGCTGTTTCCTCAGAAGGGAGCCGCATGTCGGGGGAGAGCGTGAGCCGGAGCAGGACTGGCTGCCTGGGTGCCATCTGGTGCTGGCCCCGGGCGTCAGCGAAGGGGGCGGCGTGGGTGAGGAGGGCGAGAGCGGCCCAGCATCTCGGTGTTGCAGAGTTGAGTGCATGGTGGGCAGGCGAGGCCCCCTTATGTCTCCAAGATCCGCTCGACCCCCAGGGGCAGTCCCCGTGGGTCAAGGCCAGGAGGGCAAGCCAGAAGTTCAGAAGTAGGGGACCGTGGTTCTGACCCGGGCGTTGCGGGGGACCAGCTCGTGTGGGTGGGGGCGTAGTCATGTGAATGTGGGCAGGGGCATGCTCGTGTGGGAGGGGCATGATCCTATGGACGGGGCCTTGGTTGTGGGGCGTGGTCTGTGGATGGGGGCGTGGCCCTGTGGGCGGGGCATGGTCTGTGACGAGGGCGTGATCTGTAGGCAGGGTCCTGGTCTTGTGGACGGGGGAGCGTGGTCGTGTAGGGGCGCGTGGTTTGTGGGTGGGGCGTGGTGGTGTGGGGGCATTGTCCGAATGGGGCGTGATCCTGTGGGCGGGGCGTGGGGGCGTGGTCTGTGGATGGGGGCGTGTTCCTGTGGGCGGGACTTAACTGTGGTTGTCACTGGACTCCACAGGCCCCGCAGCTCAGGCTCCCACCCAGGACCCCGGGACCCAGGCCCAGGTGCCAAAGGGTATCAGGAAGTGGTCAGCTTCTCCGGTTCCCTTCTAAGGCTCCGCCTCCAGGCCACACTCGGCCCGCACCACCCCCTCCCTGTCCCAGCAGCAGCTCCGCAGAGGCCTCCGGCCCTGGCCCATGTCCCTCTGCTGTTTCCAGGCCTGACTCCCGCCCACCCCACACAGGGACTCCAGGAGCCCATGGGGTGGTGACCCCGCTCCCGCTGGTACAGCCTGTGCCCAGTGGGAAGCAGATCTGAGATCCCCAGCTGCAATCCGAGCTGCTTGGGCCACGGCTTGAAGGCAGGGAAGGTGCCTCCACCTGGGGGAGGGGCGACCACGTGGAGCTAGAGGAAGACGGCGGGCCCGCTCTGCACTCCCACTTGCGCCCTGGTGGCCACAGGCCCAGCCTGGGCAAGACAGGAAAAGACGTGTGACAGGAAAAGACGAGAAGACGTGCCAAGGACAGGCCTCGGGTGGCGGAGAGGAGGAGGGAGGCTGGGGCGTTGACAGGAGAAGCCATTCGTAGACACCTACTTGGGCTCCGCGTTGCTGGCCTCCTGCTGCCTTTGTGCAAGCAGATGGCTGGGCCACAGCCAGAAAGCTCCCAGTGGGGAGCCCGCCAACGGTGGGGGTGGCGGTGGGAGGGGTCCACGCTCCAGGGCCGCCTTGCTTGAACCGCTCGCAGCTCCCGGGTCTTGCGGCCTCCATGCCAGACGCCAGCCTGCAGCCTTGGCAGCCTCACCTCCCTGCCGCTCGCTCACCATCCACCACGGCTCAGAGGTCAGCCGGGGAGCCTCCCCATCCCTGCCCCAACCTCAGCGCCGTGGAGGGGGCTCAGTCCCTGGGCCGGCTTCCTGAGGTTCCCCCTTCACTGCACTGTCTCTCTGTTGTAGCTGCTGAATTCCTCAGTGTCTCCATCTGTAAAATGGGACTGATAACGGTCCCCTCCCAGAGGCCTGGAGAGAGCTGGGATGAGTGCCTGACTAGGGGGAGGCGTTGTGGTGTGGGCTCCCTGCTGGCAGGTGGGTGGCACTGCTCTGGAAGCTGACATGCTGCCTGCTGCTAACCGGTGTCACCAGCCGAGTCTGGCTTGTGGGCAGAGTGAGTGCTGCACTGTGATGACAACCCCAGAAGCAGATGGTCCAGCCCCGCCTAGACTCACCGGACTCTGGGCCTGGCTGCTGGGCAGCAGAGCTGCTGTGCTCTGGGCACCGTGTGGCTCTGTTAATCCCCATGGCAACCAGGTCTGGGCTGGGCAGGGGATGCGGGGGTGGGGGGCGCTTCTGCAGTGCCTCCTGAGGCTATCTGTCAGGTCCTGAATGGCCAGAGCCTGGCCCCTATGTCCACCCCTCCCCCGGCCCCCGCATGTGGCTCCCCCTGAGCTGGCTGTGATGCTGGAGGCTGAGCTGCCGCGGGCGATGCCAGCCTAGTGCTGGCGGAAGGCTCCGGGCCCTAATCACCCGCCCAGAACCTGGCCATCAGCTCCCTCCAGGCACAGGGTGGCCACACCCCCTCCCCCCGCCTGCCTGTTAGCCCAACACAATTAGGACCCATTTTTTCTGTTGTGTGGATTGCTGAAAAATCATTTTAAACTGTCGCCCTTTTTTTTTCATGCTTTCGAAAGGGAAGGCGCCAGAGAAGGTGGAAACAGAGAGGCATACCAGCACCCCGCCTGGCTCCCTCCCCCATCCCCCCTCTTCTCCTGACCTGTTCCCTTGGCAACCATCAACTCGCTGCTGCAGTATTCAAAGGGAATCTCAGAGCTGCACATCAAGTGGGACACGGGGGTGTTTGCAGTTACCTGAGACCCATGCAAGGATGGACAGACATACGCACACACGGGGAGATGGAGCTAGACAGACAGAAACAGAGACAAAGACACGGGGAGACCCGGGGACCAGAGATGCCAGGGCTTCAGGCAGCACGACGGAGGCAGAGAGAGAGGGGGAAAGGAGCAGACAGGAGGGATGGAGGCGCGGGGCAGGCAGGGGGTGGGGGGCTGGGAGGAGGATAAGACGGGGCTCAGACTCGGGAGATGGGGCGACGGGCGGGCGGAGGCGCAGGAGGCGCGGCAGCCTGGGCCTGCATCAGGGGCCCCCCAGGGCCCTGCCGGCTCCAGCCGGGGTGTCTTCTCGCCTCCCTCCCCGCCCCCTCCTCCACCCCCCTCTTCCCCCGCTCCCCCCATTCCCCTCCCTCCCCTCCCCCTCCTCCCCCTCTTCCTCCTGCCTCCTCCCCTCCCCTCCTCCCCCTTCCTTTCTTCCCCCTCCTCCCCTCCCCCCCTCCTCCCCTCCTCCCCTCCCCCTCCTCCCCCTGTGTCTGCTTCTCCCCACCAGCCCCCTTGCCTCCAGGAGGCAGCTCCCTGCTTCCCTCACCGGCTGCCCCTCTGGCCTTTGTTAGAGCTTCTTTGCAGCCTGGCCTGGGGACTGTCCCTCACCACAGTCACCTGTGCCTCTCTGGCCCTGGTGCCATCCTAAAACTACGTGTGGTTTTGCTCAGATGCCGAGGGTGGAGTTCTAGACCCCGTGGCAGACACGGGGAAGGGTCGACCAGGAGCACCCTTGAGGGGCACAGCGGGCCTGTCTCCACAGGGTCTCTGGGGAGGGTCCTGGAACCCTTGGGGCTGGGAAGGGGTCAGATCAGGGCTGAGTCACAGCCACATGGGAGGGGCTGGGGACCTCGGGCAGCTGTCTGCCCATGCCCTTCCACCACGTAAGACCCCTCACCTCACTCAAGCCTAAGAACTCCAGTCTCTCAATAACTGCGTGAGCCCGACCACAGGACACTGTCAGTCGGAAGGGACTAAAGAAGTAAAGATACTGGGGCCAGAGGGCAGAGGGCAGAGGGCAAGGGTACCACCAGAGTCACGCTCAAATGGAGCAAGACAGACAACCTCGATCCGAACGCCAGCTCTGCCGCCGTGGCTCAGCTGGTGAAGAGTCTGCCTGCAATGCAGCAGACACAGGAGACCTGGGTTCAGTCCCTGGGTTGGAAGGTCCCCTGGAGAAGGAAATGGCAACCCACTCCCGTATTCTTGCCTGGGCAATCCCATGAGCAGAGGAGCCCACTGGGCTACAGTCCATGGGGTCGCAAAGAGCTGGACACAGCTGAAGGAACTAACCACAGCATGTACGCTGCTGAGGTCGTCAGGCAGCTGGGCCTCAGCTGTAAAATGGGTGAACAGCCAGGGTAGCTCTGAGAGGCGTCCGATTGAAAGCAGTGACATCTGACAAAGTCACGGTCACAGCTGCTCGGCAGAGTCGCAGCTGGATGCCCGGCTCTGGGTGGTTCACAAGGTCAGAGGCCAGCAGGACCAGCGGCAGGGAGGGCGAACAGCAGGAGGGGCTGGGGACCCCCCACCCTGTGGGCCCAGCACAGGGGCTCCGAGATTCCAGAGCAAGACAGAAACACAGGTGTCTTTATACCGGTCTTTGGGTTTGGCGTCTTGGGAGCCACCTCCATCTGTTACCGGACGAATCCAGCCTGCTGCTCCTGCTGGAATGAAAAACCTGAAAGGTGCACTTGGGACAGAGCTTGGGGCGGGAGGCGGGGGGTGGGGCTCTGGTTTAAAAGTCAGCTACAGTATAGCTTTGCTGAATCGCCAGAAAAGGTGGTTCCTGAAGGTGGTTCCTGCTGGGAGCTGCCCACCTGGAGCAGAGCTTGCCTGGCGATCTGCATGCTGGGCCCCAGTGAGCTGCTGTCCACCGTCAGGGGCACCCGTGGGGGCGGCCGGCAGCCCTGGAGGCTGAGAGGGGCAGCTGATCCTGCAGGTCCTGCCTTAGGGATCCTGGACCCCCACCCCCCCGCCGGCGTGCGGGATTGTGAGGGGCCTGACATGCGCCGCTGGGGCCTGGACCCAGCCTCCGTGACCCCCGTCAGAGCCCTGGGCCCACCGCCACCACTGGCCAGAGGACTCCTCCCCACCCCTGAGCTGCTGGGTGACTGACCCCCACACATCTCCACACGCCCCTCCCTCTGCACGGCTCGTTCCCATGGCCTGACCCCCGGAAGCATCGTGTCTCCCCTGAGGGCAGCGGCCCAGGCCTTGAGATCAGGGCAGGTGTGTCCCGGGTGCTTCTGTGTGGAAGGTGCCAGCTACCAGCAGAGCCCATGCCCCTGGCCTCCATTCCACAGGGGCTGGGACACACCCCAGGGACAGCAATTGGGGAGGGGGAGCCTCAAGGCAGTGCCCCCCCAGCTCAGGGTCCCCCCACGTCCACCTTCTCGATGCTGCTGCACAAGGAACCCCGGGACCTCAGGATCAGCCCCCCTTCTGCCTGAGCTAGTTGGCTCCCTGTCACTTGCAACCAAATATATCACCCAGAACCTCCTGACTCAGAAGTTCTGTATTTTTAACAAGTTCCCAGGTGACTCACGGGCTGAACTGCACCCGAGAACCACTGACATGCTTGCTGCCAATTAGGCTGCCGCGTTTGGGGCTCGGGCCTCTGCGCACGAACCTGTCAGCTCCAATCCCAGGGCCTGCCCTTGCCAGCGGCGCACGTCAGGCCCCTCACAATCCTGCACGCCGGCGGGGGGTGGCGGGTGGGGTGGCTGGCCTCTGCCTTCACTCCCAGAGCAGCCCAAGCAGGCAGCCCCCAGCCCAGGGAGCCCCCAGAGCCTTCTCTGGTGGTCAGAAGAGATGAGGCACGGGGGAGGGAGCTGGAAGAGCAGAAGCAAGTGGGGCGTCCAGGACGAGCGTCCCCCTCCCCGCTCTCCAGTCACCCTGACCCACCGCCTGTCTGCTGACCTCTGCTGGACTTAGGGTCCACGAAGCACACAGGGACCCCCACTCTCCACTTGGGGAGGGCTGCGTCCATCAGGTCGCCACCCAGTGAGCAATGACCACAGGCCTCAGGAGAGGCGCCGGGCCTCGGCACCGCTGTCCTTGACCCCTCCTTCTCAGCGGGGCACACGGCCACGTGGATGCTACAGGGGCTGCATGAGGAAGGCCCTTCCAAGCCGGGTGTGGGCAGAAGTCTGAGACTTCCATAGAAGTGTCTTGTGGTTGGAGAGGTGACATTTCCTTGCCCTTCTTCCCTCCTTCTCCTTGAAATGAAGGCACGATTGCTGGAGGGAGAGCAGCCTCTTTGGTCCATGATGGGCTTGTTGCATGGAGCAGGACAAGAGAAACCCAACATGGTGGCCAGCCATTGATCTCTCCCCAGCACTGAACCCAGAGCCTGCAAACACGCTGGAGATTCCCCCAGGAAAGCCCCGCTGCTCCTCTTCAGTGTCATCTGAACAGAGAGAATGTGTGGTTTAAGACGGGTCCTGAGTTCCATGCTGGACTCAGCCACTTGTCCCCACAATGGCTACAAAACCCGTTTTGTTCATCTTTGTACCTCCAGATTCAAGCCAGAGTCTGGCACACACAAAAAAGCAGGTTCCCTGAGACTCAGTGCCCTCGCCTGCAAAAGGTCACCAAGGAAAAGCACATTTAAAGGGGAAATATGTGTGTATTTATTTGTGCTAAAGTGTAGACGACTGATAGGTTTGCATTTTAAAGACGGGTATACCTGGACGCAGGGGCTTCCCACGCAGCACTGCTGGTAAAGAACCCACCCGCCAATGCAGGAGACTTAAGAGAGGGATTTCGCTCCCTGGGTCAGGAAGATCCCCTGGAGGAGGAAATGGCAACCCACTCCAGTATTCTTACCTGGAGAATCCCCTGGACAGAGGAGCCCAGCGGGCCACAGTCCATGGGGTCGCACAGAATCAGACACGACTGAAGTGACTCAGCACACACGAGCCTGGACTCAAAGGACCCCAGTGATAAGCCTCTGTCCCGGGGCAGCAATGAGAGTGTAGCACAGATGTGGTGAGCACTCACTGTGTGCCAGACACTGGTCTAGGCCCTGAGAATAAAGCTTGAACATCAGAAGAAGTCCCTGCTGGTGTTACCATTTAGTGTGGAAGACACCACAAGCTAACAAACCAGTAAATAATAGGTCAATAAATCAGCACACACATCGAGTGAAGGACCCACATCCAGGACAGAAGGAATTGCTGCAAAGAGACAAGGGACACACGACTCAACAGAAAACTGGGCCAGACCGGGGCAGACCTTCAAACACAGGAAGTGTCATTGGCCAGTGAACCCCTGAGAAGGTGCTCAGCTTCATTATCAGAGAAATGCCCATTAAAGTCCCAGTGAGCTACCGCTGCCGACCTTTCAGGACGGTTATGACAGAAGGGACCGCACAGTGCCAGGTATCGAGAATCCTGGTACCCACTGTGCTGGGGGTGGGTAGACGGGTGCGGCCACCTTGGAAAATGGGTTTGGGGTTCTGTCTAAGCTGAGCCCGCATGCTGCCACTGACCAAGCAGCCCCATTCCTCGATTTATACCCAGCTGGAAGGCATCCTTGTGACCCCCAGAGCAGTAAACCGTAAGACAGTTCAGGGCAGCGTTGTTTGTGAGGGTCAGTGGGAACCGCCAGTGCTCAGAGGCATTAGGGCACAGCCCCCTGCCGCCTCCCAGCCCCTGCCTTTGCTGTAAAGTGAACAGGCAGGAGTCGGAGAAGCTGACCAACCCACTGTTCAGTCCAAGGCGAGTGACTATGGGCCCTTCTGCTTCCCGGCTTATGAAGCACAACCCAAAAGTAGGGAGCAGATAAATGGTTTTTTCCTTGTGCCCTTTTTTTCATGGAGAAAAGAATGTGTTTAAGAATGACGATCCAGAGACAGTGGCCCCCACTTAGCAGAGCACATGCTGGGTCTCTGAATCTGCAAAGGTGGATTGGGTCTGAAAAGAGGGGAGCTGAGCCTGCCTG
Source organism: Capricornis sumatraensis (assembly GCF_032405125.1). Classification (NCBI taxonomy): domain Eukaryota; kingdom Metazoa; phylum Chordata; class Mammalia; order Artiodactyla; family Bovidae; genus Capricornis; species Capricornis sumatraensis. The sequence continues at coordinate 105,429,348 of NC_091078.1, read as the reverse complement.
TCTGATGAGCTTGGGGGGTGGGGCTGAGGGTCGAGGAGAAGAGGGCTGCAGGCGAGCAGGGTGTGGGCAGAGGGCAGAGGGTCTGCATGGCGGGGATGTCTCTTGCTGGGTTATTTACAGGGGATACTGTGACTTCCTCGTCCATCTTTTAAAACCTTCATCCAGTTTTATAACACACCCATCTGCCTGGTGTCAGGAGGAGAAATGTGTCACACATCAGAAGCAGAACGGAGGCAGCCACATGGGGGAGAGAGAGACAGTCCAGAAGCAGATCCTCTCAGAACAGAGAGTGAAGCAGGAATGTGCACCCGGACACCCAGGGAGTCTGGGCGGGAACCATTTCAGAGTACGGAGACCCAGGGACCAGAGCAAGCCCTTTCCATAACACGAGACACACACCGGAAACTAATGTTTACTTAGAAAAAGAAGACAAAAACCCTGAAGAAAATATTCACAGAGCAGATCTGTTAGGCCAGGAAGAGAAGAAAATGCTGACGCTAGATGAGAGCAGAGGAATGCAAGGCTGGTTCAATAGCACGGCCCTTGGAGCTACTCACGACATCGGTAGTCCAACAGAGAGAAGCTTTGCTTATATCCTCAGGACTGAAAAGGAGTTTCATGGTATTCAACATCCGTCCTTGGTTTTTCCAAAACAGCTTTCAGAAAACAACAAATAAAAGGAACTCTCTCTCCTTTGACAGAATGTCTATCAGAAGCCAAAGAGCAAAGATCAGATCTCGTGATGAGAGACGCGGTGTTTCCTCCAGGGAGCATCCTCCCATTCTCTGGGGTAGGCCTGTGTCCAGTCTGATGCATGCTTTCACTTCCTGCTTCTGTCTCCTCACAACTTTCTGATGGACTCTGTCCACTGGTCACATCTGTGGTTCCTGGGCCCAGAAGGATTTCCATCCCAGAGCAAATGCTGAGTAAATACTGAATGAATGGCCAGCAGAAACCAGCCAAAGATGCCCACTATCAGAATTATTATTCGGCTTTATCCTGGGGATTGTAGACACAGGAACAAGACAGAAAGAAAGCCACAACCTATAAATACCGGAGAGGAAAAGCTCGAATGCAAATCTTTGTGTCATAGAAAAACTGACCTAAACTTTTCAAGAAGAAAATCCAGAAAACCATTCAAGATATGATATGATGCACGATTTTCAAAGATCCCACATAAATTCGGGTGGTGCCAGCCACAGGGCCGCCCGCTCAGAGTGGTTTTCCTCACACACCAGACCCTTTGTGAAGGTTCCATCTTCAACACAGTGGCTCCAGGGCCTCCCCTGAGACCCAGATGTCTTTTAATCTCCCTGCCCGCTCGTGTCTCTGCCTGGCCCTGTGTGGCTGTGTTCTCCGGACAGGAAGTTCATGAGCATCAGGAGAATAGCCACCAGCCACCCCAGTGCCCCACCTCCCTGTGGGCACACGCTCTCCCCTGAGGGAAGTGCTGGGGCCACTTTGCACCCCAGCAACAGGGTCAGTCATGCACCAAGTCACGACTGTCATTTGTTTCCCAGCCAAGGGCTTGGACTGTCCCATTGACTGTGTGTGCACACACACGTGAGTGCTGGTGGAGAGGGGTGTTGATGCTGACTGGCAGGCTCACCAGGACCACGTGGAGTGGGCAAGGAAGAGTTCCCATTGCCAGCGGTGCTATTTCCACTGAGAAAAGGGGTGCAGACACCCAGAGGGGAAGGCACAGCTGTAGCCACTCCGGGCACCTCCCCTGGCTGCTCAGAACATGTGCTCTTGCTGTGCGTAAAGTCACAAATAACCTGGTAAATCCAAGTCCACTGCTGTCCCCAGAGAGAGATGTACATCCAGGTCCTTCCTGCAGCCCCATCTCCCTGCTCCCAGGGTGCCCTCCAGCAGCCCCATCTCCCTGCTCCCAGGCCCCCTCCAACCCCGCCCACTGGCCACCCCGCCTGTCTACAGAACTCTCCCCCCCACAGCTGTGTTCCGGCCTCCAGTCAGGCCCTCTGTGCACAGGCGTCCCGCCCCCTCCTCTGCCCAGTGCGGTCTTCTAAGCTCCATGATGTCTGGACTCCGGGGTGATTGCCAAGCCCCCGGGCAGGTGAGGCTTCCCTGCCGGCTTCACTGGTCTCACTGGAAGCTCGTATCTGGGCCCGACCTACCGGCTTGTAGATGTGGCTTCTGTCCATCGAGTCTTCCGGGGTCCCCCTTGTGGCCTGCCCTTCGACCCCCTGACCCGCTGTCATCTGAGGGCCCTCCCCTGGCCATCGGCCACCTCCCTTCCTGACGTGTGTGTGTATGTGCGTTGCGAGGTGGGGTGGGAACAGGCTCCAGCCAGGCACTCAGACCTGGCTCTGCAGGGGGGCACCCCCCTGCTGTCCTCAGACCCCACTCCTGGGTCCACATCTCGAGCTGAGGGGGCCCGGGACCCCTTCACCGTGGCCAGCACACACTGGGTCCTTCCTCTATCCAGGCCCCCTGCATTCCCACGCTCAGGCACTCCTGAGGCCTCTGCCCAGCTCATGACACCGTCACGGTTTCCTAGAGGTGTTCTAGGTTCAAGAGACAGAGGACTGGGAAACAAGAGGGAGGAGAGACGGAGGGGGCTCCCGCAGTCACTTCCGAGGACGTGAAGCAGGAGGCAGTGGGCGTGTAACGCAGTCTGCCATCTGTAGCTCTTCCTTTCTTGTCCCTGTGTTAATAAAGGGTGTGTGTAGAAGGAGATTCAAAGGGAAATACAAAATCAGGATTGACAAAAGAAGGGGTGACGCTTCCCTCCTGCAGGGACCGCGGTGCACTCCCGGTGGCCGGTGTGGGGGGTGGGGGCTGGAACTCCGGGGTCAGAGCCCCGCCCCTGCCCATGCTGCTCCCCAGGGAACATCTGGTGGATGAAACGCTTGTTCCCTGGGTCCTTGTCCAGCAGCACAGCCGGGCTGACTGGAGCAGAGGCGTGGAGTCTCGTTCCTGCCCACATCCTCTGTCCTCCTCCTCACACGCCGCCCAGGATGGACAGCGCCTCTGACACTGTGTCACTGGACACGCAGTGATGTTTGCACCTGACTGCTGATCAGGTGACCTTTGGCGAAGCCCGAGAGTCTCAGGCTCAGACGAAGCCTGGGGTGGGCGGTTCTCACCCTGCTGCCCCGGGCCCAGCCTGGCCGGGGAGGCGGGGAGGGGCTGGGGCTGGGGCTGGGGGCAGACTGTGCCCACCGTGCTCCAGGGAGGAGCGGCTGCCCCTTTGACTTTCCAGGCCCGCCTGCCCGACTGCTCAGAAACAGCCCAGACTTGGGGCCAAGCCTGTGTCCCCTGCTCCCTGGGTCCCCTGCTAGACCCTCGGTCTGGGCGAGTCTGAGCTGACCTGGCTGAAGGGAGGCCCTTCTGTCTCCTCTGAGCAGCGGCCTGCACGTCTGGGGCCTGGGGCCGGGCCCTAACCCTCGCTGACCCGTCACGACTCACCTTGGTGTTGGTGATGTTACCGGCACGCATCTGCTCTCCCCCCCCCGCCCCCCCGCAGGGGACACTGGCTCCCAGGCCTCTCTGTCCACATGAGGGCAGTGACCAGCCCCTGCTCCCCTCCCCCACACGCCCCTCGGCCTCCCTGAGCAGCAGGAGGGTGGATGCGGGAAGTGGGTTCCCAGCGAGGGGACCCCTGTGAGCTCTGCTTTGTGAGCTGAAGGCTGTTTATCAGCCTGCAGTTAACTTGTCTCTTTGGCCGAGGGTTAAGCAGGAGTTCCTCCCCTTGGGGTGAGGGAGAGGCAGGCGTGTTAGTTAGCCATCCTGCTTCAAGTGAAGGGTCCACTGTAGCCTGCGCACTGAGCCCGCCGTGGGCTCTGCGGAGGCTGCCCTGCCTCCTGCCGGCCTGGGCCTGCCTGTCTCCGCGTCCCCATCTGTAAAGTGGCCTCACTGCCCCTGTGTCTCAGGGGTGTGGGGGGTGCAAAGAGTGCCCTCCCTGGAAGCCCCAGCCTGAGGGCTGCCGTGGCCCCTCCTGGGGTGCTCCAGGCCTCTCCCTCTTTGCCCGGGGGCGGGGGGGGGGTGTCCCTGCTGAACTCTCAGGTCGGGAGCTGGAGCAGGTGGAGGAGGCTGGTCGGGGGCTGTCCACCCCCATCCTGTAGTCATAAACCTCACTAAGCTGTGCGTCTACCTGAGGGCCTTGTGGGACAAGGCAAAGAAAAGCCAGACTATATGGAGAGGTCATAGACAGAAGGGTGTCTGAGTCTGTTATATGGAGGGTCATACGTGGGTGTCGGTGTACCTATAGTCAGAGGGTATATACACACTGTGGGTGTTTATACACAAGGGTGTGTACACATTGTGAGTGTTTATAGATAGAGGGTAAGTACACGTGTGGCTGTATCTGTAGACAGAGGGTATGTACACCTTGTGGCTGTGGGTGTATCTGTAGATGAGGGCATGTACACCTTGTGGCTGTGGGTGTATCTGTAGACAAAGGGTATATACACGTTGTGGCTGTGGGTGTATCTGTAGATAGAGGTTTGTATATGTTGTGGCTGTGGGTGTATCTGTAGACAGAGGGTATGACATGTTGTGGGTGTGAGTGTTTCTGTAGACAGAGGGTATGACATGCTGTGGGTGTGAGTGTTTCTGTAGACAGAGGGTATGACATGTTGTGGGTGTGAGTGTTTCTGTAGACAGAGGGTATGACATGTTGTGGGTGTGAGTGTTTCTGTAGACAGAGGGTATGACATGTTGTGGGTGTGAGTGTTTCTGTAGACAGAGGGTATGTACACCTTGTGGCTGTGGGTGTATCTGTAGACAGAGGGTATGACATGTTGTGGGTGTGAGTGTTTCTGTAGACAGAGGGTATGACATGTTGTGGCTGTGGGTGTATCTGTAGACAAAGGGGATGACACATTGTGGGTGTATCTGTAGACAGAGGGTATATACACGTTGTGGCTGTGGGTGTATCTGTAGACAGAGGGTATGTACACGTTGTGGCTGTGGGTGTATCTGTAGATGAGGGTATGTACACGTTGTGGCTGTGGGTGTATCTGTAGATGAGGGTATGTACACCTTGTGGCTGTGGGTGTATCTGTAGATGAGGGTATGTACACCTTGTGGCTGTGGGTGTATCTGTAGATAGAGGTTTGTACACGTTGTGGCTGTGGGTGTATCTGTAGATAGAGGTTTGTACATGTTGTGGCTGTGGGTGTATCTGCAGACAGAGGGTATATACACGTTGTGGCTGTGGGTGTATCTGTAGATGAGGGTATGTACACGTTGTGGCTGTGGGTGTATCTGTAGATGAGGGTATGTACACGTTGTGGCTGTGGGTGTATCTGTAGATGAGGGTATATACACGTTGTGGCTGTGGGTGTATCTGCAGACAGAGGGTATATACACGTTGTGGCTGTGGGTGTATCTGTAGACAGAGGGTATGTACACGTTGTGGCTGTGGGTGTATCTGTAGATGAGGGTATGTACACGTTGTGGCTGTGGGTGTATCTGTAGATGAGGGTATGTACACGTTGTGGCTGTGGGTGTATCTGTAGATGAGGGTATGTACACCTTGTGGCTGTGGGTGTATCTGTAGATAGAGGTTTGTACATGTTGTGGCTGTGGGTGTATCTGCAGACAGAGGGTATATACACGTTGTGGCTGTGGGTGTATCTGTAGATGAGGGTATGTACACGTTGTGGCTGTGGGTGTATCTGTAGATAGAGGTTTGTACATGTTGTGGCTGTGGGTGTATCTGTAGATGAGGGTATGTACACGTTGTGGCTGTGGGTGTATCTGTAGATGAGGGTATGTACACGTTGTGGCTGTGGGTGTATCTGTAGATAGAGGTTTGTACATGTTGTGGCTGTAGGTGTATCTGCAGACAGAGGGTATGTACATTGTGGGTGTGGATGTATCTGTAGACAGAGGGATGTACACGTTGTGGCTGTGGGTGTATCTGTAGGTAAAGGGTATGTACACCTGTACACGCATCAGGTGTGAAGCGTTAGGGAGACTTCCCAGGCAGAGATGCGTTACAGAGCTCCTGAGCAGAACAGTGGAAGTGACCCGGGGGCCCATCTCTGATGAGCAGGTGGCCGCAGCACGGCAGGTCCACACCTTGGACCGTTGTTCAGCTGTGGGAGATGACACCAACAGGCCCTGTGGGGCAGGGACCCCGAGAGCAGTGTGTCGTCGCGTGGTGGGGTCTCCTATCGCAGGACGCGTCCACAGGAGAACCCCGAGGTGGGGAGCAGGCTGGTGGTTTGGGGCTGGGGGAGGGGACGGGGAGTGATCGCTGACAGCAGGCTTCTTTCCTGCGCGGCAAAATGTTCTGGGATTAGTTACTGGCGATGGTTGCAGAAAGCAGGGAATTGTATGCTTTAAGGGGGGTTTGGGGCCTTCCCTGGTGGCTCAGACGGTAAAGAATCTGCCTTCAGTGCAGGAAACCGGGCTTCGATCCCTGGGTCGGGAAGATCCCCTGGAGGAGGAAAGGGCAACCCACTCCAATATTCTGGCCTGGAGAATTGCGTGAACAGAGGAGCCTGGCAGGCCACAGTCCATAAAGTGGGGTTTGTCATCTGTGACCCGGGCGAGTGTGGAAGCGGGGCGTCAGGGCTCCTCAGCCGCCTCCACATCCAGCTGTGCGTCTCTAAGCATGTCACTGCATTTCCCAGTGGAAGACAAGACTCCTGGACCAGCCCCCACAGGCCATCCAGAGCCCCCACCCGTGACATCCATCCATGCGGCCACACAGCCCGCTCCTGCCCAATCTCTCCATCTGAGACCCTGTTCCGAGGCGCCGGGCCTGGGACGTGTCGATGCTGGGGTGCCAGCCACAGGGGCACCGGCTGGGCTGTCTCTGACCTCAGTCCGGGGGGGCCCCACATCACCCCACTCTGTCCCTGAACCTTCTTCTGTGCCACCCCGGGATCCCACCACCTTCCCTGGAGCGCTGTGAGATGGCCACGTCTTCCCCAGCCCAGCTGAGCCCCAGAGATGTGGCCAGCCGAGGGCACTTCTCCCCTGGGGTCACCCTACAACCTGAGTTCCTAGCCCTCCTCGGCCTGGCCCCTGGACATGGGCAGGCCTGTGACCCGCGCTGGGCCATGGGCCACCAACAGGCACAGCTTCAGAAGAGGCTAGAGAGCACTTGCCCCTCCGGCTGCCCCGGGCCAGCTGTGGAGGGAAGTGGCCGTCTCTTTGAGGGAGGGGGCACGCCCCCACCCCAGCCTCGCAGCAGAGGGCCAGGCGTGGGGGTGAGGCTCCTGCGGGCTGTCTGATTCCACCGTCCTGCCAACCCTCAGAACGGCGAGAAAGAGCATCTGCTGAGTTACGCCACTGTGTGTCCTTGGGGGTGAGGCATGCACGTGAGCTCATTCTCAGTTGAGTCTGACTCCCTGGGGCCCCCTGGACTGTAGCCCACCAGGCACCTCTGTCCGTGGGATTCTCCAGACAGGAATACTGCAGTGGGCTGTCCTTTCCTCCTCCAGGGGATCCTCCTGACCCTGGGATTGAATCCGCGTCTCTTGAGTTTCCTGCGTTGGCAGGAGGGTTCTTTCCCACTGCCGCGCCCGGGGAATCCTGCGCATTGGGGATGGCTTGTTAAGTGGCAAAAGCTCGCTGATGCGCCTCCGCCCAGGAGGCTGTCCCCTGGAGCAGAGCAGCCGGCAGCGGATCCATCACCAGGCTCCCAGACCCTCGGGGCTTTGAGTAATTGGCGTCGCAGCCAATTAAAGCCTTGGCTCCCAGAATGAGATGCTCAGAATCGCACTCCGTGCACTGCTGTGGCTTCCCTCCACGTGGGGGCAGCTGCCTCCCGGTCCCGTGGACACAGGGGAGGAGCTCCCGGACAAAGGGGTCAGGATGAACCGGAGCCGGATTTGAGCGCGTCGGAAAGGCTCCAGGCACGGCAGGGGCTGCCTGGGCTGCGTCTGCCTCCAGGGGACACAGGCACTCGAGGGCCGCGGGGGACAGGAAACCTGGTCGGAGGCGGGGCCCGAAAGAGGCCCAGTGGATGGGCAAAGACATGGGGTGCAGGGTGGGCAAGGGGGTCACAGCCAGCATGAAGGCCCGGGGGCAGCCAGGAGGACCGGGAGGAGGTCACCGTGTCGGGGGTCAGAGGTGGTGGCCCTGGGGGGGGCCCGAGCTGAGTGACTTCCTCAGGCCAGAGGAGGCTCCGAAGGGCTCAGGACAGGCGTGGTCCGGGGATCAGCGCCCCCCAGCTGGCTCCTCCTGGCCCAGGTATCGAAGGCTCTCTCTCAGCAGCCTTCCCTGGCCCTCGGCTCCTGCTCCGCAGTCCCCTCGCCTCTGCACATAGCCCAGAGGGTCATCCTAAAGAGGTGTCTCGACTCCACCCTCCACAGCGGCTGTGCCCCCGGGACAGGGTGGCAGGGACCCCCACTCGGCTGGCTGGCTGGCAGCCGGCAGCAGTCACAACACTGCCCACAGCGATTGGTGCTGGCATGCAGCCCCCGTGTGCGTCCGCATGAGGCCGTCTCTGCGGGGCCCGCAGGGAGAGACCCGGGGGTCTCTGGGGGTCTAGACACTCTCTGAGAAGGCGGATATGGAAAGCAGGCAGTGGCCCCGCACGGGCCCGGAGAGGCGGTGCCCCGAGGTTCCCTGGGCTGAGTGCTGGCCGGGGCAGAAGAAGGGATCCCAGCTCCGCCCGGGTTCATGGGTGCCAAGGGTCCCAGATCCTGCGCCAGGATCCCTGCCCAGCACTGCAGTGGGTGGGGGCGTGGCAGGGCGGGGACAGCAGGCCTGGGCCTCCAGGCGGTGAGGACGTGCCCCCAGCACGGGGTCAGTCATTTCCTGTGGGGGTGGGGGGCTCTCGGGGACCCAGGGCGGCGGAGGGGGTTCAGGATACACAGGGCCTGGGTCGTCCCCTCTTTGATCCGCCGGGTGGTCGCTGAGCTCCCCGCGGGCAGCAGCACTGGGTCCCGCTTAGGGGTCAAGGCAGTCGCCTTCCGGGGAGCCCAGCGATGGGACCCCAGACCCCACCCCTGCTGCCCTGGGGCCTCGGTGTCGGCCTGCCTTCCGGCTCAGTTTCCCATCACTGACCACGCAGTTCATCAATACCAGGCCACCGCCCTGCTAGGGACAGCGCCAGGCCACTCCGGCTCCAGGCACCGAGCAGCCCAGCCCCCTCTGCCTGACCCCCAGGCCTGGCCGGGTGTCCGTGGGGCCTGACCAGCCACACCTCCATGACTGATGATTAGTGGGTGGGGCCACTGGGACAGCAAGCGACTGACCGCTCCTGGGGGCTGGGGGCAGGGGCAGGGCAAGATGTGAGGACCCCCAGTCCCCCACGGAGGTGCTCAGGAGGAAACAGTGAGCTCCACACCAAGAGGCTGTGGGGCGGTGCCTGCTGTGTCAGCCAGGAGCGGGCGGGGACCGGGGCCGGGGACGGGGCCAGGGACAGGCCAGGGAGGGCCAGGGAGGGCCAGGCCCCAGGTGGACGAAGCTGAAGGGCGGGGGAGGCAGGCCTCTGTCCTCCGGAACAGGCCACCAGGGTGCAGGGGCAGCGCCTGGAGGGTGTCCTGGGGGAGCGGGCACCTGGGGGGCACCTGGGGGGGCACCTGGAGGGTGTCCTGGGGGAGGGGGCACCTGGGGGAGCTCTCTGGCTGCCCACCTGCCTTCCTCCCCTCCCCCACGATGGCCTGGGGGCAGCACCCCTCCCCCCACGGTCTGGGGAGGCACCCCTCTCTCGTGATGATCTGCGGGCGGCACCCCGCCCCCACCGTGATCTGGGGGTCCCCCTCTGGCTGCGCGGATGGTACTGGGGGCACAGAGGCTGATCCCCAGGGCCGCCGCGGACGCAGCCGCTCCAAAACCACCGGCTCAGCGGTTTCTGCGCAGACACCTCACCTCGGGGATTTGCATCCGAGGCCCCGTTTAATCCGCGGGCACTGGGGGCGCCGGGTCCATTCACATTCCCGGTTGGGGGAGCAGCCGGCTCTGGAAATCCCGCGCGGGGCCACGCCCCCAGCCGCACTTTCTTGCAGCCCAGCATTTTCTCTTCCGTTGTGTGCGTCGATCCCGGCCCTTTGCCCAGAGGAGGGGATTATTGCGTCCGTTTCAGGACGTTAAGTCCCGCCCGGGTCAGGGTCTGAGTCCTCTGAGCCCTCACCGCCTCCCCACCAGCGGCTCCAGCCGGAACAGCGGTGCCCGGCCAGCCGGGCGCAACAGGGCTGCAGAGAGCCAGCCCTCAAGGGGGCCCAGAGGTGCTGAGACCTCCCACGGTAGGAATTCCCCCTCCGGCAGGTCGCAGAGATCAGACCCCTGCGCGCCCCTGGGCCTGACTCCTCATGCCGCCTTGCACACCTGCCCCGACCAGGTCTCCTGCCTCCCAGGGGTCATCCTGAGCGGAACACTGGGGCTTTAGCAGCTGGCTTAGCAACAAAGATGCTGTAGCCTCGGCCCAGCCCTGACCCACAGGCGGCTCTCCACCCCCAAGGCCTCTGCGGAGAGGACTCCCACCAGCCCAGCCTCGAGGCCACACCAGAGAGACGCCCCCACCCCCACCCCCGTGCCTGCTTCTGCACCCTGAGAACACAGCCTCAGCTGCCGGCCAGGCGCGCCCCACGAGGGAGGATAAAACGATGGCTGTTATCCTGGGACACCAGCTGGGGGTGAGGGGCGGCGTGTGGTCACACAGCACACCACGCTGGGCAGACAGGCCTGAGGGCGACGTGGTGCGGAGTCGGCGGTCACTCCCGATGCCACGGGCGTGGCGTGGGCAGGACCTGGGTCCCCCCAGCCTGACGGTGTCGGGAGGCAGGCTGCTGGCACCATCCATCAGGGGCCAGAGTGTTGCCCTGGCCAGCAGGCAGTGCCTGAAGAGGGGAGACCCTGGCTCACGCCCCCTACCCCTGTGAGGACGGGCGCTCCCGCCTCCAGGCCCGTCCGAGGCGCACACCTGCCCTGCGAGCCGCCCAGTCTGCGGCATCTCTGTGACATCGGGGGTGGCTCAGGGCTCACGAGCAGAGGAGAGACAGCTGGGGGCGCCTGGATGCAGCCGTGCCTGACCCCTGCTCTGTGCTTCTCAGCTTTATGGACCAGTCAGCTCCTTTTCCTCGCTAAAGCCGGTCTGTGTAAGCTTCTATTAAGTGCAGCCGAAGAAAGAGGAAACAGCAATTACACCTGTGATGAGGTGGAAAAGCTTTTCATCCCAGAACTCCTCTTGGGGACAGCGCTGTGTCTGTTTTGAAGAAATACGTTTAACAGCCTTGACGCCTGAAGCGAAGAGTCCAGGGGACCTGAGTGTGGGGAGACGGGGAGAAAACCTGGTGTGGACCTTCTGGGAGCGGGGTCTAACCCCACGTCCCCCACTGGGGCGGGAAGACCAGCCTGTGCACCCAGGTCTGCCCTGAGCACGCGGCCATTCCCAGAGGGCCCTGCCCTGCCAGCTGTGATGGCGCTCAGCCCTGTGGGAAATCCCTGCTGCTTAGACGGTGAAAGGGGTCAGAACCCCGACAGGTGAGGGTGTGGGTTAGGGTTAGAGGTTAGGGGCCAGGGTTAGGGTTCGAATTAGGATTAGGGGTTAGGGTTCAGGTTAGGGTTGGGGTTAGGATTAGGGTTAGGCCATCTCTAGTGACTTTCCAGGCAGAGCCAGGAGGCATTGGCCTGAGTCTGGAGCCTCTGAAAGGTCCGGGGCTTGCTCCACCATGAACACCTGCCCCCTGAACACACCCACCTGGCCCACCCTTGCTGCCTGGGGGGCGGAAGAGGGCTGGGACTTCCGTGCCCTGGTCTGCAGGGCGCGGCTGGGCACCCCTCCCCCAGGGCGCAAGGCTGCAGGAGCTCTGATAGGACCCCTTCCCCTGCCTGGGACCGGCGGGAACCAACTCTTGGGCCATCCCTCTGCCTGCCAGCCAGGTCTCAGGGCCGTCCGGAGTCAGGAGGAAGAAGGCGGCAGGGCGCTGGCCAGCCCCCCATCTGCACATCGGGAGCTGAGTCACCGTGGAAGGGGGGTGCCGTCTCTGGAATGAGGGGCTCAGAGGGTCCAGGGGGGAGGGGTCCCAAGCCCAAGAAGAGCCCCAGAGTGCCCTCAATGTTGGTGGTGGTTTGCCACAAGTGAGGGCCCCTCATGCCAGGCTCGGGCTGGCCTCGTGCGTGCTCTTCATTCATTGAATGCCATCGATGCCCGTGAGGTGAGACATTATCCCCGTTCCCAGATGAGGAAACCGAGGCTCGAGGAAGAGAAATCACTTCTCAGGTCACACGGGTCTGGGGTCATGATCCTTTCCCAGTTTTCTGACCTACGTCACTGCGTGACAGGTGATACACACGATGGTCTGATTTAGATGCGGGGATGTGACCCCCAGACAGGTTCAGGCAACATCCACCGCCTCGTGTACAATAAACAGAAGGCAGGCAGGCCTCTGTGCGTGGTGAGAGCTCAGCGTCAGCTCTCAACACCCCTCCTGGAGGTCCCAGCGAGGGGCCTGTCTGCGGTCAGCATGCGGCTCACCACATCCCAGGGCTCCTGTTTCTTGTAACTGGGAGTCTGCCCTCTGACGCCTTCCTCCAGTGCCCCCGCCCAGTGCTGTCCGTGGTGGGCTCCCCTCTCGCTCATGGCTGACAGGTGGCCCTGCGTGTGTGTGCGTGTGTGCGTGCCCCATCTGCTCGACCCTTGGTGGACACTCAGGCTGTCTCCACGTCTGGGGGCCGGGACTGCAGCCCGTGTGGGAGGGATCGTGGAGCAAGAGGCCCAGCCCTGGAGGAGGGGCGCAGGCAGGTGCAGACAGACGCAGAGGGGGCCGGGCTGGGCTGTGAGGGCAGCGGGGACTGAGGTGTGAGCCAAGTTTATGACCAGATGGCTGGGGTGGGGGTCCAGAGGAGTGGGGCTTAGGGAGCAGGCCGCCGACCTCTGATCACGGCTCCCCCATGGGGCGAGGCCAACAGGCTGGGACCGACAGGATGAGTGAAAACTGCGGACTAGGACCCCAAAATTCAATGGGGGTCAAAGGATGGGGAAGACCCAGCCTGACCAAAGTTCTGTGAGAAAGCTCAGGGGTTTTAACCAGCCACAAGCAGAAACCAGCCTTGAGGCAGAGGTGCCTCGTGTCTTAAACCGGGCCACGGGAATCAGGGTGAACAGAAAGGAAGCGGTAGGCATGGGCCTTGGGTCACATCGTAAGGAGCACAGGGCCAGAAAGAGGGAGGCGACTGATGGGCAGGCCGCACCCCGAATTCAGGAGACAACTTTCGGCCCCAGGACCTTGGGTCAGCCCCCCCCTCCCCTGCTCTGGCTGTGTGTCCAGGGGGTCTGGCAGGGCCTTGCCCCTCCCCCTTGGGTGCAGGAACGCCGGAGGGGCAGGAAGGGGCTGAGAGGAGAGCTGGCCCGAAGCCAGGACACTGGTTCCCGCAGCATCAGCCGTGTAATTGGGCTAATTCTGCCGTGTTTGCGTTCTGGGCCTCTATTTCCCTTTGTCTGTCTAACTCCTGATTGGAACGCTTGCTGTCGCCTTTGTGTGGTCCTAAACCAATCCTCCGTGATGACGAACATGAATGTGTTTCTGATGGATGTTTTCCAGGGCCCTTTGTTGCCTCAATTAAGGGATAATGAACAAGAATTGTTTCTATTTGTAAAACAGCCCAGCCATTTCCCGCTCCCCAATTGGCGGGACAATGTGTCTTAATTAAGCTCAAAGACTTGGCACTTCATGTACCGTCAAGATCCCCAGGGAAGCACGGAGGAGGCTGAGGGCAGGGAAGCCCAGTGAACAGCTCGCGCGAGGCAGGGGCCGCGGCACCAGCGGTGGCGTCGGCTCCCCGTGCCCAGCGCCCAGAGGAGCAGGGCGGGCAGCTGCCTGGGGGCCGGAAGCCGGCCTTGCGCGGCTCAGCAGGACACTCCCCCTCGCTGCCCCTGGGGACGGCTGTCCGGGTCCCGGCCCCACGCTTGCCTGCCCTGCTGGGTCTCCGAGCAGAGGAGCAGGGCTCCCCAGACCCGCAGGCCCCCAAGCCGCCAGGCTCCAGGAAGACAGTCACGTGCGTCCGCCCAGGGCTCCCAGCTCCTCAGAGACCCTGAGGTCGGTGGCGCGGGAGGCCACAGGAGGTCTTTTGGTTTTTGGTGGGTCCCCTCCACCGAGGGGTTGGCCGGGCTGCAGGTGGGGGGCTGGCACCAGTCAGGTGTGTGTAGTGATGGCTGGCCATGTGTCTCTGTGGCTAACACAAATCCCAAGAGGCTCCTTTCCAAGACGGTTCACACTTTGCTCCCAAGGTTGAGCCGGCCTTTGGTGGGGGGCGCTTCCCTGGTGGCTCAGCTGGTAAGGAATCTGCCTGCAATTCGGGAGACCTGGGTTCGATCCCTGGGTTGGGAAGATCCCCTGGAGAAGGGAAAGGCTGCCCACTCCAGTGTTCTGGCCTGGAGAATTCCATAGACTACACAGTCCACGGGGTCGCCAAGAGTCAGACACGACTGAGTGACTTTCACTTTTTCCCTTTCTCCTCAAATCCTCCCAGAGCCCTGGGAGGTGGTCGTTATGCTAACACTCTCATTCCCACTTTTAAAAGTATTTCCTTTCGTTTATCATGTGGCTGCACCAGGTCTCCGTCACGGAGGGCGGGGTCCTTAGCTGCTCCATGAAGACGCTTGGTTGTGGCCCATGGGCTCTAGTTCCCGGACCAGGGATGGAACCCAGGCCCCTGGTTGGGAGCGTGGCATCCTACCCATTGGACCTCAGGGAAGCCCCTTGTTCCCACTCTAAAGATGGATCACTACAGCTCAGAGGAGCCCGCCAGGGTCATCCGGAGGTGGTGAAGGTGGGGTCCTAACCCGGGGGTCTCCAACGCCACCCCAGTGGGTGGCCTGTGCACTGGCCCATCGCGGCCCCCTCTGTTCCAGCCTCATGGTTAGGCTCCCCACGTCGCTGTGTTTTTTCTTAATTTTGTTGACCAAAAAGACACACAATATGAGGGTCCTGAGTTCAGTGTTACTGGGGGCAAAATGAGGACCGCAGCTTGGGGGATGGCGCCGCAGGGGCTCCGAGAGGCCTCCCCGGAGAGGCGGAGGGGAAGGACCAGCGTGTACGGCTCCTGCAGAGGGGGCAGTCGTGCAGTGAAGCGCGCACTCTACAGGCGGCTTTCTGCAGGCCACAAGGAGCCGATGTCGGCATGAAGGGGCTCAGTGCTGTTCGAGATATTTTGTTGTTCAATTGCTCAGTCGTGTCCGACACTGTGGCCCCACGGACTGCAGCACGCCAGGCTCCCCTGTCCTTCCCTATCTCCCAGAGCTTGCTCAAACTCATGTCCGTTGAGTCGGTGATGCCATCCAACCATCTCATCCTCTGTCGCCCCCTTCTCCTCCTGCCTTCAATCTTTCCCATCATCAGGGTCTTTTCAAATGAGTCAGCTCTTCACATCAGGTGGCCAAAGGGTTGGAGCTTCAGCTTCAGCATCAGTCCTTCCAACGATACTCAGGACTGATTTTTTTTAGGATGGACTGGTTGGATCTTGCAGGCCAAGGGACTCTCAAAAGCGTTCTCCAGCACCACAGTTCAGAAGCATCAGTTCCACGGCGCTCAGTTTTTTACGGTCCCGCGCTCACGTCCGTACCGGAGGCTCTTCATGTTTCTTCAGACTGGGCAGTGTTGCACTGTGCGTGCGTCTGCTTTACCCGCTCACCTGGACACTCAGGCTGCTGCCGTGTCTCGGCTGCTGTGACCCCCCGCTGCAGTGAGCAGCGGTACGCGTGTCTTTTGAGTTAGAGTTCTCCAGATACATGCCCAGGAGTGGAATTGCTGGGTCACATGGTAGCTCTGTTTTTTGTTTTTTTGAGAGACCTCCATATTCTTCTCCATGTGGCTGCCCCAATTCACGTCCCTGCCAGCAGGGGCGGAGGCTCCCCTTCTCCACATCCTCTCCAGCATTTGTTTCTTGTGGGCCTTTGGATGACGGCCGTTCTGACCAGCGTGAGGCGGTTCCTCCTGCAGCTTTGATTCGCGTTTCTCTACTTGTTTACTTGGCTGCGCTGCGTCTTTGTTGTGCACACAGATTCTTTAGTTGCCGCATGTGGGGTCTCGTTCCCTGACCAGGGGTCGAACCCCGCCCCGCCCCGTGCTGAGAGCATGACGCCTTAGCCACTGAACCACCAGTGCCTGTCTGCAGCAGTTAGCATGTGGCACGCCTCCTCACACGCCTGCAGCAGTTAGCATGTGGCACGCCTCCTCACACGCCTGCAGCAGTTAGCATGTGGCACGCCTCCTCACACGCCTGCAGCAGTTAGCATGTGGCACGCCTCCTCACACGCCTGCAGCAGTTAGCATGTGGCACGCCTCCTCACACGCCTGCAGCAGTTAGCATGTGGCACGCCTCCTCACACGCCTGCAGCAGTTAGCATGTGGCACGCCTCCTCACACGCCTGCAGCAGTTAGCATGTGGCACGCCTCCTCACACGCCTGCAGCAGTTAGCATGTGGCACGCCTCCTCACACGCCTGCAGCAGTTAGCATGTGGCACGCCTCCTCACACGCCTGCAGCAGTTAGCATGTGGCACGCCTCCTCACACGCCTGCAGCAGTTAGCATGTGGCACGCCTCCTCACACGCCTGCAGCAGTTAGCATGTGGCACGCCTCCTCACACGCCTGCAGCAGTTAGCATGTGGCACGCCTCCTCACACGCCTGCAGCAGTTAGCATGTGGCACGCCTCCTCACACGCCTGCAGCAGTTAGCATGTGGCACGCCTCCTCACACGCCTGCAGCAGTTAGTTAGCATGTGGCACGCCTCCTCACACGCCTGCAGCAGTTAGCATGTGGCACGCCTCCTCACACGCCTGCTGATGGATGCCAGTCCCCAGCTCGTCTCCCAGCGTCCTCTGTCTGAGCCCCGCTGCCCCTGGAGGTGAGGGATCCTTGCCTTGGTCTCCTATGTCCGTCTTCCCAAAGATGCAGGTGGTTCACAGGGCCCCTGCCCCAGCCCCACACCCACGACATCTGGGACCAAACCCGCGTCACCCGCGGCCCTTGCAGAGCAAAGCCCAGCCAGTGAGGGCCCAGCAGGTGGCAGGCTCCACTCAGCACCCTGGAGAGGGCAGGGCCTGCCTGCCTGCCGCGGACAGAGGCACACCCCCCCCCCCCGCTCCTCCCCCTCCCCCCACAAGGGGAAATCAGAAACTGTTACAGAAAGGAAAAAAGCACAGGCATGGCCTGAAGCCAAGAGGAGGTCATCGGGGAAGCCTCTGGTCCCCTGTGAGCACAGCTTCTCAGGGAAGCAGGGCTACCTGGGCCCCTCCGCTCGGTGCACCCCCCATGCCTGCCTGCCCGCCCACCAGAACCGCTCTGGTGCCTTCACATGGCCGCACCGTGTGCGCTCCTTCAGAAAGACCCCAGAGACCCATCTGGTTTGAAGGCAGCTCTATGACGGGTGGGGGTGTTCTGACCCCGCAGCCACCTCCCAGGCCCAGACGTGTTGGGAAGACGGGCAGGGAGGGTGACCGAGGCATCAGGCCACCACCTCAGCCACGACTGTCTGCAGTGGGGACGGCAGCCTCCCCCGGGAGCTCTGCAGGCCTCTGTCCTGCTTGCAGTCTATACGGCTTGTCTTCGGGAAGAGAGCTCACAACTAAAGAACCCATCTCCCGGGTGCTGCTCAAGAACAGGAAAACGTCACTTCTACAGCAGAGGCTGGCTTCGGACCTGGGAAGGGGTGCGAGCGGGCTCCCCTCTCCCAGGATGTCGCCTTCACCCACTTTTCCACGTCCGCCCACAGAGACTGGGGCCCGTCCTTCCTGAGTCCTGAGGTCTCTCCTCCAAGCTCAGAGCTGCCATCCTCGGGGCACCTGTCTGCAGTGTTCTCTGCACTCTCCCTGGGACTTTCCCTCCACCCTGAAGCAACGCAGCTCTCACATCAAGAAAGCCCAGGCCCAGACTGACGTGTGCAGCAAAGATTTAACCAGCATCTGCTGTATTCCGGACACTGTTCCAGGCACGGGCCTGTAGCACTGAAAAGAAAAACCGCCTGCAAGTGGGGGCTCTTGGCTGCAAGGAACAGAATCCCAGCTCACGAAGGCTTAAACAGTAAGGCTATTTACTTTCCTAGTTCCCTCCATAACAGGAGTTCTGGTGGTAGGGGAGGGTCCAGGACTTGTTGAGTCAGTGAACCAGTCACAGAAGGGATCCTGGTTCTTTCCATGTCTCCACTCTTCCATCGTCAGTAGGGTAGGTACCTTTGCTCCTCAGACAAGCTCTCCTCATGGTCACAAAATGACTGCCAGAGTTCCAGACATCACAGCCAGTTACTGAAACGTTCAGAAGAAAACAGGAGTATCCTCCTGCTGAGTCCTTTTAAGAACTGTAACACACCCACGCATGACTGAACTCTTCCTCAACCTGAAAAAGGGAGTCTGTGAAAAACCTCCAGCCAACATCATAGAGAACGGTACAAGACTGGATGCTCTCACCCCGGGTCAACGACGAGGCGAGGATGTCCACCTTCCCTGCTTTTATTCGACGTTTGCTTGGAGCTCCCAGCCAGTGCGGTGACGCAAGAGACAGAAACAAACGGCATCCAGACTGAAAACAATGCAGCTGATAGAAGTGTCACCAGAGGAAACCCTAAAGAGTCTAACAGGTGCTCTGGAACTGATGACAGAGCTTCACAACTTTCAGACACGAGACCAGTGTGCAAACATCGCACTTTATATGCCAGAAATGAACAGTTCAAAGTTGACAGCAGAAGGACATTTACAGTAGCTTCAAAAGTTATAAAATGCTTAATTACATATCAGTCTTACCATCTGATGCAAAGAGCTGCCTCACCGGAAAAGACCCTGATGCTGGGAAAGATTGAGGGCCAAAGGAGAAGGGGGTGACAGAGGGCAAGATGGTTGGACGGCATCACCCACTCAATGGACGCGAGTGTGAACAGGCTCCAGGAGGTGGGGAAGGACAGGGAGGCCTGGCATGCTGCAGTCCGAGGGGTCGCAAAGAGTCAGACGCGACTGAGCGACTGAACAATGACAACAATAAATCTTACAAAATATGTTCAAAATCCGCAGAAAGCTGACATGGATGGAGGGAGCAAAGCCTGACACAGTGGAAAGACACGCGCTCCTGGGTGGAGAGACTCAGGGCCGTTAGAATGCCAGGCCTCCCTTAACTGAGCTGTACACACACAGCCCCAGTGGGGTTTCCGCACAGCCCCTCACCTGGCTCTGGAATAGATACAGGAAGGCAAAGAAACTAGAAGAGTTGAACCAATTTTTAACAAGAACAGAGTTGGAAGACTCATACTACTTGACTTCAAGACTTGTTATTAAAAAAAAAAAAAGGGGGTGGTTGCTTTAGGGGAAAAAGGACTTATTATAAGCTTTCCATCATCATGAAGTGTGGTGCTGGAGAGAGGACAGACACACAGACCAATGGATGAGGAGAGAGAGTCTGGAAACAGGCCCACACGTTTATAGGCAATTGATTCTTAACAAAGGTGCGAAGGCGATTCTACGGAGAAAGGACAGTGCTTTCCGCCAATGGGGCTGGCACAGTCACACATCACACGCAGAAACAAAGGGGGCAAGCGCTCACAACAGCTTCAATCCATGCCTTGAGCCATATGAGAAAATGAACTCGAAACGGAATGCAGGGCTAAAGGTGACCTAAACAACGAAACTTCTGACAGAAAGCATCGGGGTCTCCACGACCTGCGGTGAGGCACAGCCTCTAGGTGCAAGGCCCAAAACCAGTCTGCGTCATAAAAGAATGGATGTGGTCAGCGTTAAGAACGTCCACTCTTCACACTCACAGACTTAGAAAACGAACTTCTGGTTGTGGGGGAAGGGACGGTTAGGGAGGTGGGGATGGACAAGTGCACTCTGCCAGATTTCCAATGGATCAGCGACAAGGACCTACCGTCCAGCACAGGGAACTCTGCTCAGTGTCAAGCGGCAGCCTGGATGGGAGGGGAGCTTGGGGGAGAATGGGTGCCTGTGTGTGTGCGTGTGGCTGAGGCCCTTCACGGTTCACCTGAAACTATCACAACGTTCTTAATCGGCTAGACCCTGACACAAAATCAAAGCTTAAAATCTGAGAGGGTGCAAACACTGACGTAAATCCTGTCTCTGATAAGAGCTTGTGTCCAGAATATGTAAAGAACTCTTGAAACTCAATAACAAGAAAAACAGCAATTCACTTTTTAAAATGGCCACAAGACTCAAACAGACCCTCTATCAAGAAAGATGGCAAGCAACCCCTGAAGAGAGGCTCAGGATCCTTTGTCTTTAAGGAAACGCAAGTTAAAGCCTCGGTGAGACAACGGTCTGGCCCTGAGAGAGGCGGGAGTTTAGGGGAACAAACGGCCCAGCACCCAGGATCGTGAGGGCTGGGGCCCTCAGGAAAGGAGCTGGCGGCTTCTCGGGAGGTAGACAGACGTCTGCGTAGGTGACCCCACTCCCCCCTGCTAGGTGGCACACGGAGACCCACAGGAATGTCACGGGAGTTTCATTCCTGTCCACCGAGCCCCGAGGCAGCCCAGATGCTCCCCGACTGCAAAGTGATGGGCAGCGTCCTGGCCATTGTCCAGGAGCGCCCTGCCCGGCAGCCCGAGGAAGGTGCTCCTGGTGCCAGGGCCAGGCTGAACCTCAGGCTCCAGGGTGCGGGCTGCACAGTGTGGCCAGGGGGAGTGGCGGGGGGCAGTGGGGGGCGGCGGGCCCCTGGCGAGGGCACAGGAGGCCACCGCTGTACAGGCTGATGGTAGCGGTGGATCCGCGGCTGACACCCTCATCAAAACTCACCAGCTGTCCCCCGGAAAGGGAGAGTTTTCCCTGTGGAAGTTACACCTCAATAAAAGACAGGGAGGAGCCACGAACGGTACCTTCTCCCCACCAGAAGCAGCCTCGCGTCTCTCTGACAGGGCTCGTCTCCTGCAGCTTCTGAAGCCATCCACAGCGAGAGCAGTCAGGTCACGGGGACTGGTTTAGACCCCTCGGCGGCCGTAGGACTGAGTGAGATGGAGGGCGGACGCTCAGCTGAGCCAGCCTTGCTTGGAGGGAAGGAGGGAAGAGAGGGCCGGTCAGGCTTGCTGCCTGTGGGTGGGAGAGAAGCCTTCAGGAAGGCGATGGAAGGGCCTGGCCAGGAGGGCAGAGCCCGGCTCTGAGCGCTGGAGGGACACGGGGGCACAACGCTCGGAGAGCTGGGGGCGAGGGCTGCAGCACGGGGGGCGCAGGGCCAAGGGCGGCTCCCCAGACGCAGCCAGAGGGGCAGGCCAGCCGAGGGGCTCCACACCCAGGGCCTGTGCGTGTGCAGATGACATGACTCTGGTCATATTTTCAGAGGATGACAGCTATGTGCAAAATGGGCTGGAGGGGGGGCGAAAATGAAACTCGGGGTGACCTGAGTCTCCTGGGTGGAAGACGACATGGAAAGAAAGATTCTGGGGACCGCAGGCTGGTCACGGCCAGGGGAGCTGACAGGGCGTGGGTGACCGGAGGAAAGGAGGCGTCCAGACCGCGATCCTGGGGTGGAGGGCTGTCCACATCTCTGACGGGCAAGACCAGGGCTGCACTCCAGGAGCTCTGCTGAGGGGGCGGGGGTGGTGGGGACGCTGAGATGCCACGGCCGTGTCCATCTATAAGACGGGAAGCCACATTAGCTGCAGCAGACGGCGAAAGTCCTCTCTCGACAGCGCGTCCGTGTGAACCAGCAACCTCAGTCATTGGTTCAGACTCCGATGCGCCTGCCTCGGGCCTGCGGCTTTCAGAGCCTCACGTGAGGGTCTGTGGCAGCCTCCTGTAAGGCCTTCAGCTTCCTTCCATGGATGCAGAAACAGGTTCAGAGCGGTTCATCGTCAGCCCAAAGCCCACCCAGCAGGGAGCAGTGACACCTGCGTCAGAAAGGAGCCCGGGGCTCTGAACCTGAAGTCTTGGCCCTTCCTTCCACCTCGTTTCCCAGGTGAAAGGGCACGTGGGAGACACAGCCCCCAGCCCCTCTCCAGATATCCAGAGGAGTTGAGGGGTGCTCCATCCTGCTAGGAGGGAGGCAGCTGCTGGCCTCACCTCTGTGGCCAGCCCAGGGTCTGCAGGCGGCAGCATTAGCCAGGCGGTTCCCCAGAACTTAGCCATCCCCTCTGCTGCATTGAGCATAGATGAATATTTTTGAGAGAGGAGGGAAAAGAAAGCATTTTGCAACAAAGCCGGAGCGCAACCCTGTGCCCCCGCCCTGCAGATCTGGATGGAACGAGTCTGCACCTGGAGTAATTGGAGGGCCACGGTCCTCCAGGGCTGGGAGCAGGCCCAGCCATGCAGATAAATGCCCTGCGCTCCGGAGGAGCTGATGGTTGTCAAGAGGCTGGTCCCTGCCAGGGTGGGGGTGGGGAGCGCCCAGACTTGGGTTTGGAGGCTGGATAGAGAATAAAGACGCCCTGGGTCCAAGGGGGCCGCCTGCCCAGGCCGCCCCCCAGCTGAGACAGAGGGGAAGCACCCCGTGCAAATGGGCCACAGGCCAGCTAGCTGCAAGGGCGGTCTGACACCCACCCCCTCCCAGCTCCATGGAAACCGTGACACTCTGGGACTTCTCAGTGAACGGCCCAGGAGCCCAGGCTGGCGATCAGGCCACCCTGCAAACCTATGCCCACCCCCTTGACCCATGGGGAGCCGCCCTCCACCGAACTGCCCACCCCACGCCCCACAACACTTCCAGGCCACGCCGCCTCTCACACAGAAGACTTCTCACTGCCTGCAGCGTCGCCCCAGTGTGGCCCACAGTGGGGCATTGCGGACAGAGCTGGCCTCCAGCAGTGTGGTTGTCGATGGGGCTGAGACACTTCGTGGCTGGCAGGCAGACAGGCGCTGCCCTAAGCCCTGAAGCCGGGACCCTGGCTGCTCCTGGAGGCCTGGGGCCCAGAGGCCCTTCCTATCGGCCGGTCCTGCTTCAGGGGTCAGACAAAGCTTCAGATTTTTCCCTGGAACAGGGGTCAGACCCCTGCACGATCTCCACCAGCCTTCAGCCCCTCACGGTGGACCGGCCAGCCAGGGTGGGACCGACTGTGGACCCTGTGCCCAAGGCCCCGTCTTTCTCCCACCGCCCAGCCAGGCTGCCTCCCAGCTCCCACCTCCTCTGGTCTCCCACCCCAACTCAGATGGGACGGGAACTGCCCCAGACCCGGCCATCCACTGCCCTCCTCACTCTCAGTTCAGTTCAGTCCAGTCCAGTCGCTCAGCCATGTCCGACTCTTTGTGACCCCATGGACTGCAGCACGCCAGGCCTCCCTGTCCATCACCAACTCCGGGAGCTTACTCAAACTCATGTCCATCGAGTGGTGATGCCTTCCAGCCATCTCATCCTCTGTCGTCCCCTTCTCCTCCTGCCTTCAGTCTTTCCCAGCATCAGGGAGGCCCCTCCTCGTCTGGGCCCCGGGACTAGCTGGGGGCGCGCAGAGCAGCCTGGGCCCCGGGTCCTGCCCAGGCCGGGGGATCTGGGGTTCGAGAAGGGGAAGGGGAACGGCAGACCTAGAGCCTGAAGACAGAGGGGCAGGGCCAGAGCAGACAGGAGTGCTGGGCCCGAAGGGCCGCTGAGGGCACTTCCCGGTCCGCGGCCAAGGCCTGCGGCCCCGCCCCCGAGGCCGGACCCGGACTCGGAGCCCCGCCCCGGACTCGGAGCCCCGCCCCGGACTCGAAGCCCCGCCCCCGAGACCTGCCCCGGACTGGAAGCCCCGCCCCGGACTCGGAGCCCCGCCCCGGACTCGGAGCCCCGCCCCGGACTCTAAGCCCCGCCCCCCGAGGCCTGCCCCGGCCTCGGAGCCCCGCCCCGGACTCGAAGCCCAGCCTGCACTCCCGCCGGCCGCTCTGGTCTCCAGAGCCTGAGGCTCCCGCAGGGCTGAGAGCTCAGTCCACGTTCGCATCACAAGTCGTGGCCACCGACGCTGCTTCTCTAAGGCCCGCGGCTCTCAACAGTGGGGGAAGAGCGTCAGAAACCCCCGAGGTGCTTTTCCCAAGTGCGCCCTCCAGGCCCGTCCTTGGGGTCCCAGGAAGTACTGCAGTCGGGGGGCGTGGGGGGAGAGTGTCAAGTCCCCGGCGAGGTGAGCGGCAAGGGGCGGCCGGCGGAAGAGCGGTGAAATCTCGAGCGCCCTGAGCAGGGGCCGCCCGCGGAGGGAGTGAGTCCCACCATCCGCGGGGTCTGGGCCTCGAAGGGCCGACTCTGGGCTCCCCCTGCAGCTCCGCATGCTGGGACAGAGGGCTGACCCAGAAGGCCCAGGAGGGGAGAGGGGAGCCGCAGGGAGAGCCCGGCCCTGGGCGTCCGGCCTGCCCCGGGCACTGTTACCTACGCCTCGGTTTGGTTTTAAAGACACGTCCGCAGGCCAGGCCCCGTCCTGAGGCTTCACACGCTTCGCTCAGTCTTCCGAGCACAGAGCTGTGTGGCTGCGCACAAGCTGCGTGCGTCTCTGTGCCTCAGTTTCCCCGGCTGTTCAATGTGAAAACAACTTCCGGCTTCGGAAGACTGAGCGTCCCGTATGAAGCGTCAGGACCGGGCCTGGCCTGCGGACGTGTCTCTAAAACCAAACTGACGTGTAGGTAACTGTGCCTGGGCCGGGCTTTCCCACTGCCCCTCCTGTGCTTTCTGGGCCAGCCCCGCATCGGGGCACAGCTGTCCAGGACCGAGCCAGAACTGACACCCAGGTGTCTGGACCCCCGTGGCCCTGGCTCTCCCAGCCCTGCTGGGGGTGCGGGGGTGGGCAGCGGGTCGGGGGAATGCGGTGTGGGACTGCAGGACACTTGGCCCTCTGTCCACCCAAGCAGGGGGGCCGAGCGTGATCCCAGCCCCGCGCCCCGCAGGTCACCTGTGCTTCTTGCACTTCAGCTGACGTGGAGGAAACCTCTGTGTCTTGGCCAAGACATAGCTCGTTAAGGCACATTTATACCAGTCATGACGGCTTCTTTGCACAGAGACCGCACTTTGCAAAGTGCCTTCTCACAGAGCTGGTCACCAGAGATAGCACGCCGTGCGAGGCGGTCCCTTCGGTGACTCAGCCGACCCCCCAGTTTCATTTTTATTCCGGAGCTGCCTCGGGGCAGTCTCTCCAGGACCGGCTCCCGAAATGCAGGTCAGGAGGACCCCTTGTGGGCCGACCCTGAGATTGTGGGGCCTCGTCCTGGAACAAGCACCTCGATGGCAGCTGTCAGCTCCTGGGCTCCCTGAGCCTCGGTTTCCCCATCTGCACAATGGGCTTCCTTGGGCACAGTTTCCCACAATCCCTGGTTGTGGGAGCGTCAGACATGTGGCCAGCGTGCTGGGAGCAGTGCCCGCTTAGTGTTCCCTGAGCGGACAGAGGACAGAGAGGGAGGCCCCACCTCTGACCGCCCCAGGGTGTCCAGATCGGGGCGGGGGAAGGTACCCTGATTGGAGAGAGGCCGCGAGCCCTCACCGGGGCCTGTGAGGGCTGCACAGGGCCCATCTGGAGCAAAGGTTGATGGTGGTCTGAAGGGCTTGGGGGACAGGGTCCAGCCAGGCAGGGCCCGCTGGAGCCGGGGGGGTGGAGGGGCTGGCCCGGCCGTGCCCACGTGGACTCAGGACTGAGGACCCTGCAGAGCCCATGCACGTTCAGGAAGCACTGTGCCCCAGGGGGCCCACTGCAGCCAGAGGGAGGCCTGGGGCTGCAACCTCAGCGACAGGGCCCCTGCAGGGGGTGGGGGCCCCCTGTACCCCAAGAGAGACCCCGAGGGGCCCCATGCAGCCAACAGCCCCTCCTCCCTTGGCTGGGTTTCCTAGGAAATGGGCCAAGTGCCTCCTGCTGCGACTGTCCCCTCCCCCACCTCCATCTGCAGTAGCCCTGCCTTCTCGGGAATGGGCCACAGCTCAGCCCAGACCGCCCCTGCCCCACTGCTGGCTGGCACTCCAGGGCATGGGATTCGGGGGGCCAAGGACACGAGGAATGTGGCTCCTGGGGTCTCAGAATGTCCACAGCGGAGCTGTTTCAATGCGGTCACGGAGGGTTCCAGCATCGTGGGGGTTGTTGAGGCTCCCTCGGCCCCTCTGAGTCAGGCCCCCTGCCCCTGGCCCAGCCCGCCCGGCACCCATTTCACAGACAGGATGGGCTCCAGGGGCCGCCCCAGGGCTGGCAGGGGGCCTGGGGTGGACGAGGGCACCCGGGGCCCAGCGCGGTTCTCCATCTCCCCTCCCTCCATCCGCCCTCCCCTGCCTCTGCTTCGGAGGAGCTCCCAGGGCTCCCTGATGAGGAGGCCGTGTTTCTTACAATTGTACGCATCATCTGACTGCGCGGGGCCCTCGTGGCTGCCCGGAACTCCCTCCAGCTGCGGACGCGGGGCTTCTCCTTGTGGACCATGGGCGTCCCGCCACGTGGAGGATCTTCCCAACCAGGATCACAGCCGTGTCTCCTGCGCTGGCGGGCAGGTTCTTTCCCAGTGAGCCGCCGGGGAAGCGTGAGGAGGTCAGTCTGTGAAGGAGCCGGAGGTGGGAAGCCAGCTTTCTCCCCGGAGGAGCCCGGTGAGCGCCCGGCCCTCGCCCCCAGTCCACACCACGAGTCCAGTTTGGAAACGACACTTTCAGACTATTTCAGCGAAACTGTGACTCTGAGTTCTCCCTCCGAACGTAGATTCCGGGCCCAGCGACCTGACCCTCGAGAGGCAATGGGCACCATGAGAACCAGAGCTGGCTTCCCGTCTTCTGGCTGAGCCCTGGGACTCCGCTGCCCTTGGAACAAAACCCTTCCATATATCACTGCACACACACCGGAACGGCAATCCTGTGGAGACAGGCCTCCCGGGAGTGATGCTGGGGGTTGTGGGGGGTGGTCAGGCTGCTGGGTATGAAGCCCTGTTGGCCCGGCTGCACGCCCTTTGGGCCCCGGGAACTGGGCCCCCAGCACCCCCACCAGGAGGGACGGCCGGTGTCCCCACTCACAGATGAGCAGCAAAGGACTCAGCGCCCTGGGAGCGCAGGGTCTGCCCAGGGCTGCCCACTGGGCAAGCCTGGCAGGAAGGGCGGGGGCAGAACCCACAGGAGGCCCGGAGGAGGGGGGAGAGGTGCTCACTGGGCCCACGGCTTAGGGCAGGGGCTTTGGCGTCTCACCTGCAGAGGCCTCGCCAGCTCTGAGGCCGGGGCTGGAAGGTGGGGCATGGGGCAGGCAGGCCAGCCGCGGCCACTCCTGAGTGCCGGTGGCCTGCTTGGTCCCGCGGGCCCAGGCCTGGGGTGTGACGCCAGGCTGGCCGCTCTGCTGGCAGCCTGGCCCCCAAGGCCGAGCGGTGTCCTAGGCCGCCTGTCATCACAGGTATAATGACACGGCTGTCACCAGCCGGGGAGGGGGAGATGGGGAGAAATAACCAACCGACCCAAGTTCCCCAAATCAACCGGTCGCCACAAAGGGAGTAAAATTCAGAGGCCGGAGCTGACCTCCTGTTCGCAGAATCGGGGAAGAGTGGCGGCTGCCCCGCCCCCACGCCAGGCACATCCGCGAATGACCTTGGAACCTGGAGGTGAGCTAAGCGGTTACTACGTGTCGGCCTGAGACCACGAATCTGCAGCCGGCGGCGCGGGGGCACAGAGCCGGGCATCCCCTTAAAGCAGGGGGACCGAGCGGGAAGACGCGTTGTGCTTCACGAGCGGCAGCTTGCACTTGCGAGCACGGGGATTGAAATACAGCAAAAGATCCGAAGGCAAGGAAGAGAGAAACGCGGGTGGAAGGTGACGAGCGCCAGGAGCCCGGCCCCCCGGCTCCCCCTTCCGCACACGCTGTCCCCTCCTGGCCCGGGCTCCGTGCCAGGGCACCCCCCCCAAACACACAGGCCCCTTCACGGCCTGGGAAGCCTGGCCCCCCAGGACTCCAGCAAGCGAGTGTCTCCAGAACGGCCCTGGACTCTCCTGGCCCTCCACGCCCACGGGGAGCCCATCCTCAAGGGCCGCCAGCCCCCCCTTCAGATGTCCCGGAGCCCCCCCCCCACCACAGCCCGCCCCTGCCTCGGGGCCTTGCGCTGCCTCTCCCGGTCAGTAGCACGCCCCCAGCCCAGGCTGGGGAGCTTGTGTTGCTCAGGCCTAGACAGTGTTGGCACAGGGGCTGGGGGTCTCTGGGGGTGGACGAGGGGCCCCCTCGTCTCGTCTTTACTGTCAGGGTCTGAACCACACCAGACGCGCTGCCTGGAGACTCCTGAGCGAGCTGCAGCCCAGACGCCTGTTTGTTGGGTGCATACGCTCGCTGACCCGCAGCCTGACTTCACTAACATGTAGGAGGCTGTTTTGGGGGGCAAGGTGGACCCACAGGTGAGGACCCCCAGCAGAGGTCTTCCCTGCGCTTTACTGGTGTCAGAGGACTTCCTGTAAAACCGCCTGGGCCCAGGGTCTCCTGTTTCTCTTTCCTTCCTCCTTCCCTCTTCTTCGGCTCAGCCTTCCTTAGCTCGAGTTCCTGGTCGCAGATTAAGGCGGAAAGCTGCATTTCACAGGGTTCTGAGGGCTTCTGGAGCCCCTGGGAGGCTGAGGGGCGCAGGCAAGAATGAGGAGCAGCGTCTGAGCAGAAAGCCCCTGGCCCGCTCGCCCCCGCCCCCGCCCCAGGGCAGCTCGGGCACTTGTCACAGGAGCTGGTCTCGGGCAGGAACCATGCCCGCGCCCCTGGCTTCCAGCCCCAGAGTCCCGCCTGGGTCCAGGCACGCACCCTCCCTGGGCTCCAGGATGTGTGGAAATGCAGGGTCCAGCTTCGCCTGTGGAGTCCAGACACAGGCTGGCCGAGGGGACAGGGCGGCAGCGTGCAGGGCTGAACCAGCTGGCAGCGTCTGCTTCTTGGTGTGTGCGTGGCTGTTCGTAAAAATTGCTCACTTTACATGAGATTGTCAGATGTATCGGCCAACGGCTTGCGTCTTCCTGTGGTTTAACGCTGCGTCTGTAACGCCTTTTCGGGGTTTTGTTGTGTTTAATCTACGGTTACTGGTGCGCTCTTCTCATCAGTCTTGCTGGGTTTGTCTAGTTTATCAATTTTTTCCCAAGAATTGTTTTTCATCTTCACAGCCCAGATCTACTGGCGTTTTATTCTGTTTCGCTAATTTCTGCTCCTTCACTTCATCGGTTTCTTCTGCTTGCATCCTGTAAATTTATTCTGATGCTCATTTCCAGCTTATTGAGGTGCACGCTCACTCTCCTTATCTTTGCAATATTCCTCTTTTCCACATTGAACACCGTTTGTTTTCCTCTAAGTACACAGCCTTGGGTGGTATCCTGTGGGGTTTCACATGCAGTGTCTTTATTGCTGTTTTGTTCTAAATAGTTGGTTCTTGTTTTGATTTATTGTTTAACTCGCGTTATTTAGGTTTGTTTGTGAATTTCCAAGCAGATGGATTTGAGGAGGTTATCCTCTTGTTAATTTCCAGCTTTCTTTGCCTCGCGTTTGGAAAATGTGTTTGGCGTGATCTTTTTAACTTTTAAAAAACTGGTTTTAAACAGCAAAGTTGATAGGGATTTATATTCTTCCTATAAGAGAGTCAATCCATACAGAAGGTTCTGAATCAAACATCAAGGAAAGGGTCCCTTTGTAATTACCGTCTTTCTCCCCAGTTTCATTTTCCTACTGAGGACTAGTCTCCGTTAGTAGTCTGGGGCCTATTTTTCAGGCCTGTTTTTAAATTTTACTTATATTTTTATATATTCATCCCTAGAGTTTAAAAAAAATTACTTCTAATTTAAAGCAGTCTTGGAAAACTCTCAGCTAACTTTTAGTTACTTTAAGTCACTTTGGCTTCCAAGTAAATGCTATTTTGCTTTAAAATAAATAGGTGCTTTTATTCCCAACAGGATATGAACTTTGGTATATTATCCCCCCATTGTTCAGTTTGTATTGCTTTTCTCTCATTCATATGGCCGCACTGGGTCTTGTTTGTGGCCCTTGGGATTTTCGCTCTGCTGAGGCATGCGGAGTCTTTACATGGGCCCTGTGGGCTCTTAGGGCCTCCCAGGTGGAGCTAGCGGTAAGGAGCCCACCTGCCAATGCAGGAAGCATCAGAGATGTGGGCTCGATCCCTGTGTCGGGAGGATCCCCTGGAGGAGGGCATGGCAGCCCAGTCGAGGATGCTTGCCTGGGGCATCCCACGGAGAGAGGGGCCTGGTGGGCCACAGTCCACGGGGTCGCACAGAGTCAGACGCGACTGAGGGGCTTTGCACACACAGTATCTTTAGTTGTGACAGGTGGGATCTTTAATTTGCTACTTTTGGGACCTGGCTCCCTGACCAGGGGTGGAATCTGGGCCCCCTGCTTTGAGAGCTCGGGGTCTTAGCCACTGTACCACCAGGGAAGTCCTTCCTTGTTCATTTTCAAGAAAGATTTCATCTTCGTTTTGGTTTACATTTTAACTGAAAAGTTGTTTATAAAAGAAAGTCTTAAAATTTTTCCAGCTTTTAGGCTTAAGAGCATGGAGGTAGGTGGAAAACTTTGTGCTTCTTTCTAAGAGAACTAGGCAAGGATGTAAAGACAATGGGAATTTGTAAACCTGTAACACACGTTTTTAAAAAAATCTCCAAAAACCGAAGTAAACCACGAATAGATTGCAGCCCAGATATCCAGAGGGAGGGAAGTGACCCCGCCCCGGCGCTCCCAGTAGCTGCGGTCAGGTTCCCGGGTTCGATGGAGGAGTTGCTGGTGGCCGCCTCTCTGCCTGTGCTGGTCCGCGGGCTCCCTCGGGGAGGGCTTGTCCACCCGCCCCCACACCAAGCTCATTTCCTCTGTTTCCTCCTGCTCTGACCCAGGACGGTGCACTGGGTAGAAACACTCCCAAGTTGAAGTCTGTGTGTTGGGGGAGCTGTGAAACAATAAAACAGAACCCCCAGCCTGCAAAGCAACAGCACACCCCACGGGCTACCTGTTAAGATACAACCAGAAAAATTAAATACAGGAGCTATGGTAAACAGGAAACAAAAAATAATTGGGAGCAGTGGACCCTAATGTAACCGGGATTACGTGCAGTATAAATGGGCTAGTGGCTCCACACAGAAGACAGATTCTTAGAGGAATTAAAAAAAAAAAATCGAGTGAGGTGGATTCTAGCAGCATGGACACGTGTGTGCTGAGTCGTGTCTGACTCTTTGTGACCCCGTGGGCGGGAGCCCGCCAGGCTCCTCTGTCCATGGGATTCTCAGGCAAGAACATGGGAGCGGCTGCCATTTGATCGAAACGGCATCTCTTGTGTCTCCTCTGCAGGCAGATTCTCCACACGCTGAGCCATCAGGGAAGCCTGGATTCTACCAGAACCACACTTCAAGAGATGGAAATAAAGGGATGAAAAAAGAAACAGGCAAATAAGGAAAGTGAGAAAGTCAGCCTGGATTTTCAACATCAGAAGAGAGAAACAGAGGACCCAAGGCAAATGCTTTCTAAGGCATAAAAAGGACATTTTATTTTGTTAAAGAACAATGCAGGGACTTCCCTGGCAGTCCAGTGGCTGAGACTCCACCGTCTAATGCGGGAGGCACAGGTTCGATCCCTTGTCAGGGACCAAAGATCCCACACACTGCACGCAGTGCTGCCAACAACTTAAAGAACAATGAACTGAGGATACACAGTGCTAGCAATAAGCACTTGTTCACCTTCAGGAGGCCAGCCCTGAGCGTTCACTGGGAGGACCAGTGCTGAGGCCGGAGCTCCAGCACTGCGGCCACCTGATGCGAAGAGCCGACTCCCTGGAAAAGACCCTGATGCTGGGAAAGACTGAAGGCAGGCAGAGAAGAGGGCAGCAGAGGATGAGAGGGTTGACTGGCATCACTGACTCCATGGACATGAATTTGAGCGAACTCCAGGAGACAGTGAAGGACAAGGAAGCCTGGTGTGCTGCAATCCGTGGGGTCACAAAGAATCGGACATGATTATTGACTGAACAACAAAAATACATAACACCTGAAAGAGCTATGGAGAAATATGGATAACGCCAAGACTGTGCTTGAAGATTTAACACATCTCTCCCAAGCATGAACGGGTCAGTCAGGCAAGCAGCACGAGCTGATACATGTAAGAAACGTTCCACCCAGCGAAGGGAAAAGGTGTGACTCTTGAGCTCATATGGAACATTCACAAAGTCAGCCATGTATTCAACATCAACGAAGCCCCTAAATTAAGAAAAAATCAGTGTCATATGAGCCAGCCTCCAACCAAAATGTAATAAATCGGGAACAAAAGACCAGCTTCTAAAAATCCCCATATCTCTGAAAAGCAGAGAAAAATTGCAAATAAATAAAATATAGACCAAGAAAGAGACAATAAGTACAGACACGAGAAACATTTCCAAGTAAATGGATATTGTGAACAGCTATATGTCTAACAAATTCAAAAAGTTGGACAAAACAGATAAATTCCTGGCAAAGCATAAAACGTCAGCGTCAGAGCCAGAAGAAATAGAAGATGTAAACAGATTAATAACCATTAAAGAAGCTAAAGTAACACCAGACTCACACTTTCCCCAAACATCAGGCCAAACGCATTTTACAAGTGAGCTCCACCAGACTTTTCCAGCATCGGAAGAGACTCTGATGCTGGGAAAGGTTAAGGGCAGGAGAAGAAAGGGGCAATAGAGGATGAGATGGCTGTTTGGCATTACTAACTGAATGGACATGAGTTTGAGCAAACGCTGGGCAATGGTGGAAGACAGGGAACTCTGACGTGCTGCAGTCCATGGGGCCGCAGAGCCGGACAGGCTGAAGGGACTCAGCACACATGGACGCGATGACAGGCAAAATCCCAGCAGAGCTGTTCTGAACAAACATCCTCATCCTCGTGTAGAAGGTACAAGAACTGCCCCCCCCATTAATAATAATGGTGCTGGCAAGAACAGCAGGAATGAGACAGCACAGACATTTCTGAGACAGTTTGGGGAAGAAACGGGCATCTTGAACACAGTAAAATTGGCAGTCCACTTGCCAGCATGTGCCGTGATAAATTTCAGGGAGACCAGAATTCTGAACATAAAGAATCTACAAAAGCACAAGGAAAAATACGGCACAAACTTTTGAACTTGGAGACTGGGGAGTGTCTTTCTAAGTAAAACCAAAGACCAGGGCGGCATAAAGGAACCCTTCTGAGTATAGCAGAAAGGTCTATACGGAAAATGACACGATCAACAGATTTCAAGCACGACTGTCAGCCCAGGAGACGATATTCAGAGCGTTTATCGCAGGAAAAGCACTTCTGTCCACAAAGATAAAGAGCCCCTAACACAATAAGCAAAACACAAACAGCCCAGTGGAGACAGTGGCGAAGGACGTGAGCCAGAGATTCACACAGAGACAAACACCCTAAACCAGTGGGAGAAGCTCAGTCTCACTAGTCAGGAGACACAGATTAAACAAAAATACGACCCAGGTTTTAGCCATCAGATTCGTAAATATTTAAGAGTTGATGGTCTCTGGGATTGGAAAGGCTCCTGTTCACCTGGGGAGTATTGACCTCATTTTGTTTGAAATTGATGATCATTTTTGCTATTGTTCACATGCATTACATGTAAATTTCTGATGTGGACCGTGTTTTACAAGCTTTACTGATTATGTTGCGATGCCGCTTCTGTTTTATGCTTTGGCTTGTTGACAGCGACGCGCGGGGCATCCTTCCTCCCTGACCAGGGGCTGAACCCACACCTTCTGCATTGGAAGGTGAAGTCTGAACCCCAGGACCGTCAGGGGAGTCCATATAATTCATTATTTTTGGGCCGTGCTGTGTCTTTGTTGCTGCGTGCAGGCTTCTTCTGGTTGTGGTGAGCAGGGGCGTCTCTCTCTCGGGGTGCAGGCCCTGGGGCTCACACACTCCAGCAGTTCTGACGCGAGACTGACTTGCTCCATGCCACGTGGTCTTCCTGGACGAGGGGTAGCACCCCCATCCCCTGCGTTTCCAGGTGGGCTCTTAGCCCCTACAATTAACTGCTAAACAATAACACGACGAGTACTTATTTTTGCAATTTGCTCATTTTATATAGAAAACTCAGGTCATTCAGGAGGATATCCTGCCAGCAAGGGACATGCCTACAGCAATCTGTCACTGCCAGTTTTCGGAGCTTGATGCCCTGGGCCCGTTCCTACAGCTCTGCACAGACGTGGCTGCACAGGGCTCTGTGTGTGAGTGTGTCTGTGTGTATGTGTGTATGTGAGTGTGTGAGTGTATGTGTGTGAGATTGTGTGTGTGAGTGTGTATGTGTGTGTGCGTGTGTGAGTGTGAGTGTGAGAGAGTGTGTGTGTATGTGTGTGTGAGTGTGTATGTGTGTGCGTGTGTATGTGAGTGTGTGTGTGAGAGTGTGTGTGTATGTGAGTGTGAGAGTGTGTGTGAGAGTGTGTGTATGTGTGTGTGCGTGTGTGTGAGTGTGTGTGTGAGTGTGTGTGTGTGTATGTGTATGTGAGTGTGTGAGTGTGAGAGTGTGTGTAAGTGTGTGTGTGTGAGTGTGTGTGTGTGAGTGTGTGTGAGTGTGAGTGTGTGAGTGGAGTGTGAGAGTGTGTGTGTGAGTGTGTGAGTGTGTGTGTGAGTGTGTGAGTGTGTATGTGTATGTGAGTGTGAGTGTGAGTGTGTGTGAGAGTGTGTGTATGTGTATGTGAGTGTGTGAGTGTGAGAGTGTGTGTAAGTGTGTGTGTGTGAGTGTGTGTGTGTGAGTGTGTGTGAGTGTGAGTGTGTGAGTGGAGTGTGAGAGTGTGTGTGTGAGTGTGTGAGTGTGTGTGTGAGTGTGTGAGTGTGTATGTGTATGTGAGTGTGAGTGTGAGTGTGTGTGAGTGTGTGTGTCTGTGTGTGTGAGTGTGAGAGAGTGTGTGTGTATGTGTGTGTGAGTGTGTATGTGTGTGTGTATGTGTGTGAGTGTGTGAGAGTGTGTGAGTGTGTGTATGTGAGTGTGAGTGTGTGTGTGTGTATGTGTGTGTGTGTGCGAGTGTGAGTGTGTGTGAGTGAGTGTGTGTGAGAGTGAGTGTGTGTGTGAGTGGAGTGTGTGTGTGTGAGTGTGTATATGTGAGAGTGTGTGTATGTGAGTGTGTGAGTGTGTGTGTGCATGTGTGAGTGTGAGAGTGTGTGTGTATGTGTGTGTGTGTGAGTGTGTGAGTGTGTGTGTGTGGAGTGTGAGTGTGTGTGTGAGAGTGTCTGTGAGTGTGTGTGTATGTGTATGAGTGTGTGAGTGTGTGTGTGTATGTGTGTGTGCTTGTGTGTGAGAGTGTGTGTGTGAGTGTGTATGTGTGTGTGCGTGTGTGTGTGAGTTGTGTGTGTATGTGTGAGTGTGTATGTGAGTGTGTGTGTGTATGTGTGTGTGTGAGTGAGAGTGTGAGTGTGTGAGTGTGAGTGTGTGAGTGAGTGTGAGTGAGTGTGTGTGTGAGTGGAGTGTGAGAGTGTGTGTGTATGAGTGTGAGAGTGTGTGTGTGAGTGTGTGAGTCTGTGTGTGAGTATGAGTGCGTGTGTGAGTGGAGTGTGTGTGTGTGTGAGTGTGTGTGTGTGTGTGTGTGTGTGTGTGTTCACTCACCCGCCATGGGGCTGAACATGACCTCAGTGGCCTTGACCCACCGTGGCTTGAAGCAGAGTCTTGGTTCCCAGCCAGAGCCTGAGGCCCACAGCAGCAGGGGCGCTGACTCGCAGCCACCAGACCGCCCGGCCAGCGACCAGGACAGGCCCTGGCCCATCAGCTGCAAAGAAGTGAATTTGCACGTAAAGACAGAACGCAGTAAAGCAAGTAAAGCGTTTATTAGGAGGAGAAAGGGTCCGTGTGGACAGACTGAGGGGGCACTCAGAGTCGGGCCCTCGTGATGGCCTGAGTCGCGGGTATGGGGCTTGTCTTCCAGGCCTCCTCAGCCAGGCATCTGCTCTGCCTGGCTCTGAGTCTGGGTTTGGTTCATCCCAGGGTCCTCCCACGCATGTGGGCATCTCTCCATCAGATGGATCCCGGCAGAGAGGCTGTGGGTGGTGGACATCAGACCTTGTGTCACTGGTGAGGTCTCTGGACGGCCGGAGCCTCCCCCGGCTGTGGGTCTGGGTTCAGTCCCAAAGCGCACCCCCGCCCCCTGCCCCCTGGTGTGGGGCCAGGGCCCAGGGCGCCAAGGGCCAGGACACAGGTGAAGGGCCTGTGTCCCCTCGTCAAGGCCGGCCCATCTCCCCAGTGTCAGAGCAGGAGGCAGAGGAGAAAGGGAGGGCTGCTGTTCCCGTCGGTCTCATCTTGGGAACAGGAACTCCGTGATCAAGGGACATGCTCGGAAAATGGAAATATTTGGCCAAGCTTTCAGAGATTTAATTAAAATTAATATTATGCCTTATGGAAGCAGAAAACTCAGCACTGTACATGTGGAAGAATCCATTTAACCAATTAGCTGAGTCAAACAGGACGGTCCAGCCTCCAGCAAGGCCCCCACATTCCCTCTTGGGCGGAGCTGAGGCTGACACCACGGGCGTCAGACACGTGGCCCAGCCGGATGGGTGATGGGTGACGCGGTGAGCTGGAGTTTCAGAGAGACTCGGGAGTGGAGGATGGGCTTCCCACGCCTGCCCGGGTCCACCTCAGCAAGACTGCCCGGGAGTGTGGTTGCAAGATCATAGACGAAACTGCTGGCTGGCATTTTGAGGGGGCTCCAGAGAGGTCCACCCCCTATGTCTCACTGCAGAAAGAACTCATTGAGAGGCAAAGTCATAGACAAGAAATGACGAATTAGAACAGGAAGCGTGTGAGCTTCACAAGTGGGCAGACAAGAGGGTGCCGCACCCCAAGAACTCAGTGGTCTGCCGTCGTATAATCAAAGGCGAGCGGGGCCGGGGAAGACGACCTTCTTCCTTATTCTTGAGTAGAAGTCACGCTCCCGTCACCAGCCCCTCCTCCAGGTCGGGTGGGCGGTTTTGTCCCGACGTGGTCAAGCCAGGATGGTAGCAAATCATTCCGAGTCTCTGTACGGCGAACGCCTTCCTGTCCCAGGGTCACTGACTTACTGAGCTTGCTGGACCAGGTGTGGGCCTCCTGCCACCAGCGTTTCGTCGTTTTGGGGGCACGACTCCTGCTTCTGCTGCCTGGTTTTGCTTCCAAGCAGGCCTGCTTGGTTTTGTAGTCAAACCTGCTTTCTTGAGTCATCGGTAACTTACCAAGGATCTCTCACGCTTTTCCTACTTGCAGTCTCCTTGTGGGATTAATTATTTCATCGCCTGCTTTGTCCCTTTGCTCTAACAGACTTCCTTCCACGTTCAACAGCTGTGTGACTTCGGGCAGGTTACTTAACCTCTCTGGGCTGAAAGTGTCACTTCACACAGCTTGTAGGGAATGTTGGCGCTAACAGGCACAGAATGGCCACAGCAAACTGCTTTTCCGGAAGCTGAATCCGGCAGTTTCCACAGTTGCATTTTCCACCTGAATTTGTTCACAGTGCTTTGAAAGTTTTCTGTTCCCATTTCCCACCAGACAGAATGGCAAGGATCCCACAGTTTGGTGCTTGTCTCTGTGGGCAAAGCTGTAGGGGAACAAGCGTGCTGACAGGTCGCTGGTGGAGTGTAGACTCACGGCACCCTCACGAAAGCAAGCTGGCAGAATCCAGCGAAACTACAAGTTCCAGGAATCCACTTTGAGGAGCTCGCCCTGTGGGCATATGAACAAAATGAGACGCGTGACGACTTTCACTGTTTGTAACGGGAAGGATGGGAAAGGCCACCTCCCCACCAGTGGAGGGGGAGTCAGGGCTGCCTGATAGATACAAAAATCCCACTTAAATCGGAATTTCAGATAAAGACCGCGCGCTGTTTAGTGTAAGTACACATCCAGGCAGTGTGTGCTGCAGTCTTACTCGCCGCCTGTGATGTCTCTCGGCAGGTAAATCAGCACTTCTCAACCAGGGCACTCGGGACACTGGACGGGATAGCGCCTCAGAGGGCCTTTCAGGAGCCCAGACTGGTCCTAGCGGTTCTCTGCCTGTGACCGTCTGAGTTCCCCAGAAGGGCATTTAAGATCCTGTGACCTGGTGGCTGGCATCCGCTCAGCCCAGTGCCATCACTCCTTTGGAGGCTCTTGTGATTCAGAAGGCATGACCCTAGCTTGCACAGGCCTAAATAAAGGGAAAGAGAGCTATTGGCTCCTGTACCAAAGAGCCTTGGGGCTTCAGGCGCAGCTGGTTACAGGAACACTGCCAGGAATCCATCTCTTGCTACTTCGGAGCGACACCTGGCTCTCTGCTGGCCTCATTCCCCAGCAGACAGCTTCAGACTTGTCTCCCAGCAGCCTCAGCACCGCCAGCCCAGCAGGACCCTCCGGTGTGGCCTTGACCCTGAGTGGCTCTGCTGCAGCCACTCCCAGCTGATCAGTTCAGCGGGGAGATGCTGGCCTCTCAGTGGGCTTCCCTGCTGGCTCAGACGGTAAAGAATCTGCCTGCAATGCAGGAGACATGGGTTCGATCCCTGGATCGGGAAGATCCCCTGGAGAAGGGAAAGGCAACCCCCACCAGTATTCTTGCCTGGCAGGCTACAGTCCATGGGGTGGCGAAGAGTCAGACACGACTGAGCGGCTAAGCACACTGGCTAGGACTGAATCTTTTGCCCACACCTCGGCTCGGCATGGGCAGAGTCAGCCCTGGGGAACCGCACAGACTGGGGAGGGAGGAGAGGGTTCCTAAGAGGGCAGCTGGTGGGGGAACAGGTGCTGAGGGAATGCCCTCCCGCCTCCCGGCCAGGCTCTGCCTCAGTGTCTGCCTCCTCCAGGAAGCCCCGCTGGTCCCCTCCCTGCCTCCCGCCCCAGCGGTAGCGGTGAGAGTTGTCACTGAGGACACCCCCGGCCGGGCCGCACCCCGAGTGCTTTCAGGGTTTCATCCCATTTAACCAATCAGCTCCCCGGGAAGTAGACACTGTGTAATCCCTCATTTGGTGCTGAGAGCCAGGCCTTGACTAGACGTGCGAGGACACCCAGGCTGCAGGCCAGTGCTCCGGGCCTGGCTGTCCAGTCCTCTCTCTAGATCGTGGGGGGGGGGGGGGGGGGGGGGCAGGGAAGTGGCGCAGAGGGGAGCTGGCTCCCATGCTTCCTGGGGTGAGTTCCAAATGCCTCCTCCTGTTGTGGAAAGCCTAAGACCACAGTCCCGGGGTCAGGCAGACACGGGCCCTATTTCAGGGCTGTTGCCCTCTGGGCCACTGGGCCAGGCTTCTAAGACTCCCTTGTCTCTGAAGTGGGATGACCTCAGCACCTACCTTGTAGGACTGAAGCAGAGATGGCAGGACGCAGCGCTCGGCCCTGAGCCAAAGCCTGGCACGGAGCAGAGCTTCATATGCGAGCTGTGGGGATGCCGGGGACGGGGTGCAAGCAATCTGCTCCCATGCTACCTCGGAATAAAAGCGGGGTCCTCCCACCCCACAGAACTCACAGCCAGAGGAAGGGCTGGTTGGGGGATCCGTGCCCCTTCCATTCCAGTTAACCCCCTGCCACCTTCTCGGGAGTCGAGGCTTCTAGGTACCTGTCTCCTCTCAGAACACGGTGCCCCAAGAGCGAGAGAAGCTGGCCCAGCACTGTGGTTGCCATGGAAACCATTGAATGTAAATTTCATTTTCTGCCTTGCCCAGCTAAGCTATCGATTCAGCAACAGGGAAAGAAATTGGGAGCAGTTTCCTTCCCCAAGTGAACCAGAAGGAAGTGTGGTCAGGTGTAGCAAAACCTCTCAGAGGAGAGGGTGGAGCGGGGTCAGCTGTGCTTGCCTCCCAAGGGGCAAAGCGGGAGGGGCTCCGTGGAGGGTGCCCGCTCCCGTGAACCCACTGGCACAGGTAAGCCACACTCCGGTGGTCCGATCCCAGCTCTAGACCACCAGCTGTGTGAGCTGGAGCAAGGGCTGAGCCTCTCTGATTCTTCATGTGTTAAAAAAAAAAAAGTTGAGAAAAGCTGCAAGCTGGTAAGGCTGCTCCTGGGAACATGCCCACCCCTTCCTCTACAGCCTGCCCAAGCGCGCTTTTCTCCTTCCCAGCTGAAGTCCCCTCCGTTGTTGTCACCCGTGACATGCAGCACCCACAAGAAGAACGCTGTCCCCGGAAGCTGCTGTGAGAAGCCTGAGGTCCCATGAAAGGAACTAAGGGGGTGACTTTGAGGAGAAGGGACCCGGGCCAGGTAAGCTTTCACGGGGCAACCCGGAGTGGAAACCTGGTCCATGATCGCAGGCAAATGGACCACGGAGTGTCCAGCGTGGACACAGACAAACAGCATCTTCGCCCACTATGGGGCTCTAGCCTGGCTCTGCCCTGTGCCCCCATCCCCTCCCCCAGCGCTGGCACCTGCACCCCCGTGCGTCCCTCAGAGGCCGACCCCTCCCCTGCTGGCTGCAGGGCAGGGAGGGGGCACAGCTCCCTCCAGTCCAGGGGCTGCGGGCTCTGCCCCCGCTGAAGGGGCTCCCTGGGCTGCGCGACTCACCAAGGAGGCCCTGCCACACGCGGTGCGGGCATCATGGACACACTAATTGGGAAGGGGGGCGAGCAGAGAGCTTTAACGAGCTGCCTTGTCGTAGCTCTAGCAGGCTGATGTTATTTACAGAGATTCTGCTAATGAGGTGCCTGTCAGAGGGGGAGCCCATGAGGGGAGGGGGATGCCGGCCAGCCGACGGCGGAGGGATGAGGACAAAGCCTGTTCGTGCCCAGCTCTCTGGGCCACGGGATCCAGCTCCTCATCCAGGAATTGCGGGGTGCCGGTGAGGCTCATGCCAGGAGCCCAGGCCAGGCCAGGCGCTCACCCGGCCAGCCCCTCAG
Organism: Capricornis sumatraensis; assembly: GCF_032405125.1. Classification (NCBI taxonomy): domain Eukaryota; kingdom Metazoa; phylum Chordata; class Mammalia; order Artiodactyla; family Bovidae; genus Capricornis; species Capricornis sumatraensis. The sequence goes on along the minus strand of NC_091078.1, from coordinate 105,388,812 downwards.
GGACGGCAGGTGCACTCAGCCCCACCCGATGTGGCCGGAGGCGCCTGTGTCCATGAGGAGAAGCATCAGAGAGGAGGCCGCTCCCTGCCCGCCGCGCTGTGTGCCCCTGGACACGCAGGAGCCCTTAGGAGGGGCGTCCCCGAGCCCAGTTAACACACCCATTCTCTGGGTTGGGCCTGGATGGGCCAGGGTCCCCCAGCCACCCCTCAAGGCCTCCTCCCCGAGGGCCACGCCAGTGGCTGGGAGGTCTCAGCTCTGCCCCTGGCAGAGGGGGGCTTGCTTGCTCTGGGTCACCTGCACCCCCCCAGTCCACCCACCGCTGGCCGGGGACTGCGCTGCCAGCTGTTCCACTGGGCTCAGCCTGTCAGAGGGATGGTCAGTCTGCAGCAGAGGGTCAGTTTGTAGCCAACATAAGGGCTCTGACCCTCCGTCTCGGTTTTCCCACCTGCAAAATGGGATAAGTAAAGCAGGCCTTTCTGGAAGACGGCGGGGTCCTGAGAGAGGCCGTGACAGTGCCTTGCCGTCCACAGTGGCCCTCTGGGTGCAAGGCTGACACCAAGCTCCCGGTGCCGGGGGCGGAGTGGGGGCACCTCGCTGGCTGTGCTCCCATCCCTCTGGGCCTGGGTCTCCTCCTCTCCACTCTCACCGCCAAGACTGGCATCTTTAATTATAACGTCTGCGAGTCTCTTTAGGAGTGGCGTGGCTCCTCCTGACAGCCACCTATTCAAAATGAAAGGCACTCAGAACTTTGCGAAGACTCAAGTCTTGGGGGGGGGGGGGGGGGGCGGGAAAGCATTAATTGCTGAGTGTTGCTATTCGCTCTGATGTGGTCACAGAGAAAATCTTGATGTGTATATTTAAGAGACCAGCATGAGGCTGGCGTCAGAGCCAGGAGCTCGTCTGGGAGCAGCCGGGCCCCTCCTCTCTCCACACAGGCAGCCCGGGGAGGGGGGCATCCCAGAGAGGTTAAGGGACTTGCTGCAGGGTGCCACACCCGGGCGGTAGATTGAGGCGGCTGCCCGCGGGCTCACGCAGCCTCCGCACAGCAGCTGGTCGATCCAGAGAGCACAGCCCTGCATTCCTTCCACGCATCAGTGCTCGGGCCTTCTGCGGTGCTGTCTGCCCTGCAGGGCCACTGCACTGGCAAGTGCCGCCTGCCAGGGGGCCTTGTCCTGGACAAGGAGCCCGCGGAGACCCTCCTCTGAGGCTGGAGATCCACCCCTCTGTTACCAGGACGTGGGCACAGCCCCACTGAGCTGCCATCTGTGGCAGCCGGCTGAGACGCAGGTGCCAAGTGCCGACCACAAAGACCGCGTCCAGCGCCAGAGCCCAGCGGGCAGACGGGGTGGCCCTCGGGGGCACAACCCTGGGCAGCCCGGCGCGCCTCCAGCCTCTTGGGAGGAAAGCCACTGCGAGTGGACAGAGCGCCGTTTCTGAGCGCAGCTGTCAGCTCAAAGCCCAGCGAGACCCTGCCCTTGCCGGACACGCCAGTGACCTCCTGGCCCTCTCCATTTCCAACTCTGTGTCTGCCAGCGTGAGCACCAGCCTGGACCCTGCTGGCTGGGTTGGGGCTTAGCGAGTGGGCGTGTGATGAGTGCAGCCTAGGGCTGCCCGCTGTGCAGAAAGGCAGCCGGGTCTTGACCGGCAAGCACACACAGCTCCAGGCCGGCGCCTCCACGGACGGCCCATGGGAAGAGCCCCTGGGCCAGGAAGACCCTCTGGGAGCCGGGCTCCAGGCCAGGGCGCTTCTGATGGCCTGTCTCCTCCCCTCTCTTTGCAGAAGGCTCAGACCTGCGCCCTCCCCTCTTCTCTCTCGTGGCGGTCCTGGTGATAAGCCTCTTGCATTTCCAGCTCCATCATCTTGGCATCAGGTCCCCCGGGGCCCCAGCAGACAGAGTGTCAGCCTTTCTCTAGCTGCAGGCAAGCCTTTGGGGTGCGCCACACTGCAGGGCCGGTGGGGAGCGGCTCCCAGTGTGGCTCAGGCCCCTCCTGCCTCCCCACGCCTTGCAGAGCACCCAGGCTGGGTCCCACTGGCGTGCCCGCCCCAGCTCCTTTGGGTCCCACTGCCCGTGGCTGCCCCAGTCTGGGTCCCACTGGCGTGCCCGCCCCAGCTCCTTTGGGTCCTGGGCCTCCATCTCGCTCACGGGTGGAGCAGGCAAGCTGACACCCACCGAGCACTGGAGGAGGCACCCACTTTCAAAGGACAGGACCCAGGAGTGTGGGATTTAAGGTCCATTTCATTAGACTCTAGATGGTCATGGGTGAAAAAGCCTCACACTGGGATGGTTCAGGTGGAGGGCTGGGGTTGAAAGGCCCTTAGGCAGGGGTGTGGAGGCCACAGCCATCTTACAGCCAGGCAGAGGGTGCCCAGCGTGACCCCCCCCCCAGCCCCTCACCCTGTCCCAGGCGATTCCAAGACCGATTCCAGGACCCGATGTGAGGAGAGGGACACCCAGGAAGGCCCAAAGACCACCCAGGCAGCCAGAGGGCGACAGGGGGCTATGATGCTATGATGGGGGTGGGGGTGGGTGCTGACGCCCTCCTGTCCCGCCCCACCCCTACCCCCACCACTGCTAAAGAGCCCTCCCGGACCCCCCTCTGGGGAGAGGGCAAGCGGAGACACACAGGGGGTACCCCCAGAGACCCCTGGTGCCAGCCCTATTTGAGTCAGAGACCGGACAGGACGAGAGACAGGAGGCCAGCAGAGCAGGACCGAGGGGGGAGGGGAGGAGAGCAGCCGAGTGGGGGAGGCAAGGGTGCGGAGAGCCGAGGACCGCGGAGAGGCGCCCGGAGCCCAGGGGGGACAGTGGGCAGCCGGGCTGGCGGGCTGGGCGGGCGTGCGCCCCCTGGGCCCCGCTCACCTGGCAGCGCTCACCTGGGCCGGCTCACCTGGCTGCGCTCACCTGGGCCGGCTCACGGGCCGCGGTCCCCGCGCCTGGCCGCCCGCACCCTCTTTGTCCCGCGGCTGAGCGCGTTCCGGCGGGCCGGGGGCGCCCCCTGCCGCCCCTGGAGGGTCGTGCTGCAGAGCGCGCTCAGCCCCGCGCGAGGGCGGCCCGCCGCCGCCTGGACCGTCCACTGCCGGCGGGTCAGTGGGGACCAGACACAGGACAGCGCGGCAGCCGCCGCGCCAGGACCCGGGCCAAGCCCCCGGCTCGTGGTGCGGACGCCGGGGCCGCCCGGGGCCGCGGCCGTGGGGCTGAGCGCAGCTGCGCGGACGGCGACCAGCACCTGGAGGAGCCAGCCGGACAGCTGAAGGACCGGAGGCACCCAGCTCCCGGCCCGCAGCCCCTCCCGGAGGAGCCCATGCCCAGCTTTGCCAAGTGTTCATATTTTTCTAAAGAAGCCAGAAAATTAGATTTCTATGGGAACGCCCCACAGTTCTGTAACGTTTCTAAAGAGCATGGGGGAGAGGTTTTGGCCCAGCTTGGAGTGAACTAAAGTGCCCTCCTCCTATTTCAACCAGCGCCCGCTGGCCCCTCCGTGGGTATTGCCCTTAAGATTTTTCATGGCTTAAAACATTTATTGAGAAAGGACCTCTGTGTCCCTGTTAGCGTCAGAAAGCTTGTGCCCTGCATGGTGAGAGCCAGGTCATGGCAGAGATAAAACGGGGCCAGACACGGAAAGCCTGTCCTTGCTCCGCATCACAGCCACTCCCCAGAACTGCTGACCCTGGGGAGTGGCCTCCGGGGGTCTGGGGGGCCCACCCCGCCCATGCTGCCCACTCTCAGCTCCGCCAGGGTGGGGGACCAGTGGGCGGGGCCTCCCTGAGATGCAAGTACAGAGGCTTCAGGGCCTGGCAGACAGGAAGCAGGAGACAGCGGGGACGGTGCCTGGACGAGGCCTCTGGCAGGGCCTCCATCCTCTTACGGCTTCCTTAGGGGCCCGCTGTGCAGCGCGGGGGCAGGGCTCCTCCGGACAGCCGTGGAGGAGAAGCAGGGGAGTCCGCGGGGAACACAGAGGCAGGGGATGGAAGAGGGAGCCGGGAGGGAGGAGGGTCTGGGGTCCTGTGCCCCACAGGCCCTGCCCACTTGGACCGAGATGGGCCTCCGCCTGCCCGGTGGCCCCACGTCCAGCCTGCTGACCACCTCCCCTGCGGATCAGCCTGGCAGGAGGGAGCAGGTGGCCAGGGTGCCAGTGTGAAGTGGGGCATCCTGCCTGGGGAGCCCAGGCAGAAACCGCGGAGGTAACCCGACTGGGTGAGGAGAGGCAGGCCATGGAGCAGCCACCCCAAGGAATATTAGGCCACCTATAAAAAAATTTAATTAACTCTCCACCAATAAGCTTAGAGAGATTGCTATACAGTATTGTCGAGTGAGAAAAGCAATTTGAAGTTAAGTAGGTATAATACGATCCATTTTCATAAAACAATGACCAAACCACACTGAGTGCGTACGTACAGCTGCGTCTGTCTGTGCAGGACTTTGCTGAAACAAAGGGAGGCACAGAAGGATGTGTGCTGGGCAGTTCCCCTGGGTTTTCTTCCCAGAAGTCTACTGTCGGGGAAGAGGGACTAGAGAAAAAAGGACGTGGAAAATAAAGACCGTCTTTTGAAAGAGGTATGACCACAGCCATGCGCGTCCCAGCATCACCCATCACCGTGGCTGGACTTGGGGGCATGGGTCTTGGCGGTTCCTGCCTCTCGTCCCCCGTGGCTGCTCCTGTCTGGATGACCCTCTCTCACTGCCAACCACACACACACACACACAGCTCACTCTCCACAGCCCCCATCTGGATGACCTGCTCTCACTGCCAACCATACACACACACACAGCCCACTCTCCACAGCCCCTATCTGGCAGCCCTGAGTGTCCTGAGAGAGAAGGACGCCCCCAGCATGGCCCCCTGCCACCCCCGAAGCCTCGGCCCTGCCCACAGCACATGGCCTGTGTCCCCGGCCTCTGAGTCCCCTCAACCCTGAGCCTTGCACCAGTCAGACGTTTGCTGTGTTCCAGTCATAGGTCTAAGCACTTGGCATTTATTAAAAGCATGTAATCCTCACAACAACCCTATAAAAGTGGATAATGTGAATAAATTCAGTTATATTTTGCAGGTAGGAAAACAGAAGCACAGGAAGGGGCTGCTTTGCCTTTTAAAGTTGCGCCACAAGCTGGTGGCCTGAATGGCCCCCGAGCCAGCACTCTCGAGCCTCTGCACTGACCCCCACTCTGCGTAGCCTCAGTCCTCCCTTGGCTGAATCCTGATGGCTGCTAGATCTCAAGTGAGATCTCACGTCCTCCAGGAAGCCTTCTTGACCCCCGAGTCTGGGTGGACCAGTCATTCCTCCATTGTAGCAGGCCTCGTCCTGCTCTGGGGCCGCAGAATGTCCACTGTGGCCCGTGACTCACAACAGGCAGGGGCCTTCGTTGACTCTTCTGAAGACAGGTCCTGAGTGCTTGGTACAGGGAAGGCCTGCGTGAGGGGCTGAGTCAGTTATGTACTGGATGAAGGAATGAGTGTCAGCACCTGAGCCAGGCTGCGTGGCCCACATGTGGGGTGGGGAGGGGAGGCCTGGGGAGGCCGTTCAGCACCGTGGACAGCTCCTCGGTGCCCGTGCTGGGCTGGGGTCTCTGCCTCTGGGTCTCTGATCTCAGGGAGGCCCTGAGACCCAGCTTGGGCAGGACTGTCCAGGCACAGAGGGTCAGCTGGTTTGCCTGAGCACACAGGTCGAGGCCAGGGTTCGGGGGAGTCTGAGGGCTGGAATAAGCACCTCCCCAGGTAGAGGGGCGCCCCCACCCCAGGGTCCCAGCCTTAGTCACACCCCATCTCATACTTACTTCCCAACCAATGCGAAGTTCTAAAAAAGTAGTTGGAGAGCCTATTGGAACCAACACCAGATCTGTGTGTTTTCTCAAATTATTGAACTAGAAAGAAATGAAAGCATCAAAATACTCTTTGTATCAGGCTTGAATGGAGCGGCTGCCTCCCTCAGCCCAGGCCTCTCCTGACGGGAATGATGAAGCGGCGGGGAGACAGCGGATTGAAAGGGAAGGCGGCTCAGCGGGGAGGCTCAGATTGCCTTCCCAGACCACAGGCGAGCTGGGAACCAGGAGAGCAGACAGCGAGATTGACAGGGGAGGGGAGGGGAGGGGGGAGGGGAAGGGGCCCTTGGTGGGGGGGCTGGGGCACAGAGCAGCGCTGTCCTCTGCCCGCAGTGGGGGATCCCACGCCCACACCGGCGGGGGCGGGCAGGCCAGAGCCCGCAGCCCGCGGTGGGGTAAGGACGCCAGGAGCCACGGCCCCAGGACCGGGCGGGGGCGCGGGGTGTGAGAGAGGAGGCGGCCGGCTCAGAAGACAGAAGCAGAGGGAACCCTCAGCCCTCGAGAGTCCCTGACAGCAGGGCTGGCCGGGGTCCCAGCCTTGGGACAGCCCCGGCCTCAGATGGACCAACCAGCTCGGTCACCCCGGGTCAGGAGCGCCCCTCAGGGGCGGAACCCTGTGGCTGGAGCGCCCCGCTCCCCAGCAGGTGCCACGGGCTGAGCACCCACCCCAGCGTATTCATCCCACACCCTCCTCCCGCCTCACCGGTCGCCTCTCCAGATGCACCCCCCCAAACCCCCGCCCCATCGCCAGCCCTGGCCTGAACATGCCTCCAGCTGAGCCCTAGAGGGACCCGGGGTCTGACCCCCGCACCCTGGGACTTGCCCTCTGCCTGGTGTTGTAGACGCCCCTCCGGGTTCTAGTGCGTTTCGTCCTGAGAACCACCCCGTGCCACAAGTGGGGAACTGAGGAAGGGGGCGGGCACAGAGCTTGCAAGAGGCCAGATCCCCCCACTCTGCTCTCAACACCCTCCTGCCCCTGGTGATGTGTGAGCGTGTGACCGTGAGTGTCCAGGGGGCCCATCCCCCTGGAGGGAGGGATGGGGAAGGGTGTCCCCTCTCCTGCAGGGAGCCCTCTCGGCCCCAGGAAGGAAGGCACTGGGGGTCCCCAAAGTCTGACGGCACCACCAGAGTGCACGGCAGCCTCGCACAAGAGCTGATTCCCTCGGTTGTAATGACTGGAGGAGCTGCTGGCTTCTGACTGAAGCATAATTACCGGGAGACCTCCGTGAAGTAATCCACCAGATAATTACATGGTGGCGGTGGGGGTGCGTCCTGCTCTGGAGGTAGAAAGGCAGCGTTTAATTTCGAGGGGCACACCTAATCCTGTAATTACTCAGTATAGTCCCAGGCTCGCGCCCACCTGCCTCCCCGGGTCGGCTGGACCTGCAGAACCACAGCCGGTAAGACCTCTTCCCAACGTGGAATCAATCAGGGGTGCGGGGCGGGGTGCTGGGGGTGACACTGGGGCCTCCCCGAGCGTCTGCGGGGGAACTACCCTGGGAGCCATGGGTACAGAGAAAAATAGGCAGGCTGGGAAGGAGAGCCTTCCTCCGCGTGCGAGAGGGAAGCCTCCAGGGCCCTGGGAGTCCGGAGTTCCAACAGCACTCATACGGCCGGGCGTTTCGCCCTGAGACCCGCTTTCTTTGTTCTGGGCGGGGGGTGGGGGGGCGCTGAGCCACGTGCACACACGTCTTATCACAAGTAGAGCTTCTAACAGACAACCCCAAGCAAAGGCTTTGAGAGCAAACCCCACAGCTCATCTCCTGTGGTCAGGCGGCTGCTCTGCTTGAGCTGGGACTCACCCACAGGACAGGTGACGCTGCCGGGGTCCCGGCCATGCGTGTCTGGTCCACCGCGGGCCAGCCCAGTCTGTCCCCGGGGCAGCTGGGCCGGGCAGGAGCCACGGTGGATGGTACAGGCCTCCTGAGACCTGGACGGGGAGCCAGAGCCCGGTCACCTGCGTCATGTCCACCGACCAGCGCGGGCCCAGCGGCCCCAGGGCGCCCCACGTGCCGGGAGCAGGGTGCAGAGGGGCGAGCCACGGTTCCTTGTCTGTGACCTCTCCAGCACGGCCTGCCTCCCGGGGTTACTGCAGGATTCACGGACCAGGCTCATAGGGTTCTCTGCACGTGCACGTGTTCAGGAAAGTGGAGGCGCCTTCCTGCTGCCCGACGCGCAGGCCGCGGCCTTCTCTCTGCGGAGGCAGACGCGGAGGAGGCCGGGCAGCCTGGATCTGGGGCGGAGTCAGGGGCAGGGCTAGCGTCTGCGCCCCTACCCAGCCTGCCTCTAGCTCCGCCGCTGTGTGACCAGCGGGTCACCCCCCTGAAGGCCCAGGTGTCTGCGCTGAAAAGTAGGGGTGACGGCCTCCACCGGGCAGCGCGGGGACGCCCGGAGAGACTGGCCCCGGCCCTGGCCACTGGCTGCTCCTCTTTCCGAGTTTTTAGTTTATTTTTGGCGGCACCGGTCTTCTCTGGTTGGGGAGCAGGAGCTGCTCCCTGCCTGCCGAGCCTGGGTTTCTCACGGCGCTGGCCCCGCTTCTTGCAGAGCTCGGGCTCTGGACTAGAACACAGGCTCCGCAGCTGCGCTGAGGCAGGTGGGATCTTCCTGGACCGGGGATCAAACCTGTGTCCCCCTCACTGGCAGGCAGAGCCTCGACCCCTGGGCCACCGGGGAGTCCTGCTGCGGCCTCTTCAGTCCTGGAAAATTTCTTTAGTGCCGCTTTCTGCAGGTTCCACAGGATACAGGAAAAATACTTCCCTTTCATTTCCCAAAGACGACATCATTCTACAATATGGAAATGCTTTCCTAAACCAGGTAGTTCCTCATGGAGATTCTGGTACATTCTATGCTCCACATCCCATCCTGCCCTCACCCCCTCCCCAGCCTCCATCTCCCCCTCCTTCTCCCCCTCCCCGCCCCCAGCCTCCGCCTCCCCGCCCCCAGCCTCCGTCTCCCCCTGGCCCCCATCCCCTGCCAGGCCCATTCCCCCCCCTTCCCCTCCCAGGTCCATCTCCCCCAGACATCTTACCCTGCCCCCCGCCCCTCCCCACCCATCCAGGCCCCGTCTCCCCTGTGAGGGGCCATCTCTCCTGTTTCCCTGACCTGCTCTCCGTCTTCAGCCCACTCTGCCTGACCCAGGTCTCTGGCATTGGGCCCCGAGGCCTGGGGTCCCTGACCCGCAGGGATGAGGGACCTAGCCATGCCGTGCCCTCCTCTCCTTGGGGACCTGCGGGGCTCAGACCCCCCAGCCTGCTCTGGCTTCAGCCTGGGCCCCCGCCCGCCCACTGCAGTCAGGCCTGACCGCTTCCCTCGGGCCACAGCCTCACATCAAACCCATGCTCATTAAGAGGCGCCATGTGTGCCAGGGTGACATCTTTATTCGTGCGCCCGGAGACTTCAAAGCCTTCAGGAGATCTCCTCAGTGGATTAGACATGAAAAATGTTGGAGATGAGACAAGCGAGAAAGCAGACGGCCGCTCCAGGCGTTAATTAGGCAGGGGGTGGGGGCGCCAGCCGAGGTTTGGGGCGCAGGGCAACCTTCTCAGGGCCAAGGAGTCCACCCTGCAGCTGGCTCGCTGTGGCCGCACCCCCGGGGCACCTGGAGGTCAGAACCTGCCCACCTGCCGGCCAGGCCTTTGTAGGTGGAACAAGGCTGGGCCCTCCAGGGAGACCACTCCATAGCCAGGGTCCCCCGCTGCCTGCAAGCAAGGACTGATTCCCAACCACGTGTGTCTGTGAGCCCATGGTGGTGAGGAGGAAGGGGGCTTGGGCCACCCCAGGAGCTCCAGGTGGCCAAGGAGGCTTGAGGCTGGGGGCCTGGGGGAAGGCAGGCCGTCCTCTGCTCACGGGTCCCCGCAGGGTGCCCCCAGGAGATGAAGCGGGACAGGGGCGCAGGGGTCTTCAGTGGGGCAGTGGGGTCATTCTGGGGACTTCCACGATGTGTGGCGGCCCTGGGGAGGAGCCAGGAGCCGCGGGCTGCAGTCCTGCTGGGAGACACAGACGTGAAGTGGGGGGGCCCAGAGGAGGTGGGGGAGGGGGCCTGCATGGGGCGGGGGCAAGCTGGGCCCCCAAGGGGAAGGCACAGAGGAGGAGCTGGCATAGTGCACGCTGAGCTCAGGCCGGGGGGGCCCAGGAGCCTTCCGGCTCTCTAGGTGAGATGCTGAGATGGGAGCCTCAGGCCCGGAGCCCGTGGGGGGCATCCTCCCAAGACGTGGGGTCGGGGGTAGGCCAGGCTGTCACCTGTGTCCTGTCCCCAGGGAGACTGTCTCAGGCCTTGGGGGCTCAGCGGCCACAGGGGACCCGGGTCCAGCCCTGGAGGACCCGTTGCTCCACCAGCTGAGGTGCTTACGGACCATCCTCCCGGCTTTGCGCGGCCCCCGCTCGTAGCCGGGGGACGGTGGACATCGGGCCAGGGGGCAGGCCTCTGGCGGTCCCCACCAATGTTCCCCAGAACATTTCCAAGGGGAGATGTCAGGGCAGAGGGCAGCTGAGAAGGGTCATTCCTCGGCCCTCAGGCCTGCGAGACAAGAAGAGAAGGCCGTCTAAACACGCCTCTCGCCACCAGGCAGGCCAGGCCAGTGGAGCTATTGATCGGCCCGTTTGGGGTGTCGGCTTTGATTATGTGTGTCGCCTGGGCGACCAGCCTCATCAAGGGGCAGCTTCAGGGTCTCCTGGCAGGGGGTGCTCGTCCAAGGCCCCTGCCTGGTGGGGGGCATGTGAGCTGTGTTACGTCTGAAAGTATCAAAGGAGAAAGAGGAGGAAGTCTTCAAGAATTATAGGCGCCCCAGCTGGAAGGGCCCTATAGCCACGCGCCCCCCACCCCGACCCGGGTGGGTGCCTGGACCCCAGATGGGGCCCTCGGCCTGCGAGCAGAGCAAGCCGGGGGCGGGGGGGTGGGGGCGGGAAAGCTCTGCAGAGACCTCTCCAGCTCAAACTGAGCTGCTTCCCTTTGTTCAGGCCCAGTGCCGTCTGTAATTAGAAAATAAATTACTTTGCCTCAAAGAAGCGCGCCTGGTCCTAGCAGCAGGATAAGGGGCTCAGAGGCGAGGAGCCGTCCACAGCCTGACAGGTGCAGAGCCGGCGCCTATCAGCCTGTCCAGGCGGCCGAGGCCCCAACGAGGTGAGGGGGCAGGGGTCCGGGGGGGTCAGGGGACAGCGGCTGGGCTCCCACTGACCCTCAGAATCAGCAGAATCCGGGAATCCTGGAGGAGATTCTGGGCCTCCTTGTCCCCTCCCCCTCTGCATGTGAGGTGCTGGCGTGGGCCCAGACGTCCTGAAGGGCAAGGCCCCCAACTGGGGCCGCCTGTGGCTATCGCCCCCCAGCCTGTCTACCTTCACCCACCCGCTCCGGCCACTCACCCCCGCCCCGGGCCTTTCCCCTGCCTTCCCGTCTGTGTGGAGACGTCCCTACACTGAGGCCTCTGCCTGGAAGTCTCTACTTTCGGGGTCCCTTGCCAAACACCCCTCCCTCCTGCTCCCTCCAGAGCCCGCGTCTTTGTCACTCGAAGACGGATGCTGGGACTTTTTTCCTGTGCTGTCCCTCCCGTCCCCCCAGACATGCTCAGCCCAGGGCTCCCAACTGCAGACCCAGGGTCCCCGGGGACAGCCCTAGCCTGCCTGGGGTTTACTTCCCTGGGTCTCCACCATCTTCCGGGCACCCCCAGCACTGGGAGGGTGAAGCGGGCACAGAGGGGCTCCTTGGAGGCACCTGGGGCCGGGCAGATGTTCCCCGAGGCAAGGGAGCCCGGGGGACGATCCGGCGGGAAGACGGTCTGTGGAGAGCCCCTGCGGGCCCACGGCAGAGACCCACACGCCCGGAGAGGGCACAGGCCCTCGCGCCTGGAGAGGGCACAGGCCCTCGTGCCCGAAGAGGGCAGAGACCCACCCGCCCGGAGAGGGCACAGGCCCACGCACCTGGTGAGGGGAGAGACCCACGCGCCCGGAGAGGGGAGAGACCCACGCACCTGGTGAGGGGAGAGACCCACGCGCCCAGAGAGGGCACAGGCCCATGCGCCCAGAGAGGGCAGAGACCCACCCGCCCGGAGAGGGCACAGGCCCACGCGCCCGGAGAGGGGAGAGACCCACGCGCCCGGAGAGGGGAGAGACCCACGCGCCCGGAGAGGGGACAGGCCCACGCGCCCGGAGAGGGGAGAGACCCATGCGCCCGGAGAGGGCAGAGACCCACCCGCCCAGAGAGGGCACAGGCCCACGCGCCCGGAGAGGGGACAGGCCCACGCGCCCGGAGAGGGGAGAGGCCGTGGACATGCTGGTGCCCCGTGTGCCCGCACACCCTCGGCCAGGTGGGAAGGTCCTGGGCTTGGGGACCTGTGGAGCCCCTGGCAGTTCCAGCCACCCCCCACCCCGGGAGGGGCACCCAGCCCAGCGAGCTTCAGTCCTGCCAGGCCTGTGTAGCATCCAGGGGGTTCAGACCCAGCACGTGACCTGGCTCACACATTCCTCACTGTGGCCTTCAAGTTGCCCACAAGGTGTTTCTGCGGGCGAGTGAGGGATCGACCCTGACGTGACCCCCAGGTCTGTAATGTTAGAGATGCCCCCCAGCTACTGTTGGAGGGCTGAGATCGCCGTGCAAAGCGACCCGAGGAGGAGGCACCCCCAAGGCCACTCGCCCCAGAGGTGACCACGTCCTGACGTCCAACAACCCAGAGGCTTTGTTCTGGCTTGGGACCTTGAGGCCTCTAGCGCGGGGACACCCAGCCTCCGGGGCCTGATGCCTGCTATGCGAGGTGGAGCTGAGGTCACGACGGTACAAATTAAGTGCACAGCAGATGCAACGTGCTCGAGTCATCCGCAAACCTCCCTCCTCCTGGGTCCGCGGAAAATCCTCCCCGAAACCCGGTCCCTGGCGCCCGAGAGGCTGGGGACAGCTGCCCCAGCACGTGCCTTTCTCTCCATCAGGGCCGACGTCGTGAGTTTGGGTCCGTGCCCTCAGTGGTCGGTTCTCGGGCGTGGCCCATCCAGGCTCCTGGGCACCTAAGGCGTTTCTGCTGTGCATGGCCCCGGGCATGGACCTGCCAGCTCGTGGGGCCAAGGGGAGTCTGCGTGGCGGGCGGCAGCTGTCAGCCACTCGGGGTGGGTGTGGGCTCACCGCTCCCACCCCCACAGCACCTGCGAGGGTGGGGGGAGCCCCTTGCGCCCCTGCGGGCTCTGCCCTGCATGCGGCCTGCAGGGGTGCATGAACACTCAGTGGACCCCACCTATTTTTCTCCGTACCTCCATGCTGACAGCTCAGGGTAGCCATTCACAAGTATTTGTTGCAAAAGGCAAGAAGGGGGTGGGGAGGGAGGAGAGACAGGGAGGAGCCCCGGAGGCCAGAGGATCCACCAGGCACCGGCCAGCCCCCAACGACTCCGCAGGCAAAGAGCAGAAAACCTGGGCACTCTGACAGCTCCTGCTGGGATGGATGAGCCCCTGGAGGCTCGGCAGGAGGTGGACACCTCCGGGCCAGCGCAGCCTCGCGGGAAAGCAGAGTATGGAGGACAGAGATGCGCCCCAGGACTGCCTGTCTCAGGCTGGGAGACGGGCCGGGGGCTGCCTGGGGAGGTCACTTGGAGGGCCGGGAGATGCGGGGCGGGGGGCTGGCTGACCCCTGCCCCCACTTTCTTTGGGGGCACACGAGCTCTGAGAGGGGGGGACAGAAGATCAGAGGGACCGGGGAGCCAGGGGCCAAGGAGCCGCAGGGCCAAGGCTGGTGGGCGCATGTCTGGCGTCAGGAGGACAGAGTGCTGCCGGCGGCCAAGGCTGACAGAGCCATCATCCCAACACACATGCCGCTCGGTCATTAGCGTCTGCTCGCCTCTCTCCACCTGCTGCCTCAGGCCCTCTGCATGGCAGTTTGGCGTGCAGAGGTCCTTAGACCCACTTCAGAGACGGGTAGACTGAGGTGCAGGGAGGTCATCCCAGAGAGCGAAGGGTGGGAGCACCCAGCAGTCCCACCTGGACTCCCTGTTCTCGGACCCTCACAAAAAAGTGCAGTGGGCCCTGATGTTTCTCCTTTCCCTAACATTGTTTTAGATTTATTAGCTTTATCTCTGGCTGAGCTGCGTGTTTGTTGCTGCGCACTTTTCTCTCGTTGCGGAGATCGAGAACAGGGCTGCTCCTTCATGGACAGCGGCTTCTCACGGCAGTAGCTTCTCTTGTTGGGGTGCACGGGCTCCGGGCACACGGGCTCTGGGCACACGGGCCCGTAGTTGTGGCTCCATAGTTGTGCCCCACGGGCTCAGCTGCTCCGTGGCACGTGGAATCTTCCCTGATCAGGGATCAGACCCGTGTCCCTTGCATTGACCACTGGGCCAACAGGAAAGTCTTCTGACATTTTTTAATGTTAAAAATAAAGGGGGGGGGGATCTAGTTTGGGTAGACATTTTAATTCACTGATTCTCCTTTATGAAATATGAAATCAAAAAAAATAAGCATAGAGGATGCACTTATGAATGCTGTGGTCAGAGGAGAGCATTAATGCATAAACGTCTGCCATTTCAGCCAACAGGCAGAAGGTGCGGCTGAGCCGAGGGTCACAGAGGGTCCATAAAGCATCTTTAGAAGCTAACCTGGTAGTCAGGTGCAAATGTCAAAAGTGTCTGAACAGATCTCTTAAGACAAAAGTCCCGACCACAGTATAATAAAAGTAGAAGTAAACGCTTCCTAAAAATAGGAAATTGGAGATTTAAGACTACTGTCATCGGTAACATCTAGGTCAAGGAGAAAATCAAGCACAGAGCAGACGCCGTAGGAAACAATGGAAGCTCAGCCCCGTGACTCAGAGCCTCTGGGACCGCACCCCCGACCCGGAGGCTCCCCCACGACCGTCAACGCTTCTGCTGTCAGAGACCCGCTCACAACACAGAACACAACAGATGCGCTTTCCGCCTCAGATGCTTAAGGAGAGAACAAGCCCCAAGGAAGCAGGAGAAAGGAAATAATAAAGATAAAAGCAAATAAATAAATTACAGAACATAGAATCAGTGGCAGTGAATAAATACCAGACCTGGCTCTTTGAAAATAAACTAGTAAAAAAGAAAAACCTCCTACAAACCCAATCAAGGAAAATTCTGTGAAGTGCGGAGCCTTCCCACTTCAAATTCAGCGCTCGTTAATTCTTTAAGGGCGGTCAGATTATTAGACCAGGAAAAACACAGACTCCGCTAAGGCCATGGGGCGGGGAGGTTCCAGCTGACATACGCGGGACAGATGTCCGTCTGGGATGCCACCCATGAGACAGAAGACGTGAAGGTCCCAGCCTCCAGCCAGGGACACCCGATCCCTGGGAGGCATCCTGGAAGACTTCTGGGGGCTGTTGTCTGAGGTCCCGAGTGCTGGAGTGGATGGGTCCCTGCGGCCCTGAGCCCATTTCACAGGTGTGAATGGTGAGGTCAGCAAGCCAAGTGATGTGGAAGTCCCCAGCACTGGCCCCTCTGTGTCCCGGGAATGGCCTCCCATCCCACCCTCTCTATCGCTATTCTGAATTTCCCTCGTTCTCTTTTCTGGTGAATGTCTTTCCCACATTCCTTTCTTGTTTCTAAACAAGGAGGCCGAGGTCTCAGCAGGTCTGAGTGGGGCACACTCAACTCCAGTTGCTGAGTGAGGGCCCCGCGCCCACGTGCCTCTCTCAGAAAGCGAGTGGAGTGGTTGGTTTCATCATCACTTTGATGTGTGGACAAGGTGAGTTCACAGTGCACGTGACCACAAGGATCACGCCAAGTAGCCAAGTGCAGAGTGTCTTTCCTCAGCCAGATCTGTTGTGGGCTGTGTCCAGGCATAACCATCTGCGGCTTACACCTTCCTGGACCTGGGTGACCGTTTCCTCCCCACGTTAGGGAGGCTTCCATCTTTTCCCGTACGCGCCCAGGCCCTTTCTCTCCCTTCCTCCTCCTGACGCCCCTAACGCGAGCATCAGTGCCCGTGACGTTGTCCGAGGCCGTGCTCACTTCTTGTCTGCCCCCTCCCTTTGTCCCGCAGCAGTGACGTCCAATGTCTTCCATCCCTCTGTGTCCCGCCATCTCCTCTTGGTTCCTCCCAGGACTGTTTAATTTCAGTTTTCATGTCCGTGGTGTCTTCGCTTTGTTAGAAACTTCTGACTTTCCTCTGCGCAGTCTTTCTGCCCCGAGCCCCGGGCCATCCGCAGTCACCGCTCTGAACTCCCGCAGCGGGCGGCCCGTCCCGCGTCACTCCGGTCTGCTGCTGGGGTCTGTCCTGCTCCTGTCTGGGGCGTGCTCCTCTGCCGGCTCCTCCTGTCCGGGTTCCATTTGTTTTCCATCTCTCGGTTCCGTTTCTCGACCTGGGTGAGGTGGGAGTGTCCTGGGCGTCCCCTCTCCCCGAGCGATGACGGGGGCTCTGGCGGGCGGGTGGGTGGCCCGGCCCCGCCCTGTGTGGATGCTGCTGGTGAGCAGGGTCTGGTCACGCGGCGGCTGCTTCCAGAATCCTAGGGCCCCCGGCTGGTCCCGGCTCACTGGGGGCAGAGTCGGCCCAGGAGACTGGAGCTGGTCCTGGAGTGGGCGACCACTGGTGGGGGGTGCAGCTCCCAACAGTCAGGTGGGAGGCCTGGGGGACCCCGAAGCTTGCGTTGGCTGCTAGTGTGCAGGGCTGGGGCCCAGCTGGTCCCGGGGCTGGGGGGGCGTCTGGGTCTGCTCTGCTCTGGGTGGGCCAGGTCTGGGGGTAAAGGACTATGGCTTCCTCTGTCTCCCTCTGGTGGGTGAGGCTGGCCTAGTGGCCCCACAGGTGGACAGTGCTGCGTCCTGGCCGTCTGGTGGGCAGGGCCGTGTCCACCAAGGGGGTCTCAAGGCGGCCTGTCTGTTGCCGGCTGGGGCTGTGACCCCGCATTGGGGCTATGTGACTGAGTCTCCAGGCTCTGGGTCTGACAGGTCTGGATCTCAGCCCAGCGGCCGTGTTCACGGGGCCAGTGTGTGTCCAGGCGAGCCCCCGCCGCCCCGTCTCTCCAGGAGATGCTCCGCGGGCAGCAGGTAGGTCCGGCCCAGGCTCCTGCCCAGCTCGGCCTGCGTGAGGTTCTGTGCGGCCGTGTCAGCGTGAGTCTGTGGGTCTCTGCCTCACGCCTTCACAGCCAGATGCTCTGGGAGCCCCGGGATCACACCCCCGCATAGGGAGCAGGGTGGGCTCCCAGCGCTCACTCCCGGGGGAAGCTCTGCAGCGTCACCTCCCCCCAGGGTGTGGTTGCCCACGGGGGGTACAGAGCGGGGCTGTACCCCGGGTGCCATTCCTCTGGCCCCATCACGGTTCCTCGTGTGGTGGGAGAAGGGGCGGGAGGGGACAGGCAGGCCCCAGGTCTCGGTCGCATCCCTGGCCTCGGTTGCATCCCTGGCCTGGCTGCCTGGTGAGGGTCCCTGGCTTCAGGCAGGAAGGAACTCAGGCACGAGTTGAAGGAGAAACGAGCTCCCTGAGACTGGAGCCCTGCAGGGCACGGTGCTCAGGGCGTGTGAGCCGGGTGACGGCATGGCCAGACATAGCTGGGGCTGGGGGGCCAATTCCAGCTACTTAGGGGAGGGGCTGGCATTTCCAGGACTTGGGCCACCGGCCTCTGTCCTGGCCGCTGCAGGGCTGTCGTCCAGCTGACGTGTTACCCTGGGCGGGAAGGAGGTTCGAGGTTGGCTCTCCTGCCCTCTTGGGTCTGGTTGTCGGCTCTAACCACATCAGTCGCGTCCTGTTCATCTCGGTGGCTGAGTTTCTTTACTGGGCGTGGCTTGTGCCTTCCCTCCAGTTTCACACGGGTTTCACCCCCTCCCCTCCTGTTTCACCCCTCCCCTCCTGTTTCACCCCTCCCCTCCTGTTTCACCCCCTCCCCTCCTGTTTCACCCCCTCCCCTCCTGTTTCACCCCTCCCCTCCTGTTTCACCCCCTCCCCTCCTGTTTCACCCCCTCCCCTCCTGTTTCACCCCCTCCCCTCCTGTTTCACCCCCTCCCCTCCTGTTTCACCCCCTCCCCTCCTGTTTCACTCCTTCCTGCCTTTAGCGTGGACCGTCTTTTCTGCCGGTTCCGGCCTTCGACGATGGCTCTTCTGCGGAAGGCTGGGACTGTGGGGGGCCCCCGAGAGGGGCTGAGCCAGGCTCCCCGCAGTGCACACCGAGATTCCCGGTCACACGCCACTGTGAGCCGACCGTCTTGTGTATTTCACTTCTTTCTGTAGCTGAGTACTTTTTAGACGGGGATGCGAGGCTGGTGTCATGTCACTTACAACTTCCAGTGGATGAGAACCTGAATCAGGCTGGTTTAGGCAAAACATGGGGCTTTCCTGGTGGCTCCGACGGTAAAGAGTCTGCCTGCAGTGCGGGAGACCCGGGTTCGATCCCTAGGTCAGGAAGATCGCCTGAAGAAGGGAATGGCAACCCACTCCAGTATTCTTGCCTGGAGAATCCCATGGACAGAGGAGCCTGGCGGGCTACAGTCCATGAGGTCGCAAAGAGTCGGACACGATTGAGCAGCTTCACTCTCACTTAGGCAAAATAAAACAAGGGACTTCCTGGTGGTCCAGTGGCTAAGACTCTGTGTTCCCAATGCAGGGGGCCGAGGTTCAATCCCTGGTCAGGGAACTAGACCCCACATGCCACAGCTAAGAGTTTGCATGCTGCAACCGAATGTCTCATGCGCTGCAGCTAAGACCTGGTTCAGCTGAACAAAGAAATAAATACATATCAAACAAACAAACAGACAAGGGGGCCTCTCTCTTGGCTGGCTCCGGAGTCCCGGGGATGCAGCAAGTCTGCAATGGCCTGGCCAGTGCCTGTGGGTCTGCTTCCTGGAGAAGTGGCAGGGTCTGGGGACTGCGGGGTCTTTCTGCCCACACAGGGGACAGTGAAGCTGGTGAACACAGGCCGCATATGAGGCTGAGGAAGGCCTCCGTCTCCTGAACCCGTCCTCAGGATGCGGCCGGAAGGGCTCGGGTGTCGTGCGTGAGAGAGGGAGCCCTGATGTCTGAGTCCAGGTGCTGCCTGTTCAGACTTCTCTGTCCTTCCAGCTTTCTCCGCTTTACACGTTTTCATCAGAAAAAGTGGCAGGAGAGTGGCCAGCTACGTTTGGTTTTAAATGATAAGGGAATGATACAGATTTTGCTGGTAAGGGCGAGGTTTGTCTGCTTGAACCCGAGGCCCCTCCCCCTGCCTGGTGGGCGGGTGTCCCACTCGAGGGCTTCCTGCACCACTGTGCTGTCCCCGGGGTCTCAGGCGACAGGACAGGCCGTGTGGCCAGACCCTGGGGTCCCCAGCTCTTTGCACAGGGCTGGTCTCCAGATGAGGGAGGGGGCATCACAGCAGCTTGTCCCCAACAGCCGCCCATCGAGTGCACGGGAGCAAGAGGAGGCTTCGCAGGGTTGACCCAGGGGCTGGGGCCCGCACACACACCTGCACCCCTCGTCCTGCAAATGGGTCCTGCTTTGTAGCTCAGAAGTTGCCGAATGGGTTCACTGTGATAAACCTCACGGCAGGGGCTGGCTGCACAGGGAACATTTAGTGAAACATTTGCTGACCGAGCGATGGGGCTGGTGGGGAGGGGGGCAGGGGCCAGGAGGGCTCTGGGCTCCAGAGTTTGCAGCCTCGGTCGGTCGGAGGGCAGCAGCTGAGGTCAGAGCGCGAGTGTGGGCTCTGGCCCCAAGCCAGCTGGACAGGGCTGCCCCTGACGATGCTCTAAATTCTTTCCTTGCAAACAGCAGTCTCTCAAACTGGTTGGAGTCTTAAACACGGTGGGTCATCTCAAACACTGGAAAACCCACTTGACTCAAGGTGGGCCCAGGACTCTCGCTCCCGTCTCTCTCCCTGGGAGCCCCAACCCCCTGCCCCCTGAAACCTCTTGTCCTGAACTGGCGTGGCTTCATGACGTCTGCTGGCCCATGACGTGAGCTCCAGAGTATGGTCTCGGGTGCTCAGGAGTAAAGCATTTGCTAGTGGATGAGGGGCACCTGCCCTTTGCTTTCAGTGAAATTTCCAGCTTTTCGTTCTTTATGGTGTCTTTATAAGCATCTGCCGGTCAGTTACCTCTGATTCCTCGTCTCTGCACGAGGCCGTGTTTTGTGGACGAGCTGTCTTCCGCAGGCACGGTGGAGGAGAGCCAGGCTCTCGGCCATGGCTGGCCGAGTGAGCACCTGTCCGCACCCGGCAGGGTGATTGTCCCCTGGAGGTCTGGTCCCGTGGAGGGTCACCCGGCTGCGTGGCCAGGGGCTTGTTGCAGGTGTGCGGTCGTCCACCTGGGCCGCTGCTGAGGTCGGCTGGCTGCTCTCCGGCCGAGTACACAGAAGACAAAGGCTCTGTTCCTCGTCTACCGGGGGTCGGGCCTTACAGGTACAGCGTGGTTCTCCCTCAAACGCGAGCACTCTGTCAGCTGCTTCTGGCTCCCCCAGCCATGGCAGTCTCTCTGTATCCTCCCGCACTCCTGCTCAGACCGTATTGCTTTTTTCTGCTTCACCTATTTTTGTGATTTGATGTTTCAGCTAAATCCTCGTTCTGATCAAGCTGGAGTCTGATTTTCTTGCTGTTATGGAGAGATTTCAGTGAGACGGGTCTGTTTTCAGAAGTCTCCTTTGTATTTTTAAATTTTGTAACAATTTCGCTTTCAATCAATGTCATCCAATGCATGCATCATATTTGGGTACGGTGAGAAGACCCACACCTGGGTCTTGCAGGAAGCACAGCTTTCAAGGGAACGGTGTGGTTATTTGTGGAGACTGGGCGATGCTGCCTTATCCTGGAAGCCAGCATCGCTTCAGTGCCTGCCTGTTCCTATTTTCATGCTCTGGCAATCTGGCTTCCTAGTTGGAAAGCTCAAAACCCAACTTTAGTTGATTTATTCAGAAGCAGAGCTTGTTGAAAGCATCCTGGGGCAGCTCAGAGAATATTATAGGAAGGTCTGCAGGGTTGCTTTCAAGGCTGCCCCTCCGGACACCGCTTCAGAAGCCTGCTGCAGAGCCGGGGCCGCACCCCGAGTGCCCCCAAGCCCGGGCTCTGGGAGTCTGGGGGTCTGGGCTGTGTGCCGTTGCAGCTCTGAGCCGGGCTGGAAGGCGGGTGCTGTGGTCCCCGCTGCCTCCACGGGGCTGGCCAGTGGGCTCTGCCTCCTGGTCCAGGGGGTGCCCATTGGCTGGGATGGTGCTGGCTTCTGTCTCCTTGACCGTCTTGACTGTAGGCCACTCGCTGGGGTAGACGCCCTGGCTGGGGCCTCCCCTGCCCCCTGCCTTTAGCCTTCCTGTGTTGGCTTGGCCCCCTCAGTCCCTCCCGTCCCCCTCGATGACCCTCCAGGGAGGAAGAGCCCACAACCACCCCGACAGCCACCTCCTGCCCAGAGGCCACCCTATGGGGTAACTCCCCTGCCTTTTCTGACCTTTGACAGGTGTGGAGGCCCTGGAGCACCTGGCTGGTGGGGTTCACTCACAAGGGAAATCACAGCCTTCCAGGGGGACTGCAAGGGGAATGAGGTGACAGCCGGCAGGGATATGGGTCAGCTGAGCACATGCTGCCCAGAGGCTGGAGGAGTGTGCGGAACCTCAAGTTCGCTGGAGCACGTGCGGTGTCCCCTCGGGTGCTGTCTCCTGGTGCTCTGTCCTCCTGGGTGCTGTCTCCTGGTGCTCTGTCCTCCTGGGTGCTGTCTCCTGGTGCTCTGTTCCCCCGGGTGCTGTCTCCTGGTGCTAGGTCCCCTTGGGTGCTGTCTCCTGGTGCTGTGTCCCATCGAGTGCTGTCTCCTGGTGCCCTGTCCCCCCGGGTGCTGTCTCCTGGTGTTCTGTCCTCCTGGGTGCTGTCTCCTGGTGCTCTGTCCCCTCGGGTGCTGTCTCCTGGTGCTCTGTCCTCCTGGGTGCTGTCTCCTGGGGCTCTGTTCCCCCAGGTGCTGTCTCCTGGTGCTAGGTCCCCTCGGGTGCTGTCTCCTGGTGCTGTGTCCCTCGGGTGCTCATCTCCTGATGCTTTGTTCCCCCAGGTGCTGTCTCCTGGTGCTGTGTCCCATCGAGTGCTGTCTCCTGGTGCCCTGTCCCCCCAGGTGCTGTCTCCTGGTGCTCTGTTCCCCCAGGTGCTGTCTGCTGATGCTAGGTCCCCTCGGGTGCTGTCTCCTGGTGCTGTGTCCCATTGGGTGCTGTCTCCTGGTGCTGTGTCCCCCCAGGTGCTGTCTCCTGTTGCTCTATCCCCTCGGGTGCTGTCTCCTGGAGCTCTGTCCCCTTGGGTGCTCATCTTCCGATGCTTTATCCCCCTGGGTGCTCATCTCCTGGTGCTCTGTCCCATGGGGTGCTGTCTCCTGGTGCTCTGTCCCCTCAAGCGCTCATCTCCTGATGCTCTGTCCCATGGGGTGCTGTCTCCTGGTGCTGTGTCCCCTCGGGTGCCGTCTCCTGGTGCTCTGTCCTCTCAGGCACTCATCTCCCGATGCTTTATCCCCCCGGGTGCTCATCTCCTGGGGCTCTGTCCCCTCAGGTGCTCATCTCTGGATGCTCTGTCCTCCTGGATGCTCATCTCCTGATGCTTTGTTCCCTGGGGTGCTGTCTCCTGGTGCTCTGTCCCCCCGGGTGCTCATCTCCTGATGCTTTGTTCCCCAGGGTGCTGTCTCCTCATGTTCTGTCCCCTCGGGTGCTGTCTCCTGATGTCTCTCCCCTGTCCCTCTGGGACAGTGCTCTGATGCCACCCTGGGGAGGTGGTGACAGTGCTGATCGCCGGGGGAGAGGGGCACCCGGCCCCCAGCATGCACACAGAGGCCCCCACCTGCACCAACACCCCACTCTGCCTCCTGCCCTGCCCTGCCCTGCATGCTTGGGAACCCACTCTCTGCTTTTCTGGATAGATTCCAACTGGATGTTCAATGTGAAATAAAAATTAAAGTAAGAAGAAGCCTAAGATGGTCCCAGTTTGGTTAGAAAATCCATCTGTCCCTGCCTAGGGAAAGCTATTGGGAGGCAATATACATGTTCACGGTGGTTCTCTCTGGCAGGGGGTGCAAGCGGCTTAAGTTTCTCTTTGTTTTTCCCAGTTTCCTAGATTTTCTACAGTTTTGTAGAACATGTACTACTTTTATAATGGGGAAAAACAGTAAAAGAATAAATTTTTAAACAACAAAAAGTTTAAAAGTATCAACATCTGAAAATAGAGGCTTGCATCGCCAGTAAATTAAGGCACACTTGGTTCCTTGATGAAAGAACATTTCAGGTTTCAAAGGGCCTCACAGTTCTGTGAACAAAAGAGGCATGCGATAAATATTTGCTGAGACAATTAATAAATGAGTTCTCTCCGGGGTTTCCTGAAGCGCAGACTCCCCAGTGCATCTTAAATGAAACCAATTTACAGAACGTGATTGTCCCTCCCCACCACGCGCGCTGCTGGAAGGAGAAGACGGGATGTGGCTGGATGCTGGGTTCCTGCTCTGCCCCAGGGTTCAGTCGTGGACCCCCCAACACCCCCCAGCTCCGTTTCCTTATCAAAAGAGGGGGAATCGCAGCCACCTGCCAGCCGGGTGCTTTCCTGCTTGTGAAGAGTCCACCGTGGCTCAGAATGTCACAGTTATGAGTCTGCAGAGACCCAGGGAGTAAAAACAGTCGCTTCTTTGCGAGCCGTGAACACACAGAAGATTGCACCGGCCAGAAACGCGCGTCAGGGGGTCATCGCAGGCACTGCCGGGGCAGAAAGCCCGACCCCGCCTCTCCGCTCCTGCCCTGAGCGCGCTCCGACTCTCAGGCTGACCACGGCCCCCTTCCTGCGCAGTTTCATCCTGTCAACGCCGCATCACCAGAACATGGTTGTTTACTTTGCCTGTTTTTCGTTTGTGTTTTTTAAATAACTGTGTTAGTTTCAGGTGTACAGCAAGCGGCTCAGCCATGCACATACATTTATGCATCCTTTTCCACATTTTTTCCATATGGATTATTACAGAGTATTGAAAGGCATCCCCTGTGCTATTCAGCAGGTCCTTGTTATAATAGACGTCTGTTTTCACTGTTGCCTGTTTTTACCTTTTTAATATTATTTCCTTACTTGGTCTGGGTTGCGTCTTGGTTGCAGGAACTTTAGTTTCGGCGTGTTTAGCCCTACTGTGGCGTCCAGTTCCCTCACCAGGGGTTGAACCCGGGCCCCGTATTGGGAGTGCTGAGTCTCAACCACTGGACTAAGAGAAGTCCCGATTTCTGCCTGCTTGTTCTTTTTAAAACTAGACCGGAATCACAGTTTGTCTCCTTTTTTCTTCGGCATTCTTGCTCAGCATCTTTCGCGAGATGCATCCGCACCGTTATGCACTTGCGGTTTGTTCACTGTGCCCTGGTGTTTGGCTGGGTCGGTGCCCCTCGGCTCACATCTGTTACCCTGTTGATGGACAGGTGGGCTGTTTCCAGTTGGGGCTTTGTTGTGGGGTGGGGGGAGCCCGGGACCCACTGACCTTCAGCTCTGCCTTCACACCCCCGCATCTCTTGAGCAGGAATCTGACCCCCCACCGTCCTTGCAGCCTGGAGTTGTTGTTGTGGTTCTGTTTGTTTTGAATTTTTATTGTAAAGTATGCATAACACCTCCCTGCCAGGCCAAGCGCTGGAGCCTCGTGGCGGGGGCAGGGCGGCCAAAGCCAGAGGTGCCCACTGGGACATCGGGCCATGGGGTCCGAGCTGCAGGCCATTTCCCACGCTGGTGTTGCCCTTCCAGGGGAACAAGCGCTGCCTTTCCACGGCACTTACCGTGTGCAGGTGCCGATCTGCCTGCTTTGCTGGCCTTGGCTCAGTAACACCGAGAATGGCTGAGGAGCGCACCCGTGTGACCCCCATTTTATAGGAGACGAAACTGAGCACAGAGAAGCTGAGACATTTGCCCAAAGTCACACAGATGGTGAGGAAAGGAGCATGATGGGACCCCGTCCTTCGTCTTGACCCGTCCGTCCCGTGCGCCCAGGCTCCCTCCTGCTAGGTGTGGCCAGTGGGGCGTGCGGGGGCGGGGGCTGTGGGTGGGCGGGGCTATGGGGTGTCCTCTCCTGTCATTGGTGCTGTGGGGTGGGCGGGGCTGTGGGTGGGCGGGGCTGTGGGGGTGTCCTCTCCTGTCATTGGTGCTGTGGGGGTGGGCGGGGCTGTGGGGTGTCCCCTCCTGTCATTGGTGCTGTGGGGGTGGGCGGGGCTGTGGGTGAGCGGGGCTGTGGGGTGTCCCCTCCGGCCGTCGGCCCTTTGCCAGTGGCCACGACACCCTGCACCGCCGAGCTCCAGGTCTCGTGGGGTCTCTTTGGGGCACGCGTCCTGTCGTCTGATCACCCCACAGCCAGCCCTTCCTTCCAGTCCCTTCTGGGTGAGGCAGGTTAAGTGCTCGCGGGTGGCCGGGCACGGGGGAGACTGGCTTGGCGAAGGGACAAGGGTGATATCTGAGAAGCGGCCCGAGGCCCCCAGGTGCAGGCGGCGGTGAGGGGTGGGGGAGCTGATGAGGGGAGAGCGCCCAGAGATGCAAAGCCCTGGGGCGGGCTGTTCTTGGACGATCAAGGCAGAACTTGGCCACCAGCAAGGGGCGAGGGCGAGGGGAGGGTGGCGGGCTGGGGTCTTGGGGGTTCATACCCTACAGAGCCCCGTCGGCTGCTAGATGTGCTCTGGGGTTCGTGCATGAGATAGAGGTGGGACCTCGAGCAGATGGCTGCCTGCTGTGCTTGTTGAGGGCTCCGTTCAGCTGTTGTCTGCAGAGCAAGAGTGGATGTGAAGGCCACCGGGGGCTGGGCAAGGGGCCCCAGAGTCGATGGTGGCGGGCACCGGGGTGGCATCAGCGGGGCTGGAGGACTCAGGCCGGATTCTGCACAGACTTTGAAAACGGGGCCGACAAGACTTATGATTGCGGCAACAGAGGTCAAAATGGAGAAGGGAGCCTGTCTACTGACCGGGGGACGGCGGGAGGAGGAACTGGTTTTGGGAAGAGGGTCGGGAGGAGCGTGTCCTCCAGCTTGCTTGGGCCTTGTCCTGGGTCCTGAGTGGAGACACCAAGGTGAGTCAGGAGTCCTGGAGAATCCAGCTGGAGGCAGGCCGGTCAGTGCAGAGGTGATATTTAAAACAGCAAACAGGTACTTTCCTGCCGGTCCTGTGGCTAAGACTCTGAACTCCCCATGGAGGGGCCCGCACTCCATCCTTGGTCAGGGAACTAAGACTCAGCACAGCCAAATAAATAAATAGGCAAATAAATAAATATTTAAAAAAACTAAACAGCAGATAATATGGATACTTGTGGAGGTCCCCAGGCAGATTAGGGCTTCCTAGGTAAAGAATCTGCCTGCAATGCAGGAGACCTGGGTTTGATCCCTGGGTCAGGATGGCAACCCACTCCAGTATTCTCACCTGGAGAACCCCATGGACAGAGGAGCCTGGCCGGCTACAGTCCATGGGGTCGCAAAGAGTCAGACACAACTGAGCGACTTTCTCTTCACTTCACTTCCAGGCAGGCTGACTGCGTGCTCATCTGTAGCAGGAGGGGGCCCCAGGCTGGTCAGGAAATGGAGAAAGGTCGGTCTGGGAGACTTGGTCTTTGACCCTCCCTTGTGGGTTCTGCCCGCCTGGAGCTTGGCCCATGTCCCGCGTCTGCACAGTTGCCCTCTGGTGTCTCACTGCCCGTGTGCCTTGCTGGGCATCCCAGGCCGCCATGCTCCAGCTCCAGGGACTGGACCATTGTTGCTCAGCTCCGTGCTGAAGCCCCCTACCCCTCGGTGTGACCAGGAGGGTCAATGGCAGGAAACCCTGGGATGCTCTTGGAAATGTCCGGAAGGAACAGTCACTGCCGCATAAAACAAGAGCACATAGGAGATACAAGAGCGCAACAAAGACCGAGCCGGACACGCAGAGGGAGCGCGGCTGGCCCCGGATGGAGTGCCCGCTCCCGTGACTCGCCCTCGTCCCCCAGCACGCGTCTTCTGGGCGGGCTCCCTTGTGCTGAATTAAGTCTCACCCCGATGTCCCTGCATGGCTCCTCACTGGTTGCACGTTTCTGGCGGCTGTTCGCTTTGCTCCCCTGTGGTCTTTGAATGGGCGCAGAGTTCCAGCAGGGAGACTCAAATGGACTGAGCTCTCTCCCTCACGGTCTCCGCAGGCTTGCTCACAGTGCCTTGCCTCCTGGTCCTCAGGTTCCTACAGTCCGATGTTGTCACACGGGGAGCAAGGCTCATCCCAGTCACTTTCTAGCTTCGCCCCAGGGCGTGGTTCTTCATCTAAAATGCCCTGCATGAGTCTCAAAGAGATACTCACACACCCAAGTTCCCCACAGCGTTATTCACAACCGCTAAAAGGTGAAACAACTCGAGTGTCTGACCACAGTTCAGTTCAGTTCAGTCCCTCAGTCGTGTCCGACCCTTTGCAACCCTGTGGACTGCAGCACGCCAGGCCTCCCTGTTCATCACCAACTCCCAGGGCTTACTGAAACTCATGTCCATCAAGTCAGCGATGCCATCCAACCATCTCATCCTCTGTCGTCCCCTTCTCCTCCTGCCTTCAATCTCTCCCAGCATCAGGGTCTTTTCCAGTGAGTCAGTTCTTCCCATCAGGCGGCCAAAGGATTGGAGTTTCAGCTTCAGCATCAGTCCTTCCAATGAATATTCAGGACTGATCTCCTTTAGGATGGACTAGCTGGATCTCCTTGCAGTCCAAGGCACTCTCAAGAGTCTTCTCCAACACCACAGTTCAAAAGCATCAATTTTTCAGTGCTCAGCTTTCTTTATCCACAGGTGATGGGTGAACACAGTGTGGCCCATTCACGTGGTGAACTGTGACTCGGCCTTTGAAGAGAGAGCACTTGGACACCTGCTACCACATGGATGAGCCCTGAGAGCAGTATGGCCAGTGAAGTAAGCCTGTCACGTGGGGCACTGGACTGGTTAGATGCAGATTTTATGTTCCACGTATTCTATCACAAATAACAAATAAAAGCACTTTTGGGGGGCAGTAACATGTGGGATCCTTGCTCCTTGACCAGAGATCAAACCCACACCCCCTGCCTTGGAAGCACAGAGTCTTAGCCACTGAACTGCCAAGGAAGCCTCATAAATAAAAAGAAAAATTTAAGTATTTGATATCTTGTGTGCTTCCCGGTGACTCAGCAGTGCAGAATCTCCTGGCAATGCAGCTGACTCCAGTTCACTTCCTGGGTCCAGAAGATTCCCCTGCAGGAGGAAGTGTCAACCCACTCATTTTCTTGCCTGGAGAATCCCATGGACAGAGGAGCCTGGCGGGCTACAGCCCACGTGGTTGCAAAGAGTCCGACGTGACTGACCGACTAAACCGCCGCCGTGCCCTCACTGAAGCTCATTTATTTCACGCAAGCAAGGTTTCCGAACCTGCATGGTTGCCTTGAAAAAAACTTTCATTGCCCTTCATGACTGACCCCGGGTCCCCTGGGGCTGGTTTACGATCCGACGACCTGGCCGGTGTCCCGATGACTTCGCCCTCCAGTGATGACAAGATCTCGCGGGACGGCTGTCCCCGAGGCTCACGGCCAGCGGCGGCGCCAGGACCAGCTGGGGCTGCCCAGTCCCTGCAGCCCGGCCCTGCGCCCGCCGTGGTGCACACCCAGAATTCCGGAGGTCCTCTCCCGGGCTGTGGCGGGAGGCCGAGGACCCGGGGTGCTGGGGGGCTGCCTGAGTCCCCTTCCGCGCCACCTCCCAGGCGCCGTCCATGCTTCATAACAAGGTCTCTACCACTTAGCACATTACTGTGTGCAGCGTTCTGTGCCACTGGGCAGCCTGCTGCGTCCCTAACGGTCACCTGGCACCTATTGCCCGAATGCGGAACGGATGATTTAATCACGTTTTCCTCCAGATTGTGCTTCTTTCTAACTTTTTGCTTTTATAATTGCCCCGATAGGGAACACACTTGTAGCTAAATCTTTATTCACTTACTTATTACCTTGGAAGAAATTACTGGAACTCGAATTGTTGGTTCAAAAGGTGCGCACGTTTTAAAGGCTTCTGATGCATTCTGCCAAATTGCCCTCCCAGAAACGTTCCGCACACGTGCGCTCAGAGCAGCAGGTCTGCGAGCCCTGTCCCCCTGCACACCCCGACTCGGAGCCTCTGCTCTTTGTTCCCTTCGTCTCTTGCCAACCGCACGGCTTTTTAAAAAGCGTCTTATGGTCGTTTCCATTTGCATGCCTGTGATCGCTGGCGGTGCCGCGCTCGTCACGTGTTTATTAGGCGCCTGTGGCAACGCTTTGTCCACGGCCTTTGCCGGTCTCTCGCCGAAGCGCCCATCATCCCCTTAATGATTTATAAAAGCGCCAAGTGTGCCTGCTCTCCTGACGGGGGCCCAGCTGCGTGGCCCCCTCCCTGGTTGCCATGCAGATGCGCCCGTGGCGGGACCAGTCTCCATGGCCACAGATGCCCAGGTCTCAGCGAGGAGCGGAGTGGGGGGAGCGTTGCCATGGCGATGCTACCCAAGCAGGCCTGGCACCCCTCCCGCTCGGTGCGCGGCTTTCCTGGCCAGCCCAGGCAGAGGCTTTGCAGGCTGCGGGGGCGGGGGGAGGTGGGGGAGCCCCAGGGAAGTGTCCTGTGTGCACCAAGGCAGGGCTGGTTGCAGGGGGCCAGGCCACCCAGCCTCCAGGAGTCCACTGTTTAGATTATTTATCCATGAACATAAAGATGCGTGACAGACAGGAAGCTTCCTGTAGCAAAGCTTGACGAGCATGCATGCCCCATGGCCAGACGGTCTGCGATGCAGAGTGTGGGTGCTGCGTCAATAATATCGGAATCACCTTGCCATCGTGTACTAATACTGGAATTGCCTTGCTATCGGCACAGTTACGGCACACTTCTGCGTGAAGCGCCTTCTTGTTAGCAACTTGTTAACCGTGTAAAACATAGACCGCTGCTTTAAACCCTTGTGGTGTTCTCATGCCTTGTTGGAGGTGGGGGCTGGGGGCTGAGTCCCTGGGCATTGTCCTTGGGGATCCGTGGCAGTGGCATTGTCCAAGGTCGTGTCGTTTCCCCCTGGTCTGATCTTTACACGCTGCTTGGACTTTGACATGTATGTAGGTCCTGTGGACCCACAGCAGCCCTCACTTGGAGTGAGCACTCACTGCGCCTGGGTGAGGCGGGTATGCAGCGGGAACAAGAGCTGCACTCATCGTATTTATTAGAAGACGAAAAAGAAGCTGTTCATTGTCCCCAGTATCCATTCCCAACCCCTCTCACATGGAAACAGAACTAACTCTATAGACTTTCAGCTGGTACAGGGTCTCCAGAATAAAGGCTGTATTTCCCAGCATTCCTGGCAGCCAGGGATGGCTGCATGCATAAATGCCGCCCAGTGAAGTGTAAGCAGAAATGACCTGCAACTCTGAATGTGTGTTCTTAAAAAGAGTCATGCTTTCCACACCCCACTGGCTGGAACGCAGATGTCACGGCTGGAGCTAGAGCAGCCGCCCTGGGCCGATAGTGAGCCACTGCAGGTCATCACGTGTGCCTGGAGTTGCACGCTCGCTGGCTGTGCCGCAGCAAACCTCTTACCTCCTGGCACCGCCCTGTTTGTGTGTGTGGAAGGAGAATGGGATCCTCAGTGAGCCCATGTCAGACACAGTCTCACTTTATCTGACAGTTCTGTCGTGGAGGGGAAAGGAATCCCTTAAAACTACAGAGCGTGGACCTTGGGAAGTTCTCAATTCTAAACTGGTTTCCCAGGAGGCCCAGTGGTGAAGAACCCGCCTGCCAGTGGAGGAGGCACGCGTTTGATCCCTGGACCGGGAAAGTGCCCTGGAGAAGGGGATGACCTGCCCCAGTGCTCCTGCCTGGGAAACCCCGTGGACAGGGGACACCTGGGGGCCACAGTCCAGGGGCTCACAGAGTCAGACATGGCTTCATGACAGCAGTTCCCAGCTAACTGGTTACGAACGCATCGTGCTCTGCTCGCCTTGGGGCACAGTCTCCCTTCCCCCATGGTGGCCAAGTCCCCCTTCCTGGGGGCATCAGAGGCCACCTGGGCATGGAGGCTTTCACCAGCACAGTCCACCAAGCATGAGCGCCTGCCCAGCTCTGTGGAGGAAGCCAGGGGGACGGTGATGAGGCCCGCCTGGCAGGGACCATGTCACTGAAGACCTGGTGGGGGCCCAGAACACTCACACCCCCCAGCAGTAATGAGAACCCTCCGCCTGCAGCATCGGATGAGGGCTACCGGGCAACCTGTACCCCCGCCCCCACCAGGCAGTGATGAGATGCTGCCCCTTCCCCCATCAGAACAGCGGCACAGGACGCCAGCTAAGACGGAGGTTTAAATAAGGCCCAAAATCTCATACCCTGAGTCCCCCAAAGTCCAGGCTTCAGTTGCAAATCCCTTTTCATACCAAGATCCAGGAAGATCTCAAGCTGAATGAGAAACAGTGACCAAGAGAAGCCACCTGCAGTGGACACAGACATCAGCGCTGTTTGCCAGCCATGCTCAGGCGGCCGTCACAAAACTCCTTAAGCAATGAAGATGACTGAAGCAAATGGAAACGTGGAAAGTCTCCGAAAAGAAACCAAAGCTTAAAGAAGGACCGAATGGAGACTTTGGAAAATACAGTAACCAAAATGTAAACCTCTACAAGTGGGCTCAGCGCCAAAACGGAGGGGACCTCAGAGATGAAGCGATAAAAACTACTCAATCTGAACGAGAGAGAAAAAGGAGACTTAGACAAATGAGCAGGGCCTCCTTTCGACCCCTTGAACTGTAGCCCACCAGGCTCCTCTGTGCATGGGACTCTCCAGGAAGGAACACTGGAGCGGGCTGCCGTTTCCTTCTGCAGGGGATCTTCCCAACCGAGCGGTCGAACTCGGGTCTCCTGTATTGCAGGCAGGCTCTTTACCGTCTGAGACACTGTAAAGGACCCAAGAAACTTAAAAAAAAAAAAAAAAAAAGAGATCAGAATCCAGGAAGGAAAGAAAAGATGAGAGGGACTGGAAAAGTTTTCAGAGAAAAGCTTCTCAAATTTGGCAAACGACCAAACTCTACAGATTTAGGAAGCTGAGACATACCCTAAAAGAGTTAACCGAAAGAAATCTATGCTGGATGTATAGCATATTAAACCTTCTGAAAATGGAAGACGAAGTCTTGAAAGCAGGAAGAGAAATGGCATCTTAGGTATTAAGAGAAACACAGTTTGATTGACAGCAGATTTCTCATCAGAAGCCACGGAGACCAGCAGGAAGTGGCGAACATTTCTCAAGCACTGAAAGAAATGTCAGCCTGGAATCTCATATCCAGTGACAATATCCTTCAGGAATGAAAAAGAAATCAAGACATTCTCAGACGGAAGAAAACTGAGGGTTTGTCACCGTCGCCATCAGACCTACCCTAAAGGAATTATTACAGGAAGCGCCCTAAACAAAAATAAAATGGCGAAAGCAGGAAGCTTGGCGCATCAAGAACACAAAGTGAACAGGACACAGGTCAGCACAGCCGCATCTCCTGAAACCTCCCAAAGCTTCTTTGACAATTGAGCAAGCGTTGTACCGCTGTCTGATGCGATGCTCAGTGCATGTAGAGGGGATGTTTAAGACGATCACCTTATAAACGGGGAGTGGACAGACGGACTCATGTCGCTGTACTTCAGTCCAGCTGATAAAATGTCAAATCGATAAACTGTGATGTTGTGTAATTATCATGTGCACCGGAACAGCAGTAAAATGCGGAGAGACGCAGTCAAAGGCCCTATACATAAATCGACACAACACAAGACAAGCTCATCCCGGTGGCCGCTTCTGGCCACGCTGGGTCTCCGCTGCGGCTTGGCCTTTGCTCCGGTTGTGGCGGGTGTGGCTGCTCTTGCTGTGGGGCGCGGGGTCTCAGGCTTCAGCAGTTGGGCTTGCGGGCTCAGTAGCTGTGGCCCCCAGGCTCGAGAGCACAGGCTCAGCAGCCGCGGTGCACAGGCTTAGCTGCCCCACAGCACATGGGATCTTCTGGACCAGGGGTCACACCCGGGTCTCCTGCGTGGCAGCCGGATTCTTTACCTCGGAGACACCAAGGCAGCCCACAGCTCTTCAAGGCTCAGGTGGCAGACAAGAAGACAGGAAGAAGAAAACAGAAATTAAGAACAGCAGGAACAAAGAAGACAGGAAAATTAAACAGCAGACTTAACCCTAACGCGTCAAAAATCAGGTTAAATCTAAACAGTCTAGCACATCGACTAAAAGGCGGAGACCGACCGTGGGGGATAAACAGCCCGCTGAGTGCCGCCTGCTCACTCCATCTCTACTGACGCCCACTCAGTGAGACTCACGGCAGGGGACGCAGAAGGCGACGACGCCCGGTGCTGGCGTGGACGCGGCACAGCAGGCAGGCTCCCCTGCCGCGGCAGACAGGCGGCGGCTTCAACCAGACGTGACCCTACGACCCGGGGCTCGTGTTCCTGGGCGCTCACGCCCGAGAAGCCGTGGCTTCCGTCCACACCAAACGCTGCACGCAGTCGCTCGTAGCCAGTGTTTCTAACAGTCAAAAACTGCAAGCGACCCGGACATCTGGTCCAGGCGACGGGCTCAGCGGCCTGTGTCCCAGCACCAGCTCGAGCGGGTCTCAAGGGCATTGCGCCGACCGAGAAGGCCACACGCCAGGGATCCCACTTACAAGAACCCCCCCGTTTTGAGGTGCAGCTTGTGGGGTGTTTGTTCTGCCCGCCGGGGATGGAACCCGAGCCCCCTGCGCTGGAAGCTCGGAGTCCTAACCACCAGACCGCCAGGGCGTTCTTGTAGGAGCGCCTTGAAGGGACGAAGCTGTGAGGTGGCTGCTGGGCCAGCGGTGGCGAGGGAGGGGGCGGCCTCTGCGGTGGGGACCGCTCTGCGTCTTGCTCGCGTGCTGGTGACACGCATGATCACCTGACGAGGGGCAGCAGCCTGGGGCCACGTCGCAGCGTGTCGGCACACAGCCTCGGCGGCCACAGGAGGTGCTGCCGCGGGGGCGGCCGGGGAAGGGCCGCTTTACATTCCTGGAGCCGCTTCCTTTAAACCCACCTCTGTGGCCGCTGCTGCTCACTCACCAAGTCGTGCCCAGCTCCCTGCGACCCCGCCACGCCAGGCTTCCCGGCCCCTCAGCATCTCCCGGACTCCGCCCAGACTCGTGTCCTTCGTCGGCGACGCCATCCAACCGTCTCAGCATCCTTCTTCTCCTTTTGCCTTCTGTCTTTCCCAGCATCAGGGTCTTTTCCAGTGTGTTCATTTCAGATTAAATTGCAAAACGGTTTTCTTCACTTTCCGTCTGTGTGTGTTGGTCAGGAGAGCCCAGAGCTTTGTGCTTCGGGTTAGAGACAGTGAACGGTTTGCTGTTTCTCCGATGTCCGTCTGTCCTGCTTCTGGGACGGGAGCCACACCCTGGAGCCTCAGGCCTGAGCGTCCTCCCCCAAACTCCCCAACTCCTGCCCAGAGCCCCTCGCCCAGCCTGGGAGGAGTTCCCTCTCACCGGACGGTGCTCGGGGCAGCACGGAGCCCCAGCATTGGCCCACAGTCACCTGTCGTGCCCTCACGCCTCCCCCTCCCACGCCCGCACGGAGCCTCCCGGGGGGGTGGGGGCCGGGCTGGGAGCAGGGCGCTTCCGTGAGCCCAGCCCTTGCCGGCCCGGGAGGAAGGGGGGGCGCGGGCCCTGTCCAGTGGCGTCTACTCCCCATCCCCATCCACTCCCCTCACCCCTGCACATCTCCGGCACAGCCCCTGTCTCACCCACCAAGCTGATGAGACGCTCCCTGCTGCATGATGGGAACTGGGGGTGGGGACAGTGGGGAGCAGGCCAGGGCCACTGGGCCCCGTGGCGGGGGCCCCCTGACCGTTCAGACACAAGCAGAGCCCACGAATCGCCCTCACACAGCCCACAGGCCCTGGGGACACCCTGACACCCTCAGCTGACACCCCAGATCCTCACAGACAGCCCTCCAGAATCACACCCACACCCATCACACCAAAACAATCACGTTCCCACACACACGCACACACCCACCCAGCACGCGGTGCAGACAGTCACGGGGCTGCCGCCACAGGCAAGTCAGCTTTGCACAAACACGCCCGGGGCACACCAGGCACCCGGAGCTGCTCACACAGGCACCCGGGGGTTGGGGCGGGTGCAGGGGGCTTCCATGCTGCCCGGCCTGGGGCTGAGACCGAAGGGACACCCAGAGAGGTGGCCACCAGCCCTGTCCACTCTGCCCCCCACACCCCCACCCCGATCTCACACAGCCTTCACCTGCAGGGCCACCCTCTGCCTGAGCACAGGGCCTGCCCCTGCGAACCCTCAGGAGTGGAGATCCCGGCCCAGCCTCACTGGCCCCCGCCCCCCTTACAGGAGCCCCGACTGGATGCCTGGGACCCCATGGTGAGGAAGGCAGCCTGTGTGTCCTGCCCACGTGAACGCTCAGTGGGGAGTGGACACGTGCATGTGGCAGAGGTCCTGGGACAGGGCCGGCCAGCTGGTGGGAGCCCAGGGAACGGGGAGCAGCAGGCCTTTGCAGTCGGGGTGTACCTCTGTTCTAAGTGCAGTGGGGCCCTGGCAGGGCCCCGGCTGGGAGCTGGGGCAAGACCTAAGGTGGCCCCTCATCTCCAGATCAGGGTGCCTGGGCCCCAGCGTGCTGACCCGGAGCACCGGCGGAGGTCAGGCCCACCTGGACTGGGTCGTGGCTGGTTCTCCACGGTGGAAGGTGTCCCAGGGCCGGGGGCTGGAGGGGCCGGAAGAGTGGTCACTGAGGACCCTGACTGTGGGCAGGGACCTTCTCTCAAAAACAAAGGGGCGTCTGCAGAGGGCAGCGGTCAGTGGGTTCCCCCAGGAGACCAGAGCCGAGCGTCCAGGCGATGGGCCGGGGCAGGAGAGGCCAGGACACAGGAGGACAGACGGACGGATGGGCCTGCGCGAGCGGCGGAAAGTCGGGGGTCGGGGCGTGCCCCGCTGCTCCCCCTCGCGGGCTCCCAGCTGCCCCAGCCCTGGGACCCCCGGGGAGGACAAACGCCAGGACTTCGGGGTGTCGGGGAGGCCCGCCCAGGGCACGGCCAGTGGGCGGAGCCTGTGGAGCCCAAGCCTCTCCCCAGACCCCACAGGCCTTTCCCCAGCCCAGCCTCAGGGTGAGCCCCCCTGCGACCCCCCACACCCCCGCCTCTGCCCAGAGCCTGGAGAGAAAGTGACGTCTGTCCCGGTGCCGTTCGCCAGGGGGACGGGGTGGAGAGACACCCTCCTTCCTCAGCCGCGGGCGGAGGGTGGCCTGCAGGGTGTCCACGGGTCTCCACCATCCAGCAAGAGGGCGGTGGGCCCAGGCGAGGCTGAAGGGCCGGCGGGGCAGCTCCGTGCGTGTCCGGGGCAAGGTGGGGAGGCCCCATGGGGCAAGGTTGGGAGGCCCCGTGGTCCAGGGGTTGCTGGACGCCCGGAGCCCAGGAGGGTGGGCCGGGGTCTGGGCAAACACACGCAGAGGGAGCAGATGGGCCACCTCTCCCCACCCAGGCCCACCCGTGGGGCACCGTGGGCTCTAGGCTGCCGTCAAGGGCCCCCTTCCCAGCACCGGGGGGGGGGGGGGGGGGCAGGAGGCATGGGCTGGAGCCAGGGAGTGCGATCTGCTTCCCAGAGCTCACGCGGCTGCGGAGATAAGGCACAAAATAATTAGTGAGCAGAGTGTATAATTAAGTGCTAAATTGTGTGTTTCAGACTCGCTGAGCTGCGGGAGTGTGAAGAGGGGAAGTCGCCCCAGGCTGGGGACGGGTTCGGAGTGCGGGCGGGGCAGAGCCGGGGTGGGGGGGTGGGGAGGCGCGCTGGGTGGTGTCAGGAGAGGAGCCCCTACCCCCAGGGGCAGCAGGCAGGACGGCTGGCCGCTGGCTGGGTGGGCAGGGCTGGCCTCACCCGAGAAGCGGGTTTCCCGAGCGCCCGAGTCTGTGTCCAGAAACTAGCCACAGGGTCTGCCCAGACAGATGGACACACAGGCAGATGGACAAGAAAGAGACGTTGAGACGAGCAAACCGCTGGCTTCGAGCCCCCCAGCTCCCAGGCCTAGGGGAGCCCCGTTCAGAGGGGCCCTCCCCCTGCGTGCCCTTCTCCAGGGGCCAGGAGGTGTGCAGCCACCCCGGGGCAGGGATGCTGGCCGGCGGAACATCCCCGAGAGGCCTTCGGAAGCAGAGTGTTCTGGGCTGGCTTCAGGCCACGGGGGTCCAGCCTCGAGCAGACGGTGCCGGAGCAGGGATGGGGGGGTGGGGAGGGTGTGGAGGCAGGGCTTCGAGGTCACTCTCCGCACCCTGGGGGCAGCCGGGCAGACGCTGGGACCCAGGCGGCGTGCCCCTGGCACGGTGAGAGCCGGCGGTCCCCCTTGGCAGCGCTGTGTTTGCAGCCGCGGCCTCTGACACACACGTCGTGACAGGCCCGTCCTGCACCAGGGACAGCACTGTCCCCAAAGGCACCGTCACAGCCAGGCACCACGGCACACCTCTCCTTCCCACGCCTAGGCAAAGCGCTCCAATGGCTTGGCTGCCATCAAGGGAGCCAGGGGGACAGGCCCCCAACTCTGCAGCGGCTCCGCACTCCAGCAGGAGGGACTCAGAACGAATTCACCCCCCGAGGGTATTTGCTGAGCACCAGCCGGGCCCCAGGCACCATCCTGTGGGGCAAACACGTAAAGCCACGAGGTGCAGGAGAGCGTGGAGGAGGTGGTCAGGGCTGCAGCCGCTGAGACTCGGGGGCAGGGACCCGAACGAAGCAGGAAGGTGGATGGGGACCCCGGGGACGGGCCAGCGTCCAAGCAAGGGACCGGCAGGTGCACAGGCCCCAGCAGGGCAGGCCTGGCTCGTCCTGGGGCTGCGTGGTGCCGGAGTGTGGCTCAGTACGCGTGAGCAGCAGCTGCCCGGCCCGAGCGGACCTGGGTCCCCTTCCGCCGGGGCTCAAGCCCATGTCCATCATGGTCAGCGTCCCAGACTGCGGTGTGGAGGCCAGCTTCCAGAGAAGGCCCAGCTCCAGGCCCCCAGCGGGGGTTCACTGGCCCGCGCGGCAGAGTCCAGACTGAGGTCGCCTTCACTCCTGGGCTCCGGAGGCCTTGCGGTGGTCAGCTATGGAGAGTGGGCCGGGGAGAGACAGACAGAGCTGGGGTGCGGGGCCCGCCCCCGCAGTCTCCTAGGCGTGTGCACCTAGGTGGGCGGGAAACCCGCAGCTAGGAATGGGGCTACTCCAGATCCCGCGAGGGGAGCGTCCTGGGGGAGTGGGGGGCTGTCCTGGGAGTGGGGCGGGGAGGCGCCTCAAGCCCAGCGGGGGCCTTCAGGCTGGGGGGAGGGCCGGGCAGGAAGGAGGGTGGTCGCGGGTGGAGGAGGTGATGCCAGCGGGCAGGGCCTCTGCAGGTCCGCCGGCGGAGGGAGCGGGGTTCTATGTTCAGGTGACAGGGGCCCCCCACCCGTCCACTCAGGGGGAGGGATCCCAAGGGCGCTCGGGCGGCGGGCTTTCCATTTTCCTGCGGGGCCGGCGGCCGGCTCCCGCCCCCGACCGTGGGTCTGAGTCCAAGCCCACAGCCCCCGGCACTGAAGCCTGAAGCCAGGAGGGAGGGCGGGGGCGGGGCCACGAGGTGGGCGGGGCGGGGCCAGGCTGGGGCCCGGGGATGGGGCGGTGGGCCGGGCTGGGATCGCGGGTGTGGGGGGCGAGCTGGGATGGTCGGAGTGGGATCGCGGGTGGGGGACCGCGCCGGGATACAGGTGGGGGCCGGGCTGGGATGGCCCCTGGGGGCGGCTGGCATACAGGTGGGGTGCCGGGTGCAGACAGCTGGGGCGCCGGAGCCGGGGCTGCAGCAGCTGAGGGGCGAGCTCCCAGCCGGCGCGATGCCGCCCCTGCCGGCAGCGCTGGGCACGCGCCGCCTGCGCTGCTGGGGGGGTGGGAGCGGGAAGAGGGGCTCCAGCGCGGTTTGCGAGGCGGGGCGCGGAAGCTGCGGCTCTCCGTGTCACTCCGGACAGCCCCTCTGCCCCCTGGGTCTCGTTTGTTCACTGCGGGACCAGCCAGGGTCGCCCAGTGGTGGTGGTGGCGCTGTCCCCGCAGGCCTGCGTGCTGCACGACCCCTGAGCCTCAGTTTACTCGTCTGTAAGTCGGGGTCACAGCACCCCGTTATCTGCCTTACAGTCTTCACCTCTCAGGCCGGTAAACCCGCAGAAGGTGGAGTGCAAGTGCTAAACTCTCCCGCAGTTTCTAGACGGTGTTCGTCCAAATCTGCCGTTTTTCACTCACTCCCTCTTAGCTCCGGAGCAAAACACACGGAGACCTTGAACTGCAGAGTGTGGTGTGTAAAGATTCTGGATTTTGAGAAGCAAGGACCCTCCAAAGTCGAACAGCTTTGAGCCCCATTAAAACACGTCTGGATAACTAAACATTTTAAATGCACTTAAAAGGGAAAAAGAAAAAGTCGAAAGATGAATTAGAAACCGGGGGAAGCGACCGCAACTCACACACATCACAGACGACTAATCCGGGGCCAGCAGACTCACTGTCCATATCGTAGGCCCTGCCAGCGCTCCTGCGGTGACTGCGACTGCCAGACAGGGAGCCTGGCTGTGTGCCCCGAGGGGATTTTGTTGATTAAAAAAATAGCAAGTCAGCAGGCCTGATTGAGCCTACAGGCTATCAGTCAGCTCAGTGCAGTCACTCAGTCGTGTCCGACTCTTTGCGACCCCATGAATCGCAGCACGCCAGGCCTCCCTGTCCATCACCAACTCCCGCAGTTTACTCAAACTCAAGTCAGTGATGCCATCCAGCCATCTCATCCTCTGTCGTCCCCTTCTCCTCCTGCCCCCAATCCCTCCCAGCATCAGGCTCTTTTCAGATGAGTTAGCTCTTCGCATGAGGTGGCCAAAGTATTGGAATTTCAGCTTCAGCATCAGTCCTTTCAAGGAACATTCAGGACTGATCTCCTTTAGGATGGACTGGTTGGATCTCCTTGCAATCCAAGGGACTCTCCAGGGTCTTCTCCAACACCACAGTTCAAAAGCATCAATTATTTGGCACTCAGCTTTCTTTAGAGTCCAGCTCTCACATCCATACATGACCACAGGAAAAACCATAGTCTTGACTAGACGGACCTTTGTTGGTAAAGTACTGCCTCTGCTTTTTAATATGCTGTCTAGGTTGGTCATAGCATTTTTTCCAAGGAGCAAGTTTCTTTTAATTTCATGGCTGCAATTACCATCTGCAGCGATTTTTGGAGCCCAGAAAAATAAAGTCAGCCACTGTTTCTACTGTTTCCCCATCTATTTGCCATGAAGCGGTGGGACCGGATGCCATAATCTTAGTTTTTTGAATGTTGAGTTTTAAGTCAACTTTTTCACTCTCTTCTTTCACTTCCATCAAGAGGCTCTTTAGTTCTTCACTTTCTGCCATAGGGTGCTGTCATTTGCATATCTGGGGTTATTGATATTTCTCCCGGCAATCTTGATTCCAGCTTGTGCTTCGTCCAGCCCAGCGTTTCTCATGATGTACTCTGCATAGAAGTTAAATAAGCAGGGTGACAATATACAGCCTTGATGTACTCCTTTTCCTATTTGGAACCAGTCTGTTGTTCTAATTGTCATTTCCTGACCTGCATACAGATTTCTCAGGAGGCAGGTCAGTTCAGTGCAGCCGCTCAGTAGTGTCCGACTCTTTGGGACCCCATGAATCGCACCATGCCAGGCCTCCCTGTCCATCACCATCTCCCAGAGTTCACTCAGACTCACATCTATCAAGTCCGTGATGCCATCCAGCCATCTCATCCTCGGTCATCCCCTTCTCCTCCTGCCCCCAATCCCTCCCAGCATCAGAGTCTTTTCCAATGAGTCAACGCGTCACATGACATGGCCAAAGTACTGGAGCTTCAGCTTTAGCATCATTCCTTCCAAAGAAGTCCCAGGGCTGATCTCCTTTAGGATGGACTGGTTGGATCTCCTTGCAGTCCAAGGGACTCTCAAGAGTCTTCTCCAACATCACAGTTCAAAAGCATCAATTCTCCAGTGCTCAGCCTTCTTCACAGTCCAACTCTCACATCCATACATGACCACTGGAAAAACCATAGCCTTGACTAGACGGACCTTAATCAGCAAAGTAATGTCTCTGCTTTTGAATATACTATCTAGGTTGGTCATAACTTTCCTTCCAAGGAGTAAGCGTGTTTTAATTTCATGGCTGAAGTCATCATCTGCAGTGATTTTGGAGCCCCCCAAAATAAAGTCTGACACTGTTTCCACTGTTTCCCCATCTATTTGCCATGAAGTGATGGGACCGGATGCCATGATCTTCGTTTTCTGAATGTTGAGCTTTAAGCCAACTTTTTCGCTCTCCTCTTTCACTTTCATCAAGAAGCTTTTTAGCTCCTCTTCACTTTCTGCCATAAGGGTGGTATCATCTGCATATCTGAGGTTATTGATATTTCTCCTGGCAATCTTGATTCCAGCTTGTGCTTCTTCCAGCCCAGCGTTTCTCATGATGTACTCTGCATAGAAGTTAAATAAGCAGGGTGACAATTTACAGCTTTGACGTACTCCATTTCCTATTTGGAACCAGTCTGTTGTTCCATGTCCAGTTCTAACTGTTGTTTCCTGACCTGCATACAGATTTCTCAAGAGGCAGGTCAGGTGGTCTGGTATTCCCATCTCTTTCAGAATTTTCCACAGTTTATCGTAATCCACACAGTCAAAGGCTTTGGCATAGTCAGTAAAGCAGAAATAGATGTTTTTCTGGAACTCTCTTGCTTTTTCCATGATCCAGCGGATGTTGGCAATTTGATCTCTGGTTCCTCTGCCTTTTCTAAACACAGCTTGAACATCAGGAAGTTCACGGTTCTCGTATTGCTGAAGCCTGGCTTGGAGAATTTTGAGCATTACTTTACTAGCATGTGAGATGAGTGCAATTGTGTGGTAGTTTGAGCATTCTTTGGCATTGCCTTTCTTTGGAATTGGAATGAAAACTGACCTTTTCCAGTCCTGTGGCCACTGCTGAGTTTTCCCAATTTGCTGGCATATTGAGTGCAGCACTTTCACAGCATCATCTTTCAGGATTTGAAACAGCTCAACTGGAATTCCATCACCTCCACTAGTTTTGTTCGTAGTGATGCTTTCTAAGGCCCACTTGACTTCACTTTCCAAGATGTCTGGCTCTAGATTAGTGATCACATCATCATGATTATCTTGGTCGTGAAGATCTTTTTTGTACAGTTCTTCCGTGTATTCTTGCCACCTCTTCTTAATACCTTCTGCTTCTGTTAGGTCCATACCATTTCTGTCCTTTATCGAGCCCATCTTTGCATGAAATGTTCCCTTGGTATCTCTAATTTTCTTGAAGAGATCTCTAGTCTTTCCCATTCTGTTGTTTTCCTCTATTTCTTTGCATTGATCGCTGAAGAAGGCTTTCTTATCTCTTCTTGCTATTCTTTGGAACTCTGCATTCAGATGCTTATATCTTTCCTTTTCTCCTTTGGTTTTCACTGGTCTTCTTTTCACAGCTATTTGTAAGGCCTCCCCAGACAGCCATTTTGCTTTTTTGCATTTCTTTTCCATGGCGATGGTCTTGATCCCTGTCTCCTGTACAGTGTCACGAACCTCATTCCATAGTTCATCAGGCACTCTATCTATCAGATCTAGGCCCTTAAATCTATTTCTCACTTCCACTGTGTAATCATAAGGGATTTGATTTAGGTCATACCTGAATGGTCTACCGGTTTTCCCTACTTTCTTCAATTTGAGTCTGAATTTGGCTATAAGGAGCTCATGATCTGAGCCACAGTCAGCTCCCTGTCTTGTTTTTGTTGACTGTATAGAGCTTCTCCATCTTTGGCTGCAAAGAATAGAATCAATCTGATTTTGGTGTTGACCATCTGGTGATGTCCATGTGTAGAGTCTTCTCTTGTGTTGTTGGAAGAGGGTGTTTGCTATGACCAGTGCACTCTCTTGGCAGAACTCTATTAGCCTTTGCCCTGCTTCATTCCGTATTCAGATGCCAAATTTGCCTGTTACTCCAGGTGTTTCTTGACTTCCTCCTTTTGCATTCCAGTCCCCTATAATGAAAAGGACATCTTTTTTGGGTGTTAGTTCTAAAAGGTCTTGTAGGTCTTCATAAGTCAGGTGGTCTGATATTCCCATCTCTTGAGGCGTTTTCCAGTTTGTTGTGATCCACACAGTCAGAGGCTTTGGCGCAGTCAGTAAAGCAGACATAGATGCTTTATGCAGAAGCAGACATGGTAGGCGCAGGCCGTGGTCTGGTCCACTTTCATCAATATTTGAGGAGCTCTTAGAAATCAAGAAGAGGCAGCCCAAAGAAAGTGGGGAGAAAACAGCGAAAGACAGTTTTTCAAAAAGGAAACTCAAAGGCCTTGAGCCAGCGTGACAGACGCCCACGCTCTCACATGACCTGGGGAGCCGAGATGAAGGACCAGAGACACTGTGCACGGGGACACACGGGAACCAGGTCCCGGCCCCGGCACTGGGGGAGCATCCGGCAGTGCCCACAGACGGGACGCCGTCTGTCCAGCAGGGTCTGGCCCTGACCCTGCAGCCCACGCCAACACTGGACCCGCAGACACAGCCGGGCCTGCGGAATGACGAGGTGACCCTGTGGGAGCCGGGATCCGTGTCTGTGACGTGTGAGCCCAGCCCACCCGGGGCGGGCACAGAACCAGCAAGGCAGCAAGGCAGCGCCCAGCAGGAAGGGGAGGCCGTCCTGCTGGCCTGCTGCTGTGTGCTTGTACTTGTGGGAGGAACCCTGAGAAACCGCACAGGTGTGTGCCTGTCTGGGGAGTGGTGGTCAGGCACAGGGAAGGGAGGGCTTCAAACCCTGGCAGCTCTGAAGCCCAGTGAGGTGTCTTCCCAGCAACGTCGAGCTTTGAGATCCGTGTATGGCTGTGAGGAAACGGGGGCAACGAGCCACACCCGGCAGAGTGCGTGTGCATGGGTGTGTGTGCTAAGGCACGTCTGACTCTGCGACCCCGTGGACCGTAGCCCGCCAGGCTCCTCTGTCCATGGCACTCCCCGAGCGAGAGCAGCCGAGGGGGCTGCCGTGCCCGCCTCCGGGGGATCCTCCCGAGAAGGGACGGAACCTGAGTGTCCTGAGGCTGCTGCGATGGCAGGCTGTTGGTTGTTTGCCACCTGAGCGACCCCCCGAGGATGCCCCCAGACCAGCTGGGCAGCAGACATGGTCCCGCCGGCAGCACTGGAGTGCCCTCTATCAGACCCTCTACCAGCGGGCCGTCCTGCCTCGGAATGCCTCCCGGGACCGGAAGCTCACCACCTGGCAAGGAGGGGGTCCCAGCCGCTTGGTTCTCTTAGAAGCGCCCCTCACTCACAGGTGTGCCCTCCCCGCCACCGGCTCTGTCAGGGAAGCCGCACCAGCCCTCGGGGGCCGGGAC
This sequence comes from Capricornis sumatraensis, assembly GCF_032405125.1. Lineage (NCBI taxonomy): Eukaryota > Metazoa > Chordata > Mammalia > Artiodactyla > Bovidae > Capricornis > Capricornis sumatraensis. Next base: position 105,344,772 of record NC_091078.1, on the reverse strand, counting down.
ACGAGGGACCTGCAAGGTCCTGGGCGCCCCCGGCAGCCCCTTTCAGTCCGGCGCCTTCCGCGGGGTTGCCCTGAGCTGCAGGGGCCACAGCAGCCCAGCCGGCCTCTCCCGAGACTGCCTGCCTTGGCCGTGTTAACCGCTAATGTGACTGGGACGGTGTGAACCTCAGGGCCTTTGCACTCGCGCTCTGTGGTGTCAGGAAGGCTGTGTGTCCACCTCTTTCCTCCCAGCTTCACGGGAGGAATGTGAGCTCCTTGGCGAGGCTGACTGCCTTGGGTGGCCGCGTTCCCCAGTCGTTCCCTTTCCCGTCTCCTCCCGGGGCCGTCTCCTCCTGGGGCCGTCTCCTCCCGGGGCTGTCTCGCGTGTCTATCAGCTATGTCCCGCGGCTCTAGAGGACCAGGTCCTTGTGGGTCCCCGTGCCTGGATGGCGGTGTGAGGCTGCCGGCTCCGGGCCCCCAGGGCCATGGGGCTGAGTGTCATCTCCTGAGCCTGTCACCAGCCTTGCCCTCTGTCCCCCGCCCTCCCGGGGAAACACCAAGCTCTAAATTCCATTGAAAATAGGGTAATTGCCTAATTGCTCTGCTCTTCGATGCAGGCTGCTATCAGAGGCAGCTCTGCAGCGGCCGGGCCAGCCTGGCAGAAAATTGAAGCTCAGCCAGAGGGGATCGCAGCAGCAGAGAGCTGGGCACCCAGCCCAGAGCCAGGACAGGAGGGTGGCAGGCTGGCGAAGGAGCGCACGGGCCCGGCGGGCACAGCCCGCGTGTGGGGACCTCCCCGCCGCCGAGTGCCACCCTGAGATCTGGGGAGCCCCTCTTCCTCTGCGTTGTGCAGGAATGACACTCAGACTCAAGGTGCCGACTGCTCTGCGGGTGGCAGGGGTCTCCCTTCCCCACCCTGGTCCCAACGCCCGCTGCTCCCCAGATGCAGGCGCCTGTGTGTGCTGGGGGTCTAGAGACGCCGTTCCATCTTGTTCCCACTCACCGTGCCACAGGGACCTTCCTCATCTGGGCTGCCCGGGGCCCCACTCTCCTCACCACAGCTCTGCGTCCCCCTGGACGCCACAGCTGCCCCAACCGCCTGCCTTTAAGGCAGCATCGCGACTTTGATCTCCTTCAAACCTCAAAGTCACCTGGGGGAGGGTGTGTGTGCACGCAAAATTCATCATCATTTTGAAAAGTGCGTTGTTTTTCGTCACCACACAGCATCACTTACTTCCCGTGGGGCCCCCAAGCCCACAGCCGTCTGGACTCAGAAACCAGCCCGGTTACGCTGGACCCGCCTCCTCACTGGCTGTGACTTGGCCTTATCCAGGCGGGCGCCGGGCACACAAGACTGTTCTCAAGCTGCGTCCTTATTTCCCTTGAGGGCCGAGCACGCCACCACCACCCCGAATCGCGGCCCCGAGTGCCACCAGTGCCGTGATTAGGAGCCATGCAGAGGGACATTCCTTGAAGCAGAGTCTTGGCACTCACCCCGCACTCCGTGCTTCGGGCAGCTTCCCAGCCGCGAGAGTTCGAGTCAGGGGTGTGCTCTGCGTTGTGTGTGTGTGCCTTGGTGTGTCTCTGGGCCTGCGCTCGGAGGCTGGAGCAGGTCCCCGCACACCTGCTGTGGGTACGCATATGGGCTGCGAGCACCTTCTCTCCACCCCGAGTCAGAGCCGCCGCCTCTGCTGGGAGCTGAGAAGACAATCTCCAGGGTCTCCCACGCCTGCGGCTGGCCCTCCCCTGGACTCAGGGCTCGGCGGTCTGCAGGCCTCACCCGGCCCCAGCTGGGCCCGCCCTGGTCAGAAACACAGCCCAGCCGGCCCGGCGACTTGGGGAGAAACCTGGTCACTGCAGGGCCAGGACATCAGGCCCACGTGGGGGGCGGGCAGAAAGGGGTTGTCTGGAGTCCCCGGCTGTCTCGTGGTTCTGACACTGGAAAGCGTGGGCCCAGAGTCTCACTGCTGGGTCAGAACCAGAGCTCCACCACTTTCCTACAGCAGGAGTTTGGCCGGGTCACCAAAACCTCTGAGCCTCAGTTTTCCTGTCTGTGAAACAGGGACAGTGACAGCACCTGCCAAGCTCAGTGCTGAGAGGGTCACAGGGCCCCTGGATGTGCAGGGCCTCGTGGCAGCGCCTAGCACGGGCGGGAGCTACGCACGCGTCCCTTCTGCAGACACCTGAGTGCGTGCGGTCAGCGCTCTTCTCCTCTGGGGGCCAGGAAGGCCAGCGTCTAGCAGAGGAACCGACCTCAGGGAGAGCGGGCTTGTTCCCAGCAGAGGCCCCGGCCAGCGGTGTCCCAGCCTGGACCTGCCGGCTTTCGCCCGCCGCGGCTCACCTGGACAGGCAGAGGGGGTGAGGGGCAGCGTCCACGAGGCACGGAGGAAAGCGTGGCGCCGGGGGTTTAAAAGAAAGAAATTGCACGTCGCTCAGTCGCGTCCGACTCTTTGTGACCACGTGGACTTCTCCGGGCCAGGATACTGGAGTGGGTAGCCTTTCCCTTCTCCAAGGGACCTTCCCAACCCAGGGGTCATCACAGGCAGATTCTTTTCCGGCTGAGCCAGCAGGGAAGCCCGTGTTTAAAGACAACTCTCCATACCGGATGTTCAGGAAAATTCCAACTAAGACACTTTCAAGCAGGTACATGAATCTTAATCTGGGTCAACAGACATAGCTTTTTTCACACCAGTGTATCAGGTGTCGAGCCTGAGAGGGACCTTGTTTCCTGGATGAGGCCTTTGGGGTCTGGATGCTGTCTGTCAGAGGGTGGGGCCGGGGCCACGAGGAGAGCAGGGAGGCTGCTTCCCAGCGCCCTCTGGTGTCCAGTAGGAAGTCCACAGGCCGGGCAGCCAGGCTGGATCGGAGTCCACAGGCTCCAGTGTTATTCAGTAGGCTCAGTCGTGTCCGACTCTTTGCGACCCTGTGGACCGCAGCACACCAGGCCTCCCTGTCCATCACCATCTCCCGGAGCTTGCTTAAGCTCACATCCACTGAGTCGGTGATGCCGTCCAACCTTCTCGCCAGAATAAACGTCCCCACACAATTCCTAACCAATCTGACTAAAGGGCTGCAGAAAGAAATGACTCGGTAAGTGTAAACATTCCCAGCCACACGGCTGGCAGGTGAGCGTTGGGAAGCTCAGAGTTCCGGGGGCCGCAGGCTGGGGTGCCGGCACTGGGGAGGACCATCTCGCAGGTGGGCCTACCACCCAGCCTTCCGGGGAGAAGTCCTGTGTCATGCACCCACTCCGGGGGTCTTGCCTGGAGAACCGCAGGGATGGAGGAGCCCGGTGGGCTGCAGTCCACGGGGTCGCACAGAGTCGGACACGGCTGAGTGCCTGAGCACGCGCTGTGTCATTAGGATCACGCCCCCTTTCACAGCCAGGGTCCCTGCTTCCCTCTGAATAATAAACGTAAGCAACTAGCGCGTGAACAATGGGTGAGGAGAAGCGTTTCCTCCCGGGGCAGCCAGCCCCCACGTGTCTGGCCCTGAAGTAGGTCGCTCGCCATGGGGACAGTCGGCAGAACGTCCACGGGGCCTGCGGCTCCGATGGTGCAATCCTATCCATATGCTTTCCCGACGTGAGTGTTTGCGTGGAGGTGGTCAAGTGGGTATCAAGCAGGAGGAAGGTCCGTCTGCAGGGAACACACAGGATGGCATCCGCGGGGCTGGCGCTGTGCCCACCCTGGCTATCGATGCTCCAGGGACGCAAGTCGTCTCTTCCCTTCTGTGCCTCTGGAACTGAGGCCGGAGGGTTCGGGTCACTCACGGCGGCAGAGTCTGACCTGCGCCGGGCTCCCTGACTTCCCGCCCCTCCGGGCCTCAGAAAGGACTCCCTGCTCGGATGCTCAGTGTCCCAAGCGATGGGTCAGGCAGGTCAGACTATAACAGGCCCTCCGCGACCCCCGGTGGACGCGGGGGCCAGCTGTGACTATTCCGAGATGAATGAGAATTCCCGGAGCGAGGAGCGAGCGTCCTGGATGGGAGTTAAGTCTACTGACATTTATGTATTTGAAATCAGAGACTCAAAAGTTTAATTTTAATAATGCCCACATGCCATCACAGCTATGACGTCATCACCCGCCGGGTCTGGAAAATTTCCCGCTGCACTCATGTTCGCTACTACGAGAATAGCTGTGACCTCGGGGACCCCTTGAGGGGTCTCAGAAGCCCCGAGGGCGCGGAAGGACCCAGTGTGAGATCTCTGGGTCTGTGGCCCGATTGCCCAGACCACTGAGAGAAAGAACAACCCAGACCTCCATCCCCTGGATCTGCCCGGGAGCCCCTCGTGTGCACCGGGGATCAGACCGACGCAGGGCAGGCGTCGGACACCAGTCACTGCAAAACAGAACGGACAAGTAGACGATGCTCCGCCTACACAGCGCAGAGCCGGTCGGGAGGTGGGGCCTGGAACCGGAGCTGAGTGAGGACCGCAGGTGGCAGAAGAGCTGTGTGAACTCGCGGGTTTGAGGCAAAGCCCACGGTCTGCGGACGCACACGCGTGTGCTCTGGTGACAAACGGGAAATTCACGCCAGTGGGCACGTGGTCCCAGGGGCTAGGCAGGGTGAGGAGGGAGGGGACATGGGGGCTCTTGTTGGCTCCCTGATGCTTAATTCCCGAAGTTGTTATTAAAACACCGCCCAGGGGCTGTTATTAAAGCTGCGTTTCCAGCAGCTGCTGAGGGCGGGGCCTCGCCCCTGCAGGCCTGGGAGGAGGCCGCGCCCGCAGCACCCAACGTCCTCCCCCCAGAGGAGATGCCCCCGCCGCCCCCCGTGGCCCATTCTCTTCTGCCCATCGTCGATGTTTTCAGCTTGTTGAGCCTACTTTTTTTTCCCCCTTCCTCTTGGTGCCCAATAGTGGAATTTTAGTTTCCAGCCTTGGAAACTCTTAAGGCTTTTTTAGTGCTGATAAGAAGGAATCTCTGAGAGATAAGGAAAGCCACATCCCGCGCCCTCCCAGCTGCGAGCACACAGCTGCTCCTTGGAAGCTGAAAGCTGGTCCTGATGGGAGAGTAACGGGGACCATTCCCTGGGCGCCCCGAAGTCCTGCCAGTGCGGGGACTGGCAGGAGGAAGTCTGATCCTGCTTCCCCCCAAAACCCATGTTGCCCCCAGTCCTCAAGGGCCGCCCGGCAGGCAGAGTGAGGACTGTCCTCCAGGGGCACGGGCAGCGCCCGGCCCCGCCAACCCTCCATGCCGCCACCTTCCACTCTGTTCCTTTTTATTAGAAAACAGATCAGGAAAACAGACACACTTCAGCCCACCCGTTGGCGCGGGCTCTGGGGCAGGGGTGGGCGGTGAGGAGGCCAGTCCAGTCCCGGGGCCCAGGCTGCAGGGAGGCGGCAGCCGGCCGGCCCTGGGACACACGGTCGGGGCCGCGTCCCCGAGTGGGGCAGGGGCGGCTGGGAGGGGGAGTGGCCCCGGCTGAACAGAGGTGGGGACGGAGGGTGGGCAGGGCCCTCGTCTGCTCTGCTGGGACTCTCTGCCCCCGGCCCCCCGCGGCCAGTTCCCTGCGGTCCGGCCCCCAGGGCGGCTGCACCAGGCGTTGATGGCCTTCCAGCGCTCACTGTTCCCTGTGGTCCGGCCCCCCGGGGGGCTGCGTCAGGCGTTGATGGCCTTCCAGCGCTCACTGTCCAAGCTGTTGATACTGCCAGTGTGGCACGGCAAGGAGGCCACATCATCCAGGTAGGCCACCCCGGCCGAGTCAAACTGCGTGCTGGCCGCCCCGGCCGCCTCCAGGCCCTCCCGCCGGGCCACCGCGTAGGGCTGGGGCAGGTGCATGTCCGGCTCCTCGGTCTCATCCACTTGGCATTTGTAGGAGAAGAGAATCTTGGGCTCCGAGCTGGTGGGGAAGAAAGTCAGGGGGCCTCCGTGAGTCCAGAAGGCCCTCTTTTGCTGGGGCTGGGCCCCTAACACCCAACCCTCGAGGCACCCTTCCTTGTTTGCCCTCTGAGGTCCACTGGGACACGTGTGAGCCCCCCAGCTCCAGGCGAGTGAACCCGGGGAGCACCTGCCTTCTCATGTCAAGTGGGTGGACGGAGTCCATCCTGGGGAACGGTGGGCCTTAACCTGCAGGTGTGCGTAGCACCGGGCGCCCACCGCTCTGACCCCCGCCCGCCCCGCTCGCCACCACCCACTGGGCACACACGTGTGCGCGCACGCGTGGGCGTGCTCTCACATGCACGCTCGGCCTCCTCCGCTCCTGGAAGCCTGGGCGCCTGAGCCCCAGGCCGGAGGACGGGAGGCTGGACGGTGGGGGGTGGAGGCGGGGTTGCGCGCAGACAAGCGACCCCGCCCACAGCCTCCGACTCAAAGTCCCACCCCGCACCCCTCCGTGAGCGGCTCACCCGAAGAAGCCGCGAAGGAAGGCCACGTAGATGAGGGGCGCGAAGAAGCTGAAGTAGAGAAAGGTGGTGGCGTCCACGCAGCTGGGGGCAGGCGCGAGTCAGGGCTGCGGCGGGGGGCCTGCGCCCCTCCCCCGGCCCCCCGCCCCCCGCCCCCGGCACATACCAGAGCCCCTCGATGATGTCTGCGCACAGCAGCGCGCTCCCCAGCCCTTGCACCAGGTTGAGCAGCGCCAGGATGCCCGCGTACACGTAGAAGCTCCTCCGCGCTGCAGGGCGGGCGCGTGAGGCCCTGCCAGGGGCCAGGGCCCGCCCGGGGCACCCACAACCACACCCCCGACCCCCCAACCACTGCCACCCCCACCCACCCCCCACTCCCCAACACCCTTACCCCCAACCCAAACCCCCCAACCACCCCACAAACGCCAACCAACCCTCAACCCCTCCCCACCCCATCACCCCCCACCCCCAACCACCCCGCAACCCTCCAACCCCCATCACCCCCAACCACCCCCGCCCCGCGCCCGGCCCCACCCCGGGCACTCACACGGCAGGGAGATGCGCTCCTTCAGCGGGGTCTTGGGGAGCACGACCACCAGGGAGTACACCTGTGGAGGCAGCGGGGCTGACGGGGCGCCCAGCCCCTCGGCAGTGCGCCCAGGCCCCGTGGGCAGCCCCGGCCCCCCGTCGGCTCACCAGGAAGAAGAAACAGGAGCTGACGACCCAGAACTGGCGGCCCCCGTGCCCGTAGATGTTGAAATCCTCGGCCGACAGGTGGGCGTCGGGGTACAGGATCTCCAGCGTGCCCTGCGGCGGTGCGGGGGCAGGCCTCAGGGGCTCCCGCAGCCCGCCCCACTAAGGCCCTCTGTCCCCCGCTCCAGCCTCCTCTCCGCCACAGCCCGCCCCCAGGCGGGGGTCCCCCGCTAGCAGAGGGCCCTCTGGAGGCCGGCCCTTGGGGGGACCCGCAGAGCTGCCGGCTGCTTGCTGAACAGCAGGTCCAGCCTGGTGGATGAGGAGCCGAGGCGCCCAGCGCGCGGCTTGCAGGCGCTTCCTTCGCGGCATGGAATGTTTGAGCCCCTGCACTTGACGTCCTGACGCCCCCCGCCCAGGACCAGAGGCAGTGCACACCCAGGCCCCCGCTGCCTGCCCCCTGCCCCTCACCTGCGTGACGGAGTAGGCCAGCGACAGCACCGTGGTGATGGCCAGCACCCGCCTGATGCTGGACTTGCTCTCCAGGTGCCCTGGAACAAACGTCCCGGTCAGGGGGCGGGGCCCGCCCCGGGGGCGGGGCCGGGGCGGGGCCAGTGCCGGGGGCGGGGCGGGGTGGGCGCAGGCCGCAGGGGCACACACACCGAAGGCCAGGCCCAGGATGACCACGCTCAGCTCGATGGCCAGCAGGAAGAAGCGCGTCATCTCCCACAGGATCTGGACACAGCGGGGCAGAGCGTCAGCCCTGGGGCCGGCGCCCCTCCCGGCGCCCAGCGCCCCCACCGGCAGGCCCAGGCCCACCTTGTCAGCCACCGTCGCGGCGTCTGATGTGCTGACCGTCATGGACACCACCGCCCGGGCAATGCCCACCAGCGCCACCACGAACACCTGCGGAGGCAGAGAGGACCCAGGGTTGGGGGAGGTCGCACCAGGGGACGACTTCTCCCAGAATCGCTTCTGTGGGCACAAGACTGTACCATCCGACCCCTGAGCCTGGAAGACCGTGTCCAGCCTCGGGAGGCTGACACCACTTGGGGCCACATGCCCGCCGCGTGCCAGGCAGCCAGGGGCGGGAGCTCTATGTGCTCCCACTGGGGGCATGCTCACAGCACCGTGAGCTGAAAAGATCCACAGCGCATCTGGTGGACGGGCACTGAGGTCTAGAGGGGCCGTGCCACTGGCTCCAGGTCTCTTGGCACAGCCAGAGGTCAGAACACGCTGGGCATCCCCCACCTGGCACCCACTCCCCTTTCCCTCAAGCCATACTTCCCCAGTTTGCTCCCTGGGGCCACTACCCTCCTCGGTCCATGCAGTCTCGCTGAGCTGACCCCTCCCTTCCAGCTCCAGAGTGTCTCTTTCCCTGCGAGTCAGGGATGAACGGGTCCCAGGTGGGCCACTCAGAGGTAACGCCAGGTCTGCAGTGTGCAACCACCGAGTGATGCCCTTCCGCTGCAGCTGGCAGGGGGTCAGCTCAGGGAGGTCAGCACACAGCTGCTCTTGGATGCTTTTGATACCATGCGGGGAGAACGCATGTGAAGGTAAGGCCAGCGGCAAGTGGACGTGCAAAGAGAGGGTCTTGACAGCGTCGGGTAACCCCTGGATGCAGCCACACCTGAAGCTAGTTACTCTTTACAAAGACAGCTAATAATTCCCTGTTTTGCTTAAGCCAGGTGGAACTGGGTTTTCTGTCACCGATTGGAATGCACTCACTAGGATATAAAAAGTGATAAAGATGGGGCTGGAGGTGACTCGAATCTTGGCCCGAGCAAATGGAAGCTTCCAGAGCAGGAAGATGAAAAACAGCACGTTGGGGATGAGCAGCAGGAGGTCCCAGTACCGGACCCTGGAAGACGGGCACAGCAGGCGGCTCAGCGGTGGGGCTGTCTGCACCCCAGCATGCCTGCCTCCCCCACACACACACAGACACAGGGCTGTGCCTCACACACACAGCACACACAAACACACAGGGCTGTGCCTGCCTCTCACACACACACACACACACACAAATACACAGGGCTGTGCCTGCCTCACACACACACACACACACACAAATACACAGGGCTGTGCCTGCCTCACACACAGCACACACACAAATACACAGGGCTGTGCCTGCCTCCCACACACACACACATACACACAAATACACAGGGCTGTGCCTGCCCCCCCCCACACACGCATGCACGCACACACCCACAGGGAACCCCTCTCACGGGCAGGGCCGTGCCCCTCACCGCGAGGTGCCAATGTCCTCGTAGAGCAGCAGCAGGCAGCGGTGCGGCACGCTGATGTTGGGCGCCAGAGGCGGGGGCGAACTGGCCTCCATGTCCCAGGTGTCCATCCTGCCAGCAGCCAGCCCTGTGGGGGGAGGGGAGTCAGCGCGTGAGCAGCACCAGGGTCTTGGGGTCCCCAACCCAGCAGGCAGGAGGGGGTGTCTGCAGGGAGCGCGGGGCCCGGCAGCAGGACGTGACAGGTGCCAGCATTGAAAACGATGACTGAACAGGCCGCACTCCTGACCCGGCGCCCCCGCCCCCGGCAGTCCGCGACAGCCTGGGGCGCGAGCAGCCCAAGTGCCACCATCAGCAGAACGCCCGCTCAGCAGGGTGTCTGTGCCAACGCTAGAACGCTGCCCACAAACAGGAGCAAGTCCCTGTCCTGGCCTGGCAGGCACCATGCTGAGTGGAGGCTGGGGAGGGGCGCCCGGTGGAGGGCGGGAGGCCCGTGGCAGGGTCAGTGCGCGGGTGTGCTGGCTGTGAACACGCGCCTGTGAGTGGGGTGCCTTTGTGGGTGGGTTACGGCTTCAGCAGGTAGGCTTCAACAATGAGGAAGGTGAATCGTTTATGCGCTGAGTGCCCAGGTCGGCCACGAGCAGCCCAGGATGCTCCCTGCGGGGGGCCGGCGCCCACTGTGCGGGCCAGGGTGGGGGTGCAGGGGCAGCCCTGCGCTTGGGGAAGACTCTGGGGTGGGCGAGCCTGGACCGGGGGCTCAGAACCCCCCGTCCTTCCCTCCCACACAGGCCACCAGCGGCTCTGGGGTCAGTCCCCCTCGGCAGCCTGATGAGGAGGCCAGGAGGTGTTAAAGGGGATGAAAGGTGCTAAAGCACCCGTGCTTACAAACCAAACCTCTAGAGGCACGTGCTGAGAAGAAAGCAGGAGGGGAACAAACTAAAATGCCGGGAAACGCAGCAAAGAGTGCCGGGGTGCCCAGGGTCCACGCTGCTTCACAGCAGAGCCATGGGTCCTAGCTGGCACGAGGCTTCCCAGAAGCAGGGCCACTTTCCCAGCTCCCCTCCATGCTGGCTGTGGCTGCGTGACTGAGTTGCGTCCAGCTGGCTGTGGGCAGCAAGGTGTGCCAATTTTCAGGGCAGCCCTCCTCCTTTCCCACTGCCTGGAATTGTGGGTGTGGTGGTGGGAGCAGCAGCAGCCACTCTGGACCACGAGGCACAAGTCATGGAACCCAGGGCAACAGTGTGTCTGGGTCTCGGACAAGCGGGTCGGCCGGCAGAGACTGCCGTGCAGCAGGCAGCAGAGCCCATCCACCTTGCCATCTCAGCCTTGGTCAGCCGGCACAGACTGCCGTGCAGCAGGCGGCAGAGCCCGTCTACCTCATCATCTCAGCCTTGGTCAGCCGGCACAGACTGCTGTGCAGCAGGCGGCAGAGCCCGTCCACCTCGTCATCTCAGCCCTGCTCAGTAGCTGAGCCGGAATGCAGAGGAGCGCTGCCACAGGCGGGGTTGTCAGACAGAACGGTATTTGGACTGAGACCTAAGTAACTGGAAGTAGCTGGACGGGGGTAATCTGGGCAGAGCACATCCCGGGGAGGGGGCGGTGGAGGCAACGGCAGAGGCAGCGGTCTTGGCCCGTTCAAAGGGCACAGGGCATGCTGCCGCCAGAAGAGAGAGGAGACGGGGGCACAGAGCACGCTGCCGCCGGAAGAGAGAGGAGACAGGGCGGCCCGGCCAGCCAGTCTCCCTCTAAGCACAACGGTAGGGGGAGGGAGACGGTGGAGGTGGCACCAAAGCAGGGGATGGGGGCAGGGAGACGGAGCGCTCGGCCTGCTGGGGGCGGCAGGGGTGGAGTGGTGGGACCTGGGACCCCTTTGGGAGGGTCGGCCAGCAGGACCCACAGATGGACCCATGTAGTGGTGAGGGCAGAGGGCACGGGAAGCTCATTCCAGGCTCCGACCTGAGCCTCAGGGCGCCTGCTGCGGCCTGGCCAACTGCAGACGGTGTCTTCGCAATGCTAAGGTGAGGGGGTGTCCCTGGGATTGCTAAGGTGAGGACGCTGTCCCCACGATCGCTCAGCAGGTGCTCCATCATTGCAGGACGTCCTTGATGCCCTGTGCTCATAACAAAGCCCCTCACCAGCACCAGAAGCTGGAGCCGCTGACCGTAAGCCAGTGGTTTCCAGCGGGGGTGGCGTGGTCAGTGCGGGCCCCTCAGCGGGGTGGTTTCAGGGCTGCCTCGTGTCCTGCAGGGACCCCCGCACAGCCGAGAGGAGCCCGTGGGTGGACGGCGGCCACACAGAGTGGGAGCGCGGCTGGAGGACTTCTCCAGGCTTTGCGTGGCCGGCACCCCCTTTCCCTGGGGGAAACCTCAGGACCCCCATCTCCATGCACAGGTGTTGGCACGACTCACAACACCCCCTCCGCACCCCCAGGGAGCGTTCACACCGCAGTCCACGTGGAACGAGAGCCGACGGAGGAACAAGAGGAGAGACGCGGACAGCACCGGGCAGGAGCCCCTGGACCCAGCCCCGCCCGGAGCCAGGGCCCCAGCCCCACCGCTGGGGAGGAGCCTGCATTCCGGGACCTTAACAAATGCCCAGCTCGACCTGCTGGCTCTGCCAGGTGCTGCCTTTGTGACCTTGGGCCAGTCCCTTCCCTCTCTCAGTGTCACGGGACCGTAGCATCCCCACCAGCAAGGCTGCTGGAAGGATCAGGCAAGAGCAGAGAAGGGAGTCTGCACAGGACCACACACACAAGGTGACTGCCGCTCTCTCCCCAGAGCGGGAGCTGGGGGTGTGGGTCCAAGCCCCACTCGCTCCGGAGTCTGGGCTGGGGAAGGTGGGTGCCCGCCGTGCCTATCTCCCCCGCACCGGCCCCGCTCGCCCTGTAAGAGCTGGGGAAGAGAAGAGCCCTGCAGCCCAGCCCACCTCCAGGGCCCGGGGCCCCTCCCAGGGGGGTGTCCCAGGGCTCGGTGTCTCCCCTGCAGACACAGGGCCCCCCGGGCCTGATCCAGGGTGGGGTGCTGGTAACAAGTGAACTTGGGGCGGGCAGGGGTGGGGATCACACGACTCACAGCAGGTTGCCACAGTGTCAGAGCTCACAAAATGAATGAAGCTGGGACTCAAGCAACAGGACAGGCGCACCCCTCCCTTCTGGTGGGTGCTCCGGGCCCATACTTTCTGCGTGCTGACCCGTGGGGCCACCACTCCGGCCTCCAGGAGCAGGCAGCCAGCCGCTGTCCCATTACAGACAGAAGGAGGCTGAGGGGGACCATCGGAGGCCCCCCCATTCCCCTCCCCCACCACAGGTGAGCTCCAGGCCGTGCCAGAGCGAGGGGTCTGGAGGAGAGAGGAGCCAGGAGGGCAGGCTGGCGAAGGGCACGGAGAGAGGGAGACTTCCTGGGACGCTGAGTGCCCTGGGCAGCCCCGTGCCGCTCAGTACCAGGGACGCTGGGACAGACTGTCTCTTCCACCTCGGGAGGACGCTCCTGACCTCACTGCCATTCCAGAGACCTCCTCCCACCCTCTCGCCCTCCCTCTGTCTGCGGCCAGCCTGTGGGCATCATGCCAGTGGTGTGGGCCCTGCGTGCTGGACCTGGGCCAGAAGGGCCCTACCTCTCTTAGCCTCAGCCTCTCTGAGTTTCTGGGTCCCCCGGTCTGTGCAGAGGTCCTGGATGGGAGCCCTGCAGAAACAGAAAACCCTGAGCAGGTGAGCTGCTGCGGAAACACCACTCAGGGCAGCCGGCCCCAGCTGCTCACGGAGATTTCAATCCTGGACCGAACGTTTCACAGCCATTATCCTCCAGCCTTGGGGAAGGGGGTGGACCCTACCAGGAGTCCCCAGGAGGGAAGACAGCCCTGTGCCTTCTGGCCCGACCTCTGCAGATTCCCTTCGACTTGGCCGGCTGCGTGCTCTCCCAGCCCGCAACCAGATCGCACCCTTTGGGCCAGCTCCCCTAAGGAGCCCTCCCTGACCACCCCTTCCATCCGAAATGGCCCTCAGCTGTGTGTCTAGGTGTCTGTGGGACGTCCAGCCCGGGCGGGTCATGACCCAGTTCTCGGGGGAGCAGCCAATGTGGTGAGCTGGACAGATGAACTTCCAGCAGCAGAGAGAGGGTGGCCCAGCCCTCCTGGACAGTGGGAGGACCGTCCGGGAGGCCCCACGGCCCCGTCCCCACCAAACAGCGAGGACAGGTCACTTCCCGCTGCCCCTGCCAGGAGACACCCCCCACCCCCACCCTCTCGGACGCGGGAGCCGGAGGTGACCATTCGCAGACACGGCTTGGCGCACAGCCTGGGGTGCAGGGTCCGGGAGCTCGGTCTCCCCGGGGACCCTGGGCCTGCCTCTGGGCGGGAGGCCCGCTCCCGGCGGCAGGAGGCGGGACAGGGACGTTCGGGATCGGCTCGCGCAGCTGGGGCAGAGCAGGGACTTCCCCTTACCTGGGGCCCCGGCCGCCCATCCGCCGCCGGGCGCGGACCCCGCCAAAGGCCGCGGGCCTGGGCCTCCGGCGCTCGGGCCGGGAAAGTGGCGCGGGGAGCGTGGCGCGGGAGGCCGGCTTCGGGAGACCGGGCGGGAGACGCGAGCAGGACACGCGATCCGCTTGACCCCGCGCGGCCCTCCCGGCAGCGGCGACCCGGAAGGGAGGCGCGTCCTCTGCGTTCCGCCAAAACTGCAAAAACAGCCACCGTCCCTGCCCGCGGCGGCGCGGGGACCCGCCCCCAGCCGGCAGCAACCAATAGAAACGGAGTTACGCCAGAACGGGGGCGGGGCGAGTGCAGAGGACGGAGCCAATCGGGTCTCCGGGAGGCGGGGCGGCCCGCCGGCCTCTTAAAGAGCCAGCGCGCGGTCCTCTCAGCTGCCAAGGGTTGCGGCCGCAGTCCTTTGCGACCTACCGGTCCACGCCCGCCTCCCGCAGCGCCCCCTCCACCAGCGTCCGGGGAGGCGCTCCGCCGCCTCCGGCCCGGTGACCTCTGGGCCCCAGGGACTAGCCCCCACCCGGGCCCGCCGCGGCCCCTTCGCGCCTGCCCACGCACCCTCCGCCTCCAGGCCGCCGTGCAGGCGAGCTGTCATCCGTCCCTTTTCGCAGAGCAGACCCCGGGGCGGAGGCGTTAAGCGCTTCCCCCGAAGTCACAGGACCAAGAAGTGACAGGACCCAGGCCTGGGGCTTGGCCTGCTTTCCCTCACCGCTGACCTCCAGGAAGCCCTCCCACGTGGCCTGCTCTTCCCCTCCTGCGTCTGTGCGGGGTTTACTCCTCTGCCCGCCACCACGAGGCTCCGCCTGGCCGGGCCCCTCCTGTCTCCTCATCCTCATCCCTCCCACCCGCTTCTCGCTGGGTTCCCCGTTTCTCTTCCTTGACTACACCAAGCTTCCTCACCTGTGGGTCTGTCACTTAACACACACTTCCACTTGACACCCTAGCCAAAGTGGCTGTTCAGTCTCTGTAACACAAAGCCTTTTCGTTTTGTTCTCAGTTGCTACCAAAACTGGATTCTTTTTTCTGGGGGTGTTGACTTCATGGGAAATAGATGGGGAAACCGTGGAAACAGTGTCAGACTTTATTTGGGGGAATCCAAAATCACTGCAGACGGTGACTGCAGCCATGAAATTAAAAGATGCTTACTCCTTGGAAGGAACGTTATGGCCAACCTAGATAGCATATTCAAAAGCACAGACATTACTTTGCCAACAAAGGTCCATCTAGTCAAGGCTATGGTTTTCCCAGTGGTCATGTATGGATGTGAGAGTTAGACTGTGAAGAAAGCTGAGCGCCGAAGAATTGATGCTTTTGAACTGTGGTGTTGGAGAAGACTCTTGAGAGTCCCCTGGACTGCAAGGAGATCCAACCAATCCATCCTAAAGGAGATCAGTCCCGGGTGTTCATTGGGAGGACTGATGCTGAAGCTGAAACTCCAGTATTTTGGCCACCTCATGCGAAGAGTTACCTCATTGGAAAAGACTCTGATGGAGAGAGGGATTGAGGGCAGGAGGAGAAGGGAACGACAGAGGATGAGACGGCTGGATGGCATCACGGACTCGATGGACATGAGTTTGAGTGAACCCTGGGAGTTGGTGATGGACAGGGAGGCCTGGCGTGCTGTGATTCATGGGGTCACAAAGAGTCGGACACGACTGAGCAACTGAACTGAACTGAACTGAGTTGAAAGACACAACCAAGGTAAAGAGCAGGACAAGGAAGGATTTATTATCTGCAGCAAGTAAGGAGAACATCTGGGATCTTTCCCAAATTAATGCAAGTGCAAGCCCCTGAATGGGGTCTGACTCTTTGCAACCCCATCGGCTATACAGCGCATGGAGTTCTCCAGGCCAGAATACTGGGGTGGGTTCAGTTCAGTCACTCGGTCGAGTCTGACTCTGTGACTGTGGCAAGCCAGACCTCCCTGTCCATCACCAACTCCCGGAGTTTACTCAAACTCATGTCCATCGCGTCAGTGATGCCATCCAACCATCTCATACTCTGTCGTCCCCTCTCCTCCCACCTTCAATCTTTCCCAGCATCGGGGTCTTTTCCAGTGAGTCAGTTCTTTGCATCAGGTGGCCAAAGTATTGGAGTTTCAGCATCAGTCCTTCCAGTGAATGTTCGGGACTGATTTCCTTTAGGATAGACTGGCTGGATCTGTGGCTGAGTTATCCAAATTTTCTGGCAGCACTTTTACAGCATTATCTTTTAGGATTTGAAACAGCTCAACTGGAATTCCATCACCTCCACTAGCTTTGTTCATAGTGATGCTCCCTAAGGCCCACTTGGACTTCGAATTCCAGGATGTCTGGCTCTAGGTACGTGATCATACCATTATGGTTATCTGGGTCGTGAAGATCTTTTTTGTATAGTTCTTCTGTGTATTCTTGCCACCTTTTCTTAATATCTTCTGCTTCCGTTAGGTCCCTACCATTTCTGTCCTTTATTGAGCCCATTTTTGCATGAAATGTTCCCTTGGTGTCTCTAATTTTCTTGAGATCTCTAGTCTTCCTCATTCAATTGTTTTCCTCTATTTCTTTAAATGATCACTGAAGAAGACTTTCTTATCTCTCCTTGGATAGTCCAAAGAATATATCCAAAGATATATATAATCTTTGGAACTCTGCATTCAAATAGGTGTATCTTTCCTTTTCTCCTTTGCCTTCTGCTTCTCTTCTTTTCATAGCTGTTTGTAAGACCTCCTCAGACAACCATTTTGCCTTCTTGCACTTCTTTTTCTTCAGGATGCTCTTGATCACTGCCTCCTGGACAATGTCACGAGCCTCCATCCATAGTTCTTCAGGCACTCTATCAGATCTAATCCCTTGAATCTATTTGTCACTTCCACTGTATAATCGTAAGGGATTTGATTTCGGTCATACCTGAATGGCCTAGTGGTTTTCCCTACTTTCTTCAATTCAAGTCTGAATTTGGCAATAAGGAGGTCATGACGTGAGCCACAGTCAGCTCCCGGTCTTGTTTTTGCTGACTGTATAGAGCTTCTCCATCTTTGGCTGCAAAGAATATAATCAATCTGATTTTGGTGTTGACCATCTGGTGATGTCCATGTGTAGCGTCTTCTCTTGTGTTATTGGAAGAGGGTGTTTGCTATGACCAGTGCGTTCTCTTGGCAAAACTCTATTAGCCTTTTCCCTGCTTCATTTTGGACGCCAAAGCCAAATTTGCCTGTTACTCCAGGTATCTCTTGACTTCCTACTTTTGCATTCCAGTCCCCTATGGTGAAAAGGTCATCGTTTTTGGGTATTAGTTCTAGAAGGTCTTGTAGGTCTTCACAGAACTGTTTAACTTAAGCTTCTTCAGCACTACTGGTTGGGACATAGGTTTGGATTACCATGATATTGAATGTTTTCCCTTGGGAACAAACAGAGATCATTCTGTCATTTATGAGAGTGCACCCAAGTACTGCATTTCGGACTCTTTTGCTGACTATGAGGGCTACTCCATTTCTTCTAAGGGCTTCTTGCCAACAGTAGTAGAGATGATGGTTGTCTGAGTTAAATTCACCCTTTCCAGCCTATCCCTTCTCCAGTGGATCTTCCTGACCCAGGAATTGAACCGTGGTCTCCAGCATTGCAGGCGGATTCTTTACCAACTGAGCTATCAGGGAAGCCCTATTTTAAGGGAAGGGTACATGCATATTTGTGAAGGGTCTTGGGCTATCCAAGCTTTAGTTAATTGAGGTCATATGGGTCAGAGACCATCCCTCAGGTTCCAGTTGGCCTGGTGATTGAGTCATCAGGCTTGTCTTTACCACTGAAACAAAACAGGGCATATTTAGAACTGATGTCTTGTCCAGCATTGTTACTTCCGTTGCCTGATGACAGCTCGTCTCTGCATCCTTGTGTCCCCTTAACATCATTAATTACTGAGACCTGGTCCAGGGCAAGGACGGTGGCCAGTCTTAGATCCCCAATGACTTAGACCAAAACGGCTTCTCTCATGTCACGAAAGCCACACCCAGGTCTCATTCTGGGCCTGCCCTATCTGCGTGCCTGCGTGCAAGTAGGCTGTCGCTCAGTTGTGTCCGACTCCTTGTGACCCTGTGGACTGCAGTCTGCCTGGATGCTGTGTCCATGGGGTTTTCCCAACAGGAATATTGGAGCGGGTTGCCATTTTCTTCTCCAGGAGATCTTCCTGACCCAGGCATCAAACCCACGACCTCTGCACTGGCAGGTGGAATCTTTACCACTCAGCCACCTGAGAAGCCCTTACCTGCTTACTCCAGCACAGTCTCTCTAACAGGGTCGTGTTCTTTTAGTCACTTCCTGGTTCAGCATCAGCCTCCCCTAAGTAGAATGTCCGTGTTGCGGTGATAGAGCCGTGCTTATCACATTCCCTGAGTGTCCGGAGCCTGACTCAGGGCCTGGTGCACGTCGTAAGCACCCACTTATCACAGTAACGCCAAGATACACACCCGTGACACCACACTTTTTCCACATCTGGGCTGGAATGAGATCAGGCCCCGGTCTTTGCCTAGCTCCTGTTCGAAACGAGGGGAAGGTGAGGAGGCCAGCAGCTTGTGACCATCTGGGACCATCTGGGACTCAGTTTATCTGCCCTTCCCAGCCTGGACCCCAGTCAAAGTGCCGTTTCTGCAGCAGCCCCTAGAAGCAGCGCTCCAGGAGGCGCCTGTGTCCCTGAATGGGCAGCTCCAAGAGTTTCTGCCCCGGGGGTTACCTGCATCACCCCCGCTCACCTGTAAGTGCCAACACAAGTCCCTGGCCACTTCTGACCTCCAGGGGCAGGAAGGGTCTGACCCCCGTGCCAGGAAGGAGGGGAGGTGGGGTACACTGACCTGCCCTCCACCCTTGTTGTCTGAGATGGGACAGTTGCGGGGTGGAGGTCGGGGATGGGTTTTGTGCTCTGAGCTGTGAGGCCCCTGGAGGTTTCTGTGGGATCTCATTTGTGGAGTAATTAGGGCGCTTTCCTCGCCCCCTCCCTTCGGGGCAGAGGCACGCCTGCTCAGTGCCGCGCCCCCCTGCACAGAGGACAGAGCAGGGCAGCGGCGAGCCTCCATGAATGGGGCTTAATAAACACAGATCTGACCCCCAGCTGTCTCGCTTGCCCTACATCAGGCTTGCAGGGGGGTGAGCCTCTCAAGGCATGGCCCACAGGGGCAGCTCCTGCAGAACTGGGCTCCCTGAGCACAATGGACACGGTTGGTTCTGCTCAGCAGAGGGACCACGCAGCAGAGGCTCCCGGCCAAGCCTGGCCCAGTCCCAGACCCACAGACACTGAGTTGATAACACGCTGACTGCTGTGAGCTGTTGGATTCCTTACCTGGCTTCCCCTCGAGTTCCCCGGCTCAGAGGAGTGCTGCCCCCCACCTCGTCTCCTGAGCCAGACTTCCGCTGCATGGTGAAAGTGACGGTGTCAGCTGCTCAGTCACAGCCCACCAGGCTCCTCTGTTCATGAAACTCCCCAGGCAAGAATACTGGAGTGGGTAACCATGCTCTCCTTCACGGGATGTTCCAACTCCACCCTGGTCCTTCCTTTTGCTATCCTCCACTGACTCCACGGACATGAGTCTGAGTAAACTCCGGGAGTTGGTGATGGACAGGGAGGCCTGGCGTGCTACGGTCCATGGGGTCGTGAAGAGTTGGACGTGACTGAGCGACTGAACTGAGATGAACTGAACGGATCCTCAAGACCAATAAACTCTACCTCCTGAAGGCCTCTTGGATATCTGCACTTCCAGGGATCACTCCTGCCCCTACCAGGGTCCCGTCCTGAGATGCTTGCTCACCACACAAGAGAGCAGGGCTCCAGCCCCGCCCTGCTCCCCTGCCCTCATCCAGGCTGCCTCTGCCTAGAGGCAGAATGGCCGCATATTCATCCCTCTATGTCCTCGGGCGTTGGTTTCCGGCTACCCACAGACAACAAACTTCAAGCGTGCTCAGTTACTCATATAAAATGGCGCGGTACCTGTACATCTCGCCTGCATATAACCAGCCTACACCCTTCTGTTCACTGTAGCCTCAAGATTATTCACTATACCTTGCTGTTTCTGTTCAGTCCCTCAGTCGTGTCCGACTCTTTGCAGCCCCATGGACTGCAGCAGGCCAGGCCTCCCTGTCCTTCGTCATGTCCTGGAGTTTGCTCAAACTCATGTCCATTGAGTCAGGGATGCCGTCCAATCGTCTCATCCTCTGTCGTCCCCTTCTCCTTCTGCCTTCTGTCTTTCCCAGCATCAGGGTCTTTTCTAATGAGTTTGCTCTTTGCATCAGATGGCCAAAGTGTTGGGGCTTCAGCTTCAGCATCAGTGCTTCCAATGAATATTCAGGACTGATTTCCTTTAGGACGGACTGGTTGGATCTCCTTGCAGTCCAAGGAACTCTCAAGAGCTTCTCCAACAACACAGTGCAAAAGCATCAATTCTATAGCGCTCAGCTTTCTTTGTGGTCCAATTCTCACATCCATACATGATTATTGGAAAAACCATAGCTTTGACTAGACAAACCTTTATCAGCAAAGTAATGTCTTTTTAATATGCTGTCTATATTCGTCATAGCTTTTCTTCCAAGGAGCAATCGTCGTTTAATTTCATGGCTGCAGTTACCATCTGCAGTGATTTTGGAGCCCCCCAAAATAAAGTCTGTCACTGTTTCCATTGTTTCCCTGTCTATTTGCCATGCAGTGATGGGATCGGATGCCATGATCTTTGTCTTTTGAATGTTGAGTTTTAACCAGCTTTTTCACTCTGTTTCACTGTCATCAAGAGGCTCTGTCCATGGGGTTGTAAAGAGCTGGACACGACTGAGCGACTGAACTGAACTGAGCAATATCTAATACAATGCAAATTATATGCAAATAGGTATAAATACACTGTAAAAACCATATAAACAGTTGAGTGGCATACATCAAAACCAAGCTGATTTTTGGAATTGTCTTTTTTTTTTTTCCCTAACCACTCAGTTGGTTGAGTCCGCAGATTCGGAACTGACTGTAACTTTTTAACTTGCCTCCATCCTCCTGCATCCCTGGCAGCCTAAAGGGTTCTCCTAAAACCCAGGGGGCTGTCGACTGTCCGCAGGGAGCTCCAGTTCTCTAGAAAGATTTGGTTGCCTTTCGTGAGCTGGAGTCTCCAACGTCGTCGTCTTGTCCCTTCCAGGACATCACAAGAGGTCTGTCTACCAGGAGCTAGGGAAGTGCTCGCAGATGCCAGGGCGCCCCGCTCCCCACTTCTCTGCGCGGGAGGCTCTTGCTACTTGGAACTCCCCCTTGCATCTCGTCTGCCTCCAGAGGGCACCCCAACCTCGTCTCTCCTAGCGCCCTTGGCTTTTCGGCGCTTGAAGCGTTCAGCCTGAACTTTCGGAACAGTTGACATAACACAGTAAGACAGAGCCCTGAGCCTCCGTTGCCTCGTCTGTCAAATGGCCCCAGAGTGACCAAGTCGCGCAGCTGGCACGGGAGGTTGGTCTTCACTGCCTCCGCGGGTTGCAGCGTCTCAGCGGGTCCCGCAGCGTCGAGCGCGGGCTGGGCGTGGCCTCGGACGGGCTGGGCGGGGCCTCGGGGGCGTGCTGGGCGGGCTTCGGGCGGCCTGGGCGGGGCCGCACGTGGCCACGCCCTCGACCCGCCCCTCAAGCGGCGGCCGGAAAGAACGCGGTCGCCGACGTCGTGACGTCGTGCCGCGTCAGCCGCTTCCCGGGCTTGCGCGGTCACGTGGGCCGCTTTTGGCGCGAAAACTGGTCGCGGCGGACGGAGCGGGAGAGGAGAGCGGCGCGGAGATGGCGGTGAGCGCGGCGCGGGGCGCGGGGCGCGGGGCGCGGGGCGCGGGCCCGACTCCGCGCTCCGGCCGGGCGGGCCTGCCGGGCCTGCGGTCCCCCACCCCGGCGGCTCCCGGGCACCTCGGCCCGGCCGGCGCCTTCGGGCCCCCCTCCCCCCGCGGGTCTTCGTCAGCAGTCGCGCCTCCGGCCCAAGTGCCGGACCCCTCCGGGGGCGGCGGCCCTCGCGTCGCGCCTCCGCTGGGAGCTCCCCCCAGGGGTCCAGATGGGTGGGAAGCCGGGCCAGGGGCCGCAGCGGGCGGTCAGCCGGCCCAGGGGACGGCAGCGGGTGCCGAGCGCAGGCCGGCGGGATCCGCGGTGCGGGGGGACAGGCCGACGCCCCGAGTCGGGGGCGACGTGCCGGGGAGCGCAGTCGGCCCTCGCCCGCTCCAAGCCTGTCCTCTCTCGCAGGAATCCTCCGAGTCCTTCACGGTGGCGTCCAGCCCAGGCCCGCGGCGGCGCGCCGGCGAGCCCCTCACCTCCAGCCCCGGGCGGAGCAGCTCCCGGCGCACGGATGCCCTGACCTCCAGCCCTGGCCGGGACCTTCCTCCCTTTGAGGATGAGTCGGAGGGACTGCTGGGCACCGAGGGGCCCCTGGAGGAGGAGGAGGACGGAGAGGAGCTTATTGGAGATGGCATGGAGAGGTATGCAGTTCCAGGCCCCGCGCTCCACGGTTTACACAGGGAATCCCTTCGGTGTCTGGCCTCCCTTGTTTGGGGTCCTGGAGAACCAGATAGATCGGAGCCTCCTTGCCTTTGAGCACATTTTGGTCCAGCTTCCAGGCGGAGACAGGTCTGTGGAGCCGCAGGATACATACTTGTAACTTGCTGTGTCTACCTTACACCAGACCCTACCTAAGGCCCGGGGGAGGGCTCCCCCCCGCCATGAGATGTGCACCCAGGGGGGGGTCTCTAATCTGGGGCCACGTCGGGGATCCCAACTGGGGAGGTCAAGAAGCAGGCAGCCAAGTTTCTCTGCAGCTTCAGACAAACTGGGGGTGGGGGTGGGTCTGATTAATCAAGGCTTGGATTCAGTTCAGCAGACAGTTACTGAGCCTAATCTATACCAGACCCCGTGTTCACCCTTAGTAACAGATGTGCAAACATGTACTGACGGTCATGGAGGCTTCATGCTATGACCGTGGAGTAGAGCTCTGAGTGACACAGGCTGGGCCCCACTACTGTCTGCCCGTGTTCACAGCCAGGACCCGGTCTGTACATTTGCCCCAGAATTGTCTGAACCCCCAGAGCCGCACAGACATTTTGCCTTGGGGCCCTGTGGCTCTGACTCGGGGGTGCCAGCCTTTGTGTGTTCATGCCAGCGTGCAGTCAGCGAGGCGACCCCTGCAGGAGCGTCACACAGACTTTCAGGGGCACTGCGGACCATTTGTGCTGTTGGCGCAGATGCCGAGTCCTGGCAGATGGGCCCGGAGCAGCTTCCTCCCGGGCTCTGCGGGGCTGTGCGGGCAGGACGCCCCTCCCTTACTGCACTGCCTCTGCCCACCGCTCTCTGCTGCCCTGCCCTTCCAGTGCCAGGGCTCTGATAGAGGTTAGAGGACCGGTTGGGTCCAGTTAGGTTTTGTGTTTTGTAGCTATTTAAAACGCGGTGTTCTCAAGGTATGGTTTCTATAATACACAGGCTACGTCTTACAAGAATACAGTTCAGTGCTTCTCAGTGGACTTCCTGAGTTGTGCGGATGTCAGCACAGTCCCGCTTTTCCGTCACCCCGGAAGATCCCTTGGACCTGGTCCAGTTCACCCATCCCCTCTCCCCACCGCTGGGCAGCCCGTAGCCCGCCCCTGTTCCTTCAGTCTGCTGTCTGAGCACCTATTACACGTAGGGTCTGTGGTTCGTGTGTCCCATGTGTGACGGATGTTTGGTGTCCTGTGGTTTTCACGGTCCGTGTTGGATCACGCGTCAGTACGTCAGTCCTTTTCCTGGCTGAGAAATGCTCTGTTTTATGGACAGGCTGCATTTTGTTTACCTGTTCATAGGTTGGAAGACACTTGGGTTCTTTGAAAGTTTTTAACAATTATGAATAGTGCTGCTGTGAGATTTTTATGTGAATGTGTATTTAAATTCTCTTGAAATGGAATTCCAGGTCCTAGGAATGGCATGGTTGGGTGGTGTGATAATTCTAATGTTAATTTTTTGAGGAACTGCCAAACTATTTTCCAAAGCAGTTGCATCGTTTTCAGTTCAGTTCAGTTGCTCAGTTGTGTCCGACTCTTTGTGACCCCATGAATCGCAGCACGCCAGGCCTCCCTGTCCATCACCATCTCCTGGAGTTCACTCAGACTCATGTCCATCGAGTCAGTGATGCCATCCAGCCATCTCATCCTCGGCCGTCCCCTGCTCCTCCTTCCCCCAATCCCTCCCAGCATCAGAGTCTTTTCCAAGGAGTCAACTCTTCGCATGAGGTGGCCAAAGTATTGAAGCTTCAGCATTAGCATCATTCATTCCAAAGAAATCCCAGGGTTGATCTCTTTCAGAATGGACTGGTTGGATCTCCTTGCAGTCCAGGGGACTCTCAAGAGTCTTCTCCAACACCACAGTTCAAAAGCATCAATTCTTCGGTGCTCAGCCTTCTTCACAGTCTAACTCTCATATCCATACATGACCACAGGAAAAACCATAGCCTTGACTAGACGGACCTTAGTCGGCAAAGTAATGTCTCTGCTTTTGAATATGCTGTCTAGGTTGGTCATAACTTTTCTTTCAAGGAGTAAGTGTCTTTTAATTTCATGGCTGCAGTCACCATCTGCAGTGATTTTAGAGCCCCCCAAAATAAAGTCTGACACTGTTTCTACTGTTTGCCCATCTATTTCCCATGAAGTGATGGGACCGGATGCCATGATCTTCGTTTTCTGAATGTTGAGCTTTAAGCCAACTTTTTCACTCTCCTCTTGCACTTGCATCAGGAGGCTCTTTAGCTCCTCTTCACTTTCTGCCATAAGGGTGGTGTCATCTGCATCTCTGAGGTTATTGATATTTCTCCTGGCAATCTTGATTCCAGTTTGTGCTTCTTCCAGCCCAGCGTTTCTCATAATGTACTCTGCATAGAAGTTAAATAAGCAGGGTGACCTTCCCACAAGTGCCGTCTGCTGGTCAGTTTTTGCACATTCTCGCCAACACCCGACGTTTTCTGGGTTTTGTTAATAGCCAGCTTAATAGTCACGATGTGGTATCTTACTGTGGTCTTGGTTTCCTTTTCTCTGATGATCAGTGACATTGAGTATCTGCTCATCAGTGTATCTTTGGGAAATGTGTCTTCGGGTCTTTGCCTGTCGTTTAATTGGTTAGCTTGATTTCTTATTACTGAGTTGTTAGAGCTTTAAAACTCTTATTCTGGATACGCTTTTATCAGGTATGTGATTTGTAATTACTTTCTCCTCAACCTGTGGCTTTTTAAGCTTTAAAAAATGGTTTTGTTTGAGATGCATAATTAATTTTAAATTTTGCTGAGATTGAATTTATAAAATTTTTTTATGCAGACCAATTAGAATTTCACTGATGGCCTCTCACATAATGTGAAATCCTTAACAAGTCAGTTGTTGCCATCCTTCAGTCGCTCAGCCGCGTCCGACTCTTCTCAACCCCATGGACTGAAGCACGTCTGGCCTCCCTGTTCTTCACCATCTCGCTGAGTTTGCTCAAACTCATATCCATTGAGTTGGTGATGCCATCCAGCCATCTCATCCTCTGTTGTCCCCTTGTTCTCCTGCCTTCTATATTTCCCAGCATCAGGGTCTTTTCTAATGAGTCTGCTCTTTCCATCAGGTGACCAGAGTATTGGAATTTCAACATCAGTCCTTTCAGTGAATATTCAGTGTTGATTTCCCTTAGGATTGACTGGTTGGATGTCCTTGCAGACCAAGGGACTCTCAAGAGTCTTCTCCAACACCACAGTTCAAAAGCATCAATTCTTTGGTGCTCAGCCTTCTTCATGGTCCAACTGTCATATCCGTTCAGGAGTAATGGAAAAACTGTAGCTTTGACTAGACGGAACTTTGTCAGCAAAGTAACGTTTCTGCTTTTT
Organism: Capricornis sumatraensis; assembly: GCF_032405125.1. Classification (NCBI taxonomy): domain Eukaryota; kingdom Metazoa; phylum Chordata; class Mammalia; order Artiodactyla; family Bovidae; genus Capricornis; species Capricornis sumatraensis. Next base: position 105,319,216 of record NC_091078.1, on the reverse strand, counting down.
CATGTGCTAAGTTTGTCATAGCTTTCCTTCCAAGGAGCAAGCATCAGACAGACGGGTACCTTTTCCCAGAGGACACTTTGGATTCAGGAACTGTTGGCCCAGAAATGAAGCTGGCTCTGGGTTTTGTTTCTGGGATCAGCATTACGGGATTATGTGTTTTGAGACTGTCACTTGACAGAGTTTATGGCACAAAAAAAAGAAAGTTTAGAAAGGCTATTCCCCCATCACCACCTCCCCTGAGGGAATAAGAATCGAGAGGACTGCAGAGGGCCAGCGTGGAGTTGGAGCCAGCTGGGCCCCTGCTGTTGGGTCGACTGTGACACCCAGCCCTGTTGAGTGACGGTGGCAGGAATCCCCTGAGCCTTGAGCTGGGTTTCCTCCTCTTTCTGATGGAGGGCATGTATCTCTCCCAGAATGCCAGGGAGGGCAGCAGCGTTAGCGCTGAGGGAGGACAGCAGCGTTAGCGCTGAGGGAGGACATCGCTCCGTCCAGTAACTGGTGGTCAGGTGGAAGGTCTCTCCCTGCTGGGAGGGTGGAGCCGCGGGTGTGTTTGGGATAGGCTACTTGGGCTGGTGTGGGTGGGCCTCCCGGGTCCAGGGTTGTAGGTGGGGCTGCCAGAGGCCCTGCGGGAGGGGAGCGCTCCTGCCCGAGGGGAGCTGGGTAGGTGCTCTGGAGGCCCTTCCGGAGGGGGCGTTGGTGGGTCCTCTGACTCCTTTCCCTTTGGGTGCCCAGAGCTCCCCTTTTCGTGTGGAAGATGCACATGAAGTGAGCTTTCCTGTCTGCCGCACCAAGGGTGAGGTCAGGGGCACCAGGTCACTCGTGCGGTGTGCCCGCCTCCAGCCAGTCCCCAGACCGACTTCTGCAGGACGTCTTCCCGGGCAGTGTCCTCAGCATCTCAGTCTTTGCAGGCTGCACCCCATCGTGTGTGTGTGTGTGTGTGTGTGTGTGTGTGTGTGTGTGTGTGTGTGTGTGTGTGTGTGTGTGTGTGTGTGTGTGTGTGTGTGTGTGTGTGTGTGTGTGTGTGTGTGGGCGTGTGTGGGCGGGCGGTGGGGGGGGGGGGTCCCTGGGGACCCTCGCGGGCCTCTGGAGCCTTGGGGGCCCAGATCCTGGTGCTCTTGTTGGTGGTTTGGGTGCTGACACTGCCTGTCCGGGCCCTGCAGGGACTACCGCGCCATCCCGGAGCTGGATGTCTATGAGGCTGAGGGGCTGGCCCTGGACGACGACGACGTGGAGGAGCTGACAGCCAGTCAGAGGGAGGCAGCTGAGCGGGTCATGCGGCAGCGCGACCGGGAGGCGGGCCGTGGCCTGGGCCGCATGCGTCGCGGGCTCCTGTACGGTGGGTTTTCGGGGAGCCTGGGGCGGGGCGGGGGAAGGGGGGGGTGCGGATCCGGCCCTGAGCGCCTCCCGGCTCGCAGACAGCGACGACGAGGAGGAGGAGCGCCCCAGCCGGAAGCGGCGGCAGGTGGAGCGGGCCACGGAGGACGGCGAGGAGGAGGACATGATCGAGAGCGTGGAGAACCTGGAGGACCTCAAGGGCCACTCCGTGCGCGAGTGGGTGAGCATGGCCGGCCCGCGCCTGGAGATCCACCACCGCTTCAAGAACTTCCTGCGCACCCACGTGGACGGCCGCGGGCACAACGTCTTCAAAGAGCGCATCAGCGACATGTGCAAAGGTGAGCCCGCCCTGCGGACGGAAGCGCTGGGGACGTGGGGCGGAGCCAGGGCTCTGTCTGCCGGCCAGGCCCCGCCTGCTCAGCCTGCCTGCCCCGCCCCGCCCCCCAGAGAACCGCGAGAGCCTGGTGGTGAACTACGAGGACCTGGCGGCCCGGGAGCACGTGCTGGCCTACTTCCTGCCCGAGGCGCCCGCCGAGCTGCTGCAGATCTTCGACGAGGCGGCCCTGGAGGTGGTGCTGGCCATGTACCCCAAGTACGACCGCATCGCCAGCCGCATCCACGTGCGCATCTCCCACCTGCCGCTGGTGGAGGAGCTGCGCTCGCTCCGGTGAGTGCCCCCCCTCCCCCCAATGCCGGGTCTGCAAGGCGGGCCCTCTGACGCCCCGCCCCTGCCCTGACGCCCCGCCCCCGCAGGCAGCTGCACCTGAACCAGCTGATCCGCACGAGCGGCGTGGTGACCAGCTGCACGGGCGTCCTGCCCCAGCTCAGCATGGTCAAGTATAACTGCAACAAGTGCGGCTTCGTGCTGGGGCCCTTCTGCCAGTCCCAGAACCAGGAGGTGAAGCCGGGCTCCTGCCCCGAGTGCCAGTCAGCCGGCCCCTTTGAGGTCAACATGGAGGAGGTGAGTGCCAGCCAGACCTCGAGGTGGTGCAGATACTTCCGTTTGAAACATCAGCGTTTACTGCTCTCTAGCAAATGGGAAGATCTGGAGAACTGCCCCTGCTCCCCCAGAGCCCTGCCCACAGCAAGTGGCGGGCTTGCCCTGACTCCCTGGGACCTGTCTGGCCTCTCGCAAGGTCACGATTGCCCTGTAGGGAGACTCTGCTGTGCCGTCTGCGGGAGGCCCTACTTGAAGGGTCTGGGCCTTAAGCGCCAAGACATGTAATGCTCGGCTTTGTCCATGTTGGGGGGCCATCACGACCCCTGTGTGGGGTGCACATCTCTCCACCGTCTGCTGCCGTGAATGTCAGGCTGACCCCTCACTGCTCCACAAATCTGAGAAGCGCCCAGGTTGGAGCTGCCTTGCCAGGGGGTGCCTGGCAGCCCACTCCCAGAGTCTGACCTGTTCAAAGTCAGGTGCGCCTTGACTTGGGGAGGGTGGCTGCAGGGCAGGGCTCCAGGTGAGCCCCTGCCTTTGCCCAGAGGCCCCCACCCCTGCCCCCGTCTCGCTGGTCCCCTCCACTTACGGTTACCCTGCCCCACACGTTGGTCTGGACGCCTCCTGCCCAGGAGCACAGGCATGGGCTCTGCGTGCGGGGACAGGAACTCGTGGGGAGGGGTCCTCACAGTGGAGATCCCGGAGGGCGTGCTCGGTGCCCATGGCGGGCCTGCGTTAGTAGGTCTTCAGCGCCGCGTGGGGGCAGATGCTGTCCTGGGTCCTATCTGGCCGATAAAGTAACAGCAGGCTGTCCGGCTAGGAGGTGGCCCAGAGGGTTGGAACTTGGGCCTTTTGACCTGGACCTTGTGCATTTAGCCACCGTCACGTAGCTCTTCTGGATGGTAGGGAAACGAGGCTGTTAGACTGCACGCGCTGTGCTGCCCCGTGATTTGAGAGCAGGCCCACCTCCGGTGTAACTCGCTTCCTGGGTGCTGGTTTGATGCTTTTCCCGTGACCTGACTTCCCCTGTGTGGCCTCACCTGCAGTGTTCACGCCCCACCCCACGGGGTGGCACAGGGAGCCTCGTCCGCCGGCGTCACCCAGCTCAGGCCGCGGAGCAGCCCAGTTCCCACAGCCACACACTCAGGATGAGCTGCAGGGCCCGGAGCGGGCTATGCATCTGCGGAGGGAGGCGGCCGGAGCAGAGGTGGGGTGGGGTGCCAGTGCCTGTGGCTCCCTGCTCTCTCTCGGCCTGCGTCTCCTCGTCACCAGTGAGGACAACAAGCTGCACTCCCTGCCTGGGGCCACGGTCCAGTCCGGTGACGAGCCGGTGCTCAGACCCCGGCCTCTGCCCCCGGGCAGGACGGCCCCTGAGACCGTGTCTGTTCTCTGCAGACCATCTACCAGAACTACCAGCGCATCCGAATCCAAGAGAGTCCCGGCAGAGTGGCAGCGGGCCGGCTGCCCCGCTCCAAGGACGCCATCCTCCTCGCGGACCTGGTGGACAGCTGCAAGCCGGGGGACGAGATTGTGAGTGCCCAGGGCCGAGGGAGCTGGTGTGGGCACTGTGGCTGGGCCGAGCTTCTGTTGGGGTGCAGCGGCCGGGTGCCACACTTCTGAGTTCGGCTCTCTCGGACCAGGGCCCCTGGGGAGAGGCAAGGTGGGGCCCACCCCAGGTCGGGCCCCCTGACCTCTCGGCATCCCCCAGGAGCTGACCGGCATCTACCACAACAACTACGATGGGGCTCTCAACACCGCCAACGGCTTCCCGGTCTTTGCCACCGTCATCCTTGCCAACCACGTGGCCAAGAAGGACAACAAGGTGGCCGTGGGCGAGCTGACCGACGAGGACGTGAAGATGATCACCAGCCTCTCCAAGGACCAGCAGATCGGGGAGAAGGCAGGTGGAAGGTGGTGGGGGGGGCCGCTGCCACAGAGCCTGGGTGCCTAGGGTCGCACCCCAGCCACCGCAAGCCTCTGTCTTGGAAGCTCGGCCCTCGTTTTGATTCCCGTGTCCGCTGAGTCCGCGTGCCTCGACGCGGGCTGTGCTCTCAGGGAAGAGCACCAGGAGGCCTCTCGGAGCCCGTGTTGCGTCCGGAGGACGGGGGAGTGCTCGGGCTGGACCGGAAACGTGGGAGCAGGAGGAACTCGGCGGGGGGTCATCCCCCGTGTCACCCGCCTCCCCGCGATCTGCCTCCTGGAAGAGCGCTCCCCAGTGCGGGCTGTCATTTGCCCTTGAACGGCAGGCGTGTTTGCGGAGGCTGGAGAGCCGGGGTTTACTGTCTAGACGTGAAGGTATAAGTGGTTTCCGAGCAGTGCAGGGCTGAGGAGTGGTAACTATACCAAGATGAGAGGAAGGGAAGGGCTCTATTCTCTGTTTTCTGTCACTGTCCTTGACATAATGGGAACACTGTGTGTGTGCTCAGTCATGTCTTGACTCTTTGCAACCCAAAGGAAATCCTCTCTGGGAAATCCAGAGAGGTTCCCAAGGGTGGGGACTCCGTGTCCCGGGCACACGTCAGCCCCTGAGGGTCCGCGTGTGAGCACGCTTGCGACAGTCTTGGTCGCAGGGCGCACGGTTCCTGTCCTTGAGTCCTGCCGGGTCTGCGCTTGGCCCCTCAGGTCCCCCTCCCCTCCCCTCGCCTCCCACTTGCTGTCCACCTGTTGCCGCACTGCCTGCTGTCTCCCGGACTGCTCTCTGCCCGCAGCACAGGGCCCTGCACCCCACTGGCGCTGTTATCCATCCGCCGAGATTGGGGCCCCCCGGGGGATACGACTCACGGGTCTGCCAGCGCTCTGGGTCGGGGAGACGCTCCGGGGCTGTGCCCAGGCCTCCAGCAGGGAGTTGGACCTGGTCATTGCTCTCACAGGGCTCCTCCTTTCCTGGGTCCCAGTAACACCTCGGCCCCTCTTGCCTCCCTGAAGAAAACCAGTGCTGGCGTGACAGACGTGTTCAGACTCCCGATGAGCGTTTGGGCCGGTTTCCAAGGGTGGGGACTCCGTGTCCCGAGGCCCCAAGGAGCCTGCAGGCACGGCAGCAGGAAGCCGGCTGCTGCCCTCGGTCCCGCGGGGGACGTCACCGCATCCTGCCGCATGCCTGGTGCCCACACAGCACCGGCCGCGGTCTGGGCGGAGGGTCCTGGCTGGCAGTCCTGACCCCCAGGACGTGTGGGTGGACGAGCAGCCCACAGTGACTGTCTCCCGACAGAGATGGGGCCTTAGTAGGAGGCTCACTGAGTGCTTGGGAGTGAGTGATTTGCAGAGGGTGGGCTGTGTTGTGTTACTCGTGACGTCGGGGGTTGCGTGAGGTGCCCACATCACGGGGCTCACACAGGGTGGGGCGGGGGTCTTGCTTGGCTGGCCAGCTTCCAGCCCTGCTCCCAGGGGCCACCCTCTGCTTCCTCTGTGGGGCTCCCCTGTGTGGGAGTGTCTGGGGACGCGGCTCAGGTTTTGAGTCGGGTGTGGTGGTGTGAGGGCCCCCCGGGGCCTTTGCTAGCATGTCTGCTCCTTGAGGTCAGGGCTGCTCTGCTCTGTGGGGTGCCTCCTGGCGCCACCGATTCGGGCCTGGGGTGGCACCGGCATCTAGGTCAGTGAGTCTGCAAGAGGCTGTCTTCCCTGAGCCCGGGCCTGCCGCCGCCTCACACGGAAATCGTGTAGCTGGTCCTGAGTGTCGACACTCGAGGGCCCCCACGGTTCCCTGGTGGTCTTCCCTCTCCGAAGAGCTTCCTGCAGTCGGCGCCCAGGCGCGGTCGGTCCGCGTGTGGGGACGGTCGGCCGTCTCCTGCCCTGAGGTGTCCCCTCCAGCCCGTCTTCCGCTGCGGGTTTTCTGTGGGAGGCCCAGGTCGTTTGTCCTCCGAGCCTTCTGCAGCCCGAACGCTGCCACCCTCGTCCTGCACAAGCACGTTCCTGTCGCCTGCTTCCGTAAATCGTTCGGAGGCGTGGTCAGACGGGGCGGGTTTTTCTTGGGTGGGGGGCTGAGGTGGACCCCCAGGGGCAGGCGGTGCCCACTTGTCTCTGCCGTGTGCAGCCCAGACGTGCTTTCGCTGTGTGGGTCCTTCACAGGGGCTGTGGGAGGCCCGGCCTCTGGCTCGGCTCTGCCCCTTCCCTGCCGGACGTCCTGGGCCCAGAGAAGCTTTTCTTCGTCAACTACCTAACTGCCCGGGGGGCTCCTGGAGGAAAAGCAAGATGGTGCTCATTTCCCTTGATTCACCAGTTTTCAGGGTATAAAGAGTGTTCCCCCCAACCCGAGCTTCAGGGTCAGCGCAGACGTGGGCCCGACATCGCTGGGGTTTGGCTCCTCGGTCAGCGCCCCTTGGCGCCCTGTGTCCGTGCCTTGCCAGTGACCTCGTTCACGTCGGCTCCCGGCCGGCGCCCATGGGCAGATCTGGGTGCATCCTTGCTGTCCTGCGTGTTTCTGCACGCTTCCTGCCCCGGACTTTGCATCAGCGCTGCCCCCAGCGCACCCGCCGGAAGTGTGGTTCTCCTCTTGGTGGAGGTGGCCCCAGGGAGAGAGACAGGCCCCCAGGGCACTGCCCTGGACGCTGTCCCCGCTGCACACAGGCCTGCCGCTGCTCGGGCCGGGTCTTGCAGTAGGTTTTAGGGGCGAGGAAAGAACTAGCAGAAGGGCCCGTGCTGTGAAAACAGGCGTCGCCTCCAGACGGACCACGTGCAGCCAGGCGGGAGGCAGTCGGCAGGGCTGGGCCCGTTCCCAGGAGGGTGTGCAGGTCACCCGCGCACGGGACGGACCACCCGCCCATGCCCTGGTCCAGGGGTCAGATCCCAGCATCCCCCTTCAGGGCACTTGAGGGCCCCCTTCCCGAGATGGATGCTGGTCCAGCCACCTGGTCTGAGCTGCATTGGGTTTGTGGACATGGTGGGCCTGCAGGGCCCCCTCACGGGGTGGGGCGGGAGGCCGAGGACGGAGGCGGTCGTTTCTATCAGAAGACGTCTCTGACATCTCTTGTTGTATCTTCAGGCTCGCATGGATTTTGAGAGAGCCTTTCTCCCTGTTAAACACACACACACACCCTCCTCCCAGGGAAGCCCTCCAGTTCTGTGACTCGGAAGGAGGCCCCGAGTCGGCGGATGGGGACACCTGTGTGGGGCCGGAGCACACGGCTGACTGTTCCCATCTCCCCTCACCCCCAGATCTTTGCCAGCATTGCTCCTTCCATCTACGGGCACGAGGACATCAAGCGAGGCCTGGCGCTGGCCCTGTTCGGAGGGGAGCCCAAGAACCCCGGTGAGCAGGGGCGGGCCATCCTGTGGGGAGATGTGAGCGTGTGTCTGTCCCCTCCCCTTCTCGACCCTCGAGGCCCCGTGGGCCGCCTGCTCGGCTTGGGCCCTCCTGTAGGTCACGGGTCAGGGGTGAGGGGGTGCGGGGGCAGACCCGTGCGGTCATTCGTGTGGACCGCAGCAGAGCATCTCCATCTCCAAGGCCGGCATCGTCACCTCCCTGCAGGCCCGCTGCGCGTGGGCTGACATGTAAAGCAGCACGGCATCTGGAGCGTGTTGCTCCCCACACGCGCACTGCTGCCTGCCTGTGAGGGGCTGTCCGGCCTCGCCCCCCGTGGGCGCACCCAGCATGGGCTCCTCCTCCCGAGTGACCGTGTCCTGGTCCGCCCGGGCTGCGTCCAGCTGTCCTCCTGGCGGGAGAACTCGCGCACGGCCTCCGAGGTTCATGTCACGAAGAGCATCTTGGCGTCCAGCCCCATCCCGGGGCCCCCGCTCCTCTGGGTTCTGTGTTCACAGGGGAAAGGCGTCCTGGGTGTCCCACCTCTCACCCGGAAGAAGCTCGTGTCGGTGGTGCTGGGCTGGGGGGTCATCCTGAGCCCGTCACCCCTCTGCAGGCGGCAAGCACAAGGTACGCGGCGACATCAACGTGCTGCTGTGTGGGGACCCCGGCACGGCCAAGTCGCAGTTCCTCAAGTACGTGGAGAAGGTGTCCAGCCGGGCCATCTTCACCACCGGCCAGGGTGCCTCGGCCGTGGGCCTCACCGCATATGTTCAGCGCCACCCCGTCAGCCGGGAGTGGACCCTGGAGGCTGGCGCCCTGGTGCTGGCTGACCGAGGAGTGTGCCTCATTGACGAATTTGACAAGGTGGGGCCCTGGGCCGCAGAGGTGTGTGCGGGCCTGGGTGGGGAGCCCGGGGCTTCATCTGAGTGAGCGGGCGCGTCAAGAGCCCCGTTGGCCCCCCGCGCAGATGAACGACCAGGACAGGACCAGCATCCATGAGGCCATGGAGCAGCAGAGCATCTCCATCTCCAAGGCTGGCATCGTCACCTCCCTGCAGGCCCGCTGCACCGTCATCGCCGCCGCCAACCCCATAGGTAGGAGTGCGACGCCGGGGGGCCTGGACCCAGGGCCCCGCCACCCGTCTGAGGGAGGGACCCAGCCTCGGAAGGCGCGCCTCTCTCCCGCGCTGCGTGTGGGGGCAGGGGTGGAAGGCCGGAGACGCCCCAACTCTCGCAGAGCCACGCGCTTGGGGGCCAGGAGGAGCACCTGGTGCGTCCCGTCGGGCAGGGTTGGCGCTGGTCTCAGCCTGCACGTGGCTGGAGGGCCGTGGACCCATGTGGACGCCCGGGGTGGGCGCTGTGTCCATCGACTCCCCTCCCACCAACTGCGGCGACGCGGGTTTGGTCAAGAAGAGGGTCTTCTGGGAGCAGGAGCCCTGAGACCAACCGCCTCTGTCCCAGGCGGCCGCTACGACCCCTCACTCACCTTCTCGGAGAACGTGGACCTCACCGAGCCCATCATCTCCCGCTTCGACGTCCTGTGTGTGGTCAGGGACACGGTGGACCCCGTGCAGGTACGCAGCCCGCGGCCTGGGGCTGTGCGCCGAGCTCGGGGGCCTCACGTGGGTCCCGGGGCGGCAGGCTCGGAAGGGCCGCTCGACGGTCATGGACTCCACGCTTGCTCTGAGTCCAGAGGTCCTTGATTTCTGTCCTTGGCCGCCCCCCACCCCGGTGTGGCCACGCTCCGCCGCCGCCTCCTAAGTCCACTTGCTTCTTGCTGCTCCAGCCCTTCCTCTGGCGCGCGCCCTGCGGCCTTGGTGCTGGTCCCCCGGCCTCCACCCTCAGAGCCACCCAGCTCCCCCGTCGGAAGCAGCTGTCTGTGCGGACACGGGCGGGCCTGCCTCTGCTCGGCCTCCCCTCCGTCCTCACGAGCAGGGAGTCCGCCGTCCCGCGAGGTCTCCCCCCGCTCCTCTCTCGCACTCCCTCGTGACCTCTCGCTTGGGCTGCACGCGCGTTCCAGGTGTCGTGACTGGGGCTCTGCTGACCCCAGTGGGGGTCCGGTCTTCGGGCCTCCAGCCCACCCTTCTGCCTCTCTTCACCCTGTAGCTAAACCCCCCCCCCCAGTCTCCTCTGCCGTTCCGGGGGTGCGCCCCACTCACTGTCCACCCTCCCCCCGCCCTGGAGTTTTGGGTCCACAGTGAGCAGAGGACGCATTGTTGGAGGGTGTTGGAGGGGGTTTAGGGTCTCCGCACCGGGCTCACCCTGCTCCTGTGCCATCTCAGGATGAGATGCTGGCCCGTTTCGTGGTCGGCAGCCACGTCAGACACCACCCCAGCAGCAAGGAGGACGGGGGCCCGGGGGGCGCCCCGGAGCCTGCTATGCCCAACACCCACGGCGTGGAGCCCCTGCCCCAGGAGGTGCTGAGGAAGTACATCACCTACGCCAAAGAGAAGGTCCACCCGAGGCTCAGCCAGATGGACCAGGACAAGGTGGCCAAGATGTACAGTGACCTGAGGAAGGAGTCCATGGTGAGGGCCCTGCCCCCGAGCCCCGTCCGCGTGGTTAGTGGGCCCAGAGCGGGGCAGGCAGGCCCGAAAGGCGCGGCGCTCACGCGGCCTCCCAGTCCATTCACCAGTCAGTGCGGTCGCTCAGGCCTGTCTGACTCTCTGCGACCCTGTGGACTGCAGCACGCCAGGGCTCCCTGTCCATCACCAACTCCCGGAGCTTACCCAAACGTGTCCTTCAAGTCGGTGATGCCACCCAGCCGTCTCATCCTCTGTCGTCCCCTTCTCCTGCCTTTGCTCTTTCCCAGCATCAGGGTCTTTTCCAGTGAGTCCGTTTGTTTATAGACGGAACTTACATGCATATGCGTGCGCCTCAGTGTGGGGCTGGTTCTGGTTCGCTCCTCGTGGAGGGAGAATTTAAGGGCAGGTTGCTCCCTCACCCGCCGAGTCCCACAGCCATCTTCCTCGCCTCCCCCTGACCGTTGTCACTGGCGCGGGCCTTTGCAAAGGGATAGGGCAGGCTTCACAGGAGCAGTCTGTCCACCCATGCTCACGGCACCGTGGGGCCCCTGGTGTCGGACAGAGACAACCACAGCCGCCCCCAGGCGTGTGCACTGTAGATGCCAGGAGCTGGCGGGCGTAGCGGGCGTGAGCCTTCGCGCTTCGTGTGAGTGGAAGTGCCGGCGCAGCTGGCTCAGGCGGCCTCCCTGCTGCGGAGTGGTCAGCCGGGCCCTTGGCAGTGCCCGCCCTGTGGCTCCTCCTGGCCTGGCTGCCCCACAGCACCCTGACGCGGCCCCCCCTCCAGGCCACCGGCAGCATCCCCATCACCGTGCGGCACATCGAGTCCATGATCCGCATGGCCGAGGCCCATGCGCGCATGCACCTGCGGGACTACGTCATGGAGGACGACGTGAACATGGCCATCCGCGTGATGCTCGAGAGCTTCGTGGACACGCAGAAGTTCAGCGTCATGCGTGGCATGCGGAAGGTGGGCCCGGCCATCTGTGGGTGGGGCATGGAGCTCAGGAGGCAGGGGCGCCTGGCTGTGGGTGCAGGGCTTGAGCTGCGTGGGTGGAGCATGGGAGGTGGGGCCGGTGCCTTGTGGATGGGGCATGGGGCGGGGCCTCAGCTGGGGGTGTGGCATGGTATGCAGGAGGTGGGGCCTGACTTGCATGGGCGGGGCATAGGGCTGGGGGCGGGGCCGCAGCTGGGGCTTGCAGGAGGCGGGGCCTGAGCTACATGGGCGGGGCATAGAGTAGGGAGGTGGGGCGTGAGCCCTGGCTGGAGGCTTACTTGCTGTTCTCTCAGACGTTTGCCCGCTACCTGTCGTTCCGCCGGGACAACAATGAGCTGCTGCTGTTCATCCTGAAGCAGCTGGTGGCCGAGCAGGTGACCTATCAGCGTAACCGCTTCGGGGCTCAGCAGGACACGATCGAGGTTCCCGAGAAGGACTTGGCGGACAAGGTACGGGCGTGGCGGGGCGGGGTGGTCGGAACGCGCGCGTCTCCCTCGTCCTGCCAAGGAGACCGGCTGGGCCAGCTCGCAGCTTGTCTGAGTTCACGGGCGTCGGCAGGCTGTGGTTCTGAGCTCCGTGCCCAGTGGCAGATCGTCCAGCGGCCGCAGGCCTGTTGGCTCCTCCTGGTGATGGGGACGGAGCCCGCGGTCCGCAGGGCTCACCCGACGTCCCCTCTCTCAGGCCCGGCAAATCAACATCCACAACCTGTCCGCCTTCTACGACAGCGAGCTCTTCCGGGTGCACAAGTTCACCCACGACCGGAAGCGCAAGGTCATCCTGCAGCAGTTCTAGCGTCCGGGCTTCACTCTGCCCCGGGGCCCAAAGCCAAATGGCGCGGGCTCCCCCGCCGGCTTCCGCCTGGGTATCTGTTTCTTCTCCTCTGCCGTCTGGGGACTCATCTTGCAGGGCTGCGTTTTCAGCACCCGCCTCCCACCAGCTGCCCCCGCTGCGGGAGGTTTGCCTCACCTCCTTCGAGGTGCTTGTACTCAGGACCCGGAGTGGAGGAGGCCGCTGTCCTGGGGGACCGAAGCCGTAAGCGTTTCACCAGAGTTGTTGGCCTCTTGGCCTGAGTTACGGACTTGCAGTCCGGGGACTGAACTGTGTCCCACCGGCTTGTCTCAGCTCCGGTGAGTAGAGACAGCCTGTGGGTCAGCACAGCCTGGCGCCCTCTGACAGCCCCACAGCCTTAGCTTGTGGCGATAGGGGCGGGATGGGGTCGGGGGGGAGGGTACTTGGAGCCGGGCCACCGCCTGCCCGTTGCTGGGATGGTCTGCTCTGCTTGGCTGTCTTCCCATGCTGTGTTTTGTACATTCAGTTCTTCTATCTGTGGTTTTAGTTTTTAATAAAGTCGAGTAAACCTGAATATTGGCGTCTGTCCAGTTTTCATGGGAGAACCCAGGCTTTCTTGCGCTTCCCTCCGAGGTTCTCTGCTTCTGCTTCTGCTTCTGCTTCTGGCTTTCTGCGGGTGTGGATCAGGCTGATGGGGGGGGTTGCTTTGTGGGTGTGGGTCTCTCTGGGGAGTGTGGTTAGCACTTGCTGTCTGTATGGGACCAAGGGACCTTGGGACAGGCTTGTACACCCGGAGGGGCCGGTGGTGCTCGCCCCGGCACCCCCGTGCTTGGACAGCTGCCCTGGGCGGTGCGCTCCCGCGTGCCTTCCGATGCCTGCCTGGGACGGAGCACAAGCGCCTCCTCGCGCTGGACCTTCCCCGTGTCTAGATTTCCCTTCTGGAACCTTCCACGACGAGGACTTGGACGCAAGCCCTGCAGACATCTGATGCCTGATGCACCTCCCACGATCCTCCAGAGCCTTGGGAGCCGCTGCCAGGCCTGGGGAGAGAGTTGAATGTGGTCCCTGCCGGGACAGGGTGGGGAAACGTGGGTCAGCGAAATGAGGAAGAGCCGGGAGAAAGGGCCAGGTGAGGGGCGGAGGAGGGGACCCTCAAGGCGGGTGTGGCTGCAGCGAAACAGGCAGGAGCCCCCAGGCCAGGCTCGCCGGCCGGAAGGAAAGCCCCTCTGTACACACATACGCAGAGATGCGCAGGGGCGCGTGCGCGCTCCACCTGAGCGTGTGTCTTCCACTCCCACCGATCCTCCGGCGCCCGTGGTCACAGATGGGATGTTGGCTCCGATACTGACACAGGGGTCCTTGCAGACCTCGTGGTTATGGGTCCGACGCCAGCCCCGAGCAGCGGCCCAAGCTCACCTGCACTTCGGTCCAGCTGGACTGCAGCTCAGATGTCCCCAGGCCCCTCTGGGGGTGGTAAAGTGCTGCAGCACCTGAGCCCAGAGGAAATTCACTCGTGAACTGGTTTATCACAAAGGCTGTGTCACAGGACGTGGAGGAACAACCAGAGAAGTCCCATACACCATCAGCAGCCCTGTGGGAAGAGGGGTACGCCCCCTCCCGGTGTGGGGGGATCCCTGTCACCAGCCTGGAAGTCCTCTCAGCCCCTCCCGGTGTGGGGGTCCCTGTCACCAGCCTGGAAGTCCTCTCAGCCCCTCCCGGTGTGGGGGGGGTCCCTGTCACCAGCCTGGAAGTCCTCTCAGTCCCTCCCGGTATGGAGGGGTCCCTGTCACCAGCCTGGAAGTCCTCTCAGCCCCTCCCGGTGTGGGAGTCCCTGTCACCAGCCTGGAAGTCCTCTCAGCCCCTCACAGTGTGTGGGGGTCCCTGTCACCAGCCTGGAAGTCCTCTCAGCCCCTCACAGTGTGTGGGGGGTCCCTGTCACCAGCCTGGAAGTCCTCTCAGCCCCTCCCGGTGTGGGGGGGGTCCCTGTCACCAGCCTGGAAGTCCTCTCAGCCCCTCCCGGTGTGGGGGTCCCTGTCACCAGCCTGGAAGTCCTCTCAGCCCCTCCCGGTGTGGGGGGGTCCCTGTCACCAGCCTGGAAGTCCTCTCAGCCCCTCCCCGTGTGGGGGGGTCCCTGTCACCAGCCTGGAAGTCCTCTCAGCCCCTCACAGTGTGGGGGTCCCTGTCCCAGCCTAAAAGTCCTCTCAGCCCCTCCCGGTGTGGGGGTCCCTGTCACCAGCCTGGAAGTCCTCTCAGCCCCTCCCGGTGTGGGAGTCCCTGTCACCAGCCTGGAAGTCCTCTCAGCCCCTCCCGGTGTGGGGGGGTCCCTGTCACCAGCCTGGAAGTCCTCTCAGCCCCTCCCGGTGTGGGAGTCCCTGTCACCAGCCTGGAAGTCCTCTCAGCCCCTCCCGGTGTGGGGGTCCCTGTCACCAGCCTGGAAGTCCTCTCAGCCCCTCACAGTGTGGGGGTCCCTGTCCCAGCCTAAAAGTCCTCTCAGCCCCTCCCGGTATGGGGGGGTCTCTGTCACCAGCCTGGAAGTCCTCTCAGCCCCTCCTGGTATGGGGGGGTCCTTGTCACCAGCCTGGAAGTCCTCTCAGCCCCTCACAGTGTGTGGGGGGTCCCTGTCACCAGCCTGGAAGTCCTCTCAGCCCCTCCTGGTATGGGGGGGTCCTTGTCACCAGCCTGGAAGTCCTCTCAGCCCCTCACAGTGTGTGGGGGGTCCCTGTCACCAGCCTGGAAGTCCTCTCAGCCCCTCCCGGTGTGGGGGTCCCTGTCACCAGCCTGGAAGTCCTCTCAGCCCCTCCTGGTGTGGGGGGGGTCCCTGTCACCAGCCTGGAAGTCCTCTCAGCCCCTCCCGGTGTGGGGGGGTCCCTGTCACCAGCCTGGAAGTCCTCTCAGCCCCTCCCGGTGTGGGGGGGTCCCTGTCACCAGCCTGGAAGTCCTCTCAGCCCCTCACAGTGTGGGGGTCCCTGTCACCAGCCTAGAAGTCCTCTCAGCCCCTCCCGGTGTGGGGGTCCCTGTCACCAGCCTGGAAGTCCTCTCAGCCCCTCCCGGTGTTGGGGTCCCTGTCACCAGCCTGGAAGTCCTCTCAGCCCCTCACAGAGTGTGGGGGGTCCCTGTCACCAGCCTGGAAGTCCTCTCAGCCCCTCCCGGCGTGGGGGGGTCCCTGTCACCAGCCTGGAAGTCCTCTCAGCCCCTCACAATGTGGGGGTCCCTGTCACCAGCCTGGAAGTCCTCTCAGCCCCTCCCGGTGTGGGGGGGTCCCTGTCACCAGCCTGGAAGTCCTCTCAGCCCCTCCCGGTGTGGGGGTCCCTGTCACCAGCCTGGAAGTCCTCTCAGCCCCTTCAGTTCGGGTTTTCATGGGGGCCTCATTCCGTCTGTGTGTAGTGCTTGGATCCTTGGCGCTGGTGACTGGATAGCTGGCCTCTCTCGCAGGAGGTCGGGGGCTGGGGCATGTCCAGCCCTCGGATCACCTGGCTGGTTCCCCTGGCAACTGGGCCCTATCCTTAGGGCTCCAAAGTTCCCCTCCTTAACATAAACTCAGGAGTGGTCAAAAGAGCTCCTTAAGAATAACCGAAGATGTTCTTTTCACCTAAATTACTCCAGAGCTGTTTCTGGAGCCCGGGACTAAACCCAGGTACTACAGAAGACTCGTCTGTCAGTCATTATTAGCACTTAGGCAATCGCACGGGTGTTCTGAGCGCTGGCCAGGAGCCGGGGTGAAGACCAAACTGCCTCTTATCCTTTTCCAGTGTGACACCTGCTGGGTAAGGCCTTGAGCCCCGGTGCACAGCCCTGAGTGTCCTTAGCAGAGACTAAGCTGGTCCCACGTGTTTTGCGGTGTCTGGCTTCGAGGAACTGTCCCACCCAAAGCAGGGGAGCTGAGTGGGAGCTGGGGCTGCAGCCTAGAGATGCTGGCAGTCTGGGCAGGGCGGGTGGGGACAGCGGACATATGTGAGATGCATCATGCGTCTTGTGTGAGCCAGTGGTATTGGGAGAAAAGGAAACCCGTGGATGACGACCAGGCTTCAGGCTGGAGAGGGGGGCAGAGGTCAGGGGAGAGGCGGAAGCTCGGTTTAGATGAGCCCCCAGGAGGACGGCGGCTTCAAGGGCAGGCGTGATCTGGGCTGCGGAGTGGAGGTTTGGCCGCAATCTGCAGTCGGTCGACAGTGTCCCTGTAGGGCTGGTGGCTGCAGGGAGCTCGCGTGTCCTTTGTGTGAACCAGCGAAGGACACATAGGCGTGCGCAGGCAGTGGGGGAAACGAAGGGAGACGGAACCTCTCGAGGGCTGAGGTCAGCTGGGGCCCAGACGGCTGCAGGAACACGGAGACGACAGGCCTGCCCCCTGCGCTGCGTCTCCTCGCGTCAGGGGCGCCCGTTATAGGGATCGCTGGTCTCTGCGCTCCCAGGACAAAGATGCTAGCACGTAAAACGACCAGACGCCACCAACCGTGCAACAGCCCCGTTTAGAAACGTTGGGAAAGCGTACATGTGCGTCTCGGGCTGAAATTCGGTATTGGTGGTAATGCAGAGGTTGACGGTGACCTTGGCCAGCAGCGTCAGCACAGCGTAAGTAGAGGCGCGTGTGCGGAAGGAAGTGGAAGCTGACAGAAACCTGAGAAGTCTGGTTCTGAAGCGGGCATGGGGCAGCTGGCAGGCTACATGGGATCAAGGGAAGCTTTTCCTTTGATATAGTTCAGGATCGAACAGTTAAGTTTTTATTCCTGCAATCTTGTTGTTGAGGCACTAAGTCGTGTGCGACTCTGCGATCCCATGGACTGCAGCACGCCAGGCTCCTCTGTCCTTCAGTGTCTCCCCGAGCTTGCTCATATTCGTGTCCACTGAGTCAGTGATGCCATCCAACCGTCTCATCCTCTGCCGCCCTCTTCTCCTTTTGCTACAGTCCTTCCCAGCAAGGGTTTATTAATGGGTTAATCTGAAACAGTTGGGACTGAAAAAATAAGACACCGGAAGATGTGATATTATACAGGTAAAACTTTTAAATATATTGATACTGCATACATCTACGTGGATATTAAAGACAAATGTAAGATGTACACTTGTGGACGCTTGTGTTATTTTAGGTAACAGGTTTATTGGAACATGGCTAAATAACATGATTTAAAATCTACAACTCAGTGGTCTTCGTACGTTCAGAACTGCACCGCCATCGAACAGAATCAATTTGGGGATGTTTTTATTCCTCCCCCAAACCCACAGCTGTTGAATTCACTCTCCTTCCCGCCTCACCCCCACCTCCCGCCCTCGGCAACGACAAATGTGCTTTCTGCGTCTGCATTTCCCTTTCCTGGACATTTCACACACAAGGAGTCCTGCACTAGCTGGTGTTTTGTGATGGGTTTCTTTCACTTAGCCTAAGGTCTTTCAAGTTTCCTTCAGGTTGCAGTGTAGGTCAGCGCTTCAGTTCTTACTGAGTAACGTTCCATTCTAGGGGAGCTAGTGAGGGACAGGGAAGCCTGGGCCGCTGCAGTTCCCGGGCTCTCAGAGAGCAACCGAACACCAGCACCACGCCTTGTCCACGCGCCAGCTGCTGAGCGCCTGCCTGTTGTGAGTGCTGCTGCTGCGAGCGTCCCTGTAACGAGTTTCTGTGTGGACACACGTGTTCTCTCGGATGTGTACCCAGACGTGGAGTTGCTGGGCCATAGCGGCGGCTCTGTTTCCCCCGGAAGAGCCGCAAGCCTGTCTTCTGCTGCGGCTGCACCGTTTTGCCTTCCCACCAGTAGTGCGTGAGGGCTCTGATCTATTTCTCCATGTTCTGCACAAAACTTTCTCTTTCTTTTTGATATTAGTCATCCTGAGTGCCTGTGAAGTGGTTTCTTTCTTTTGGCTGCACTGGGTCTTCACTGCTGCCTGTGGGTTTGGGGGCTACTCTCCCTTGCATGGCACAAGCTTCTCATTGTGGGCTTGTTTTCGAGCATGGACTCTGGAGTGTGGGCCCCGTCGTCGTGGTGCAGGGACTTAGTTGCTCCACGGCAGGTGGCATCTTCCCAGATCAGGGATCGAACCTGCGTACCCTGCGTTGTGAGGGTGACGTAACCACTGGAGCAGCAGGGAAGTAGGAAGTGGTTTCTCACCGTGATTTTGCTTTTCATCCCCTGATGGCTGATGGCGTTAAGCATCTTTTCATGTGCTTACTGTCCATTTGTACATCTTCTGTGCAGAAGCATCTATGCACATTCATGCCCATTTTTTCATTAGGCAGTCTTTTTGAGTTATGAGTTGCCGGGAGCCAGTGTGAGGAACTCCGCCCATGGCAAAGGTCATGAGGAACAAGGCTTGGCATACGCAAAGGCGTGATCAAGCCTCAGGAAGCCCCCTGTTCCCGAGCATCTAACCCCAAAACCAGAGTCTGTTTTATGCTCTCTCCTACACCTCTGACTTTACGGGGGGCTCTCCCCCATAACCGTTTCTCTCGGAGAAGGAGTAAACGTGCAGCTCCAAGGCAATAAAAATTCCTGGGCGTGACAAGAGTGTTTCAGCTTACGGACTCCTCTGAAGGTTATCTAGCCCGCCTGTACAGGTTCGTCCGGCCACATGTGATTGTTTACAGCCTCCCAAGCTGAGAGGCATGAGATGTTTTAGACTTACTAAAGGCAAATTCTTTTGGGGAGTTAGAAATTATTAGTATAGTGGGTTGGTTAGGAATTATATTGGTGAAGGGTTCTTCATTTGTTGTGTCAATAATTGCTGCTAATTCCCTGCTCTGGGTGGGACAAGGATGTCTCAGGTCAAACCTCTCTGCTGACAGACCAGCTTGTGTGACAGGATTATCCATACTCCTGCCACATGATTGTTTACTACCTCTCAACCATAAACAGCACAGAGTTTTGGAGTATTTTGAGAGTCTTAATTAGCATAGGGCTTTTCTCATTGTTGAGCCGATGATTGCCACCAGGCCTCCATATCCTTAGGCACCTGGGAATATATTAATCAATGTATTTGGAATATAGCAAAGGAAATATAGTAGTTTTTGATGTTAGCAATACTAGACTTTTTGAGTTAATGGATTTTCTCTTTTGTAATAGATCACTGTACTTTGTTATAAATCCCTGTGTCCTTGCCATGTAAAAATGTAACTTTATCACTATCTTAAGACCAAATAGATCTTAAGGGGAACATTGGTGAAAGGATTTTCATTTGTTGGGCTGATGTTTGCTGCTAAATCTCCATGTTCCCTGCCCTTATAATGAATATAACTAACATATAGGAGAAATAAGCATTAACCTTTAAGCATATAGGAGAAATAAGTATTAACCTTTAAGACTAATCATGTTAACCTTGGGTTAAATAAATTCCTTTCTTGATTGTAACTCACTACACCCTCACCCTATAGGAATGTAACTTTATTTGGAGGGTGGTGCCTGGTTTAAGAAAAAACACCCTTGGAAGAAATAAGTTTTTTTGGTTATCAGAAAGAAAGGATCATAAAATGTCAGCAGGTCTCACTCATGGCCAGAAGATGATGTACCTTTTTCATACATTTATGTGAAGCACCTGATTTTGATAAAGGTCAGGACTGCTGACCCCCGCGTGACTCTATTCATCCCTATGTATAACAAAAGGTATATAAGCTAACCCCAAAATAAAGAAATCAGATCAGTTTCTGGAAAGACTGATTCCCCCATGTCGCTTCTTTCTTGCTCCCGTTTTTCTGGCTGAATTCCCATCTGGAGCATGGATGCTATTCCACGTAATCCAAGTTATTCAGCCTCTTTTTCTCTACTAATCTTCCTACTACACTATCCATTTCTAATCTCTCTATATCTGTGATTAAATATGTATTTTTCCGAAGACGCCGACTCCATCCCCCCACCTTCGAATCACCCTGGATACACTGGGGCTGGACCCCAGCAATGAGTTATTTATGTGGCCTAGACATAAGTCCTTTATCAGATTTAGGGTTTCCGAGTATTTTCCCCCCATGCTGTGGGTTGTCTTCCCTTCCTTGATGGTGTCCTTTGCAATGCCCTCCTCCAGGGGGCCTTCCCAATCCAGGGATCAAACCTGCATTTCCTATGTCTCCTGCATAAGCAGGTGGGTTCTTTACCACTGGTGCCACTTGGAAAGCCCCTGATGGTGTCCTTTTAAGCACAAAATGTTTTTCATTTCTCAGTCTCCTATATATATTTTCTTTCAAGGCTCGTGCTTTTGGCATCATCTCAGAAACTATTGCCTAAGGCATGGTCATTGGAGAAGGCGATGGCACCCCATTCCAGTGCTCTTGCCTGGAAAATCCCATGGATGGAGGAGCCTGGTAGGCTGCAGTCCATGGGGTCGCGAAGAGTCAGACACGACTGAGCGACTTCCCTTTCACTTTTCACTTTCATGCATTGGAGAAGGAAATGGCAACCCACTCCATTGTTCTTGCCTGGAGAATCCCAGGGACGGGGGAACATGGTGGGCTGCCGTCTATGGGGTCGCACAGAGTCGGACACGACTGAAGCGACTCAGCAGCAGCAGGCCATGGTCATGAATGTATACCCCCAGGGTTTTTTCTAGTAGATTCACAGTTTTCTCTCTTACAGTTAGGTTTTTGATCCGTTGGCAGTCTTTGTGTATGATGTTGGGGGGGGGGGTTCTGCCTTTCATTCTTCTGTGTGTGGGATATCCACCCGTCCCAGCACTGTTTGTGGAAGAGACTGTTCTCTCTGCACAGATTGCCTTGGAACCCTGTCAGGTAGATGGCCATAAGCATGAGGGTTCATCTCTGAACTCTCCATTTTATTCCAAGGATATGTTCACTTTGTTTTTCTAAGATTGTTCCGGCTAACCTGGACCCCTTGAATTTCCATATGAATTTTGGAATCAGTTTGTCAGTTTCTGCAAAGAAGCCAGCAAGAATTTTGATGAGAATTGCATTGAATCCATAGATCACTTTGGGGATTGCTATTTTAACAATTTCAAGTCTTCTCATCCATGAGATGGGCTGTCCATCCACTTACACAGGTTTTCTTTAATGTATTCCAGCAGTGTTTATAGTTTTCAGAGGAGGTTTTGTACTTATTTTATGGACTTATTTCCAAGTATTTAATATACTTTTGATGGTCTTATAAATGGAATTTTCTTACTTCATTGCAGTTTATATGCTCCTATTTCTGCTTTGCGACTCCATGGACCTCAGTCTGCCAGACTCCTCTGTCCATGGAATCCTCCAGGCAAGAATACTGGAGTGGGTTGCCATCCCTACAAGTTCAGAGGCTTAAAGTAACAAACTTACTGTCCTAACAGTTTCGGAGGTCAGAAGTCTGAAATGGGTCTCACCGAGCTAAGAGCAAAGAGTCAGCAGGGTTCCGGGCAAAAGCTCCTTTGCTTCCTCTTCCAGCTTCTAGAGCGCGCCCGCGGTCCCTTGGCCCCTGGCCCCTTCTGCCGTTTTCAAAGCCAGAAAGGGCGTCCCTGAGCTCTGCTCCCAGGGGCATGCTTGCTCTTGGCTCTGACTCCCCCTCCTCCCTCCTGCCCTTGTGAGAAGCCTCGTGATGACCCTGCGTCCAGCTCAGTGATCCAGGATCGTCTCCCTTCCCGCGTCCTTAACTTAACGGCCCCTGCGTGTGCGACCCCGTGGGCCGCAGCCCACCAGGCTCCCCCGCCCACGGGATTTTCCAGGCGAGTACTGGAGTGGGCTGCCATTGCCTCCTCCAGAGCTTGTCAGTGCTTAACCCGGACGGAGTCCGCCCGCGCGCCCGAGGGAGAAGCCCCTCAAAGAGCCAGAGGTCGGGCGCAGCCTCGCGAGCTCGACCCTCAGCGCCGGGGCCACGGCCCGCGTTCGCGAGACTCGAGCGCCAGGCGGCTGCGGGCCTGTGAAGCGTGAGGTCTGAGGTGCGAGGCGCGCGAGGCGCGGGCAGCGCGCTGGCCCCGCCCCCGACCTCCGCGACGTCGATTGGCCGCTGGCGGGGCGGAGGGGCGGGGCGCTCACGTGGCGGGGCGGGGCGGGGCGAGTGACAGCCTCGCGGGCCAATGGGCGCGCGCGCGCGCCGCCGCCGCCGCCGCCGCCGCCGCCGCCGCCGCCGCCCGAGCGGCCCTGAGGCGCCCAGGCGGCTGCGGAGCGGCGACGCGGCGCGATGGGCCGGCTGCTGAGGGCCGCGGGGCCGCCGCTGCCGCCGCTGCTGCTGCTGCTGGCCGGAGGTGAGCGGGCGGCGGCCGGCGCGCGCTGGGCGGCTCCGCGCCAACAAAGGGCCGCGCGGCCGCCCGCGCCCCGGGCGCTTCTAAGGGCGGGGGGCGGCGGCGCCGGGCGGGCGTGTCTCTGCGACAAAGGGCCGCGCGCCCGGGCGGCGGTGACAGGCGCGGGGCGGCGGTGACAGGCGCGGGGCGGCGGCGGCGCGGGTGGGCGCGCGGCGCGGGGCCCGGGCCCGCCGGCGGGTGGGCGCCCGTGTGCGCGCGGGGGCCGCGCCCGGCGCCGTCGGCCGGAGGCGGTCTCCGTGCCCGGCTGGGCTGGGGGGCGACCTCTGCAGGGCAGCCGCCGCCCCGCGCGCCGAGGTGCGGAGCCCCGCCGCCCCGACTCGGCCCGGGCCCGCCTTGGGCAGCGGGGCGCAGGCGCGGCGAGGGCGCAGGCGGGGCCCCGGCCGCGGCCCCCGGGCCGCCGCATCCCTGTGCGCCCGCGCCCGAGTCCTGTCCGGAGGGCAGGGGCGGCCCCGCTGTCCTCTCCGCGTGGCAGCCGTCCCAGCGCTGGTCTGCGGAGTGTGTCGGGACCAAGCCCAGCTGTTGCCGTGCCGCTTCCTGCCGGCTGCGGGTCCCCCTCCCCGCCCCGTCCCTCCGCCTCCGTCCGGGGGGCGCGCTAGTGTCCCCGCCGTGCTGGGGTGCGTGTGTGTCCAGCAGGACGTCTCCCTTACGAAGCTGCAGCGGGCACACGCCTGCCAGGACCGGGCGGCACTGTTTCTCTGACACACGCGCCAAGTGTGTGCGGTCGCGTTGGTGGTGCCGGACCATCTCTGTTGCAGCGGACAGTCCAAGGTGTGGGCCGTGTCGCTGATGCTGCTGGGCAGCTCCGAATGGGTGTCTGCGGAGGGCTTAGAGATCTCGGACTTCAGAGCTGCTGATGAGGGCAAGGGGAACGGGAGAAGGACGCGGGGACCAAGAGCAGACGCAGGGGAGACAAAACATGGGGATTATCGAGACCTTTGCTCTTTTCACCCCCTAAGATACAAGCCTGCTTCCTGCGCCTCCTTTCCTGAATTTGTTTGGGTCGGATTTTCAGTGCTTTGAGGCCGATCCCTGGAATGCTTTTCATGCCCTTTTTCGTTCTTTTGGCTGAGAGGGATGGAGGTAACAGAAGATTACAGGTCCAAGAGAAAAAACAAGATCAGTGTGTATCTGAAGGTTAAAATCCAGTAGACTCTCAGGCAGGTTAATTATTGAGAGCAAAAGTAGATATTCAGGGAATAGGTGGGTCTCAGCTGCTATTTTGGTGGGCAAGTTCGAAAATAAGCAACATCTCGTAATTACCCACTGCCAAGCTTTTGGAAATATCAAGGTCTTTATAAAGGGAAAATAACCATTGTGCTGAAAAATAGCTTCAAGAAAATGAAACTGTTTACTGCAGAAGAAATCAAAAGCTAATTCCTCCTTTTCAAACACAGCTTTTCAGAAACATGGTCAGAATCTCTTAGAGGCTCAGTGGTAAAGGAACTCGTCTGCAAGGCAGGAAAAGCAGATGTGGGCTCAGTCCCTGGGTTGGAAAGATCTCCTGGAGGAGATGGCACTCTTGCCCGAAAAAGTGTATGGCAGAGGAGCCTGGCAGGCTACAGTCCATGGGGTCGCATAGAGTCCAACACGACTGCAGCAACGGCGCTCACGCACGCACTTTTTACTCCTGTCAGACTGTTGGGAAAGATAGACCAGGACGAACCGGGGTTTCTCTGCAGGTGACAGACGGAGGGGAGAGGCTGGGAGAATGAGGGCCCCCTTAGTCAGGGAATGGTCACGATAGGCCCTAGCAGGTTCCTCAGACCCCGGTGCTCTGCGTGGAGAGCTTCACCGGCTAAAGGACTTCATCCCCAGAGGCAAGAAGTCAACAGGACAGACGCAGGCTCCTGGGCGTCAGGGCCGGCCTGGCGGCAGGACTGAGGCCTGCGTGGCCGTGACTCCTCTCCCCCTCACGTCCGTTAGCCTGGGAGAGGCAGCTCTCAGGCTGTGGAGAGGCCAGCACGTTTGATCCTCTGGTGGTTTCGTGGAGGGTAAAACTCCAAGGATTCTTAACGAGAGGCCATTGCTTTTCTAAACCACTGAAGTAATGTCTCTCCAGTAGGTGGATGAAGAGCTTCACCTCGCAGAGAAGGCTGCTCTGGGCCCTGGGAACCCGTGCAGTGTTTGTTGCTTAATTACTACAGACATACCATTTCTCAGCAGTTGAGTTTTTGGTCCCTGGACTGTGTGAGTTTTTCCAGGTCACTGTCTTGTGGTATTTGGTTCCCCAGACCTGGGGAGGCCACATCTGAAGGCAGACCTGCTGTATCAGCTGGCATCTCACGTAACCGGGCATTCCTTTTCCGAAGAGCACTTTCTCCCCCAAGGGCAGAGGCTGTCTGCTGTTCCCCTTGGTGTCTCTAGAGGGGGCCTGACACAGTAGGTGGCACAGAATGGGCGGGGGGGTGGGGGGCGGCGGCGGGGGGGATTGCTTTCTTCTGAGCAGTGGAAATCCAATGCAGATGTTAACCTCCAGTAAGACGCTGCAGCGTACCTGAAACCAAAGTTACCTGGCATCGTATCTGATTGACAGTATTGTATATTGTGATTAACTTTGTAAAAATTAGAAAATAAGTCTTACTCCAGTAGGGTTGATAGATGACCAGGCAGAAATGTGGATAAAGGGGCGTCTTGGTGGAAGGTAGGGACCGCTTCACTGACTTGAGGTCTTTCGGGTCAGGAGGAAAGACCCCTACACTCTCAGCCACCCTGTGCGTTGGGTTTCTGGTGGGGACCCTGAGCAGGGTGCTGGGAGGACAGGGTCTCTCCCGTCCAGCTCTTTCCTTGCTCCTTAGATCCTGTGAGGCATCGGGTCACGCCGGGTGCTTTCTGTCCTTATGTGTCCTTAGGAAGAAGGACACAAGAGCAGCTTTCCGACGTTTCCTCAGGGACCATCCTTCTTGTGGGGTGAAGCTGGCTAATTACAGCAATTCTGTTACCTGGTTATTTGACCTTAGTCTCACTAGGCCTGTTATCTTTTCTGTAAAACGAAAGGGTATTTCTTATTTTTTAGATTTATTTACTTTTAATTGAAGGGTACAGTATCCCTTTGGTTTCTACCAAACATGAATCAGCCAGAGGGAAAGGGTATGTCTTAATTTATTTGGTCGTTTACACAAACACATCCCGAGCTCCTGTGATACTTGAGAGGCTGTCGAGGCCCGGTCACGACAGAGGTGAGCTCCGTGTTCACCGCTGAGTGAGGGGCTGTCCGGTGGTCTGTCACAGCACAGAGAGGAGAGTGCAGGGCCGGTGGTCGTGGAGGGGGCGCCGCCTGGACCGAGGGAGCTGGGGCGGAAGCAGGAGGAGGACTTAGGCGCATGGAGGCAGGTGACCACGGGCGTCCCCTGCTTCTGGCTCATCCTGTTTGAGACTCTGCTGGCGTCTGTTTCTTCCGTTTTTTCCCTTGAAGTCACATAGAGTAACTGATCTTCATCATTCACAGCAACTTTTTGTCTAAATGTGTTTGAAGGCCCTGACCATTGTCGCCCTTCAACGTTCTCTGTTCCTGGCCAAGAGTGCCCCGCTTCCCTGCTCTCCATAACGGAGGAGACCGCTTCCACGAGGGGTCTGCAGTCTGCCCTTCAGAGTGCAGTCCGCACACTGCGGGGGGCGGGGGGCGACCGGTGCGTCTGCGGGCTTCCCCATCCTGCTCTACGGATGGGGGGCCGACGCTCCCCCAGAGTCGCTCAGCCACAGGCCAGAGCCCCTGCCTGCCTTGCTCCACTGCAGCAGCCTGAGTGATCAAGGCCTGTGTGTCCTCCCACGCACGCTTGTTGCTCTGCTCCGCCCCTTCCCCTGCGCCCCAGGCTGCTCTCCTTGGAGCCAAGTGCGGCTGTGGGCCTCCCGTCTGTCCTGTCTCTCTCTGGACGGGCCTCCCGTCTGTCCTGCCTCCCGTCTGTCCTGTCTCTCTCTGGACGGGCCTCCCGTCTGTCCTGTCTCTCTCTGGACGGGCCTCCTGTCTCTCCTGTCTCTCTCTGGACGGGCCTCCCGTCTGTCCTGTCTCTCTCTGGACGGGCCTCCCGTCTGTCTGTCCTGTCTCTCTCTGGACGGGCCTCCCGTCTGTCCTGTCTCTCTCTGGACGGGCCTCCTGTCTCTCCTGTCTCTCTCTGGTGCCTTATCTGTTTCTGGCAGAACTTGCTTCTGAGTCTGAAACATCTGTCTTCCTTAGTGGCCACTTGTTGGGCTTACTACTGCATAAGGTGCTTGTAAGCATTAAAATGTAGATAATGCTTGTGTGCTGTGCTTAATCAGTCGTGTCTGACTCTGTAGCCCGCCAGACTCCTCTGTCCATGGGGATTCTTCAGGCAAGAATGCTGGACTGGGTTGCCCTGCCCTCCTCCAGGTGATCTTCCCGACTCAGGGGCTGAACCCGGGTCTCCCTCACTGCAGGCGGATTCTCCACCATCTGAGCCACCAGGGAGGCCCAGATGACACTTACGTGACTGAAATCCCCACGGACTCTGTCAAGTCGCATCACGGTGCACTCCAGGCACAGAGCGGGAGATAACTCCTGCCGCTCGCTCTTTCTTGCATCATTGAATATCGGTCTGGAAAAGAGGATGTGGAGGCCGTTTCACGTGCCTTCCTCATTTTTCAGATGAGGAGACAGGGCTGAAGACTTACAGCAAGTTAGTGATAGTCCTGTAGTTAGTATTGACCTCATAAAACCAGCACATGGGGCTGCTTCCTGTTCGTAGTGAGTGGAAGTGAGAGAGAAGGGGAAAAAAGATCCCCTTGATTTGACACTGTTTTGTTTTGTAAATTAGGGTAGAGGGCCCAGGGCTCCAGCCCGGGATGAATTTGACCTGGGACCACCTCACGTGGTCTTAATCGCCGTGTGCTGCTGAAACACAGGTCAGGCTCTTCCTGCGGTTTTGGGAAGTGTGCTGCCAGGACAGGAGCCTGGGGAGCCGTGTGCGCGCAGGGCCCGGGAAAGCGGGGCCAGGAGTGTCGCGAAGCCCCTGCCCTCGCCCTGGGCCCTTGATCCTCGCAGGCGGGTCTCCACCCTACGCCCTCTTCCCCGTAACCCCCAGCTCTCCTGTCTGCGCAGGAGCGTCCCTGGCCGTGCGTGCAGCTGGGTCCGAGGAGCCCGGCTCAGAAGGCCTCCCCTCCACCTCCCTGCTGGACCTCCTGCTGCCCACGGGCCTGGAGCCGCTGGACTCGGAGGAGCCGAGCGAGGCCGTGGGCCTGGGCGCTGGCCTGGGAGCCCCCGGCTCGGGCTTCCCCAGCGAGGAGAGCGAAGAGTCCCGCATCCTGCAGCCGCCGCAGTACTTCTGGGAAGAGGAGGCCGCGCTCAACGAGTCCAGCCTGGGCCTGGGGCCCGCCGCAGGTACGGTGCTCGCGCCCTTGTCTCTGAAAGGCTGTTCATCTCTGCTTCAGCTGCGCTGGGTCCTTGCTGCTGTGCTCAGCTGCCTCCAGCCGCAGTGCACGGCGTTCTCGCTTCAGCGGCCTCTTGCTGCAGAGCGCAGGCTCTGGGCACGGGGGCTTGGCAGCTGTGGCTCCCGGGCTCTGGCGTGCTGGCTCGGTGGTGGTGGCGGCCTCTGGGCTTTGTGGCCCCTCAGCGTGTGGGAGCCTCCTGGACCAGGGCTGGAGCTCGGGTCTCCTGCATTGGCAGGTGGGTTCTTAACCGCTGGGCCACCAGGGAAGCCCCCGTCTCTCTAAGATGTGTGCTGATTGCCGCCGGGAGGCCGGGCATGGTGCCCGATGGCCCTTGCCTTGCCCACGTCCCACCTCTTCTCCATCCTCACCTGCCTTCACCCTCCGCTGCCCTCCAGAACCTCAAGGCTGGGTCTCTGGACTCTGAGGGCCTTGCTGGCCCAAGGGGCCCCTTTGCCTTCGTGACGTTCACGGCCGTGTAGTGAGCTGTGCTCTGTGCTTGTATAATCGAGTGTAACGCTGACAGCCCGTGAGATGAAGGGTGTTCGCCCGTTCTGAACTCGAGGAAACAGCTCAGGAGAAAGCGGGCCTGGAGTCACAGAGCTGTTGAGGTGGTCAGTCGCAGTGCGAGCGTCGGTCTGTCCAGGCCTTGGGTTGGTCGCTGGCTCCTCTTCTGTGCCGTGTGGTCTCTGTTGAAGGGTCCCTGAGCCCCGCCAGGCGTTCCGAGCGCCCTTCCCTGGCTCTGCCCGGGGGCTGGGCCGGGCTCAGTGGCGCGCGGCTGCGGCTGATGATGGAGCGACAGGGCTCCCCGGCTGGCAGCCGCCGCCGCTGTGCGGGGCTCTTGGCTGGCGCTGGGCGCTCAGACTGGTGCCCAAGTGTGGGGCTGAGCGTTACAGAATTTAGCCCTGGGTTTTTTTTAATAAATGTATTTTGGGTTTGTGTTTTTTAATTACAGAAATAATACATGAAAAATACAGAAAATGTGGGAAACACGAAAACAATCCAAAGAAGAAAATCTCCCCGTGATGTCGTGATGAAAAATGATGAACACTAGTAGTTTGGGCTACATGCCTTTAGTCACTTTTATATGCAACATTGGAGCCATTCCTTCCACCGTAAGGTGTGTCTCGAATGCCTCATTCCGCACTGCCAGCTGTCCTTCTGTAGCCGGGCTGTCGGTGGCTCCCCAGTATTCCCTCGGGCGTGGAGCGGCTCCCTGTTGCTGGAGGCGCAGTCTCGCTTGTCTGCCCGTGGCCGTGCTGGGTCTTCACTGCGGTGTGCGGGCGTCTCTTTGCAGCAGCCCCTCTTGCTGAAGAGCGCAGGCTCGGTACTTGGCGCGCCCGGGCCTAGTTCCTTGGCTTGTGGGGTCGCCCCAGACCGTGGATGGCACCCATGTGCCATGCGTGGGCAGATGGCGTACGAGCCGCTGGACCACCAGAGGAGCCCTGGCTTCTGCTCGTGAGGACGCTGCAAAGACCTGTGTGTGTCTTTGCACTTTTCTGGTTGTTCTCGGGATAAACTTCTGGAGTCACATTGCTAGTCTAGGGGCGTGTTGGTCAGCACCCCAGCGCCCCAGAAGCAGCCCTGCTCACGCTGCGGCACCGAGGAGGCTGTAGTTTGGTGGCTTGCTGTTGTCGTTGGACACGTCCTGCCTCAGTTTATTTGCACCAGTGTCCAGGAGCACGGCAGCCCCATCAGCAGCCCGGGGGCCACCCCAGTCCCCCGTCCTCACACTGGCAGGTGGCGGCCTGCACTCGCAGCCTGCGTGGGGGCCTGGGCGCCTTTGGCAGAGCAGCAACCGTAGCTGCGGTGCCTGGGCCTTGGTGCGAGCCTTGGCCTGGGACTTCGGGGCCCTTGGTGATGTGGGCGCCAGCACGTTGCCGGGCTTCAGGTGGGCGGGGTGGGCGAGTCCCCTGGGCACGCACTGCCGCCCGCGGGGACCTGGGGCTCAGACTCCTTGGGCTCTTGGCAAGCCTCGACAGCCCCAGCAGGCGCATTCCCGGCCCGCGTCTTCTGCAGGCCCTCCCTGCTGTGCTCCTGGGCAGAGCGCCTGCTCCTCAGGAACTTGGGGTCCACCTTAAGCGATTCATGCTTCGTGACCAGGGTTTCTCGATGCTGTCTCTGTGCCGGGTGGGGGACAGGTTGTGTACGGTGTGGTTCTTGGACTTGGCCGTGTCTGCAGATCCTGAAGCGCCTGGGAGCAGAGAGGCCAGGGAGTGTCGTGCACAGACAGTGGCCTCACCAGGGGAGCAAGTGCTCAGCGCCCACCCCAGGGGACAGAGAAGGGCACGGATGGCAGGAGCCTGGCCTGTGTGGGGAGGGACTGGGGAGCCGGGGTCCTGACCCCAGCAGTGGGGGGGCGGGGGCGGGGGCCGGGGCTCGCGCTCCAGCTCCTCCCGGGGCCCTGTTGCCGGCTGTGCCTCCCCAGCCTGTCAAGGAGTCT
This sequence comes from Capricornis sumatraensis, assembly GCF_032405125.1. NCBI lineage: Eukaryota > Metazoa > Chordata > Mammalia > Artiodactyla > Bovidae > Capricornis > Capricornis sumatraensis. The sequence continues at coordinate 105,289,385 of NC_091078.1, read as the reverse complement.
GGGCGGGGCTGCTGCCGGTTCACGGGACGGGTCCCCGGCGGGGGACGGGTCCCCGGCGGGGGACGGGGTGGGCCTGACGTGGACGGGCCTCTTCTGCAGGCTTGTGTCAGTGTGGCCAGGGCGGCCTCCAGAAAGGGCGCTGCAGTGTGCATGCCCGGCGGGGGGGAGGGAACGCCAGGTTCTGGACCCTCCGCGACACTGAGCTCGCCGAGGTCTTTGCTGGTTTGATGCACAGAACTCTCATGGCTGAGAAGTCGTTTCTGTGGGCTTCTCTGGTGGCTCAGCAAGAGGGAATCCAGTGTAGATGCAGAGACACGGGCTCAGTCCCTGGGTCGGGAAGATCCCCTGGAGAAGGAAATGGCAACCCTCTCCAGTACTCTTGCCTGGAGAGTCTCACGGATGGAGGAGCCTGGTGGGCTACAGTCCACGGGGTCGCAAAGAGCCGGACACAACTGAGCAACTTCACTTTCACTTTGACCCACAAATCCAGCTCCGAGTTCTGCTAGGCACCGAGTTGGGTGTTGTGGTGTGTTACCTCGTTTAATCTTCATAGAAGCATTGAAGTATTTATTGTTATTCCCGTCTGACCAGTGGACAAACTGAGGCTAGTGGAGTCTGGGTAACAGCCCAGCTAATAAGTGCAAGAACCAGAATGCAGACCCTCGCCGTCAGACTCCAGACTTCGGCGCTCTTTGCTGTTGCCGCTCAGCTCAGCGGCTCTCCTAGAGCCAGCAGTGGTGTCTTACGTCTTACGCCTGGTGTAGGAGTCGGCACGGTTTCTGCACAGCATTTGCGCCTTGCGTGGCTCGCTGCACTTCACAGCCGCCCTGTGGGTCAGCGGGGCAGCCCACTGGGGGGGCCGAGGCTGAGAGGCTGTGAGCCTGGTCCGAGGCCCGGCGGCCCGTGTGCGGCAGACCCAGTCTGCAGTCAGGGCCTCCCGAGCAGGCCTGCCCTGAGCCCTGAGGCGGGGTGTGCAAAGAGGGAGCGGAGCGTGGCTGTTCTGGGGCCCTGCTCTGTGCCTCGTCTCTGGCCTGTCGGGCCTGCTCCAGGAGTGGCCTCGGGGGCCTGGCGGCTCAGCCTGGCGGTGACGAGGGCTGTGACCTCGCTAACCTTGGCTTCAGCCTCTTCTCCTCAAGTGAGACCGTGGGAGTGATAGATTGAACTCTATCCAGCTCTAAAACACTATGATCCTCTGACATTTTGGGTGGAAAGACTGGTCTCAACAAAGAAGGGGAGAAAGTAGAACGTACATCCCTGCCCTACCAGCGAGTCAAGCCCGCCGGCAGCCTATTGGGTGGGTTCACGCACTGCCTTCGTGACCAGGACTAGTTCCCAGGTCGCCCTCCACCCCAGACGGTCCTGCTGCCGCCCAGCGCTTTTGTTTTCCAGTCTCCTTAACCAAGTTCTCTGCTGGTAGCTTTAATTTTCCTGGTGAGCAAGCTAATTAGTGTTCCACGGGATGAGAGACGCCTCTCTAAGACTGGCACGTTCTAGGGACCCAACTCAGACAGGCTTACAGGCCTGTGTGCGAGGAGTATGTATCGGCCGTTACACCAACGCCTGGCATCAGTGTCCGGCCCGGGCACGGGGGTCCGGTGCTGAGACGGCGTCAGGACCCGCCTCGGCCGCCGTGGCTAGGGTCCCTCCCTCGTGCTCACTCCTGGGCGGCCGGCCTGTGTGGCCGCTGAGCGAGGCTCCCAGCCGCTCTCACTTGGCAAGCCCAGCGTGGGGAGAGCTCAGCTGGAGAAGACGCAGGGCGGCTCCTGGCCTCGTCTGGGTCCTGAGCCCCCTGAAGCCAGCGTAGGGCCCCACACTCCTGGGCCAGGTAGGAGAGGGTGGGAGGGCCCCCCAGGGAGGATCCGGGTGCCTGTGACAGAGGGGGCAGAATGATGCTCTTGACTGGGGCGCCCCGCGTGCTCAGCTCTCTGGCCATTTTCACGTGAAGTTCTCTTTTCCCTCATGGCAGCCTCACTAGCCTCCTGTCTCGGCGCAGGGGAGACGGCGCAGGCAGGTTCCCCGGTGATGGTGGCAGGGGCCCCGCTCCTTCTCCGCGTCCGCTCCTCCGTCGCCATGCTGGGGCTGCGCCGTCTGGAGTGAGTCTGTGCGCGCCAGGTCACCGCAGCAGCTGCCTGCCGGACCTGGGGGTGGTTTCTACGCAGCCGTCTCGGTGGTCGTGTCTGCCGGGCAGCGATTTGACCGTCCTGGCAGAAGCACTTCACCTGGGCACCGAGAAAAGAAAAGAGAAGCGCCATATCCTTGTCTTATGCTGGTAGTAAGTGTCCCTGTATGAAAATCAGAAACGTGTGGCAAGTTGAAAGAAAAAAACAACCATCTCCAGCCCCATCCTTAACCCAGAGCTGGTGAGCGGCAGCATTGCAGTGCACTTCTCCCTGGACTCTCTGCCTTTACGGATAATAGAGAAAGTGTGCTCCTGGGAAGAGTGGCATTTGCGGGCACAGACCTTGCTGTTTCACTTGCCCACATCTTTCCAAGGCAGCAAACAGCTCTCCAGCCTCAGCTTTGAGGCCGAATTAGCACCTCAGGTGTGGACGGGCTGGCTGCCTCAGCCAGCCTCCCGCCCTGCGACAGCGGCGCTGTGGCGTGAGCAGAGCCTCCTGAGCATCCATAATCGTCTCCTCAGAGTGTGTTTCTAGAAGCAGTAGCCTCAGGGTGTTTGTCTGCAAGGGGTCTCCTGTGCGCCCTCCCCTCCGCGCTGCGGCCGGATCTCCCTCCCGTCCCCGCGCGACGCTGCGACAGGCTCCTGTGTCATCAGCGTGCCATCCGCAGGGTGCGCCCCCGGGCCTGATGTGCCCTTCTGCGATGGCTGTTGAGTCCGACCGTCAACGGGCCGTGTCCAGCTATACGGAAAGCTGCTTCGCTCGCGCGTCTGTCCCACACGGGCCTCCCGTGCGCTCGGTCGGCGTTTCTGTGTTGCTGCTCCGTTGACTAACTCGCTTCTGGGTTGCACTCGGGGGACAGCTGTCAGTGATGTGACGTTAACCTAAAGGAACGTTTAAAGGGATCTTTCAAGGCTGCTGGCTCGGCTGCTGGTTCTAATTCCTTGTCTTAAACAGAGGAGTCAGTTCGTTACTGTTTCAGCTGAGCCTGAAGGTCGTGTGGGAGGACGGCTGGCCCTGGAAGGCAGAAGTAAAGTTCAGTGCAACCTTGATGAACAGGAAGGAGAGTTACGCAGCTGGGGGGCAGCACTGGGGGGAAAGTCACGCAGCGTGATCTTTTTAGGGAAGGCACCGTCGTGAGATTAGGGGGAAGAAGGCCTGGATGCAGCTTACGTGCTGTGACGCAGCCAAGCTGTGTGTGAGTCAGGAAAGCTCCCTTGACGTTTTGTGTCAGTTAGCCGCTGGTTAACGCGTTTTGTTCAGTTTTAAGGTTTTTCACCAAATGTTTATTGTGTGCCGACACTGTTGATTTTGTGAGCACTCTTTATTTTTTCATTAGAGCGTTTTTTATTTTAGAGCGTGGCTGATTAACAACGTTGTGATAGTTTCAGATGGACAGCGAAAGGCCCAGTCATATGCACACAGGTATCCATTCCCCCCAAACTCCCCTCCCGTCCAGGCTGCCACATAACATTGAACAGAGCTCCCTGAGCTCTACAGTAGGTCCTTATGGGTTTTCCGTTTTAAATTCAGTAGTGAGTACCTGTCATCCCAAACTAGCTTAGATATCCCTCCCCCTACACCCTTCCCCACTGGTAACCATCAGTTTCGGCTCTAAGTTGGTGGGTTTTTCTGTTCTATAAATAAGTTCACTTGTATCATTTCTTTTTAGATTCTGAGTGTAAGAGATGTGATATTTCCCTTTCTGGCACTGACCTAAGCTCACTCGGTATGACAGTCTTGTGGTTGGCCGTCCAGGTTGCTGCCATGGCGTGCTGTTTCTAACGGTGCTGCAGTGACCGCTGGGTGCCCGCGTGCTCCTCTGGGCATGCTCCCAGGACTGGGGTCGCAGGGCCGTGTGGCAGCTCTGTCTTTAGCTTTCACTGGGGAGTCTCCATAGTGGCTGCACCAGTTCACACTCCCACCATCGGAGGAGGGTTGTCTCTTCACATCCTCTCCAGCACTTCTTTGTGGATTTTCTTTTAAGAGTGTTTGAAAGCTTGCCAGACGTCATTTATCAGTTTACACAGTTCCCCTTACAATCCAGTGCAATTCAAGAAAAGGTTTGACCACCATGTTTACCTGGTGGTTTTGGCATCCCAGTACATAGGGTGACTCATGGCCTGTGAGGATCGGTGAATCTTTATTCTTCTTCTTCGGTCCATTTACATTCTTCTCTCTGTTGTGACTGCCCCGGGTCTTCACTGCTGCACGTGGGCTGCGTGGGTGCGGCGCGGGCTCCCCGGGGTGGGCCCCGCAGCATGGGGGTCCGATGGCCCAGAGCAGGAATGGAGCCCGTGCCCCTTGCGTGGGCAGGCGCACCCTTAACCCCTGGGCCACCGGGCAGTCTCCTGTTAGCGGACGTTTGGATGATAATCAGTCTGGCTGGTGCGAGGTGATGCCTCGTTTTGAGTTTGGTTTGCGTTTCTCTAACACCAGCGCTGAGCCTCTTTTCACGTGTCTCTTGACCATCTGTATGTCTTGTTTGGAGAAACGCCCGTCTAGGTCTTCTAACCACTTTTTGACTGGGTCGTCTGTTTGGATGGCATTAAGCCTCACGAACTGCTTGCACATTTTGGAGACTAACGCCTTGTCGGCCATGTCACCCGCAGCTGTTTTGTCCCAGTCTGTGGGCTGTCTTTTTGTCTTGTTTGGTTTCCTCTGCTGTGCAGACGCTTTTGAGCTTAATGAGGTCCCATTTGTTTATTTTTGTTTTTATTTCCATTATTCTGGGAGCCAGATTGGAAAAGATACTGTGAAGATTTATGTCAGAGAGTGTTCTGCCTATGTTTTCCTCTAGGAGTTGTAGTGTCTGGTCTCCCATTTAGGTCTTCGGTCCATTTTGAGCTTCTTGTCTGTGTCTGATGGTAAACAGTGATGTGATTTTATGTTTTACATACAGCTGCCCAGTTTTCCCAGCACTTTTTGTTGAAGAGCCTGGTGCAGCCGTGCCTCCCTTGTCATGCATTGATTGGCCATAAATGCACGGGTCTGCTGCGGGGCTTTCCATTTCGTTCTGTTCGTCGATGCTTCTGTGCTTTATGCCAGTCCCCTGCTAGTTTGTTTCTTAATTTATTTATTTAATTGTAGGCTAATTGCTTTACAGTGTTGTAGTGGTTTTGGACACATTGACAGGAGTCAGCCATGGGTGTACGTGTGTTCCCCTTCCTGAAACCCCCTCCTCCCTCCCCGTCCCATCCCTCTGGGTCATCCCAGTGCACCAGCCCTGACTAACACGTATATATGGAATTTAGAAAGACAGTAACGATGACCCCGTATGCGAGACAGCAAAAGAGACACAGACGTATCTGACACAGACACAGACCGAAAGAGAACAGCCTTTTGGACTCTGTGGGAGAAGGCAAGGGTGGGATGGTTCGGGAGAATGGCGTTGAACCACGTATGTTACCGTCTGTGAAACAGGCCGCCGGTCCGGGCTCGAGCCTCGCTGGTGCACGGGGTGCCCTGTATGTGCGTGCTTTCTCCCCGTGTGCGGCTCTCTCACTGTGCGCGTGGCGGCCACTCTCTGAGGCACCGCGGGGGCTGCTTGGTGGTGGCCCCTCTGGGAGCCTGGGCTCTCGGCAAGCAGGCCTCAGTGGTTGGCACATGCGGGCTCAGTACTTGTGGCGTGCAGGCCTGGTTGCCCTGTGGAACGTGGGATATTTGCAGACCAGCGATCAAGTTCCTGTCCCCTGCCTTGGCACGAGAATTCCTAACCACTGGGCCCCCAAGGAAGGCCCTGCCTGCCGCTCTGACGACTGTGGCTTCGTAGTGTAGTCTGAAGTCAAGGACCCTGATCTCCTCCAGCTCTGTTTTCCTTTCCCAAGGTTGCTCTGAGTCTTCAGGCTCTTTGTGTCCTAGACAGATTTTAGGATTTTGTGGTGGTGGTGGTTCTAGTTTTGTGAAAATTGACATTGGTAATTGGATGGGAATTGCATTGAATCTGTAGATTGCCTTGTGTAATACAGTCATTTTGACAATATTGATTCTTCAAATCCACAAACATGGTATATCTTTCCGTCAGGTTGTGTCTTTGATTTCTTTCATCAGCAAGTTACAGTTTCCAGAACACAGGTTTTTGTCTCCTTAGGCAATTTATTTCTGGGCAGTTTGGTGGTTTTGAAGCAGTGGCAGATGACTGCTTCTGGACTCTCTCTTTCTGATCTGTGTTCTTAGTGTGCGGGTGTGAGCAGGTTGCTCTGTGTCCGTAGCCTGCACGGTCACTGACGAGCCCAGCAGTTCTCCGGCAGCTTCTTGAGGGTTTCTCATGTAGTGTTCATGTCATCTACAAACAGGGGCAGTTTAACTTCTTCTCCACTTTGGATCCCTTTGTTCACTTCAGTTCAGTCGCTCAGTCGTGTCCGACTCTTTGTGACCCCACGAATCGCAGCACGCCAGGCCTCCCTGTTTATCACCATCTCCCAGAGTTCACTCAGACTCACGTCCATCGAGTCAGTCATGCCATCCAGCCATCTCATCCTCGGTCGTCCCCTTCTCCTCCTGCCCCCAATCCCTCCCAGCATCGAAGTCTTTTCCAATGAGTCAACTCTTCGCATGAGGTGGCCAAAGTATTGGAGCTTCAGCTTCAGCATCATTCCTTCCAAAGAAATCCCAGGGTTGATCTCCTTCAGAATGGACTGGTTGGATCTCCTTGCAGTCCAAGGGACTCTCAAGAGTCTTCTCCAACATCACAGTTCAAAAGCATCAATTCTTCGATGCTCAGCCTTCTTCACAGTCCAGCTCTCACATCCATTCATGACCACTGGAAAAACCATAGCCTTGACTAGACGGACCTTAGTCGGCAAAGTAATGTCCCTGCTTTTGAATATGCTGTCTAGGTTGGTCACAACTTTTCTTCCAAGGAGTAAGTGTCTTTTAATTTCATGGCTGCAATCACCATCTGCAGTGGTTTTGGAACCCCAAAAAACAAAGTCTGACACTGTTTCCACTGTTTCCCCATCTATTCCCCATGAGGTGATGGGACCGGATGCCATGATCTTCGTTTTCTGGATGTTGAGCTTTAAGCCAACTTTTTCACTCTCCTCTTTCATTTTCATCAAGAGGCTCTTTAGTTCCTCTTCACTTTCTGCCATAAGGGTGGTGTCATCTGCACATCTGAGGTTATTGATATTTCTCCCGGCAATCTTGATTCCAGCTTGCGCTTCTTCCAGCCCAGCGTTTCTCATAATGTACTCTGCATAGAAGTTAAATAAGCAGGGTGACAATATACAGCTTTGACGTACTCCTTTTCCTATTTGGAACCAGTCTGTTGTTCCATGTCCAGTTCTGACTGTTGCTTCCTGACCTGCATACAGATTTCTCAAGAGGCAGGTCAGGTGGTCTGGTATTCCCATCTCTTTCAGAATTGTCCACAGTTTATTGTGATCAACACAGTCAAAGGTTTTGGCATAGTCAATAAAGCAGAAATATGTTTTTCTGGAGCTCTCTTGCTTTTTCCATGATCCAGCGGATGTTGGCAATTTGATCTCTGGTTCCTCTGCCTTTTCTAAAACCAGCTTGAACATCAGGAAGTTCACGGTTCACGTATTGCTGAAGCCTGGCTTGGAGAATTTTGAGCATTACTTTACTAGCGTGTGAGATGAGTGCAATTGTGCGGTAGTTTGAGCATTCTTTGGCATTGCTTTTCTTTGGGATTGGAATGACAATTGACCTTTTCCAGTCCTGTGGCCACTGCTGAGTTTTCCCAATTTGCTGGCATATTGAGTGCAGCACTTTCACAGCATCATCTTTCAGGATTTGAAATAGCTCCACTGGAATGCCATCACGTCCACTAGCTTTGTTTGTAGTGATGCTTCCTAAGGCCCACTTGACTTCACTTTCCAGGATGTCTGGCTCTAGGTGGGTGATCACACCATCGTCAAGATCTATACACAGCTCTTCCGTGTATTCTTGCCAGCTCTTCTTAATACCTTCTGCTTCTGTTAGGTCCAGACCATTTCTGTCCTTTATCGAGCCCATCTTTGCATGAAATGTTCCCTTGGTATCTCTACTTTTCTTGAAGAGATCTCTAGTCCTTCCCATTCTGTTGTTTTCCTCTATTGCTTTGCATTGATCGCTGAGGAAGGCTTTCTTATCTCTCCTTGGTATTCTTTGGAACTCTGCATTCAGATGCTTATATCTTTTCTTTTCTCCTTTGGTTTTCACTGGTCTTCTTTTCACAGCTATTTGTAAGGCCTCCCCAGACAGCCACCTTGCTGTTCTGCATTTCTTTTCCATGGGGATGGTCTTGATCCCTGTCTCCTGTAAAATGTCACGAACCTCAGTCCATAGTTCATCAGGCACTCTGTCTATCAGATTTTAATCCCCAGTGTTTGAATTTTCCCCGTCCTGGAGGATATAGCCCAGAGGGGTACTGTTTGGGATTGAGGCAATCTGACCCATTTCAGACCCAAACCTGAGAAGATGTTCCTATTTCCCATGCCATCCAAATTTCTGCTCTTAAGTCAAAACCCACTGTACAATTTGGTCAAGATTTGCACTTAGGATTTTAGAGCTGTCCCTTCCGAGGTAGTCTCCCAACCAGGTTAGTGACTGAATTCCTGCAAGGAAGCGGCCCAGAGGGTGCCCCGTGGTGCTGTCAGTGAGCTGGGGCTGGCCTCAGGGTAAGCTGGGAGCAAAGGGTGAGCGCGTGCAAGGGTCCGTGTGACAGGCGCGGAAGCAACAGAGAGCACGCCGTGGTGGCCACACAGGCCTTCTGAGGTCAGCAGAGGAAGGAAGAAAGAGGGCAGAGGAGAATGAGAATGTAGGGAAAACCCTTCAGTGTCAAGGAGGAGAACATAGATTCTAACACTTCAGCCCTTTTCCTGCTGCCGGGTGGGCATAAGCACACGGGGTCGACCCTCTGGTCAAGAAGAAGCAGACGTCAGCTGAGCGTCTTCCCCAGTGTAACTGGTCCGGGGCACGCCGTGGGACCTCAGGACCAAGACCTAAGGTCTCAGGACCGAAACCTAAGCTCACGCCCTTTCCTGCCTTGCCGCCTAAGCTCACGCCGCTGTCACTGCCTTGCCGCCTAAGCTCATGCCCTTTCCTGCCTTGCCACTGTCCCTCTGTGGTTGCCAGCTGAAATCATCCACCTCGGATTGGAACTTGAACCCATATTCTGGGACTCAGACCTGCCCAAGGTCCTGCCTGGGACTTGAAACTGCTCAAAACCCTGCTTACTGAGGCTCAGGTTCTTTGTATCTCAGCACAGAAGGAAATCAGTGAGAGGCCCAGTGATAGGCAAGAAACAGCTGTATTCGCCTAGGACGCCTGTAACAAGCGTGGGCAGGCGAGGGAGCTCCGCCCGAGGGTTACGGGGCTTCCATTTCATGGTGGGAGGAGGGAGGGACAAGGCCACCTTCTTCTGGCAGAGGGGCGGCGACAGTTCCGTCCACCCAGCGGCCTGGGGCGCACCTCCTGCTTCTGCTCATTGCTTTATTGCTAAGCAGGCATTAACTCAGTCCCCTCCTAGTTTCCTAGGTTTTCCTCCTATCTGTCGACCCTCCTAGGACTCTCTACAGTCCTTCTACGAGGCTTTCCCAGCGGCTCAGTGCTAAAGCGTCTGCCTGCCAATGCAGGAGACGCAGGTTCAGTCCCTGGGGTTGGAAGGATCCCCGGAGAAGGAAATGGCAACTTGCTTCAGTATGCTTGCCTGGGAAATCCCATGGACAGAGGAGCCTGGCGGGCTACAGTCCGTTGGGTCACAAGCGACCGAACGACAACTGGGATTTCTACAAGTACACGTGTAGCTGTCCCAGTCTGTCCCTGTCACTGGTGTGCCGAGACTTCGTGTGTGACCTCCAGGGTGGACTCTGTTTCTGTCAGTCCGGTGAAAGTCCTGCAATCAAATCCCGCTGGCCTTCAGAGTCAGATTCTCTGAGGATTCCTACTTCCGTTACTGGACCTCCAGGTTGGGAAGCCTAACGTGAGGCTGAGAACCTTCCCTCCAGTGGAAGAGCTTCCATATATACGTTCTCTCCAGTGTGTGGGTTGCCTGCCCGCTGGGTGGGGGTTAATTTTGCTGTGACGGCCCCTCCCGCCGCTCGCTGCCACGTCCCCCTGTCGCTGGCTGTGGCGTGCCTCGCTCGGCGGCTCCAGTGTCTCCTGTGAACGGTTACCCAGCAGTGAGTCGTGGTTTCGGCGCTCTGCTGAGAAGAGCATGTCCTGCGCCCTGCTGTCTCTTGTGAGTGCTCTTAAAACTGGCGAACCCAGAGTCTTCACTAGACGACGTAAGTGACAGCGGGAAGGATTGAAAATAAGGGATAGTCATGGTTTTAGCTGCAGGAAAGAAAGGCGAATTGGGGCACCTAAGAGAACATGTAGATTCCGCCCCCCCACCCCCCCGCCCCGAGAGAGAGATGCTCTCCAGGTTCTCCTCTCTTAGAGGATAAAACAGAAATGGGCTTAGGTTGTAAGTGAACCATCCCAGTTGAGTTTAAGGAAATTGGGGAGGAAAAAAAACACCAATGACACAGAAATGCCTCCTTAAGGAGGCCAGGACGTGATCTTGAAGAGGATTGCAGCCCGTCATTGTAGACATAGTCTAGAAACTCTCTGCTGAGTAAATTTATCCTTACGTGTGCATAATTGTGCCATGTATAGTCTGTGCAGTTTTGTACTGAAATAGGATAAATAAGAAATAAGCTTTATTGAGTCACCATTACGACAACTTACAGCATCATAGCTGTCATGCCTTAGCCAAGGGAACCTCCCAGGTCCTTCTGCTGGCAGGGCCCAGGACTCCTTGGGGTCCTGCCACAACCACAGCTGAGCACACCACCCACAGCCTGGCTGTGCTGAGCTCAGAGGGGTGCAGAACCTGCAGGTGACTTTAGGGGGACGGGCAGTGCCTCTGTGGGCCTGGGGTTGTGCATCCCTAACGTCATTCGTTACAGCCTCACACCCCCGAGAGGTGGTGTGCTGAGTGAGCCCTGGGACTGGTCACCAGAATTTAAAGTCCGCCTGCAGGACTCTGAAGCTTGACCTTGGCTATTATGTGTCAGCTAGGCTGGCGAAGGAGCCCAGTCTCAAAGGGGTCAGGACCGCGGGGGTGATGCTGCCACACCAGCTGGCTCCTGTGGTATCTGGAGCCCCTTCTGGCCCTGCCTGGATGGCTGGGGACGTGGTTTCAGAGACTGGCTTTGCCTACACAGGAGCCTGGGATTGGCAGCCTTACAGCTGCGACGGATCTGGCCTCACAGACCTGGACACAGGGACAGCGTCCTCCCCGCTCCGAGCCCTGTCTCTGCACCCCTTACAGGAGGGCTGTGGGCCCTGACTGGGATGTGCAGGCCTGGTGTTCCCCATCGCTCAGGGGAAATGCCATTTCCAGCAGCCGCCACCGGGGGGCGCTGCCACCCCTCAGCACGTCAGCCAGCGTGTCGGGCAGGGAAGCTAATGGGGAGGGGGATTGAATGAGTTCCCAGGTGGGCCTCTCGTGTCTCAGGGACAGTGAGGAGACCTGGCTGGCTGGCCGAGCCCTGGGCAGCTTAGCCATCCCTTGATCTTCATACACTGGGGCCTAGCTGGAGCCTCCCCTAGGTGGTGTGGGCTGTGAGGGACCCTTCCTGACTCTCTGGTGCCCGAGTTGTGGTGCCTGTCCAGGGCACAGGGACAAGCTTTGATGTCCTTGTACGCTGTGACTTGAAAGTGCCTCCTGGGCATCTCTGCTTGTTCAGATCTGTGTCCAGGTGAGGAGTGGGTTTGTCCTTGACAGGCGTTTGCGGTTTGTGGGACCTGACTCCAGACCCCTGAAGTCGATGGAACGGGAAGACAGAGACTGGAGGATGAGCAGGGTGGCGCCCACTCTCCACGGCCACAGGGCTGTCAGCGCACAGGTCTCAGGCCAGGCCCTCGTGGCCTGAGGCGTGTGCAGCCCTGCGATGGTGTTCCCGGACACGACCCAGCGCTGGGAGACGGTCGTGTACGGGAGACAGAGGCGTCCAGCAGACGGGGTTGCTCGAGGAGACGGCGCTGCTGCAGGAGGCGGTGCGTCAGGAGGGGATGCCTAGGAGATGGTGGCGCCCAGGACTTGGTGGTGCTCTTGGAAATTGTGGTGTCTTGGAAGAGTGGTGCTTCAGGAAAGGTGGTGCTCCAGGGGAAGTGGGGTCTGGGAGATGGTAGTGTCCAGGAAAAATAGTGTTCTGGGAGACAGTGGTGTTCCAGGTGACAGTGAGTCCAGGTAAAATGGTGGTCCAGGAGAAGATGGTGCTCAGGACTGGGTGGTGGTCCAGGAGACAGTAGTGCTGAAAAGGTGGTGCTGGGAAGGAGGCTGGTGCTGTAGGAGAGAGTAGTACGCAGGAGGTGGTGGTGCCCAGGAGACCTTGGTGGCTCAGTAGACAGAGGTGCTCAGGAGATGGAGGTGTCCAGGAGACTTTGGTACTCCAGGAGATGGGGGTGTTAGCAGGATATAGTACTCCAGGAAATGGCAGAGCTCAGGAGAGGGTGCTGCTCAGGGGACGGTGGTGTTCAGGCACAGTGCTGCTGAGGAGACTGTGGTGTCCAGGAGATAATAGTGCTCAGAAGACGATGGTCTCCAGAAGACAGTGCTGCATCGCAGACAGCCGTCTCCAGGACTGTCTCTAGGAGACAGCGGTGCTCCAGGAGGCAGTATGTCAAGAAGACAGCGGTGCTCCAGGAGAAGGCAGTGTCCAGGAGACTGTGGCGCTCCAGGACATGGTGGTGCTCCGGCAGACAGCGGTGCTCCAGGAGAAGATGGTCGTTAGGAGACTGTGTTGTCCAAGAGAAAGGCTGTGGTGCTCAGGAGATGGCGGTGTCAAAGAGACGATGGTGCTCAGGAGATATTGGTTTTCTGGGAGACAGTGGTGCTCAGGAGACTGTGTTGTCTAAGAGAAAGGCTGTGGTGCTCAGGAGACAGTGGGGTCCGGGAGACAGTGGTGATCGGTAGGCATGGTTCCCAGGAGAGGGTGGTGCTGAGGAGACAGTGGCGCCCAGGAGACCCTGATAGTCCAGGAGATGGTGTAGAGGAGACAGTGGTGTCCAGGACGCAGCTGTGCACAGGAGGCTGTGGGGTCCCGGAGAAAGTCATGTCTAGCAGACTGTGGGGTCCAGGAGACGGTGGTGCTCCTGAAGGCTGTGGTGTTCAGGGAGCATTGTCACTGCTGGAGTGAGTAGACTCAGGAGACAGTGGTGCTCAGTGAACACGGGGCTCAGGGACAGTGACCGTCCTGAAACAGTGGTGCTCCAGGAGGCAGTGTTGTTCAGGAGGCTGTGGTCTTCCAGGAGACTGCTGTCCAGCAGACAGTGGTGCACAGGAAACTGTGGTGGCCAGGAGACAGTGGCGTCCAGCAGGGAGTGGGGCATAGGAGGCAGTCGTGTCCAGGAGACGGCGTTCCTCTAGAAGAAAACGGTGGTGAGAAGTCTCTGGTGCTCCACGAGATGGTGGTGCTCCAGGAGAGAGTGGACTCAGGAGACGGTGGGGCCCAGGACACACCGGTGCTGTGTACGTGGCTCCCAGGAGACACTGGTGCTCCACAAGCAGTGGTGTCCCGCAGACAGTGGTGCTCCAGGAGATGGTGGGGTCAGCCGACCCTCCAGGAGAGGATAGTGTCCTGGAGACAGTGGTGCCCGGGAGACACGGTGTCCAGGGAATGGTGGTGTCCGGGAGACAGTGGGGATCAGCAGACCATGGGGTCCGGGAGGCCGTGGTGTTCAGGAGATGGTGGTCTCAGCAGACAGTGGTGCTCCTGGAGACGGCAGTGTCCAGGCAAGTGTGGTACTCCAGGAGATGGTAGTGTCAAGGAGAGAATGCGGCATGGGAGACAGTGGTGTCCAGGAGACAGTGTTGCTCTAGAAGAAAGGGGTGTCTAGAAGGCCACGGTGTTTCCCACGAGGGTGGTACTCCAGGAGTCTGTTATGCTCCGGAAACCTTGGAGCTCCAGGAGAGAAAGGACGAAGACGACAGTGGGGTCCAGTAGAGAGGGCACTCAGGAGGCACGGTTTCTGGGAGGCAGGGCCGTCCAGGAGACAAACGGCGCAGAGGAACCCGGGGCATGGCGTCCAGCAGTTAACCCAGGATCAGTCACATCCAGGAGGCAAGTTGCTCTGGGAGACAGTTCTGTCCGGGAGACTGTGGCACTGGGGAGATGGTGTTTTCAGGAGACGAGTGATCAAGAGCTGGCGGCGTCCAGATGACAGTGGTGATCTAGGCAGCAGTGGTGTCCAGGGGGCTATGGTACTGAGGAGACGGTGGCGTCCAGGGGACTGCGATGCTCCGGGAGATGGTGGTGGTCATGAACCGTGGTGTCAGTAGCCTCCCGTTAATGTCACTCCTGGAATTGGGGGTGTCCAGAAGACTATGGCACTCCAGGAGACGGTGGTGTTCGGAGACAGTAGTGTTCAGGAGACACTTGCTGTAGGAGAAAGTGGTGTGTAGAAGGCTGCGGTGTTCCAGGAGGCAGCTCTGTTCAGGAGACTGTGGGGTCCAGGAGGCCGTGGTGTTCAGTATGCAGTGATGGTCAAGAGATGGGGGTGTACGGAGGCCCATGGCTCTCCAGGAAACGGCGGTGCTCTCCCGACTGCTGCCCAGCAGACAGTGGTGCTCAGGAAGCTTGGTCTCCAGGAGACGGTGGTGTCCAGGCGACTGTCGTGCTCCAAGAGATGGTGGTGCCCCAGGAGACTGTGATGCTGTGGAGCCCTGGAGACGGCTTGTAAGAGGCAGCGCTGGGCAGGGAGCAGGACTGCTCCAGGAACGGTGGCGTCCGGGAGGCTGTGATGGCCCAGCCGACGTGCAGTCCACAGGTCAGTGCGCCCAGGAGACGGGCGCTCTGGGAGCCTGTCCACCCGTGAGACGTGCCCGAGGGGGTGCCCTTCTCCCCGGCTTGCTGTCGCTCTAGTCGACCTCCTCATTTCCAGCCCCTCCCCCCGCCTGTGCCCTGCCGACCCCTCCTCCCTGTGCCCTCCTCCCCCCTCCTCCTGCTGACCCCTCCTCCCGCCTTCGCTCCCCCCCACTCCTTCCCTCTCCTCCCGTGGCTTTGCCCCTCTCCCTGCAGGACGCCTGCCCTGGCCTCCCTGCTCCTCTCAGCTTGCTGGCCCTAGCCCCCCTGGCGGACTCCTGAGTGGAAAGCGCGCTCCCTTCCTCCCCACGGGAGCCGTCCTCCTGCCTCCTGTCCCCTTAGCGCCCTCTCCCCTTGGAGTGCCAGACGGCCTGCCCTGCCCCGTCTTGCCTCCTCCGGTGGCTGATGTTGTATTTACAGACAACAAGGAAATCTCCACAGACTCCCTACTTAGACCCTTCATCGTTCACATATCTCTGCGTTTGCTTCATTATTCTGTGTATGTTTTATAGACCGGTGGCAGGGTTCTTCTGTAGGCCCTCGACAGTGTGTTGCAGACAAATTCCCATTCGACCCTGAGGCACTTTCTCTGGTCACACCTCAGTGTGCCGAGCAGAGTCAGGAAGTGGACCTCGATGCAGCCTGTGCCTCGCAAGCAGTGGTGTCCAGCTCTCTGCACCCCTGTGGGCTGTGGGCCCCCCAGGCTCCTCTGTCCACGAGGCTTTCCAGGCAAGGATACTGGAGTGGGTTGCCATGCCCCCTTCCAATGGATTTTTCCAACCCAGGAGTCGAACCTGCAACTCCGGTATTGCAGGCAGATTCTTGACCTGCTGAGCCATCAGGCAAGCCTGATACAATACTGTTTAACTACAGAGTGCATTCAAACTTTTCCAGTTTTCCCAGCAGCATCCCTGGCAGCACAAGGGAGATAAGGAGCCTGCCCGGCTCACTGTCTAGTCCAGGGTCAGGACTGCGTCCAGTCCTCGTCTGTGTCTCGTTTCTCTGGTTCTGGAACACTCAGGCCTGCCTCTGATGATGTGATTTTGATTTTTTTTTAAGGAGACAGGGCAGGTATTTTGTAGACGCCTGCGCAGGCTTGGTTTGCCTCATGTTTTCCCTTAAGCAGATTCAGGGTGAGAGGTTTTGGTGGGAATGTCACACTCGTCTCATCTTCCTCCATTAATCAGACCCGGCTGCTCTGAGGTGAAGCTGGGCTTCACTGCCCTCTTCCCTGGACCCCCCGTTTTTACCCCGCCAGGGCCCGTCCCCCCAGCTGCCCATGTGTCACCGCCTGCTTATCTCTGGTCTGGAGTCTGTGCCCCCGGCGGGCCTCCCACTGACCCTCCTTTCTGGTGGGAGAGGCCCTGCCCCGGTTCAGGTCATACGCGGTCTTGTCAGTACACACGGTCCTGTGCTTCCGGCCCTCCGTCCTGGGCTCTGACCCGTCGCTCGGGTGCTGACACTCTCCTCGCCCTGGGGAGCGCAGGCCCACGGCGCTGCTGCTTCCCTGCCGTGATGTGGCGTTGGTCGTGGAAGAGCCGCGCTTGTGGAGTGTGTGTGCTGTCCGTGGGGCCCAGGGCCGCCTGTCCAGTCCAGACCACAGACCTGCGTGCTGCGCGCTGTGCTTAGTTTACCGGTAAGGGAAAGGGGGCGTGGAGGTCAAGGGGCAAGTCCACAGCCACACAGCTCATACTGAGTGGGGGTGAAACCGCACAGCCAAAGGGGAAGGAGTAGTTTGGGGTGCCTGATGGCACCCCACTGCAGTCCTCTTGCCTGGAACATCCCATGGGCGGAGGGCCCTGGCAGACTGCAGTCCATGGGGTCGCACAGAGTCGGACACGACTGAGCAACTTAGCAGCAGCAGCAGCGGCAGCGGCGGTAAAGAAAGAGGAAAAGAGAATTCTGCTGGTGTCAAGGACAAATGAGTGTCAGTGATCCGCCAAGTCACCGGAGAGGAGGGCCTGGAGGAGGCTGGAGGCTGGGTGGGAGATGTCAGTTTGGGAGGCTTTTGTGTTGAGGAAGTGGATAAAGCCTTCAGAAACAGTCAACTCACTGAGAAAGAAGTCCAGAAATGGTGAGTCAGGATTGATGGTCTGAAAGTGAGACCTTTAGGGAGAGGAGAGGAGCTGACTCAGCTTGCAGAGGAGACTGCGTCGTGCTTGGAAGTCTGATCCCCCCGGGGCTTTGTGCAGGAGGCCGGTGATGGCACCAGGAGCTCAGCAGGCAGGCTGCGCCGCTGTCCACTCTGCGGGCTTTGTGTCAGGCGCTGGGGACGCGGAGTGGGGAAGATTGCCCTGCTTGTCTGCGGTAGCTTGAAACCCAGTGAATCCTGTATCTTTCTTGTTTGGGACAGTAGAGTTGTTTTTAATGCTGCTGGTATAAGACACATTCATCAAAACTCTCTGCAAAGCTTAGACTCCCTAGGCTAGAAAAAACCTTAGAAATCTGGGTCTCTGCATCCTCTCTTGTCCCAGGATAACCTGAAGCCCAGGGCAGCCGAGGAACCCACTGTTCCTTGGACAAGCGCGTCAGCGCTGGGCAGGAGAGGGTGTGTCAGCTCAGGCCGCCCCTTGGGGACTCTGCCCAGCGGGACTCTGCAGGGCTGTGCCTCGCTGACCTGCCCCCGTCAGGCCCTGTCCCGCTGCCGGCTGCTTCCAGCGCCCTTCGCCTCTGATGTCACCGCTTCTGCTAATGGCGTGGCTCCCTCCACAGTCAGCCCCTCCTCCCGCAGCGCTGACCCTCCTGTGGGCCGGCTGTCCCGCCCTGGGCCACCCCTTGCATCCGGCCCTCTCATCGTCTCTACTGCCGTCAGCTCCGTCTCTCCTGAACCACTGTGACAAGCCCCTGACTCTTTGCTGCTATCTTTGATCCCCTCCTTCATCTCATTCTTGGGCTTTGCTCTCAGGGTAGAAATGCTGTTGCTGCTGCTAAGTCATGTCAGTCGTGTCCGCCTCTGTGCGACCCCATAGACGGCAGCCCACCAGGCTCCCGTCCCTGGGATTCTCCAGGCAAGAACACTGGAGTGGGTTGCCATTTCTTTCTCCAGTGCATGAGAGTGAAAAAGTGAAAGTGAAGTTGCTCAGTGATGTCCAACTCTTCGCGACCCCATGCACTGTAGCCTACCAGGCTCCTCCGTCTGTGGGATTTCCCAGGCAAGAGCGCTGGTGTGGACTGCCATCTCCGTCTCTGGGGAGGAATGGGATCTCACAGTTGGAAGCGGCTGTGTATGTTTGAATGCCCAGGCACCCGTCTGACATTCTGCTCTATAGATTCCTGCCAAGCGGTCTACCAGCCCGTTTCAGTCATGCTTCTGTGCTGCGTTTTTGTTTTAGGCGGGTCACTTATGAAGTTCACACCTAGACTGAAGTGAGGCAGCCCTGCTCTCTCTCTCCTTGATCTGGGGCTTCCTGGTGGTGCTGCGGTGAAGAGCCTCTCGCCAGTGCAGGAGACGTGAGAGACCTGGGCTTGATCCTGGGTCGGGAAGATCCCCCGGGGGAATGCGTGGCCACCCGCTCCAGCACTCGTGCCTGGGGAGTCCCATGGGCAGAGGAGCCTGGCGGGCTGCAGTCCGTAGGGTCGCAGAGTTGGGCACGACTGAGGCGACTTGGCAGGCACGCATCCTGGGTTCACGGAGGTGGCGCCTTCTGTCTCTGAGGATGTGCAGGATCTCTCCTCCCGAGAGCCCCTCTGTGGGCTGGCTCGCCCTTCTCTCGGGGCACGTTGTTTCGGCGTCTCGGTCACGCTCCCTCCTGAGCCTGGCTCTCCTCCTCTGGCCTGTGAGTCTTGCCTGCTCCTCAGTGTTTGTAGAGGGGCTGCTAGACTGCTCCGTCCTACAGGCTGGGGTGGGTCTCCTTGCTGGGCTCTGTCCCGCCGGCAGGCCTTACCCTGGCTGCTCTGCACCAGGAGCAGGTCAGCTCCCTACAGAGTGCGCGGGGCTAGATCGTGAAGTACTAGGTCTCCGCTGCTCCAGAGCACAGGTAGCAAAGTGGGGAGGGTGGATGGCTTCACTTACTCATGTAAGTCTTAGAGTGGGCTTGCAGTGACCATCAGCCTCTAAAAAGTAGGAATTCTTCTTATGGAAATGGCAGTGTCAGAGCCTCTGGATCTTTGCTGAGTGCTGCGCTCTGGACCTGCTGTTCAGTGCTGTCCTGAGATTTACTCCATGGCACTCCTTGCACTTTCTTGATTTCCTGTGTCTTCTTTTTGGATTTCTTGGAGAACTTTTTTTCCCTTAGGTAACTCTCTCCGAATTTGTGGATAGTAAGCCTTTAAGACGTTGTGTGTATGAAAACGCCTTTATTTTATAATCACACTTAAGTGATAGTTTGGTTGGGTATAAAATCCCCAGTTCAGAATGCACTTCCCTCGGAACTCTGAGCACACTTCCCTTCCCACAGAACAGTGCTGCTGTCGGGAGCCTGGTGATGCCCTGTTCCTGTCGCTTTGTAGGCAGCCCGTTTGTGCTCTGAGAGCTGGCGTGTCCTGAGAGTGAGGCTGGGTGTGCGCCTGCCACCGTCCCCTGTTCACGACCCTTCCAGCCTGAGGGTTCCTCCCGTGAGGCCTGGACTTGGGGTGTCTCTGTCTTGCTGAAGACCCATTGACCAGACGCCGCCCACGCGATGGCCTTCACCCCTCAGCCTGCTTCCCTTTTGCTTTTGCTCTGATGACCTCTCTTCAAGCTGCTCTGTCAAAATTTCACATCCATTGAAATGATGCTTAGCTTCCAAGAACTGTTCTCCTACTTAATTTATGTTTTAATTGAAGGATAATTGTTCTATACAGTTGCGTTCTTTTCTGTCAAACCTCAACATGGATCAGCCATAGGTCTGCATACGTCCCCTCCCTTTTGAACCTCCCTCCCATCTCCCGCCCCATCCCACCCCTCCTGGTTGATGCAGAGCCGGTTTGAGTTCCCTGAGACATATAGCGAATTCCCGGTGGCTCCCTAGGTTACATACGGGGCTGTGAGCCTCCATGTTACTCTCTGCGCATCTCGGCCTCTCCCCCCGGCCCCGTGTCCGTAGTCTATCCTGTATGTCTGTTTCCCCATTGCTGCCCTGCAAATAAATTGAGACCTTTTCCTTGTAAACACTGCTCGGCTCCGTTGCCTGCTTTCGCCCTGGGGAAGCAGTGTGTCTGTGTCTCCCTGCTGCGACAGGATGACCCGCAGCTCTCCCGTCTGCTCCCTGAGCTTCGCGTTCTGTGTCCTCATAAGCCCACAGCACTCCCCTCTCCTTGATCCCGACAGTGAGGACGTCCTTCTTCCACGGCTGCCTTCCCTCTGTATTTTGGTTGAGAGGTGATCTGACTCTCTGAGCTCATCTGCTTTCCATGTTAACAGAAATTTATCTGTGTTTTTAGACTTCTATTTTGATGGTGTAAAACAGCTGTCTCTTTTGTCAGATATTTGGGAGGAGGAGGAGGCTGAGCAGCTCAGTCACCCCCGTAGACCTTTCCCAGCCCCATTTCTACGGTGTTTCAGAACTTTGATGTTTATTATCATTATTACTTTTAGCTTCCATAAAATTTCTTTCTTTAAGTAGATGAATTAAGATTTTTAGTTGGAGTTTCATGTCGGTGATGTTTATTATTCTGAAACAGAGTGGGGCCGCCAGTATCTGTTGCTACCTAGATGTGGACTCTGACATTTTGAATGAGTTTCCAAACAAACTGGCCTGTGCTTTTCACATGTTGTTGAGAAGACAGACGTCCCAGTCTCCAGGAGGCCTCCGTTCTCGGGCCGGTGGGTGAGGAGGCACTCCTCCCTCACTGGCAGTGCTGCTGCGAGCATGGGAAGGCTCCAGACACCAGGGCTCAGCCTCTGCCCGCCCCCGCCCCCGCCCGGCCTTGTTCAGAGCGGGAGCACCGGTCAGGGACGGTGGTCATCACCTGCCCTAAGAGGGTACTCAGACTCACCCGGAAGACCCCCACCCCAGCCTGTTAGGAAAGGGGTGAAGGGTCGTGATGGGTTTTCAGGGCGGAGCGCAGACAAGGAGCCAGAGAGATGCGGAGAGCCCGCTGCCAGAGCAGGGCACAGACAGCTGCCAGCCCGGTCCCTGGGGCTTGTACACTGGGGTGGGGCACAGACCGCCACGCAGATGGCTGCCTCCGGGTCCGTGGGGCTTGTACACTGGCAGGGTGCGGCCACATTGCTCCCATGAAGGAAGTGACGGCCAGCCTGGGGCTCGTCCCCGAGCCTTGTGTGTCCCCTCCAGTCCAGCCTGTTTCTCACGCCTTTCCCACACCTTTCCCACGTGACCCACTGTCCACCGACCTCCCCACCATCCCCCTGAGGCCCTCCTGGTTGTTTTTATGATCTGCTCAGCAAATCCATGAACAATGAAGCTCGGGAATGAAATCTCCCTCTCTGTCCACAGATTACGTTTTTCCAGACCTGACTGAGAAGGCGGGTCCCACGGACAACACGGGCCAGAGTCAAGAGACGCCAGGTCTTGCCTCCCCGCTGCCCGGGGTAGACCTGGTGGGGCCGCCTTGGCACGTGGCCCCCGGAGAGGAGGAGGAGGAGCAGCTGCTGCCGGTGACCGGACCCCAGGAGGATGCCCGAAGGCAGGCCCCCGGCTTCCCGCCGGTGGGCAGCAGCCAGGCCCCGGGGTCCCCTGAGCACCGGCCCGAGGAGTCAGGGGACCCGGCGGCCTCGGGTGGGGAGGCAGGCAGCAGCATGGAGCTCAGCCTGTCCCCACCTGGGGTCAGCCTGAGCCCGGTGACCCTGAGGGGTCAGGACGCGGCCGGCCGTGGGGCAGGGCCCACGGTGCTGCCGGCCGCAGGGCGCGGCGGCAAGTCTGAGGCCCCTCCGGAGCCCGGTGTGGAGGCCGCTGCTGCAGCTGCAGGCTTGGCCGGCCGGCCAGGCGCGGGGCCATCCCCCGCCTCCTTCCCTCAGACAGCTGCTCCCGGCAGGGCTGAGGGCCCCAGCAGAGACGCCCTGCAGCCCGGAGCCTCGGCCTCTTTCCCGCTGGCCCCCAGAGGCACAGAGCTGACACCTTCTTCTGTGACTCTGGGGCAAGATGACGTCAGGCAGGAGCCCCAGGAAGGGCCAGCTGGGGCGGCTCCATCCAGAAGGCCCTGGGACTCCACACAGGTAGAGTGACCGTGTGGGGCGGGGGCGGGCGGGCAGCAGATTCCGGGGGCACTGCTCATGGCCCAGCAGCAGCGTCCTCTCCACACTGACCCGCCCACCCCCCAGCCTTCCGCCCCATCCCCGGTTCCGGGTCCCCCTGCTTGTCACAGCTGCTGGGGGGTGCTCCCGCCAGGCCCCCTCCTCCCCACAGCCCCCCACATGTGCCACCGCCCTGCCGTCCTCCCCACCCCACGAGTCACTCTCACACACCCCCAGCCCGGCCCACCCCGGCCCCAGAAGGAAAGGGGTGGCCCTGGGCAGCCAGCCTGGCTGTCCACCCACAGGTGCGCTGTTCGCCCTTCAGAGCGTTCCAGTCCCCTCTGCCCTGGAGCCTCTGGGCCTGCGCCTCCTGTCCCCGAGAGAGCGGGTTGTGAGCTTTGGCTGGGCCAGGGGCTGTCGGTCATCGAGGTGACGCAGCTGGTCTGCGCCCCCAGCCGCCACACCCGGCCTCGCCCTCCTCGCGTCTCCGGGGTTTCCATTCAGACCCCCTCCAGACGCCCTCGGTGTCGCTGCACAGGTCATCTGCAAAGACTGGAGCAACCTGGCCGGGAAGAGCTACGTCGTCCTGAACATGACCGAGAACGTGGAGTGTGTGAGTGCCGGCGGGCGGGCGGCCGGGCCCTGTGCGCGCTGCGGGGGACGAGCTGCTCCCACCAGCGCCCGAGAAGAGGCTCCCTGGTTTTAAACCCCCAGGGCTCTGCGCCGGCCCCTCCGTCTGTGGTTTGGTGGACAGGGCCGTCTTTGCAGGTTGCTTCTCCCGTGCGTTGTTTTGGTCGGTTTTCCACACGCGTCCTCTATCGGGGGTCCGCGTCCACACGCGTCCTCTCTCGGGGGTCCACATCCACACGCGTCCTCTCTCGGGGGTCTGCGTCCTCTCTTGGGGGTCCGTGTCCTCTCTCGGGGTCCGTGTCCTCTCTCGGGGGTCCGCGTCCTCTCTCGGGGTCCGCATCCTCTCTCGGGGGTCCGCGTCCTCTCTCAGGGTCCGCGTCCTCTCTCAGGGTCCGCGTCCTCTCTCGGGGTCCACATCCACATGCATCCTCTCTCGGGGTCCGCGTCCACATGCGTCCTCTCTCGGGGGTCCGTGTCCTCTCTCAGGGTCCGCGTCCTCTCTCGGGGGTCCGCGTCCTCTCTCGGGGTCCACATCCACATGCATCCTCTCTCGGGGTCCGCGTCCACATGCGTCCTCTCTCGGGGGTCTGCGTCCTCTCTCGGGGGTCCGTGTCCTCTCTCAGGGTCCGCGTCCTCTCTCGGGGGTCCGCGTCCTCTCTCGGGGTCCACATCCACATGCATCCTCTCTCGGGGTCCGCGTCCACATGCGTCCTCTCTCGGGGGTCTGCGTCCTCTCTCGGGGGTCCGTGTCCTCTCTCAGGGTCCGCGTCCTCTCTCGGGGGTCCGCGTCCTCTCTCGGGGTCCACATCCACATGCATCCTCTCTCGGGGTCCGCGTCCTTTCTGGGGGTCCGCGTCCTCTCTCAGGGCTCTGTGTCTACACACGTCCTCTCTCGGGGTCTGCGTCCTCTCTCGGGGTCCACGTCCTCTCTCGGGGTCCGCGTCCTCTCTCGGGGGTCCGCGTCCTCTCTCGGGGGTCCACGTCCTCTCTCGGGGGTCTGTGTCCACACGCGTCCTCTCTCGGGGTCCGCGTCCTCTCTCGGGGGTCTGTGTCCACACGCATCCTCTCTCGGGGTCCGCGTCCTCTCTCGGGGGTCCGCGTCCACACGCATCCTCTCTCGGGGGTCTGTGTCCACACGCGTCCTCTCTCGGGGTCCGCGTCCTCTCTCGGGGTCTGCGTCCTCTCTCGGGGTCCACGTCCTCTCTCGGGGTCCGCGTCCTCTCTCGGGGGTCCACGTCCTCTCTCGGGGGTCTGTGTCCACACGCGTCCTCTCTCGGGGTCCGCGTCCTCTCTCGGGGGTCTGTGTCCACACGCATCCTCTCTCGGGGTCCGCGTCCTCTCTCGGGGGTCCGCGTCCACACGCATCCTCTCTCGGGGGTCTGTGTCCACACGCGTCCTCTCTCGGGGTCCGCGTCCTCTCTCAGGGGTCTGGTGGCGTTAGTTTGGAGCTGTTTTCAGGAAGGCTGGTGCAGCCTGCTGGTGGGCTTCACTGAGCTGCTCCGGAGGGTTGTCTGGCTGGGCCGTTTGATGTGAGAATGTCTTATGTCGGTGTCTTTAGGCCCTTCTTCCTGGGTGATTAGGAACTTGAAAAGAGGAACTCTGTCCTGCCCGACGGTGTGGGGCTGGTTGCTGGTGTTCTGGAGCAGGTGTGTGTCTGTCAGTCACGACAGGCGTGCCTGCCGGGCAGTTCACTCACTGCGCGCATCTGCAGCGTGAGCCTCTCCCGTGGCTGGACTGCCGTCCTCAGGGCCAGAGACCCTGTGCTTTGCCATCGCTGAAGATGAACTCAGCCTTGTGCAGGGGGAAGGGGTGTTTGTCAGCTCTGCAGTGTGGGGCGGGGGCGGAGGGGGTCCCTAGAGATGCAGGACTTCTCAGGCAAACTCGGAGAGGCGTCTTGTTCCAGCACCGCCCTCCCCTCCCCTCCCCTCCCGCCCTCCCCTCCCCTCCCCTCCCCTCCCGCCCTCCCCTCCCCTCCCCTCCCCTCCCCTCCCACCCTCCCCTCCCCTCCCCTCCCGCCCTCCCCTCCCCTCCCCTCCCGCCCTCCCCTCCCCTCCCCTCCCCTCCCCTCATCCCTGGAGCTCACCAGCGCTGTGCACCCCGAGCACTCGGGCAGTGGGAGTGTCGGTGTGACTACATCTCAGCTCTGCCCAGGCTGGCTCAGGACCCGCTCTCTGGGCTCGCTGAACTGGGAAACTGGCCGGCCGGCCGTCCACCTCTGGTGCCCAGGGTGGCTTTGGTCTCCTCTGCTGTTTTGCTGTGGCCTTGTCTTTGTGGTTTCAGACCTTAGAAAACAACCTTCGTTCTTCTTAGTGGCTTTGGGGCGGGGTAGTGACAGTACCTGCACGTGTTTAGTCTGGAAGTGACCAGCGAGATGCTCACTTCTTCCCAGCATCTTTATAAACAAGTAGATTTTGACATCGTGTGTGTGCTTCAACCCAGGACAGTTCTTAACCTCATGTATGCTCACTCTGTTAACTGGATGAAATGCGCGATGCGAGGGCTGTGGGTTGAGTTTATTCGGTGTCTGAGCACAGGGGCCTGGGAGGCAGCGTCTCGGAGGCCCCAAGGAGCTGCTCGGAGAGGTGGACACAGAGCCGGGATGGTGTGAATGTTGGTGAAGGCACTGCTAGCAGCCAGATCTCGGGGGGGGGGGGGGTGCTGCTGCTGGCCTCGAGGATCTTGTAGGTCATGACTCCAGTGCTTCGCTGCATGTGGGACAGAGCAGGAATCTGGGGCTGACGCCCTTCTTCAGCATGCATGTTGCCTCTCCAGGGGCCCAGGCATCCAGAACACAGCCTGCTTCGTCCTGCCCTCCCCTCAGAGGGTTCTTGGACGCCGCGACGCCAGTGGCCAGTGACTTGATCCTTGTGGGGCCGAGTGGCGGGCAGCCTGCTTCGTCTGCACCCATTTGGCCAGTGAAGGCCTCTCTGAGTTGGCTTCTGAGCCCTTTTGACCAGTCTGTTACTGTCTGATGGCCCCTGCTTCCCGTTCTATTTGTTTATCTGACTGTCAGGCCTCAGTTGCAGCCTTGTGTCAGGCAGGCCTGCTGTTGTGGAGCGCGGCCGGAGCACACAGGCTCAGGAGCTGTGGTGCACAGGCTTGGCTGCTGTGCAGTATGGAGGATCTTCGCTCCCCCGCCAGGGCTTAACGTACCCCCTGCACTGGAAGAGAGTCTTCGCCATTGGGCCACCAGGGAGGCCCCTGGTGTCGCTGCTTTCTGTGTAGTGGGATGCTCCAGGCTCTTGTATGTCCCCTCCTCCAACCCAGAACTGGCGTTCTCCAAGGGGCCTTCTTGCTGTTTATGGACATGTGGGGCCTTGAGACCCTGGAATTGGGGTGTGCTTACGTGGATAATGACGTCTAAAGTTAATGTCTCTTTTTCTTCCCAAACAACACAAATTAAAATGCTGTCTGTTTTCCCTGGTTTCATCTGCTTTGTTGTTCTTCTCATTTAATGTTTGTTCAGTTCAGTCACTGTCGTGTCCAACTCTGCGACCCCACAGACTGCAGCACGCCAGGCCTCCCTGTCCATCACCACTTCCTGGAGCCTGCTCAGACTTACGTCCATCAAGTCAGTGATGCCATCCAGCCGTCTCATCCTCTGTTGTCCCCTTCTCCTCCTGCCTTCAATCTTTCCCAGCATCAGGGTCTTTTCCAAAGAGTCGGTTCTTTGCATCAGGTGGCCAAAGGATTGGAGTTTCAGCTTCAGCATCAGTCCTTCGAATGAATATTCAGGGATGATCTCCTTTAGGATGGACTGGTTGGATCTCCTTGCTGTCCAGGGGACTCTCAAGAATCTTCTCCAACACCACAGTTCAAAAGCATCAGTTCTTCAGCACTCAGCTTTCTTCACAGTTCAACTCTCACATCTATGCGTGACTCCTGGAAAAACCATACCTTTGACTAGATGGACCTTTGTTGGCAAAGTAATGTCTCTGCTTTTCAGTATGCTCTCTAGGTTGGTCATAGCTTTTCTTCCAAGGAGCCAGCGTCTTTGAATTTCAGGGCTGCAGTCCCCGTCTGCAGGGATCTTGGAGCCCAAGGAAATGGTCTCTCACTGCTTCCACTGTTTCCCCGTCTATCTGCCATGAAGTGATGGGACTGGATGCCATGATCTTAGTATTCCGGATGTTGAGTTTTGAGCCAGCTTTTTCGCTCTCCTCTTCACTTTCTGCCGTAAGGGTGGTGTCATCTGCGTCTCTGAGGTTGTTGACATGTTTGGCGTCTACCTGCTTAGCCGTTATTGTGGTGGGATTTTAGCATAAAATTCACCGTCTTGATCGTTTTTGAGTGTGCGGTGAAGTATGTTCACGTTATTGCGGCGCAGAGCTCCAGGACTTTTCCGTCTTGCGAAACTGAAACCGCCCCCATGAACAGCTCCGCCCCCCAGCGCCCCTTCCGCTTCCGGTCTCCGAGCCTGGCTACTCGGGGCCCTTCACGTTAGTGGGCCACACGCCACCTGCCTGTGCTCCATTCAGCCCACTCGCTCGGCCGTGTCCGACTCTGTGGCCCCATGGATTGCAGCACGCCAGGCCTCCCTGTCCATCACCAACCCCCGGAGTTCACTCAGACTCGCGTCCATCGAGTCAGTGATGACATCCAGCCTTCTCATCCTCTGTCGTCCCCTTCTCCTCCTGCCCCCAATCCCTCCTAGCATCAGTCTTTTCCAGTGAGTCAACTCTTGGCATGAGGTGGCCAAAGTATATGACGTGCTTGTTTCTCTGAGCGTCCTGTCTTCAAGGTCTGTACTGGGTGGAGCAGGTGTCAGAACCGCCTTCCTTTTCAAGGCTGAGCAGTGTTCCAGTGTGTGGGAGGACCACATTTTGCTTACTGGTCATTTGCTGCCAGGCGTGTTTCCGCTGCTGGGGAGGACGCTGCTGCGAGCGTGCTGGGCACGTGCCTCCCCAGAGCCCTCTGAATTGTGTCGGTGCGCAAGCAGGCGGGGCTTGCAGGCCCCCGCTGATTTTATTTGTAACTTTTGGAGGAGCTGTCGTGCAGGTTCGTGCCGCAGCCGCACCACTTTCCATCGCCCCAGGCACCGCGAGGAGCTGTGTGTGAGCGCAGGGCCCGGGCAGTAGCCGGGGCGCTGCTGTGGCCACTGGGGAGGGTCCCCTGTCCAGGGAGGGCTTGGCAGGGAAGACAGGGCAGACCGGCGCCTGCTCGGCTGTGGGCACAGCCAGGGAGGGCAGCTGTCCTCAGGAGAGCACAGCCTGAGGGCCACACCGCCTTCCAGACTGTTCCTCAGGGAGCCTCCGTGTGGGCTTGTAGCGCCATGAATCAACCCTGCGTGCCTCTGAACGGGACAGAGGGGGCTCCTCGAGTGCGGCGCTCTGTTCCGGCTTCTCGCGCTTCAGCTCCTGCTTTCGGGAGCCTCCGTGTCCTCGCGCGCGCGGCCGTGCATTCACGCTCCTCCTCTCTCTGTCCCTCCGGCTGGTGGCGGGCCTTTGAGGAGCTTCATTTCCAGGCTGCCCCGGAGGCTCTGGGCTCTGCACGCTCGCGGGTGGGCACCAGGCACATTCTGACGGGCGGCGCCGCCGGTCGCCTTGGCCGGGTGCTGCGCCGCAGCTCCCCACGGTGGCGCCGCAGTGTGTTCCTCCGCGGCAGCGCCTGGCGCTGGGGCTGCTGGCTGGCAGCGCTGTTTCCCAGTTTAACCATTTCGCTGGCCTCACTTTGTGGCTTACTTTGCATTTCTCTGACGATCAGTGAGATTGAGCGACTTGCCATGCGTGTTTGAGCCTCTTTTCTGCGATGCACCTCATCAGGTCTTTTGCTCACTTGGCGCCGGGCTAGCTGACTTCATTTATTGATGTCTAAATGATTTATGTGTCATGGATGTGAAGCCCCCATTCTGTGTGTGTGGTGCAGATATCTCCTACTCTGTGGCTGCCTTTCGACCCTCTTGGTAGAACCCTCTGATAAGTGGAAGTTCTTTTTTTTTTTACTTCACCATAAAATAGTCCAGCTTACCAATTTTTTTCCTTCATGGTTAGCAGTTTTGGGTCCAGTTTAGAAATCTTTGCCCACTCCAAAGCCATGCTCACTTCTGAAAGCTTTCCGTGTAAAATGCCCCTGAGGCGGCCTCTGGTGCGGGCGTGAAGTATGGGTCCAGGTGTGGCATTCTTTTCTGTTGGGACATCCAGTTGTCCCTGCACCTGTGGTTGAAAAGGTACTTTTAACCCTCACAGAAAGCCTGCGTTCTTAGGACTAGGGCCCACATTCTCAGATGGGAAACCGAGGCTCAGAGGGGAGCAGCATTTTGCTAAACGTCACAGAGCTGACAAGTGGCAGAACCGAGGTGTGAGCCCACACGTGATTCCAAAGCCAGTGCTTTCCCTCAGTTCTCAGCTCCTGTCTGCAGAATGTGCGGCTGAGCCAGCAGGCCTCCTCGCAGGCGGCCCTGTGGGCCTAGGGCTTGAGCCAGCCAGACACGTGGAGCCCGAACATGTGAGGTATGCTCAGGTGGTGTGCGACCCTCACACACGAGGGGGCCCAGGACACCGCCCTGCTTGGGCCCCATGCACACACGCACATTTGGGCCCCATGCACACACGCACATGAGCACGTGCACACGGGCATGCCGATGGTAGCAGCCGTTCCGGGGGCTGGGGCTTCCCTCTGGCTCACTCAGGCATCTCCAGGCACCAGCCTCTCACGAGCGCGGAGGTGAACCAGCTCCTGTGAGGCCGCGAGTCTGAAGCTGGTAGGAGCCGTGCCTAGACGTGCTATGACAGCAGGAAGCACGTCATTCCGCGGGTATGACAGCCTCGCCGCTTAGCTTGGGCTCCAGCAGAAAGGTCCCACACGGGTGGCAGCTCTGAGGGTGGGCGCTCACGAGAGGCAGGAGCCGGGGGCAGCAACTGCCCCCGTCCGAGAGGGGAGGGGCTGCTGGAGAGCACCACCAGGCCTGGCGAGGGCCTCTCCCAGGGGCCCATGGGGACAGCGACGGGCTGGGAGCCAGGAGCGAGGCCTCCTGCGCGTGCTGAGTCCTGTTTGCTGCCAGCCGCTTGTTTCAAGTTGTGAGATTGCCTGTGCACAAGGGCACGGAGACGGAGACCTAAGCGGGAGAGGAGTGCCAGGCGGGAAGGAGTCTCGTCTCCCTGCCCCCGCCCCCGCCCCTGCCCGGCCTGCACGCTCGGCCCCTCTGTGAGTCCTCCCGCCCCCAGCGCAGCCTGCGAGGACACGGATGTCCTCCCTGACTCCCTGACTTTGGGCCCTGTCTCTGCAGTGAAAGGCGAGGGCCGGCCTGGGGCGGCCGCCTGCCCCCTCTCCTCCGTTGTCCCAGCTCTCCATCACCTGCCGCCTGTGGCCCCTCGGGCCCTGTGTGGGTGCGTCTGTTCCCTGGCTCGCCTGCGAGTAGCCCCGGGCAGGCCCCTGCTCGCCCTCCTGGGGTCGAGAGGCCAAGGCAGGACTAGGGGGACTCAGGTCCTGCGCCCCCGCCGTCCCCTGTGGTCCCCGGGGCTCCCGCAGCAGCCTCTCTGGGCGGCCCCCACGGCCTTTCCCAGGTGGGAGGGACCCGGCCTAGAATCAGGGCTCGGGGGCACCGCCCCCAGTGAGTGAGACTTCTCTTGGCTCTCAGGAGGCGTTCCGGCGGCACCGCGGGCTGCAGCTCCTGGCCCTAGTGGAGGGCGTGCTGCCCCGCCATGGCCGCGGCCGCCGCGGCGCCTGGCGCATCTCCCTGAGCAAGCCCAGCGAGAAGGAGCAGCACCTGCTGATGGCGCTGGTGGGCGAGCAGGGTGAGCTGCGCAGGGTGAGCCGGGCGGCGCGCGGGGCTCGGCGGGGCCGCCTCCTGGGTCATGGGGAGAGGGGGAGGGCGGATCCAGACGGGAGGACGCAGGCCTGTGTGCCACGTGGGGTCTGAGGGCCTGGGGTCGAGCGCCTCGCGGCCACGGCGGTGCTGATGGGGCCCTCTGTGCAGGCGTGGTGCCCACGCAAGACGTGCTGTCCATGCTGGGCGACATCCGCAGGAGCCTGGAGGAGGTAAGAGCGCGGGGTGGTGGAGGCACGGTGGGGCGCGGCCTGATCCAGCCCCCGAGGGGCGTGGAGCCACCCGCAGCCGCCTTGTGAGCCGTGTGAGACGGCAGGTGTGGACCCAAGCCACGGAGCGGGGTGGTCAGGAGAGGCGCAGAGTGGAGAGGGCCTCGGGGTCTGGGAGGGTGGCATTCCCTGGGTGTCTGCCCAAGGAATCCTGCAGAGCCTGGTGGGCAGTGGAGCACCGCACATTTCCAGAGGCATGGGAGGGTCACCACGCGCTCCTGGGGACCTGGGCTGAGGGGACAGGCTGGCAGACCCCCCCCCTTACTCACCTCTCCCCTTGAGGACAGCCCGTGTCCTCCAGGCCCTGTCCACTCGCTGGCATCCAGGCCCTTATCAGTCCCCTTCATGCCCGCGGGCCTGCAGTGTCCACGGCAGAGCTGAGGTACAAGAGCCTGGGCCCCCCTCCTATCTCCTGCGTGCCAGGCCGAGAAGGGTGGCGCCACGGAGGCTCCCTCTTGGTGTGGGGCTTCTCGATAAGCGCACGGAGTGCTGAGGGACAGACTGGGTTCTCCTTGGGCTCATTGCCAGCCGGGGCTGTGAGCAGGGAAAGCAGCCCTGTTGAGTCCTGCTGGTGCCTGTCTAGATGAGAGCAGAGAGGAGATGCTCCCACCGGGGGCACGGCCGGGCTCTGCCCCAGACGCCCCATGCGGCACCGTGTGGGGCTGGCTGTGAGCTGTGAGGTTCGCGACAGGGCGGGGCTGGTGGGCTCCGCCTTGTGTACAGGCCCTCCTGCCTCTTCCCACCCAGGGGTGTGGGTCTTTTGGCTTCACCAGACACTTCATTCAGATGGATTTGGCTGAAAGGCACACTGGGGCTTTATTGTTATTTTAGCAAGGAGTACTTGTTAAAAACATGCATGTGTTGTTTATTTGGCCCCACCGGGTCTTCACGGCAGCGCTTGTGATCTCCAAGCTTGGTGACCGTGAGCAGGACCTAGAGCTGTGGTGTGACGCGGCCTTACTTCCCTGACCAGGGGTGGAACCCGGGGCTCTTGCATTGGGAGTGCTGAGTCTTAGCCACTGGACCACCAGGAAAGCCCCTGGGCTGGGTCTTTGGAAGGACACAAGTGGGCAGGTTTCGCGTGTGCATTGGTGGTGAATCCAGCAGGGAAAACTGAACCTGGATAACGTAAAAAGTGGGAAAGCACTGGAAGGCCATTCACGGGAAGAAGAGCTGATCCCGGCCTTGGAAAGGAGGCCCGCAGCAGAAAGCGCCCCCAGGTCTCTGCTCTGCAGGCGGCACCCCCTGCCCGCCCCGGCACCTGTCATTTGGGGATGGCACCTCACCTTCTCTGCCCCTGGGCCTGAGACACTGACTGGAGAGAGTCTGCCCAGCCCAGGGGGTGAGGGGGTGGGGCACAGCAGCCACTTGCCCACGGCCAGCTGCCCACCCGAGACAGCCCACAGTGTGGGAGTGCTGGGCAGCTCAGTGACTCTGGTGACCATTCCGGCAGGAATAGGAGGCTGGGGTCAACCCAGGACATGGACACCCACCCCAGGGCAGGGTGGGAGCTGAGTTTCCAGAGCCAGGTGGGGCAGGTGTGCAGTGGAGAAAGTGCGGAGGCCCCCAGCTGCCCTGTCTGTGCCCACTTGGGTGGGGCAGTGTGGTCTGTGACAGCCAGTTCACGGTGGCCTCTGGGGATTGGGTACCCCCAGGTGGGCGTGGGGCCGGACGTCAACCAGTCGGGTCAGAGGCACGGCGGGCCTGCTAGAGGAGGCTGGGGCCCTCCGCTGAGGGTGGTGGGCTCAGGCAGGGTCCTCTCCCAGCAAGGTACCAGGCCTGTTCCCCATCCCTGAGCCCTAGTCCCATAGGCCCTGGGGGGAGCCCAGCACCCAGGGCCCCAGCTAAGGAACTGGGCCCCTCCCCCCCCCCAGATTGGCATCCAGAACTACTCCACCACCACCAGCTGCCAGGCCCGGGCCACCCAGGGGCGCAGTGACTACGGGACGCTCTTTGTGGTGCTGGTGGTCATCGGCGCTCTCTGCGTGGTCATCATCGTACTCGGCCTGCTCTATAACTGCTGGCAGCGCCGGCTGCCCAAGCTCAAGCATGTGGTGAGCCAGCTGGGGCGGGTGGGGCCGGGGGCCGGGCCCGGGGCTGCCCTGAGGGGGTGCCCGCAGGTCGGGCATCTGAAGCTGTGTCCTTGGGCTGGGACGGGTGACTGCATTGAAGCACTTGGGCGGAGGAAAGCGCCAGCCTCGCTCAGGTGCTGGAGGTGCGGGGCGTGGGCCGTAGCCCACGGGCGACAGCCCCAGGAGGAGCCCCTTTAGAAGGCGTGGGTGGTGAGAAAGGGGTCCGCTGGTGCCCGGGGGTGGGGCCCCCGGCTGCTGGGTGGGAGGCTCGGTGGTCATCTTAAAGGCTTAGAGCTGGGGAAGACGCGGCCGAGGGCCTTGCGGGGTCAGGGCCGGCGAAGGGCCGGGGTGCGGGCGCGGGGTCCAGCGCGCTCGCCCAGCGGCCCCTCCCGCCGCAGTCGCACGGCGAGGAGCTGCGCTTCGTGGAGAACGGCTGCCACGACAACCCCACGCTGGACGTGGCCAGCGACAGCCAGTCGGAGACGCAGGAGAAGCAGCCCAGCCTGAACGGCGGCGGCGCCGTCAACGGCCCGGGGGGCTGGAGCGCGCTCATGGGGGGCAGGCGCGACCCCGAGGACTCGGACGTGTTCGAGGAGGACACGCACCTGTGAGGGGCTGTGCCCCGCCCGGCCCTCGGCGCAGGGCCCCCCGCTTCCCCTGACTCAGGACGCGCCCCGGCCCCGCCCCCGTCCCCGCCCGACGCCCCTCGAGGCCGCCCCGGGACCCCATTAAAGCCGTCCGGAGAGCACGCCGGCCCGCGTCCCCTGCGCGCCTCGTTCTTGTGCTGGGCGGGGGCGGAGGGGCGGGCGGGTTGCGGGCGGGGCGCCGCCTGCCCTCGGTCCTCCGGTCGCCAGGCGCCGCTAGGGAGCGGGCGGGGCGGGCGCTTATATCCGGAGGCCGGGGCGGGCGGGCCGTGCTGATATCCGGCGGGCGCCGCCGCCCGAGGTGGCTCGGCATCGGGGCGTCTGCGCCATGGACACCTGCGACCTGTTCTCTAGCTGCAGGAAGGGGGACGTGGGCCGAGTGCGGTGAGGACGCGAGGTCCCCGGGAGGGCGCGGGGGCGGTCCGTGGAGCGCCCGCTGGGGGTGGGGGGAGGGCACGGGCCGACCCAGGCGTGGACCCCAGCCCCCGGCCGGCGCCCGAGCTCCAAAGCAGGGCCCTGCGGGTCGAGGAATTCCTCCGAGCGGGGACGTGGGTGCTGGCGTGACTTGTCCCGAGGTTCCGGTGGCCTTAGGGTTAGGACTGTGACGCGGACGCCCGGAGGAGGCACAGAGGGAGGAGGGAAGAGAAGGGCCCTGCGGTCAGATCCTGGGGGCGGGCCTGGGATCCCCGACGTGGCTACTGATGAGCCACGGACCGGTGCTGGGAACGTCTGGGGCCGGAGTCAGGCTCCGGTTGTCGGAGAGCCTGGGTGCTGCCATCGCCGTCACCGCGGCCGCGCCGGAGGCGGTGCGGCTTGCTTGGGAGGTGAGGCGCCTACTGTTTTCCTTCCCCGTCTTCTCCTGGAGCCCTCCCTGGGGCTAGTCCCGACTTTTGAGTCCTGCTGCCTCGCTGGGGACCTCCCCAGGTCGGGTGCCCCTTGGGGTTTACTTGGTAGCCTCCAAAGCCTGGTGCTCTTCAGAGCACACTGGGTCCCTCCCGCCTGGGCATGTGCTGAGGCCTCCAGCATCCTCAGTGGTCGCCCCTACCCTAGCCCGTCTGACGCCCACCTTAGGGAGTCTCCCGTTCTTCCCTCCCGCGCCTCCGGGACCCTGCAGGCCTCCTGCTGGGCGGCCCCTCCCAGCGCTGTCAGCGGGTGCTCAGCCTCTCCAACGCCGAGGCCCCTGACGCCCACGCTCCCACGTCCACACCCTGTCCTGGCTGCTTGGCCTTCAGCGCCTGTCCCGCGCTGTCTCTGCCTCACCTGCCCTCACCGGGGGAGGCTTCCCTCCTTCTCCTCCTGGAGGCCTTCTCTAACCCCGTCCCCCCTGCCCAGGTACCTGCTGGAGCAGCGAGAAGTGGAGGTGAACGTGCGGGACAAGTGGGACAGCACCCCCCTGTGAGTGCCGGGCAGGGGGGAGTGGGGCAGCACCCCCTGTGAGTGCCGGGCAGCGGGGAGTGGGGCAGCACCCCCTGTGAGTGCCGGGCAGGGGGGAGTGGGGCAGCACCCCCTGTGAGTGCCGGGCAGGGGGGAGTGGGGCAGCACCCCCTGTGAGTGCCGGGCAGGGGGGAGTGGGGCAGCACCCCCTGTGAGTGCCGGGCAGGGGGGAGTGAGGGGAGCGGGGTGGAGGCCTGCGGGCCTGACGGCGCCCTCGCCCCATCCCCTCAGGTACTACGCCTGCCTCTGTGGGCACGAGGAGCTGGTGCTCTACCTGCTGGCCAACGGTGAGTGCAGGGTGGGCGGTGGGCGCATTCCTGCACCCCCTTAGGGGTGCTCTCAGAACCTGTCCCCCGACTCCCATCTCCAGGGCCCAGCTCAGCATCTGCCCAGCGCCCAGGAGGCCAGTCTGACCGGCGTGAAGTCCCACAGGGCCTCCCAGCTGCGCCTCCCGCAAGCTGGAGAGCCTGGCCGCGTCCGAGCTGCCCCGTGAAGTGTGCCCCTCTGCCCCCAGCCAGCCCCGCCGGCACCACTGCTTTTCCTCGGCGCCTGGGCATATGCCATTCTCTCTATTCGGACGGCCCTTTCCCAGGGGCTCGCTTGGCTCAGATCCCTGCCCCTTGTCTGCCCTGGCGCCTCCACCGCACCCCTGTGGCAGCTGCACCAGAGCCACCCTTCACCTTCTCAGCTTTCTTCAGAGCCCCTGAAGCTAACTGTGTGTGTCTTCCTGCCCCTGGAAGCCCAGTTTTCTGCGGACAGGGGACCATCTGTCTGTGGTGTGTCCCCGGGGCCCAGCATAGGTCAGGCTGGCCTCCAAGGTGTCTGTGTGCCCGGTGGCGAGTGCCCAGGGCCTGGCGGGGAGGGTGCTGGGGCAGGGCGGTCCCGGGGCCCCGTGTGTGTCTGTGCGTGTGGGAGGGTGAGCACTTCCCCGTCCCCAGCCGTGGCGTGCAGCCCTAGGCCCCGCTGACGGGCAGCTCTGCTGCCCTCAGGAGCCCGCTGCGAGGCCAACACCTTCGACGGTGAGCGCTGCCTCTACGGCGCGCAGAGCGACGCCATCCGCCGGGCGCTGCGTGACTATAGGCAGGTGACGGCCTCCTCCCGGCGGCGGGACCTCTACTATAGCTTCCTGCTGCGGTGAGCCGGCCTGCCGGGGCCTGCGCCGGGGAGGGCTCTCCTGCTGCACGGGACTCTGGGCACACTGCTGAGCCCCCCGCGGCCCACAGGCTCCTGGAGCAGGGCCTCCACAGCGACGTGGCCTTCGTGGTGCACGGCAAGTCCTTCCGGGCGCATCGCGGCATTCTGGGCGCGCGCAGCACCTACTTCGCCCACATGCTCGACACCAAGTGGAAGGGCAAGAGCATGGTGGTCCTCAGGCACCCCCTGGTGCGTCAGCGGGCGCTGGGGGAGGCGCGTGTGGTGTGGCCGTCTCTGACCCTGTCTCTGCCCACAGATCAACCCCGTGGCCTTCGGGGCGCTGTTGCAGTACCTGTACACAGGTGAGCCGCACTCAGTGGGCAGGGGCTGCGGCACCAGACATGGCCTTGGGGCCGCCGTTTCCCTCTTGGGCTCGTCTGCCATGGTGGGACGGTGCAGCTGCCGCCTCGGCCGGCTTGTCCACCCATGGTCTGAGGTCCTCTTGCTGTCCTGGGGCCTGAGAGCTCGGACAGCGGCCCTGTAGCCCAGTGGTTGGGCAGATGGATCACCTGCCTCCTGGGGGTTCGGGGGGCAGCCGAGGGGTTCCTCAGTCCCTGAGTCTCCCCCCCGCACTGTCCCCACACCCAGGCTGCCTGGACGTCGGCGTGGAGCATGTCAGCGACTGTGAGCGCCTGGCCCGGCAGTGCCAGCTGTGGGGCCTGCTCGGTGCCCTGGAGGCCAAGTGTGAGTGGGGCCGTCCCGGCCTCAGGCCCTGGGCTCGGGCGGGCGCCTGCGGGCGGCCCACCCCCTGAAGCGGCACGCTCTTCCCCGCAGTGGCCTCCAAGCCGGGTGTGTGCATGAAGGTGCTGACTATCGAGCCCCCCCAGGCGGACCCCCAGCTGCGGGAGGACCTGGCCCTGCTGGCTGACTGCGCCCTGCCCCCTGAGCTCCGGGTAAGGCCCCGCCCTGGGCTGCAGGTTAGGCCCAGAGCCTGGCGCTTCCCTTTTCTGAGCCCCTCTCTCGCTCTGTCGGCTCTCGTGTCTAACTCAACCCCTGGAACAGCGTCACCTTCCAGGGTGAGCTAGGACCGGCCCGGGCCAGGCTGCTCTCCCTGGCGCCTGCCCTGAGCCTGCCCCGCCTCCCCCCAGGGCGACCTCGGGGAACTGCCCTTCCCCTGCGCCGGCCTCAGCAGCTGCCCCGACGTCTGCTTCCGCGTGGGCGGCTACGACTTCCTCTGCCACAAGGTAGGTGGCTTCGCCCGCAGACGCCCGCCCAGCCCTGCTCCCGGGGCAGCCCTGCCTGAGCCCAGCCTCCCGCAGGCCTTCTTCTGTGGCCGCAGCGAGTACTTCCGGGCCCTGCTGGACGACCACTTCCAGGAGAGCGAGCAGCTGGAGGCCTCAGGCGGCCTCCCGGCCGTCACCCTGCACAGCATCTCGCCCGAGGTCTTCACACACGTGCTGTACCATGTGTACAGCGACCACACCGAGGTGCGCCATACGTCCGACCGGCGAGGGGAGCGTGCGCCCGTGTGGACTGCGCCTCCAGCCAGAGTGCGCTGGGGACCCCAGGATGCCTTCAGCTGCCCCGAAGGCAGCCAGCGTGTGTGCGGTCCCGTCATAGAGACCCCAAGAAACAGCGGCTGAGGAGGAGGGCTTATCTCTCCCTTCTCTGCGGTGATGCCCAGGGCAGGGACAGCACCCAGCTGGGAGGGCTCAGTGGGGCAGAGCACCCTCTGTAGGCTCCCGTCATGGCCACTGCTGGACGAGGGGATGCCCGAGTGGGGGCCTGCCCCGCAGCAGCAGGCGCGGGTCTCAGGGTCGTGCGGGTCTCAGGGCCGAGCCGGCCTGTGCCGTGAGCCCCAGGGGCCCGCCTTCAGTCTCCAGGTGCCCTCCCTCACCCTCTGTCGTTGCAGCTGCCGCCAGAGTTGGCCTACGACGTGCTGAGCGTGGCCGACATGTACCTGCTGCCGGGCCTGAAGCAGCTGTGTGGCCGCAGCCTGGCCCAACTGCTGGATGAGGACAGTGTGGTGGGGGTGTGGCGTGTGGCCAAGCTGTTCGGCCTGGCGCGCCTGGAGGACCAGTGTACCAAGTACATGGCCGGGGTCATCGAGAAGGTGAGTGTGGGCCCCGGGCGGCCGGGCCTGGGTGGAGGACGGACCCTGATCCGGCCTGTCCACAGCTGGTGCATCAGGAGGACTTCGTGGAGGCCGTGCGGGAGGAGGCCGCGGCCGTGGCCGGCCGGCAGGAGACGGACTCCATCCCACTGGTGGACGACATCCGATTCCACATGGGCAGCCTGGTGCAGACCCGCCACGCCATGGAGCAGGCCGCACAGCGCCTGCGGGTGCTGGAGGAGCTGCTGGTGTCCATCGGCCTGGACTGCTGACCGCCACACGGGGCTGTCAGGGAGCCGGGGGCGTCCCGGTGGCGGCAGCGGCTCTCTCCACTCTGCTTGGGGCCCCGGGAGGTTCGCCTGGGGATGAGGCCTTTCTCAGCACAAACCAGCCCCCGAGCTCCGGGGCTGGGCACCACTCAGGGCATCCTGGGGTGAGGGTCTCTGAAGGCCTTCCTCCAGCCCCCGCCCCTCCTGCCATGTCTCCCTGGGAGAGCTGGCTTATTTGCACAGAGCCGCCACGAGGGGGCCACAGTGTCAGCGTGGCAATAAAGCTTGACTTCACTGTGGGAGCCTGTGTGCCAGGACGGGGTAGGGGGCCTCATTGACGAGATGGTGTTGGCCGGGGCCCTGAGACCTGCCCGCCGGGACCCGCCCTCTGCCAGGCAGGCTCCTCTTGCTGAGGTCAGCCTGTCCCCCACCCTCGGGGGCCAGGGCACGTTTGGAGGAGCCAGCAGTTGCTTCCCTGGCGACGAGGCAAGCCGTCTGCGGTCTGGTATACACTTAGTGAGCCCCGCTGTTCTTACCGCCGTGGGGCTAAGGACAGAAGTCACTGTCTGTGTGACCTCAGCCCGGAGCCCAGCTCCCCATGCCTGCTTCTAAGCAAACGCTCGAATCAGTGTTCAGACATGTTACTGGTGAAAATGATCCGTGCATTCTATCTCAAGCCTAGACCCCAGCAGTGTTCACATCTGGGGAAGTAGACCAACCACCAAGGAAAAATGCAGCGACGGGAAGTTCTCGGTAACACGGAGTGTAGGAGCAGCTTGTGCCCCCCAGGAGACAGCCTGACGGCACGGACGCTGCCCCATCATCCCGGGGGCACCAGAGCACAGCCACGGCCGATGTTTCTGTGTGGATTGTCAGCATTTGGGTCACTAATGACATTAAAATATCGCTTATTTTGATTACCCAGGTTTTTGGTGCTCCTAAGTTCTGTGCCCAAGGCAAGAGCTTCACTTGCCTCACCCTAGTTCTGGCCCTAACCCCAGAATAGTTTTTGCCCTTCTATAATAGCCTTCCCACCCGCAGGAACGAAGGCTCTGGATGTGTGCTTTGTTCCACCTGGAAAACTGCCTAGCCTTCAGGGCCGGGTCTCCCTGCAGCAGGCTGAGGAGGGGCTGGGGGCGGCAGAAAGCTGGGCGTGCAGTCCCAGGGCTGGGGCCGCCCGCCTTCCTGGAGCAGAAGTTCTGAGGGCATCAGCGGCTCTCACCTGGGTAAGGTCTGAGCCTCAGCCTTAGGTGGGGACTGATGAGGAAGAAGCTTCTGGAAGCCAGGCTGCGCGTCCCATTGGGACCTGTGCCGCGGCAGCTGGGCCCTGGGCTAGAGCCGCAGCGCCTGTCATTAGGGTGTGTGTGCGGCGCCGCCACCAGCCCCCGACCCCAACGCTGGTGTGCGTCCTGGGGTCCTGAGGGGCCCCTGCAGGAGTGGGGTCCACCCACTGAGTCTCACCGTGCCCTTGCCGTGTGTTGGGGGTGGGTAGGGGGGTGGTGCCACCAGCCCCCCACGCTGGTGTGCGTCCTGAGGGGCCCCGGGATGCGTGGGCTCAGCCCACAGCCTCGGCGGGAACTCTTCCTGAAGGCGGAACACGCGCAGCTGGACACGTGGCTCAGCCCTCTCGGTCTGTGGGGTCTCGGACCCTTGTGTGCTCTTCCCGAGGCCTCAGTCTCTGCAGCAGCTGCCGGGTGGGCTCTGAGGGTCTCTCCTGGCTCCTCAGCCCCAGTCGGGGCCCCGCCTCGCCCCCCACCTGCTCACCTGCGTGTCGGCCTCTGCGGGTGGGTGCAGCCCGGGTCTCCCTCCCCCAGAGCCTCAGGCGCACGCCTGGCTCCTCCCCAGCTCCCCTGCCCTCAGCTGCGGCCAGGCTCGCAGGGGACGCCTCTGGTTTAGAGCCTGCAAAGCCCCCTTGCCTCTCTGCTCTCCCTGCCGGCCAGGAGTACACCTTGGCAGGAGCAGGAGCTGGCACCTTGGTCCACGGGCAGGAAGCCCCGCACTTCAGGCAGGGCCGTGAGGGCAGGGGAGACGGGTGCGGCTGCCCCCAGCCTGCCTCGCCCCCAAGCCTGCCCCCTCGGGGGCTGCGTCCGCCCCGGGCTCCAGACGCTCCAGCCAGGGCCGTGGGCGCCGCCCAGCGGCTGGTCTTGGCGTTGCGGCCCCTGGCGGCACTGCCTCACACACCGTCCTGGGGGCTGCTGCCGCGACCTCAGCCCGGCCCCTCCGGCGCCCACTCTGTTCTCGCCTGGTGCCCCATCGGCTTTTCCTGCCCTGCTGCCCTTGGGCAAGCCGTGCCACCCAACTCGGTTCTGGGAGCAGCCCCCATGACCACGGGGCACAGGCCACGTGATAGCCCTTGGCAGGAGCGTCCATGGGGTGGGGACAGCCCAGGAAGACTCCCCACGACCCACCCCCCAGGGAAGCATTTCCGTACGCTGAACAGGGATTAGTGGCCACAGCATCTCCCAGAGTAGCCAGGCCTGAAGCCAGTGCAGGTCGCCGCACCAAAGGAAAGTAAGCAAGCGACGGGAGCAGAGCTGCGGATACGGGCCTCCTGCCTCAGCCCTGACTGCGGAACGGAAGGGCGACCCGCTCCATCGCGCTCAGGGGAGCGGGTCGGCTGTCCTTCAGGTCTACATGCCACGCGGGGGTGGGGGGGGCCTCTGCCCGGGGGCAAGGCCAGCTCTGGACCCCCACGGGACCTGCCCCACGGCGAGAACGGCATCAGACGTCGTCTCATGAGAACATCCAAGGCTGCAGCGTGGATACGGCCTGGGCCCACCTCCTCCCACGAGCACACCGGCCGTCGGCGGAGAAGACCAAAGCCTCCCTGCGATGACCTACCACTGACGACATGAAGAAGGAACCACAGCGAGACGGCGGAGCCCCCCACCCTGGGGGGAGGTGACGCTGCAGAGCGTCCCCCAGGAGTGAGCACTGGGCACCCACCCTGCACCCCATGCAGGGGTGTGACCCTGGGGCTCCCGGAGCATGTGGCTGTGAAGGCGTGAGGCAGAGACCCACAGACTCACGCTGACACGGCCGCACAGAACCTCACGCAGGCCGAGCCGGGCAGGAGCCTGGGCCGGACCTACCTGCTGCCCGCGGAGCGTCTCCTGGAGAGACGGGGCGGCGGGGACACACTGGCCCCGTGAACACGGCCGCTGGGCTGAGATCCAGGCCCGTCAGACCCAGAGCCTGGAGACTCAGTCACACAGCCCCGGGGCGGGGTCACAGCCCCAGCCGGCAGCAGACAGGCCGCCTTGAGACCCCCCTGAACCCCCCCTGGTGGACACGGCCCTGCCCACCAGACGGCCAGGACGCAGCACTGTCCACCCATGGGGCTGGGCGGGCCGCCCTCCAGGGAGGCTGCTAGGCCAGCCTCGCCCACCAGAGGGGGACACGGACACAGAAAGCAGGGTCTAAACTGGACAGCTCCATGTGAAAGAAATCAGAACATCCTCTACCACCACACACACACAGACAAACTCAGTGGATTAAAGACCTGCCTATAAGGCTGGTAACTGTGAAACTGCTAGAGGGAAGCAGGCAGAACTCCCTCTCACGTGAACCACAGCAGCATCTTCTTGGATCCATTTCCTGGAGTAATGAAAATAAAAATAAACGGGACTTTCTTTTGCACAGAGAAGGGAGCCGTAACAGGAACAGGCAACCCACAACATGGGAGGAAAGACTCGCAAGCAATATGACTGGCAGGGGATCAGTCTCCAAACTGCACAAGCGGCTCCCATAGCTCAGTGTCAGAACAACAAGCAGAAAAAATGGGCAGGAGATCCACGCAGGCATTTCCCCACCGAAGACAGACAGACAGGCAAGAGGCACGGGAGAAGCTGCTCAGCATCACGGCTATTAGAGATGCGAATCAGAGCTGCAGGGAGGCGTCCCCTCACCCTCGCCAGGATGGCCGTCATCAGAAAGTCCAGAAACAGTAAACGCTGGAGAGAGAGGGGAGAAAGGGAGCCCACCTCCACCGCTGGTGGAAATGTAAACTGGTGCAGCCACTCCAGAGAACAGTATGAAAGTTCCTTGAAAAACCAACCGTAGAGTTACCGTATGACTCGGCAGCCCCACTCTTGGGCACCATCTAGAGAA
Source organism: Capricornis sumatraensis (assembly GCF_032405125.1). Classification (NCBI taxonomy): domain Eukaryota; kingdom Metazoa; phylum Chordata; class Mammalia; order Artiodactyla; family Bovidae; genus Capricornis; species Capricornis sumatraensis. The sequence continues at coordinate 105,246,917 of NC_091078.1, read as the reverse complement.
CACCACAGTCTGAAACGTGCAGCCCAGGCTTCACAGCGGCACTGCTAACAGCAGCCAAGGCTAGAAACGAGGCGTCAGCCGAGGAGTGGGCGCAGACGACGCGCACACGCGTTCTGCCGCGGAGAGCGGCTCAGCCGAAAGCACCACGCCGTCTGCAGCAACACGGGTGGGCGTGGAGACTGCCAGGTCACACAAAGACACCAGTCACTTCTGCGTGAGAGCTTTAAAAAATGATACATATGGACAAAACACAGACTCAGATTTAAAAGACATGGTTATCAACGGGGAGCGCGGGGAGGGGTAGATTGGGGGTTGGGATGAACAGATACACGACTCACACGGCAGCCAACAAGGCCCTCGTGGTGCTGCTCAGAACTCGGTAATAACCTGCACAGCAAAGGGGTCCGAGGAAGCAAGGGCGTCTGCAGGTGTGAGACCAGATCACTCGGCTGCGCCCCTGAAGCGCAGCCCTGAATCGGTTATGTGCTGTGCTGCCGTCTCAGCCGTGTCCGACTCTGGGACCCCACAGACTGTAGCCCACCGGACGCCTCTGTCCAGGGGATTCCCCTGGCAAGAATACTGGCGTGGGTAGCCATGCCCTTCTCCAGGGGATCTTCCCGATCCAGGGATCAAACCCACATCTCTTAGGTCTCCTGAACTGGCAGGTGGGTTCTTCACCACTAGCGCCGCCTGGGAAGCCAAAACACCGTCAGTTCAGTTGCTCGGCCGTGTCCGACTCTGCGACACCCAGGACTGCAGAGGCGGGCACGACTGAGCGGCTGAACTCATAGGGTTTTTGGCAAAAGCTATGTTCCCATGTAAAATAAAAATCACAAAAAGGAAACCATAGTCCCACACCCCCAGACCTGGCCCACCCAGAGCAGAGCAGACCCAGACGCCCCCCCAGCCCCGGGACCAGCTGGGCCCCAGCCCTGCACACTAGCAGCCAACGCAAGCTTCGGGGTCCCCCAGGCCTCCCACCTGTCAGGAGCCGCGCCCCCCACCAGTGGTCGCCCACTCCAGGACCAGCTTCGGCTGCCTGTAGGGGGCATCACCACCCCAGGCCTGGCTTCCCCACCAGGGGGTGGGCGCAGCCCAGACTTCTGGGCCGACTCTGCCCCCAGTGAGCTGGCACCAGCCGGGGGCCCTAGGATTCTGGAAGCGGACGCCACGTGACCAGATCCCGCTCGCCAGCAGCATCGACAGGGCAGGGGCCAGGCCACCCACCAGCCCACCAGAGACCCCGTCAGTGCCCAGGGAGAGGGGACGCCCAGGACGCTCCCACCTCACCCAGGTCAGGAGATGGAAAACAAAGAGCACCCAACAGGAGGAGCCACGCCCCAGACGAGCAGGACAGACCCCAGCAGCAGCCCCGAGTGATGCGGGACGGGTCGCCCGCCGCAGGAGTTCAGAGTGGTGACTGCGGGTGGCCCGGGACTCGGGGCAGAGAGACGCGCAGGGCGGTTGAGGCTTTCAGGACAGCAGCAGCGCAGTAAACCCAGGGCCCTTGGAGGGACGGCCTTGGGTGGGGGCGCGGGTGTCTGCCGTGAAGTGGGCCTGCACCCATGACCCCAACACCGGGTTCCGGCCCAGACAGCGCCTCTCCCCAGCTCTCAGCAATACTGGCCCTGGACCCGGGGACCAGACCGTTATGCAGACCCAGTTCACGCAGCTCAGTTCCAGAGGGCACAGGGCTCTGAGGGTCCCCCGAAGGCTGGCCGTGGGCCGACAGGCTTGGAGGGTTGGGGCCGGAAAAGCGACTGTCCGAGTCCCCGGACACTCACCCTGGCCGCCCTGCGGGACAGGAGGTGGGCGGGGACGGCCTAGGGCTGGAGGGAGCCGGTCGGCAGGACACGCCTGGGGCACAGGGGACGGGATGCAGGCAGACGCGCAGATCGCTGGCTCAGCCGCGGGGGAGCTGGGGCGGGCAAGGCAGCGGGACAGCCCCAGGTCGGGGGGCCAGGGCGTCTTCCTAACCCGTCAGGAGGCGGGGGCCCACAGAGCGTGGTCAGCCAGGCGGCCGCCCGGAGTCGATCAGACAGACAGGCAGACGACAGCGTCAGAAACCGTGGTTTATTAGGGTGAGCTGTGTGGTCCTGCACTATCTGTTACCCGACACACAGGGCCTCACTGCCAGCGGACGGGGAGGGAGGCGGCTGAGCCATGGGGATGACAGCAAGCCAGGAAACTGTGGAGTCGCTGTGGTCCTACGGGGGTGTCAGTGGTCGGTGAGGGGTGTGGGGGCCTGCGGGGTGTCAGCACCAGGGCCGAGGGGGCGCCAGGGTCAGCACCCTGTCCCCACCGAGAGCGGGCCCAGGGGGCCGGGACCCCCAGTGGCTGCGGGCAGCATCTCCTGGAAAGCCCGTCCGCACAGAACCACTTCCTGTGGCCCAGGCGGCCTGAGTGACGGGTCCACACGGGCTCGGCCACCCGCCTCTCCCTGGCCTCGGTGCTCCGCCCGCCTCAGGGCCAGGCCTGTGCACACCCAGCTCCCCTGCACCGCCGAGGGCCGGGCGGGCACGGCCCAGGGGTTCCGGGTTCAGCATGGCAGGCGACTGACTGAGCACTCGCTGGTACTGCCAGGACGGGGCCCCAGACACAGCCACCTGCACCCTGACCGTGGAGGGCGTGCCCCGGCCCACCCCGGTGAGGAAAACAGTCCCGGATCTGAGGAACATCTTTCAAATGGGGCGATTCTTTGACCAGATCGCTGAAGACGGCTGAATGTGCACCTCTGAAAGCTTTCAAAGAACGTAAGTCCATGCGCTGAAAGAGTCCTGGTCAGACCACGTGCCTGCCCGGCATTTGGCGTGGGAAGCGGCCCGCCGTGGTGACACACTTCCGCGTGAGGCGCAGCAGTGGCCGGATGTGGGCTGGTGCGTGGCGTCTCTACGGCTCCTCGGTGCAGGAGGGCAGCAGGCGGAGCCCCCGGGGCGTCTTCTACATTTTTTTTCCTCCTCCAAAGAGAAACAGGGCGACGAAGCCACTCTCCGTGGCTCCTTCACTGGGGGGCCCGCTCTGGCTCAGCGTGCGGTGGGGGGCCCTGGAATGGAGGCGGGGGACCTCCCCAGAAGAGCAGGGCGCAGCGGGGCAGCAGCTCCCAACACTGGAGGACTGGGGCGAGCCCCACCCAGCCCTACGTCCAGGGGCCGCGCCTTCCCCTCCTGGGGCGCAGTGCCCCCACCACAGTCACACGGACACTGAAAGCACCCCCTTGGCGGCAGGGCCCCGATTACCACACCGGCCAGAACAGGGAGGGGTGGGGGGCACGGGCGGGGCACCAGTGAGGGGCGGCTGTGGGGGCCCCAATCACCCTTCCTGCTGGGGCCTCAGGCAGGGCACGACCTGGGACCGGCTCCGGCCCCTGGAAGTGGCTCCACCGTCAAGACCCCTGCTTCCCGCCTACGGTCTCCGCGTCTGAACAGACGTCCAGCACAGTGGCCCTCCGAGCGTTGGGCAAGCAGTTGGAGCAGCGGCCGCCCCCACGCGCCCAGGAGGGGCGTGGGGGGGCCCCTTCCCACACCCAGGCCCCCGCCCCCCGGCCCAGCCCGGCCCCCAGGGCTCACAGAGCCGACGCAGGCCAGTGTAGGCCCGCGGGCACTTCCCAGCCTCTGCAGGCACACAAGTCAGCCTGGGCAGTGGACCCGCCCCGCGTCCCATGGCCAGAGGGGCACAGGCAGGGTGAGGGGTGGCGGGAGGGCACCCTCCAGTTATTGCTGGGGTTGGGGGGGGTGGTCCTGGGACCCTGCAGGGCAGGAGAGGCGGGGCAGGGCTCTGTGTGGCCTCAGGCCTTCCAGCACGTTCTCTGGAAAGTGCCGTGAGCTCCGGTTTTTGCATAAAGCGTCCACCGTTTAAGGCAGAGCCTGTGGTGGGCAGCCTGACAGGTGACAAGACTGTCTGAGTCAGCTGTGCTGGGGGTCCCTCCAATCTGGGGGGGGTGTGTGTGTGTCTCAGCCACGTCTGAGAAGCCAGCCCCTGCCCCTCCTCTGCCCGCCTGCTGACAGTGGCCCCGCAGCTGGCCGGGGGGCTCAGGGCGGGCACCCTGCTCCCGCCACCGCTGTCCTTTGCGAGACCCACGTGTTTATCTCCCGGAAGACGGAGCTGGTCACCTCGGGAAGCTCTTTGTGGAGGATGTGGTAGGCACCTTCGTAAATCTGCAACCAGGAGAGATGGGCGGTCAGGACCACAGCGGGTGGCGAGGGCCCCAGAGAGGACCCCTGCCCTGCGCCAGGGCTGGTCAGCGGGCAGCCTGCAGACGGACGCCCCTCCTCGGTCGCAGGCCCTTTCCTTAAACACCGTCCCCCCGCCACCCCGCCCTGTCTGTGCTCGTCTCCCCGCGGGTCCCCAGCCTCCCCCACGTGGTGGTCCTGGCAGCACGCGGCACCCTGAGCTGCAGGCTGGTGTGGCCGCGGGATGGGGGGGCTCTGGCCTCCTCCCTTCATGGCCCCCCAGAACCCCGTCCAGGCCCCAGGCTGTAGGAGCCGCCCGTGGTCGACGCCTCAGAATCTCCATCTCCAGTCCCACCTCCTTCCGGACTCTCCACGTGTGTAACCAGCAGCCTCCTTGCCATTCCCGGCAATTTCTAACAGGTGTCTCCAAATTCCTTTCACTGACCGCACTAAAATCACGTGACAGGAAACTGACCACCGTGACCGCCGCTGCGTGTGCGGCTGGGGGCGCGCGGCGTCCTAGGCGGCTCTGCAGCGTGCTCGTTGTGACAGCTAAAGCCTGGCCCCGCCACACGCCCGCTCCATGCCCTGCTTCCTGCCCCTGGAGACAGCACGCTACTTTCTCTTCCTTCTTTCTCCTGGCCAAGCTACATGGCTTACAAGCTCTCAGCTCTGCGACCAGGGCCCCGGCAGTTGAAAGCACCGAGTCCCAACCACAGGGCCACAGCGGATTCCCTCTGCCGTCTACCGCGATGACTTTCGTCAGCTCTGCTCGTTTCCTGGGGGTGGAATGGCACACACCCTGCGCTCTTGTGAGCGGCTCGTTTCACTGAGCACAGCCCTCCTCCAGGCGCGTCCATGCACGTGGCACCAGGAAGCTATCAGAAACCCCCCCACCCCCACCTGCCCGCTTTCCGAGGCTGAGTAACGTTCCGCTGTTGGGATGGACCCCACTGGGCTCTTCGGGGCTGCTGTGAGCATGGGGTGTAGACCTCTGAGCCCCCGCTTTCAGTCCTCTGTCCCGGTTTCAGGAGCATCAGAACAGGACTTGTGGTCCCCAGGGCCGCCTCCCCCAGATACCATCTCCTTCCAGCCCGCCCCCATCCCAGGCTCATCTGAGTCCCCCTCTGCCCGCCGGCTGGCCAGGGCTGACCCTCGGAGCAGAGCTGGGGAGGGGGCGGGCGGGCAGAAGACTCAGGGCAGAGCAGAGCTACAACCCCGGCCCCCGCAGCAGGCGCGGCACCGCAGGGACCGCCTGTGTGCCCGTGGCCAATCAGGCAGCCCCAGATTGGGCACCCATGTGGCCGTGCCCGAGGGGAGGGTGCCAGGGTTGGGAGCCACGCACACGTGAGCCCCCTTCAGACTTAGCCACCACTCAGTGCGGACACAGCCTGTGGGTCCGCTCTCTCCCTGTCCCTGCAGCCAGCCAGCTTCCTGGTCTAGAGGGGAGACACTCGGGGGGCTTCCCCACCGGAAACGACACTTTTCCATCCTGTTGTGCCTGACACGCGGGCGCTCCCCGGGGAGTGAACGGCCAGCTGACGCCTCACCAGCACCTGGGATGCGCCTCCCGAGGGCAGGACCCCGGCCTTCCTGATGCGGGGCGGCGGCAGCTGCTCACCTTGAGTGTCTTGTCCTGGCTCTTGGCCGACTCCATGAGCAGGTAGGCGCCTCTGCTGTCGCAGAGGCGGTCGGCAGAGCCCTGCAGCAGCAGGAAAGGCACCGTCAGCTTGGGCAGCGCCCGCTCCACCCGCGACACCGCGTTGAGCAGCTGGATGCCGAAGCAGACTTTGAGCCCCGCCCGGCAGACCAGGGGGTCCGAGTTGTAGCTGTCCACCTGCGGGGAGAGGGATGTCCGTCAGACCCCGGGGAGCCACCCCCCGCACGGCCCTGGGCGCCTCGGCTTCCTGCCGGCCGGCCCTTCACCCTCCCTCCCATGCCCAGGGCCCCCAGACAGGCTCAGCCTCAGTCAGCGCCCCTTCCCGTGAGCGCAGCGTAGGCTGGCGTCGATGGTTTCACGTGGCGACGATACCGCGGTTGGCGCGGGTCCGCGTATGAGTCTCCCCTGACACAGGGTCGCCAGGGTTAACCCGCTGAGTCGCTAGGGGTCAGTCAGTGCAGGGACGGGGGCCCGAGGAGGCTTTGGGCTTCATGCAGCAGCCACCTGCCGTCCCGAGAGGCCGGTCCACTGCCCTGTGTACCCAAGGCCACGGCCGCCCCTGTGCCAGACACACCGGGCAGCCAGGTCCACCCTCCTGAGCCATCCGCCTTTCAGGACCCCCTCTGACACTGGGTCTGCCTGCAGCTCGGGATCTGACCAGCCCTGGGGGGCTCCCTGGCCCTGCCCTTGTCTCTGGTGTCGCTCCACCCACCCCCGAGGGGACAGCGAGGGGCCTGCTCGCTGGAGCAGACGGGGCAGGTGTCTCACACCGCATCCTGCCTGAGTGGCTTGGTGCCTGTCCACTGACCAGCCGCCAAGCCCCTCGGGGACATGGCTCTGGGTTAACTGCTCGGACAGCCCAAGTGGCTTCCTGCCCCGGGCCCTTTTCCCACGCTTGGGGCACAGAGGCCCTGTGCACACGCTGACGGGCCCCGTGCACACGCTGACCGGCCCCGTGCACACGCTGACCGGCCCCGTGCACACGCTGATGGGCCCCGTGCACACGCTGACCGGCCCCGTGTACAGGCTGACAGGCCCCGTGTACACACTGACGGGTTGAGACCTGGGTGTCGGGGGGAGGGCAGGCCGGGCGTGCGGAGGGTGCAGCCAGGAGGGCAGGGCAGAGCCCACACTCCTGTACAAGGGAACAGGCTCAGGGGACCAAGCCCCTCAGGTAGCCAGCCCACCCAATGCCAGCAGCCTCTGCTTTCTGAGGTCTTCCTAGACCTGCCCGAGGTTCAGTGTCCTGCACCCCGGACAGGAGGCACACGGGGCCTCCCCCGCCAAGGCCAGGCCCGCAGCACCTGAGCAGCCAGCACCCACCCTGACCCCAGAGAGGCCTTCCTGGGCGACCACGTCTCTGTGACCCTCTTCCAGTAACCATCAGAGTGGACAGGCCTCGAGGGGGAGTCACAGAGCAGCAGCGCGGGGTCTCTGAGGGGTCAGCCCGGCCCGCGCACGCAGGCGTCCTGGCCGCCATAACCCTGTGGTCCTGCAGGAGGGAACGCGGGCAGCGGCGCACGGACCCTGCCTGACTTCTCAGAAAGTGAAGGTCGCTCAGTTACGTCCCACTCTCTGTGGCCCCGTGGACCATACAGTCAGTCCACGGAATTCTCCAGGTCAGAACCCCGGAGTTGGTAGCCTTTCCCTCCTCCAGGGCATCTTCCTGACCCAGGAATGGAACCGGGGTCTCCTGCATTGCAGGTGGAATCTTTACCAGCTGAGCTGTCGGGGAAGCGCAGAGCCTCTCTGGGGCTCAGAGATGCTCCCGCCAGAGTCGCAGGGGGCGGGGGGCAGGGAGTGGGGAACACGGGGAGGGGAGGGGGTGAGCAGACCTCTGTGCGGGGCACCGGCTGTGCCAGGCCCCCGTGGTCACCCCTGCGCAGAGGTCTGTGCCAAGAGAGGCTCCTCCTGCGGCTCGAGGCTTATTTGTAAGGCACTGGCAGACCCTCAGCTGCTGGAAACAGACGAGTCTTTTGTGGGGATAAGCCGTGCGTGGGGACGAGACGCAGAGCAGGACTGGCCTGCAGGGAAGTGACAGCCAGGTCCACAGGGGCGGCGGGGGAGGCCGGGCCTGTCTGCAGCCCTGGTTGTGATGATTCAACGCCTCAGCGTGGCCAAGGCCCCCAGGCCGTGGGCAGGCGGCCTCCCGGCCGCGTGGGCAGAAGCCACAAAGGCCACAGGAGCAGGGTGCGATCCTCAACGCAGGCACACCGGAAACGTTAGGTGGCGGGGGTGGGTGCCTGGAGCGGAGCCCCCTGCAGCTGTGAGTGGGAGCAAGGCCAGCCCCCCCTCGGCCCCCCAGGTGCCCGGAACTCGCCATACGGCTGGCCAGCGTGCATGCCAACCAGCCAGGAGGCGCTTGGAGTGCGTCCTGGTGCAGCGACAACACAGGCTGGGTTCTGGAAGGCAGACCGCCTGTCACAGGACAGGGCGCTCCCGGAAGAGCCGGGCTGGGGCCCTGCCGTGAGCAGTCAGAGGCTCCTCCTCTGTGCCTTCCCCGCCGGCGGCCTTGGCCTGACGGCCGCATGGAACATCCATGGCTCTGCCGAGTGGGAGGGGCTCACGGCGTTCTGGGGAAGCCGAGGTGGAAGCTGGATGCTCAGTACTTCGACGGGGTCAAAATGTGAGGAGAACGGAGAAGAGGCTGAGCGGCGGCTGCTGTTTCCAGTTGCAGGGCCAGGAGCTCCGAGGTGAGAGTGGTTGAGTCGCTCCAGTCCTGTCCGACTCTGCGACCCCGGGACGGTAGCCCGCCAGGCTCCTCTGTCCGTGGGTTTCCCCAGGCAAGGTTAGAGGGGTTGCGTTGCCATCTCCTCCACCGGGGACCTTCCTGACCCAGGGATTGAACCTGCGTCTGCTGTACCGGCAGCTGGATTCTTCACCACAGAGCCCGACATAGGTTCAAATCCTTACGGAACAGCTGCGAGTCCCTGGGGAAGGGACTTGGCCTCTCTGGGCTGAAGTTTCGTGAGACAGATGTTCTGGAGCTGTGGCAAGAAGCAGGGCAGCAAGGCAGCGCCGCGGGCGGTGCTGAGACCACGCCGGGGGGCCCTGCCTTTCTTCCCGCGCCGGGGCCTGTGTGCGCCTGCGGGTCCCAGGCTGTCAAGTGCGGGTGGGGGGTCATGCCGCCCATCCTGGCTGCCGCAGTGAACCCCAGAGATGGGAGCCCGCCAGGGAGCCTGCGTCCGCGCCAGCCCGCAGCCGCTCCCCGAGTCCCGCTTCAGCAAGCCCGACGGGCCCTCAGTGCCGGGCCTCGGGCCTCAGGGCTGCCGGGCTGCAGGGGAGACGTCCCACGGAGGGCGAGCCTCAGCCGACTTGGGTCCTCGAGGTGTCTGCTCCGCCCGTTTCCGCTCCCCCGCCCCTCGGCCCTGCTATTTTTAAAGCTCGGCAGAATGTGGAAAGGGCAGCTCCCAGCGCCCGCTGGCAGGAGCTAAGCCTCTCTGCCCACTACCGTAATCCAGCCGGAGTCCAGGCTCCGAGTCTGCCCAGCAGGGAATCTGAGCGGTGTTTCCGGAGCGCGCCCCCCCCCCCCGTGGACACATGGCGCTGTGCAACCGTGGACGGGGACGCGGCGGTGGGTGCGCAGGGAAGCCCGCCCGCGAGGCAGTCACCCAGACGCTTCCGTTCGGTGTAAGGCCTTGTTCGTGATTTTACAAAGGAGACAGAAGCTCTGAAATCTGCTCCTTTCAAACAGAGTGCTTGGAATCATCTCGTGATCTTTTTCTCCTCTTTGCCCGGGTACTCTCAGCTCTCAAAAGGCCGAGGTCCCCGCCCCGCCCCTCCCCCACGCCCCCGCCCCTCCCCTCCCCCACGCCCCGCCCCTCCCCTCCCCCACGCCCCCGCCCCTCCCCCACGCCCCCGCCCCACCCCGCCCCCCACGCCCCCACCCCCGCCGCCCAGCACAGCTGCTGCAGTTGCGGCTGTTCCCTCTCTCAGGCGTGTCCGACTCTGCAGCCCCATGGACTGCAGCACACCAGGCCTCCCTGTCCATCACCAAATCCCGGAGTTTACCCAAACTCATGTCCATAGAGTCAGTGATGCCATCCAACCAGCTCATCCTCTGTCATCCCCTTCTCCTCCCACCTTCGATTTTTCCCAGCATCAGGGTCTTTTCCAATGAGTTGGCTCTGCATCAGGTGGCCAAAGTATTGGAGTTTCAGCTTCAGCGTCAGTCCCTCCAATGAATATCCAGGGTTGATTTCCTTTAGGTTGGATCTCCTTGCAGTCCAAGGGACTCTCAAGAGTCTTCTCCAGCACCACAGTTCAAAAGCATCGATTCTTCAGCACTCAGCTTTCTCTATAGTCCAACTCTCACATTCATACATGACCACTGGAAAAACCATACCTTTGACTATACACACCTTGGTTGGTAAAGCAATGTCTCTGCTTTTTAATATGCTGTCTAGGTTGGTCATAGCTTTTCTTCCAAGGAGCAGAGTCTTTTAATTTCATGGCTTGTGATGATTTTGGAGTGATTTTGCAATGATTTTGGAGCCCAAAATAAAGTCTCTCACTGTTTCCATTATTTCCCCATCTATTTGCCATGAAGTGATGAAACTGGATGCCGTGATCTTCATTTTTTGAATGTTTAAGCCAGGTTTTTCATTCCTCTTTCACTTTCATCAAGAGGCTCTTTAGTTCTTCACTTTCTGCCAAAAGGGTGGTGTCATCTGCACATCTGAGGGTGTTGCTATTTCTCCCAGTAATCCCAGCTTGTGCTTCATCCAGCCCGACATTTCACATGATGTACTCTGCACAGAAGTTAAATAATCAGGGTGATGCTATCCAGCCTTGATGCACTCCTTTCTCAATTTTGAACCAGTTCGTTGTTCCACGTCCAGTTCTAACTGTTGCTTCTTGACCTGCACACAGGTTTCTAGGAGGCGGGTAACGCGGTCTGGTATTCCCACCTCTTGAAGAATTATCCAGTTAACTGTGATCGACACAGTCCAAGGCTTTAGTATAGTCAATGAAGCAAAAGTGGATGTTTTCCTGGAATTCTCTGTGTACGTACCAGAACCCAGGAAGAAGAAGCAGTGATCCCCAGAAGATACGGAGCCAGACTTGGCTGTGGGGGCCTCTGGCAGAGGCATGGGTCGGCAGTGGCCTGCCGCGGGGTCGGGGTCACAGGCAGCAGCAGTCCTGAGGAGAGCAGGGGCTCCAGCCCCACCCGTCAGCAGACGGCTGGATTAAAGATTTACCAAGCAAGGGCCTGCTGAAGCTGAAGCTCCAGTACTTTGGCCACTTCACGTGAAGAGTTGACTCATTGGAAAAGACTCTGATGCTGGGAGGGATTGGGGGCAGGAGGAGAAGGGGACGACAGAGGATGAGATGGCTGGATGGCATCACTGACTCGATGGACGTGAGTCTGAGTGAACTCCGGGAGTTGGTGATGGACAGGGAGGCCTGGTGTGCTGCGATTCAGGGGGTCGCAAAGAGTCGGACACGACTGAGCGGCTGAGCTGAGCTGAACTGAGCTGAGCCAGGGCCTGCCCATCAGAGCAAGAGCCAGGCTCCCCCTCAGCCAGTCCCTCCCGCTGGGAAGCCTGCACAGGTCTCTTACTCGTCTCCGTTACAGGGCAGACAGAATGAAAGCCACCGCCACGGAAAACTACCCAAACTGATCACATGGACCACAGCCTTGTCTAACTCAGTGAAACTATGAGCCGTGCTGTGTGAGGCCACCCAAGACGGACAGGTCACGGTGGAGAGCTCTGACAAAACGTGACCCACTGGAGAAGGGAATGGCAAGCCACCTCAGCGTTCTTGCCTTGAGAAGCCCTGAACAGTGTGAAGAGGCTGATGCAGAAATCAGTGGTTTCACTGGAAACCGCACATTTGAAACAGTCATCCTTTGGCTGCAGCAGCTGGAGGAGGCCCTGCCCATAGGCCTCACCTCGCAGTGACCCTGCACACGGAGTGGTGGACCCCGGCACCCCCGCCCATCACGCGCGCCGCGTGGACCAGGAAGTACAAGTCAGGAGCTCCACGCTCGTAAACCCCAGCTGCAAGGACGTGCCAAGCATAGACTGTGAAATCAGAGGCTCTGTGTCGCAGCTCTGCCCCAACGGGCTTGCAACCTCAGGCAAGGTTTACCCTCCGAGCCTCAGTGTCCTCATCTGTGAAATGGGTTCATGTCGGCCCCGCTCCCGTCAGGACTGGCTCTAATGCCATGCTTCTCACCACACAGGTCTGCCTCTTGGAATGAACATCTTTCTTTACTCAAATATTCTCAACCCTGGTGGGTCAAATGTGGCTCCAAGATGGGGGTTTGGAGGGACTGCTTTTAAAATTAAATTCTGATTCAAATGGGCTGTGGATGACTGGGCGGACTGGCTCCCTCTGGAGTCCCGCACAAGCCAGACTCAGCAACAGCAGGCTCTCGAGGCCGGGGAGCTGGAGCCGTGGCCTGAACATCCCTGCCTGCGTGTCTGGGGTGACTCCCACCCAGCTGAGTGGCTCAGAGGGCCAGGAGGCCATATCCCATCATGCTGCCAGACCCCAAGGAAGCCCGGGCTGACTGGCAGACACGACCCCCCAGCTCAGCGTCCTGACGGAAGACGGGAAACTGAGGCAGGAGACGACTCGGCGTCATGCTCCCGTTCTCCAGGGCACTGCCTGTCCACCGGCCGTGAGCCTGCAGGGTCCTGCCCCCCAGACAGAGCTCTCAGGCAGGCGACCCCGGGCAGGCCCTGGGACCTGGGGAGTGCCTGTCTGCCCCTGCTACACGGGCCACTGTGGGTGACTGAGGATGAGACAGCCGCCTGGCCTGGAGCTCGAGGCCCCATCCTCGCAGGCTGGGGACGGGGCGCTGGCCCTTCACCAGAGGGGCGGGGGCATGGTGCCCTGGGCAGCACCTTCATGGACCGCCCTGGCCTCCACAGGGACCCGTGGACACGGACGCCGGCCTGACTGGCGCCCCCGGTGCACCCTGCGCTGTCCTCCTCCGCTCTCAGGCCACGAGCTTGGGCAGGGCGACACTGCCCCCTCTCCGGGACAAATAACCAACTGTCCAGGGGTAAGAACCTGCCCTGGGATAGGGCACAGCTTCTGAAAGAGTGACGCAGCCCAAGGACACAACACACACCAATTAGAATCAAATGGGCGCGAGAAGGCAGACACGACCAGACCTCAATGCTCAACCCACAAGGGCAATGGCCCAGCAGAGGCGCCACGACGGCGCCGTGGTGAGGACCAGCGAGGGGCGAGTCTCTACCCCTTCCCCAGAAGGGCCGGAGTGGCCCTCCCGCTCGTTAGCACACGGAACGCCCCAGCCTGTAAACCCGAACCGCGCCACGCTGCGCGGCCGCACTCGCCCTGCGCGATGGCCACGCTCTGCCTGGGGAGGCTACTTGTCTCTGTCTGGGTAGACCCACTCCTTACCCCTCACTCGGTCTCCCCTGAACGCTTTCTGTGCCGAGACATCAAGACCCTGAGCTTCCTGAGGCCCTGAAACCAGGTGCTGTGGGTTTGGGCTGGGTTCGGGTCCCAGCCACGTGGGACTGCTCCCAGCCTGAGGTACACGGTTTCAGAGCTGCTGTTGGAAGGCTCTGCTGCCTGCCCACTGGCTGCTGGTGGCCAGCTTCGCCTCCACTCGGGGAAAGTCTGGTTGGGAATACGGCCAAACCAAGGGACACACGAGATAGGGGCAGAGAGACAGTGGTGCTAAGACTCTGAGCCCTGGGTCCAGCCGTGCCTGAACCCTCCCGTTACACTGACCAACAAAGCCCCCTTTCTGCTGAAGCCATTCTGAACCGCTGCTGTCCCTCACAAGCCCAGGAGACCCGGCTGCCGCACACACAGCCCCACCTGGTCAGGTGCCCCACACACATGGGCACAGCTTAGAGAACCACTGCCACCCCGCCCACCAGACGCTGCAGCCAGACGGCGCCTGACGCAGAGCCTCGGGGGAGCGGCCGCAGACAGCCGCGGCGAGGCCGGCGCCCAGACTCCCCCCAGGCCTGCGCCGTGGCCGGCCCCCCCCACCAGCCCCAGTTGCCCCCAGTTCCTCAGAAAGACTCACCTCTGTCTTATTCCTCGAGAGCACACTGGAGTCGATCCGGCCCAGGGACATGTTCGGCAAGACGAGGTTCAGAACTTTCGCAGCGAAGACCTGGACGCGAGGGGAAGCTACAGTCAGCGCCGTGGGACCCCGGCCCAGCCACCCCGCGGGCTGCCTCAGGCCACTAAGGAGAGGGACACCCAGACGGGGCGTCGGCCGGGCCTGATCCCGGCCGGGCAGCCAAGGACCCCTGCTCGCCCCGCCCAGATGGCCTCCTGGGCCTGGCTTTCGGGCTGGGAGGGGGCGGCCGGGCGGGGACGGCAACAGCCATCTGCTTTCCTGCTGCTCCCGATGTGTGCAGCCACCTTCCCAGACCGCTCTGGGTGGTGATCTCAAATTTTCTGCCGAGCAGAAGCACCCAGGCACCCGAGCTGAGGCAGGACGCGCCCTGATCAGAAGGCACCGCTTACTGTCTCGGGGCAGAAACCGCCATCAGGCCAGGTGGAGGCGGGGCAGTTGGGGGGGCACGGGCCTGTCTCCCGGCGTTTGCGTGCGCGGGGGCCTGCGCACCACCGGCCTGTCCCTCAGCTGCCCACGGGGTCGCTCTGTGCCAAGGCGCCACCACGCAGTAGGCACTTAACACACGCTGCCCCAACGTGATCCGGACTGAGGTCCAGGCCAGCCCCATCCCCACCCCCGCAGAGCTGGTGTTTATCCAGGAGACGCGTGAACCGGCTCTCACGCGTCTGCAGCGGGGCCGGCCGTTTCCGTTTCTGCAGACACCCAGGGAGGAGAGATGCTGTTTCCAAGGCGAGCTGTGAAATGCTGAGATTAGACTCGCTTGGAAAGCGGTGGGCGGTGAGTCCCGGGTCTGGGCAGCCGTCGCAGGGCTGACGGGGGGTCTGCCCCTTGGCTACCAGTGACCGCGGGGTGTTGGCATGGTCCCGGGGGCTCCCGTCTTGGGATCTCGACACGAATGCCCTGAGGGAAGGGCTGATCATCATTTAAGAAACGAGGACACAGGCTGAGCGCCACCGCCCGCGGCTGGCTGGACGGGGCAGACAGAGGCTTGGGGTGCGGCCGCCCCCGGTCCCAGTGACCGAGAGGCCTGTGCTCGTCTGCTGTCCCTCCAGCACCCCCACACCCCAAAAGCTCGCTCATTGGCCATCAGGGGCCTCACAACCTCTCGCACAGCTGGGCCCCAGATGGCTGGGGACCCACAGGGGCAACCTCTGACCTCACCACAACCCCACGCTCGGGTCCTTCCTCACGCATGTGGACCGGCGGCCTCCAAGTGCCGGGCGTTCACCCACCCAGCCCCAAACACCCACGATCCAGCCCACGTCAGGCTCCCGCACCCGTTGAAGTGCTGTGGGTTGGACAGGACCCATCTGGCAGGGTCAGGGGTCAGGCTGGGGGTGGGCCAGCCCCAGGCTCGAGTACAGGCCAGGGAGGGCTTGAATTCTGGAAGGAAGGGACTGGCTGCTTCTGAGCAGACAGGACGGTCTGTGGGCTCCTGGCTGGGGGCTCCTCTGTGAGCCCGACCCCAGGAGCCGAGATCTCTGCCTCCAAAGGCCAGAGTGTGAACGAGGCGGAAGCGGAGGTGAAGTGCTCCAGGCGCAGAGAGGGGACACCCCGGGCACCCCACCTTCACCGGCCCCGCCCCACGGGGGTGGGCTTTCGGGGCGCGCCCCCTCCAGGGACAGTGGCCCGAGGGAGTCACGGGGGAAACGTCACGTGGGGCCCAGAGTCTGCTGAGCGGCTCCGAAGCCTCCTGCTGTTGTTGACGACCCACCACGGCTCCCCGGGGACGCGGGGGCTGCAGGCTGACTCTGCGTGTGTCCCCGTCACACCTGGGCCCCTGGGAGCCGCGTGTGATGGGACCAGACCGCCTCCCCCCGCCCCTGCACATCTGACTGCCTCGTCCAGCACGGCCTTTCCTGTCCAGCTGCCCCTCACCTTCCCTCCCGGGACACCAGGCTGAGTCCTGGCAAGGACTCTGCCGTACAGAGCTCCCGGTCTCCCCACAAGCCCCGAGGTCTCCCCCCAAGCCCTGTTCCTCCCACCGGGCTGCTGCGCCGGGCAGCCCCCCGCCATCGGGCCCCTCCCTTCCTGACAGCAGCACGGCTCCACGAGGGGCAGTGTCCCCAACCCCCATGGGCAGGACCAGGAACAGGGCCACACCTGACCAGCACGCTGCCCTTTCCAAGGAGCCCAGGGTGAGAGAGGTGGGCACCACCCAGACCCTGAGCTCTTCTGAACCAGCGGAGTATGTTCCGGCCACGTTTCTAACAAAACTCAATCGAGCAGAGATGAATCTCTGACGGCTTTAAGATCACAGCTAAAAAAAAAAAAAACCTGGGTGCCTGTTCGCCTGCTCCCCACAAAACCAGAGACGGGGAAACGCCGTCTCGCAGGGGAGGTCGGGGAGAAGCTTGGAACCACCGCCCCGCACGCACTCTTTAAGGGTGGGGTTGTTTCTTTAGCCTTTTCATTAGGAAGAAGCAGAGAGAGTGGCTGACTGGTGACCAAGGAAGCTGGGGTTGAGGGAGGGCCCCGAGGTCCAAGGCGAGGAGGGAGGCAGGGGGCTGGAGAGCCCGCAGACCCCAGGCGGGGAGGATCGATTTGTCCAGGTCCCTGCTGCTTGCCGCCATCCTCTGCCCCAGCACCATCCACCGAGAGAGCCCACGGCCACCGGGAGGAGGGGTGGGGCAGTGGCTCACCCACAGAGAAGCTGGCATCCATGATACAACGGTTCTTACTGTCAACTGGCACACTTCTTCCAAACATTTTGGAGGATCCTGCGGGCACACGGAGAGAGCCCCGGATCCCGCTCAGGAAGGAGTGACCCGGCCACAGCCGTGGGAGGAGACTCCCACCCTCATCGTGAGGCCAGTGGGCTAAGGCAGGTCCGTGTAGCCACAGAGCCCCCCAGGGCACCTCAGCACTCGCGGCCCGAGGACAGCCTGGGAGCTGAGACCCCAGCCCTGGAGGAGGAGGCTGCAGAGACTCGGAGCTGGGCAGGCTTGCATCTGACCTCCGGTTCGGAACCCAGAGAGTCTGTGGTCCTCAGTTTCTGTTTGGAAGGAATGTTATGACTAACCTAGACAGCATATTAGAAACCAGAGACATCACTTTGCCCACAAAGGTCCATCTAGTCAAGGCTACGGTTTTTGCAGTGGTCAGGTATGGATGTGAGAGCTTGACTATAAAGAAAGCTGAGCGCTGAAGAATTGATGCTTTTGAACCGCGGTGTTGGAGAAGACTCTTCAGAGTCCCTTGGACTGCAAGGAGATCCAACCAATCAATCCTAAATATTCACTGGAAGGACTGATGTTCAAGTTGAAACTCCAATCCTTTGGCCACCTCATGAGAAGAACTGACTCACTGGAAAAGACCCTGATGCTGGGAGGGATTGGGGGCAGGAGGAGAAGGGGATGACAGAGGATGAGATGGCTGGATGGCATCACGGACTCGATGGACATGAGTTTGAGTAAACTCTGGGAGTTGGTGATGGACAGGGAGGCCTGGCGTGCTGCGCTTCATGGGATCGCAGGGAGTCGGACACGGCTCAGCGACTCAATAACAACAGGAAGGTGGGGACAGTGAGCTGCAGCCTTACGGGCTGCCGGGAGGCAGCCCGGCGCCCAGACCCTCCAGGGAGAACCCTAATGGCCCCCAGAGGGGCCCCCGTGCGCCTGGGGGGAGCGAGGAAACCCCATGCCACTGAGTGGGGGCTCCAGGGGGCAGGGGGCACCCCAACAGTCTCACTCTCGAAGAGGACCAGGTCCACGCCCGACGAGCGAGCGAGCGAGCGTCCCTGGCCCGCCCCTGGGTGAGTGGCAGGCCCACCCCTTTAAGTGCCAGGGACCTGCACAGGCGCCTTTACTGATTCCACAGGTTCTAATGGCTCTGAAGAGCACTTTGAAGCTTCTGCAGCTGAAAGGCTTAGCACAGGAAGGCGATCACACAGCTGCTCACTGCCACAGCGGCGCAGCGGGCTGACCTGGGCACAGGGGCAGAGCTGGGACAGAGCCCGGAGGCTCCCTGGGGGCGGGGTGGTGAGTGCACCCCCAGGCGGACAACAGGAAGCCTGCGTGCCTCGGTGGGACCAAGGCCCCAGGTGCACGCGGCGGCCGCTTTCGGGGGCCAGGTCACAACCGAGCCACGCCCCGACTCCCAGTCTAACTGTATCCGGGCTTGATGGCCGGCCCTTCCCGCCACCCCTCCCGTGTCCCCTCCAGCCCCCCGGCTCCAGCGCCTTCCGGACCCCGGGCACTATAAGCAGGAGAGCAACACCCAGATGGGCAGCTGGTCCCTGCTGGTTTCGGGGGGAAAGGACGTCCCGCCACGCCCACTGGCCGAGCCAGGGCACGCGCTGACCTCGAGCGAGACTGTAGCCTCATCTCCCATCTGTGAGCCACACACAGGGCAGTGACGGCGGGGAAGTCACTCGGGAGTGTCTGGGACACAGGCACAGCCCCTGGCGCCTCCGGAAGGGGCGTCTGGGGGCACAGGGTGCTCCCGCGTCTCCACCCGGGATGCCGGGAACAGCCTCCGGCCAAGGGCAGACAGGGTCACCTGGAGGATCACTCCAGCCCTCACTCGGGGAGCACGTCCAGGGCGACGCCGGGTCGCCCTGCAGCCCCGCCGGCATGTCGTCCCAGGGAGGTCGGGGTGCAGCGCAAATTAAGGGGCCGTGGGGGTCCCCGTGTCCCCGGGGCGGCTGCGCTGCGGCGTCTCCAGGAAGCGTCCCACTGACCCTGAACCCTGGTCCTGGGGCCCAGGCTTGCTGTGTCTATGAGCTCCCGCTTCCACCAGGATCTGAGTGCAGGGTTCTCCCCATCTCGTCCCCAGGCTGCACGTACCCTAGCCGGCTGGAAGTGGGGCAGGGACCAGCTGTGCTGGGGCTGGGGGCGGGGCTGGCACTCTCACGTGGGGGCGGGGCTGGCACTCTCACGTGGGGGCAGGGCTGGCACTCTCACGAGGGGGCGGGGCTGGCACTCTCACGTGGGGGCGGGGCTGGCACTCTCACGAGGGGGCAGGGGATGGCACTCTCACGTGGGGGCAGGGGCGCCAGCCTCCACGAGCCCGTCTGCGCTCGGAGGCCCCGGTGCCTCGTGCTGCTTTGTGAAATGTCTCCATCAGGACATCAGAAACAGAGCAAAACATCAGCCGCTACGCAGTGTCTGACTCTGCGACCCCATGGACTGTGGCCCGCCAGGCTCCTCTGTCCAGGGGATTCCCCAGGCAAGAATGCCGGAGCGGGCAGCTGTGCCCTTCTCCAGGGGAACTTCCCGACCCAGGGATTGAAGCTGCATCTCCTGCCTTGCAGGGGGGCTCTTCACCGTTTGAGTCACTGGGGAGACCCGTGTGGAGCTGGCCGCTGTGAACACGCCTCTGGCCTGTCCAGGAGCCACCCTCTGGGACGGGAGTCACGGGCCAGCACCCAGCTCTGCGCACTGCACCCTACAGCCTCGGGGCCCAGGGAAGCCCCCTACCCCACAGTCCACCTCGGCCAGAAGAGGAGTCTCTAGCAACCTGTCTCTGGGGTCCTGAAGACTGAACCTCTGGAAACCCACAGGCCAGGAGGGGAGGCCTCACCAGAGCACCGCAAGCCGCACGAAGGACAGACGACACGCCCACCTGGACGCGTGCCCCTCGGAGACACACACGCCCGCCGCCCGGCCGCGGCCAACGGGGGAGCTGGGCCTGTGCCCTCTGCCTTGCCCCCCCGCCACTGCAGGACCGCTCTCGTGTCCACTGGAGTCACCTAGAGCCCCACGAGCCTGAGATTTCCTCCCGAAGCTGCTCAGGTGAGGCGAGGCCAGAGAGTGACCCCGGGCCCCCGCACCCCAGACGCGACGCAGGCTCTGTGGGCCGGCACTGCCCAACCTTCCCTCCCCAGGGCAGCAACGGGCTTCACAGAGGGGAGGGGGCGCCCCTGGGCCCCGGGGGTCAGGACTGCCCAACCTTCCCTCCCCAGGGCAGCAACGGGCTTCACAGAGGGGAGGGGGCGCCCCTGGGCCCCGGGGGTCAGGACTGCCCAACCTTCCCTCCCCAGGGCAGCAACGGGCTTCACAGAGGGGAGGGGGCGCCCCTGGGCCCCGGGGGCCAGCACTGCCCGACCTTCCCTCCCCAGGGCAGCAACGGGCTTCACAGAGGGGAGGGGGCGCCCCTGGGCCTCGGGGCCACGGGAACTCTCATGAATCCTGGTGAACAACTGGGACCTGCGTTCCCCTGCCCACGAGCACATCTGTTAGCACCGGCTGGGAGAGGTCCCGACAGAGGCCTTGCCCAGGAGCCCATAGTCCACCGGAGACTGGAGGGGGCACTGGGTGGGCTCCCCGCTGGGCCCTGGCCGCCCCCATCCCCCGCCCCTGTGCCCTTCATCAGAAACCCCCCAGGGTCCTGGGCTCTTTGGGGGTGGGGGGCACGTCCCCTCTGGGGAGACGCCCTTGAGGGGGAGTGGACAGCCCTGAGGGGTGTGGGGTGGACCCGGGGAGCCGAGGGTCCTTTCCAAGCCCCAGAGTCCCGCGCATAACCCCAGCCAGCGACCTCCCCGTCCCTGGGGTGAGAGCGGGTGCTGAGGGCAGGATTCACATGTGAGCCCGGCACACGCCGTGCAAGCGTGTCAGGAGCGGAGCCCAGGGGCGCCGTGGGGGCCCCACCCGGGACCCGGGTCCTGCTCACTCTCTTCTCTGACCAGGACCCTCGGGTGGTCAGGCCGCAGGTTACGTGATCACGACCAGGAGGGGAGGGGGCCAGGAGACCAAGCCCGGGAGCCTCGCCTGGGAGTCTGTGAATGAACCCATCCTTCCAGGCAGTCCCGCCTCCGCCAGACTCTGAAATCCACTGGAGTCGATTTCAGCAAGTCAGGGGTGATTCCCTCAGACAGGATAAAACTCAGAGGAGCTGGTTGTCTGGCCCATTCGGAGAACTGAGTAGAGGCGTGTTCTCTGCTTCAGCACTCAGAGAGGCCCTGGTTTCCCCTTGGCTCACTCCAGCCCTGCTTCAAGTTGCTGACTGTTTCCGCTGGACGCCCACGTCCAGGGTTGGGGTCACGGCTGTGGCGCTGGGTCCTCAGGGGCCCACCGGGGCATCGGGGCAGGGCCCCTCCGCCCCGTCACCGACCGCAGCCCCCACCTCACTGGCCCTCCTTCCTCTCTGAGTCCTGAGCACTGGCTGGTGGGTGGCAGCTGCCAGCCCGGCCCCCGTGTCAGGGAGAGACTGACCAGAGGGTGGGCCCCGCGTCTCCCAGCCTCCCCGGGTCTCAAGTCTCTGAAACCTGGGCCCAGATTGCGTCAGCATCCCACATCCACGATCTGGCTGCTTCCAAGCCGTGGTCTCTGCCGCTTCCCCAGAGGGCAAAGCCCAGCCCAGCCCGCAACCCGCAGCAAGCTCCACGAGGACCGTCACGGCCAGGAAAACGCCCCCGAGGAGCCACGTGGGTCAGAGCCCCGCGCTCAGCCGTGGACAGCGGCGAGGCCCGTCCTCCTCTGAACGTCCACCGAGAAGCGCAGACGGGAAGCGATTTGCTTGCTTGTTTGTTTGGAAGAAAACTACACCTGACTTGAGAAATGGCCGGCCACAGCGATGCTCGCTGCGTCCAGACCTTGTCACGACCGAGGGAGAGGCCCCTTCGCCCCGGACCCGAGCTGTGAGCACAGGCCCGGGGCCAGGGGGGCTTGCCGGGGCTCACGGAGCAGGAGGCCCGCTTACCTTGAAAAGCGTCGCCGAGTCTGGGCTGGCGACGACCAGCGGGGAGATGAGAACCATGCCCGAGAAGTGGCCCGGCCGCTCCACGGCTGTGAGGATGCAGATCGCGCCGCCCTGTGGGGAGAGGGGCGAGCGCTGGGCCCAGAGCCGCGGCCTCGGAGCAGGCAGCCTCGAGCGCTGGGTGAGCTGGGCCCGCGGTCACCCTGTGTCTCCCCAGGGCTCCCCAAGCGCAAACGTTCAGGGGATGCAACAAGGTCCCCGCCTGAGGGCTTTGAGTGCCGCAGAGACTCATTTCTATTTCATTTCAACCCAAAAGCGGGCAGACCCCCAACTCATCCAGTCTGTCAGGCTTAATATGAGATTGAAGAGAAAATCAGAGGATAGTAAGAGACTGCTACACTTCTTGTTTTTTTTTCCGGGTTCATTTAAAGGGCCCAGGAATGAAGGTTTCAAAGAAAGCACTTAGTGGACACGGGAGGTGCTGAAGGCGGGTGGCCGTGGCTATTGACGAGCGGATCGGAACCAGGGGCTGAAATCCAGACGCTCACGAGCGCCAGGCTGGGAGGAGACTGGCAGGGACAGGGCTGGGCGGTGGCCGGGCGGGGAGGTGGGGAGGGGAATGTCCCCCAGGGTGTAGAATCCAGCAGCTCAAAGTCCTCTGCCGGCCAGCGTGGCTGGGCGCCTGCAGGCAGGCCTGGCCTGCGTGCTGCTGGTTTGAGGAGACTTGATTTAAAGATCACAGCTCGATTTAAAGACCACAGATGCTTTAAAGTTCACAGATGATTTAAAGGTTCTGAGAGGAGTCTGTGTATTTAAAAGGCAAAAGGCATTTAGAATGGCCTCTAAGCACTGCTTCCTGGGGACACCTGTCCTGGAGGGGACCTCATGACTCTGAAACTGGCAGAAAGCATGGACCGAGGGCCCCACCCCGAAAAGCGGGAGCAGACTGACCTTGGGCCCTGACGGGGAGCAGCAGGTGGAGAAGCCCTTCTCTGGGGCCACCTCCAGACCCCACCCTGTTTCCTGAGCAAACACACCCCGGGAGCCCCGTGTGCAGCGTGTGCAGAGGGGCCACGCCGGCCGGGCAGAGGGCGACCCCCTCCATCCCCAGGCGGGCGGACGCTGGGGACGCTGGGCCCGGGGCCCCTCTGAGGCCTACGCACCATGGAGTGGCCCAGAAGGAAGACGGGCAGCCCCGGGTGGTCCTTCTGCACGGCGTCCACATGCTGCAGCGCGTCCCGGATGAAGACGTGGAAGTCGGACACCACCATCCTCTCGCCTTCACTCTGCCCGTGGCCGACTGGAAGGGAAACGTGCACAGAACTGTCAGCAGAGGCTGGCGCCCCCCGCCAAGCCCGGCGGTCTCCGCCCGGAACGACCGCCACTCTCCAGGGAGGACCCCCACAACCCTCCCAAGCACGCTCTCGAGTGGGACATTCTCCATCACCCCCAAACCCATTTCACAGATTAGGAAATGGAAGCACAGAGAGGTCAAGGAACGTGCCCAGGGTCACACAGCCAGGAGGTGGCGAGCCAGGAGCCGAATGCTGCAGAGCCGGTCCACGCAGCCAGGAGGCCTCCCTGGGCCCCCAGCTCCTCGAGCCTCAGGGACCTCCAGCTCCTCGAGCCTCAGGGCGTGCACCCGAGCGCCAGCGTGGTGCCGGGTAAAGGCCGCTTCCCGTCCCCTCCCTCCCACCTTCGGGGGTCGAGGAGGGGACAGCCGCGCACCAGCCTGTGGGCGCCAGAAACGGTCTCCACGAGGCGGCAGCGGGGCTAGGATGCACCGCCTCCCTCCCGGGCGTTGCCCTCTGCCCGGATCCAGCTGTTCCTTCCCCGAGTCCTTTCCGAGGGCCCCTCCACACGCCCCTCTCTGAGGGATGCTGGTCGCCATGGAAACCGTGGGACGTGTGCGTTTGCAGAGTGCAGGAGAAAAGGCAGGCCTCAGCCCAGGGTCGCACACGGCGCACGCCTGCCCTGGGGCGCTGTGACCGAGCCCCCCACCCACGGACGGAAAGCAGGGCCGCTAAGACCCCGACGCAGAAACCCTCCGTGAGGCCAGACCACAGCCTGTTCTCTGCTGCCGTCCCCCACGTGTGCCCACCGCTGCTGCCCAGCCCCCCCGCCTCTGACGCCTCTGACCATGCAGCCCGGGGACCCCTCCTGTCACCTCAGCGGCAGACCCAGCCCCTTAAGTTCGTTTTCACTTCTAACGGAGGTGAAACGTCCCATCGTCCCCAGGCCGCAGCACACATCTCCGCACACGTTCCCACTGCCTTGCGAGCACCACCGCGTCCCCACAGAACATCTCCATCACCCCCAAACTGAGACCATGCGGGCCTGCTGTGGGCGGCCCCCGACTCACGCTGATGCCCACACCTGCAGCACAGGGGGTGGTGGGATTTGCAGACGCGGTCTTTCAAGAGGGGATTAAGTGGCCACGGCACCCACTCCAGTATCCTTGCTTGCAAAATCCCACGGACCGAGGAGCCTGGTGGGCTGTAGTCCATGCGGTCGCAGAGTCGGGCACCACGGAGCGACTGACAGAGCCCCCTCGGCCTGGTGTCCTTCTGAGAAGAGAGTAGGCCTCGGACATGCCGGGGGACAGGGCTGCGCTGTCCCCCCACGAGTGGGGATGCGGGGAGGGCACAGCCGTCTGCACGCCGGCAGAGGCCTTGGGGGGAACCAGCCCGGTCGACAGCTTCATCTTGGATTTCCCGCCTCCAGAACGTTCAGGATGTAAATCCCTACCCTTAACATCACTCAATCTGCAGAACTTTGCTATCCAAGCCGCCCGACGTACCCGCTAAACAATCATCCCCAGCCTACTCCCGGCCCTGAGAATGTAGTTCAATATCGATGTGGACAGAGTATTACGTTTAAAGTCCAAAGTATTGTCAACACAATTATTTTCTCCGTGTGCCTATGTTACTAATCGATACCCGATTAGATTAATTTCAAAATAAATTTGTTGTTTACAACTATAAATTTTTCTGTTTCATCTTCCAGTTTAATTCTCTTCTCTGATTATGTAAACATGTGCCTGGTACAAAAGTTAGAAAAATAGATCCGCTCAGCGACGTCTCATCTCTACTCCTGTTTCCTGTCTTCTCCACGGCTAAACACTTTATTATTTTCTCTGTCTTCTCTCAAAAGCATTTCTTTTTGCAAAGATAAGAAAATATCTACCTATCCATATTCCCCCCTTCTTCCTTTTACATAAAAGGTAGCATGCTACAGACCCACCCTATCCTAGCACAGTCTGGAGATCACCTCTGATGGCACACAGACCAAGCTCTTCCTGTCCTAGGGCCCCTCGTGTGGGTGAACCACAGTCATCCCAGCCACCTCTCGCCAAAACTGTGTGTGTGACGTCCGATCCCTGTTCACCAAACCACCGCCTGCCCCGCGTCACCGGGGATGGCTCTTCCACCTTCGTGGACTCGCACCTCAGGGGTGCATGGCCAGGGCCAGGTCTGCCTGGCCGAAAGGTGCCCGCAGATACCATTTCAGTGGATTGACATCGTCCATGGGGGTCGCGCTGAGTTGAATCTACCGGCCTCCCAACAGAGCACGTCACACTGTATCTGGATTCACGCCCGAAAGACAGGAGAACGTGCCAGTCAAACATCTTCTCATGTTTCAAGAGTGACTTGTATTTCTTTCCTGGTAAACTGAGGATTCCTGTCTTTGCTGTTTGGTTTTTTTCTGTCAAGGTTTTGCATTTCTTGATATTTAAGAGCTCTGTGTACATGAGCTGGTCATCTGTCCTTCAGCTTGACGTCGTGTTTGGCTATGGAAGATTTTTGGGAAAACCGTCAATCTTTCCTTTTTATGGCTTCTGAATTTTGATTCTCGGTTATGGAGGCCTTCTCTACTGCAGGGCTGTCAAGGAACTCAGCATTTTTCCTGAGTTCTTTCCTGGTTGCGTTTCTTGGTGGGGGTAGCACACACACGGCATAAAATTCGCAGCAGCCCTCGTGAGTGCGCCGCTCAGGGCCGGCAGGCACATTCACAGCTGGGCGACTGACCGCCCCCGCCCCCGGGCGCGGCTTCACTCTCCCCGCGCATCCTGATCCAGCCCCAGCTTGTCGGGGTACGTGCTGTGAGACACGGCTCCCTTGCCTGGGGGTTCTTTCCTTCTTAAAACCGAGGTGACGCTCACACCACCGACCAGTGACCACTGTAGAGCGAGCTGACCTGGGGCGTGCCGCACATTCCGAGTGCTGTCCAACCGCCTGGGCCGAGCTCCGAGCGGCAGGCGCGCCGTAGCTGTCTCAGCCACCTTCACGAGGCGCCCTTCTCCCCTGCGCGGAGGGGTGATGTCACCCACGGGAGCCCCCTTTTCCGCGCGCGCCTGCCCTGCCTCTGGCTTTCTGCGCTGTCCTGCTGGTGGGCCTGGGCACAGGCCAGCCCCGTGGTGGAGCATGGCGGCCTGCGCCCACCCCGCCGGTTCTCAGGCCGGGAGGGAGCCCCGAGACCCACGTGCAGTCCCCGGCGCACAGCCGCGAGTTTCCCCGTGCTCCCCACACACCTCAGGTCTCTGGCTCAGGCGCCCTGATTAGGGCCCCCTCCCCGGCCACCGCCCCCTCCCCATGGACCGAGGGCTCCGCGAGCTGGGGGCACACGGCTCTGCTGGGGGGCTGCGCTGTGAGCCAACAACACGGGCCGCCTGGGACCTCAGCAGGAGGCCGGCACGCACGTGCCTGCAGGCCGCGCCGTCCTCAGACCCAGGGTGCCCTCCGTGGGTCAGCGTGCTCCTCTGGCTCCTCGTGACGGCCTGGCCGGGGGCGGGCGCCGGCTCCACACCTGCTGAACGAACGGCAGCCACTTCCACGACGGCCACCCGTCACTGCGGCCACTTCCTCTGATGAGGCTTTTCCATTCCTACCACATGGACAGAGCGGCAGGGCTGTGCGTGCAGTGATCCCTCCCTCACAGGTTCTAAGACGAAGAACCACAGGCCTTGACCCAGCATGTTCTGCCTTGTTGGCCCGATTCTGCTCCGTTCTGTTAAATCCCCTGTCTTTTGACGCTTTACCGTCTGGTTGAAGCTGACCCTGGAAGGACTGCTGCTCCCAAGATTAGTGAATCTCCAGACACGGGAAGGAACCGACTCGTGAGCTGGCCTGTCACACGCAAACCCACCCACCAGTCCAGAGCCCACCTCCCCGGGCCACTCACTGTCCTGTCACCCAGGCCCACGGACCGGACAACCAGGGGCAGCCCGCAGACCCCTCAGCCCATTGACGGCACCCAAACCAGCCCGTCCTCTCCCTGCTCATCCCACCGCACCGTCCCTTCTCGGATAAACTGCACAAAGCCTCCTGCCCACTCCCCACCGCCTCCCTCTGCCTGCGGTCCAGCCCCTGTGCCTCCCTGAGTGGCCCCGAGTGGTCCTGCTCCTGGTTCTGGGGATCTTTGAGTACAATAAACTCTGCCTCCTGGCGGTCAGCTCCGTGCGTCTCCTGATCAAAATCTGATCAGATTTTGACTCCACGAAACCTGATTCCACATCTGATCAAAAGCCAGCCCACGTCCCCGTAAAACACTAGCACCGTATTCTGTGTCCGATAAGTACTTAAGCCTTTGTGGAAGGTTTCAGCAATCTCGTCTCTGTCTCGTACAAAACATTTCTCCCTCCAAGTGGTCTGGTGGCACCACGTGCTAAAGACTGAGGACCTATCCAGAAAGGCGGGGGTCCCGTGAACCCTGGGACCGGAGGAAACGAGTGTCCGACGCCCCTCTTCTCAGGGAACCAGTTCTACTTGGGACTCCTTCTCTTACAGATGGAAGAGCTGGTGAAACGCAGCCTTGAGTAAGGAGAGAGACGAAGCATAAAAAACCAGTCACGACAAGACCCGGGGTGGACGCAGCGGGCTGTAATCCGCACAGCCCGTTCCCAGGGTGCCTGTCACGTGATCCTCACCGCTCTGCGAACTACCTGTGAATTCTCCCCCATTTTCTGGCTGAAAAAACTGACCCGCAGACACTGGCGGGAGCTCGCCCCCCGATGAGTTAGAGGGCGGACACAGACTTGAGCGCTGGGTTCAGACCCCAGATCTCAGCTTCTGCCGTCCTCGGGCGGGGCCGACCCGGGGACGCGCAGCCCCAGAGGCCGCCTGCTGCAGGGCGGGGACCTGCGCAGCGCCTCTGGGTCCTCCCTGTTCCCCCAAATCGACCTCGGACGCCCCTACTGTTACCATCAGGGCAAGACACGCCTGCGACTGAAAACACAGGCCGGCAGCAAGCCCGAGGGACACGCTGTCTCCACTGGACGTCGGAGCACGAGCTCCCAGCTTCACCATTCTCCCTCACGGGGTCCCACCACACACGCGTCTGGCGAGGGTCCCCAGCAGGACCCTGACGGCTGCCCACACGCCGCACGGGAGGGGCTGCACAAGCTGAGCTCTCTCCCCGCTGCTCAGCTCCGCTCCTCCTGGTGCTCCCCGCAGATGGCATGCTCCGTGTGGACCCAGGCCCTGGGAGCGTCTGACCGGTAGAAGGACGGACTCCCGTCCACCCCAGCAGGGCTGCAGGCCCACGTTCCTGGCCGGCCCACAGGAGGCCAGCAGGAGGCAGGCATGGGCCTCGTGCAGGACCTATGTCTCAGCAGCGAGGCAGATGGTCACTGTGGCCCCTCCGGCCTCGAGAGCCACAGGACTGGACAGGAGGAGCCTCGCGTAGGGGTCACGGCTACACGGACCCAGAGGGGAATGCAGCCATTCGGTAGAGCGCCAGCGCAAGCCAGCCTGGTGAGGGGCAGGGAGGGCACCCGATCGAGCCCCGAGTCCAAACCTAAAGGGAGTCAGTAGCCCGTCTACGTCACCCGGGGGACACTGGACTGCCGCCTGGGAAGACAGCCTGCATCTCACAGGTTTGAAATTCCGTCCTTTGCAGCCCGGAGGTCACACACCCAGGAGACAGTCCTGGGCAGCAGCAGGAGACGGGCAACCCTGCTCCCCGAAGCCCACTGTCCCTGCTGGGGAGCGGGCGCCCTGCAGCAACGGGCCACACTACATCAGGGGGATGGCACGGGTGCAGAGCCTCAGGAAGCAGCTGCGTGCCGCTGGCGGGCTGCAGCCACGGAAGCACGAGATGCTCGCCCCGTGGAAGGAAAGCTGCGATCAACCTGGACAGCGTGTTGAACGGCAGAGGCATCACTTTGCCGACAAAGGTCTGTCTAGTCAAGGCCAAGTTTGGATGTGAGAGTTGGACCCTAAAGAAAGCTGAGCGCAGAGGGATGGATGCTTTTGAACTGTGATGTTGGAGAAGACTCTTGAGAGTCCCTTGGGCTGCAAGGAGATCCAACCAGTCCATCCTAAAGGAGATCAGTCCTGGGTGTTCACTGGAAGGACTGATGCTGAAGCTGAAACCCCAATACTTTGGCCACCTGATGTGAAGAGCTGACTCACTGGAAAAGACCCTGATGCAGGGAAAGATTGAAGGCGGGAGGAGAAGGGGACGACAGAGGATGAGATGGTTGGATGGCATCACCGACTTGATGGACATGAGTTTGAGCAAGCTCCGGGAGTTGGTGATGGACAGGGAGGCCTGGCACGCTGCAGTCCATAGGGTTCCAAAAAGTCGGACACAACTGAGAGACTGAACAGCAACATGCAGCGACATGAGTGAATCTTAGAAATTAAACACAAACTGAACAGGACGCATAAGGTGTCTGAGTTCAGCCAGGGCAGGGGGCCTGGGTTCAATGCCTGGCCAGGGCACCAGACTGCACGCTGCAACTCGGATCCTGTGTGTGGCAACTAAGGCCCAGCGTAGCTAAAATCAAAAAGAAAAAGGTGTTTGCATTAAAAAGAAACAAGCAAGGAAATGAAACACAAATTTTCAGATGCTCGCTTGGCACTGGCCACTAGTCCGTCTGTAAAACCGGGGACGTCACCTCGCCGCCTCATGAAGGGGGTGGGGGTGCGGGAACCCGCACAGCAGGCCCGGCACACGGCGGGTCTCCACCCACACTGGCCCCCGCCTCCTCTCCTCCACCTACAGTCTCGGGAGAAAACCCCAAGCTGTCTCGGTGCTCTCGATCTTCCCCTCAGAGACCCTTCTGCACGTTTAATCTGTATTCCTCCTCACCAGCGTCCTCTGCGTAACCGTGGTTTATTTTCTACCTGAAATTAAGTCTAACATCTAACAGACCCTTTTTCCTTCAAAACAGTGAGCTGGTCTGTTGGGTCCCCACAAGAGGACCGATGCTCCGACGTGGTACCTGACAGCTGTGTGGAGCTTCTGGAATCCACGGAAAAATGCAGAACCTGGGCAACCCAAGTCTAACCTCTACTGAAACGGTAACAACTGCGTGCTTTTAAAAAGCAAAAGGGGGGCTTCCTTGGTGCCTGCACGCTTACTCAGTCATGTCCGATTCTTTGTAGTCCCATGGACTGTAGCCAGGCTCCCCTGCCCATGGGATTCTCCAGGTAAGAACACTACAGTGGTTAGCCATGCCCTCCTCCAGGGGGCCTTCCTGACTCACGGGTTGAACCCGGATCTCCTGCATTGCAGGCAGCTTCTTTACCGTCTGGGCTCCCAGGGAAGCCCAGCTAAGCCCATGCCCCACGGCTCCTCAGCCTGTGCTCCAGAGCCGGTAACTACGAAGGCTGTGTGCTATAGAGCTTGTATTCCGCAACGAGAGGTCACTGCGATGGAGACCAGCACAGCCGAAAGGAAATGAGCACATAAATACAAGGCAGCTTCAGAAACGAGAACAAGGACTTCCCTGGTGGTCTGGCGGCTGAGACTCCGCACTCCCGATGCGGGGGGCTCACGTCCCGTCCCTGGTCAGGGACCTAGAACCCACGAGCTGCAACTGAGCCTGGGGCAGCTGAGGCACTTTACGAGAAAGAAGAGCCCAGATTTCTCTAAGACAGGAGACGCTGGGCAGTTAATGTTTAGGAAGTGGGGTCTCTCAAAGCTTTGGAGACGTCAGCAACTAACACCAGCTGCAGTCAGGACCCCCTTCAGAAAAGGCAGAAGGTAGTCAGCGTTTCTCAACCACAGGGAGTCAACGGAAGTGACCGCAGAGCGAGCACGCACGAGAAATGGCTCCTCTGCCCTGGACCGGGACCAGCTCTGCACGCTGAGGCCGGGGCAGGGCCCGGGGCAGGGGGCTGCCCCCCATACCGTGGGTACTGAGCCATCGCTCCTTCCTGCAAGTTCAAACTCAGCTACGATGCCAGGAAGGGGTCAGGGGCAGAGGCTGGACTCCGGCCTCGGTGTCCCCGCCCAGCCCGTGCGGTCAGAGCAACGCCCCAGGCAGGGGAGGCCTTGGGCAGAAGCCATCTGCTGGAGGCGGGCGTCCAGCTGGCCTGACCGTGGGCCCTCCGTGAAGGGTCAGAGATGGGCCCTCCGTGAAGGGTCAGAGATGGGCCCTCCGTGAAGGGTCAGAGATGGGCCCTCTGGGGCCGTGCGGCTCAGTTCCCAGCAGAGGACCGAGCCCAGTCCTGGGGGGGGCCAGGCCAGTGGTGGCGGCGGGAACCCTGCCAAAGGGGCTGAGCCCCCTGACGCCGTGGGGCCAGGATGACCACAGCCGTGTGGCGAGGATATAAACACACCAAGGTGAAAATTATCCAAAAACCCGCCCTAGTACTCAAAGTTCCACAAGGCAGTGTTGAAAACAAGTTCTGGGGCGACGCCGTGTGGAATGAACAGAACACCTGGACCCGCTGGCTTGAATTTAAAATCTGACTTAAACAGCACAGCCCTGCGTCCTTGTTCCGGTTACAGAAGCTGCCTGTGGTCCCAGCGGATTACCTGGGAAAAGCCAGGGAGACGTCAGTGGAGGCGGGCGTGGGCCCAGGGACAGCGCGGGATAGGGCGTCTTAGACGGAACCCGGCCCCCACCGGGTGCCCGCCTCCTGCAGCGTTGCGACTTCCTGGGGCCCCCGCAGAGTGGGCGTGCCCTCCTCGGACTGTGGGCAAGATGAACCAAGGCCACCACGTCTAGTGCGCAGGTCTGGGTTACGCACAAAGTGGACAGCAAATATTAGCTGTGGAGATGACAAAACCAGGTTTTTTTTAGAGCAACCGGAGCTTTCCTGGTGGTCCCGTGGCTGGGAGCCCGTGTTCCCAACGCAGGAGGCCTGGGTTCAATCCCTGCTCAGGGAACAACTAGGCCCCGACTGCTGCGACTAAGGCCTGGCACAGCCAAACAGACGGTTTCTAGTTAAAAAAATGCTTTAGATGAAAAAGCAGCAAAGCAGCCCCACCATGGCCAAGCAGAAGCAAACGTCAGGCCCGGCCTCACCTCCGAGACGGCCGAAGGGAAACGGTACCAGCTGCCCTGCGACGCCCTCCAGGGCACGTACATCCTTGGAGGAAAAGAGCTCAAGTTCTGAGGGACGCCTTCGCGGTCACCTCTGATGTCTTTGATGACCCACACAGCCACGCAGCCCCTCCTGAGACCCCCGGGGGCCCCTGACCTGTCTGCGCCACTATCTCAGCTGGCATGGCCTCCTGCTCCTCTTGGCCAGCCCGAGTCATCCCAGACACGACAAAGCCACCTGCTCGGCAAGGACTGTGTTCTCTGCTGGCGGACTTTTGTGGGGACCCCCAGGGGCCTCACAGAGGGGCAGAAGGCCCTAAGGGAGGCGGCCACAAGCGTCCCTGGCCAGGGCAGTCGGGGAGTGTGACCAGACTCCTCGCTCAGTCAACAGCCTCATCTCCCATCCAGGGCGTGTGTGTCAGGACGGAGCCGGGGAGGAAGACTGTCCTGCAGCTGACGAGCGTCCTCCAGGGCCACTGAAGGAAGAGGGCAGCAGCTGACCCTTTCGACTGGACCAACACGTCCCGCTTGCCTGCTAGGGTCCAGTCTTGGCTAGGCTCTGCGGCTCTGGGGGGAAGTGACATTTCACGTAACATGTGGAATATGTGAATTATTTCCCCCACACTGACTTATAACGTGTAACTGTGATTTACCCTGCATGATACCCTCTCAGGGGGTCGAGTCGGAGTTCACGTTGCTCTCAATGGCAGGGCACTGAGGTTGTCGACAATCTCTGCTTTTCTAAACAACGCTGAGATGAGCAACTTTTCACAGATGCTTATAGAATCGTTAGGGTAAACTTGCCAAATCAGGATGTCTAGATTGAAAGATACGACTATTTCGGGGAGTCCTCATTTATAGCCTCGACAACGCTCTCCGACTCGAGAATTTCCGTGGTCCCCAGCCCAGCACGGAAGTGTGGATCCCACCACACCCCTGTCAGCTCAGGGAGTTCCAGCTCTGTCTCTATTTCAGGAGGGACCACAAACCCACGCTCTCCCCATTTTGGGACTTTGCTTCCAGGTAAAAACCCTACAGAAAGCTGCTGTTTGGGGCTGCAGAACATGCAGTCAAATGGTTTTCTCTCCTTTTTCTAGGGCAACTCATTTCTCGGCCTTTGGTAGGGAGACACCACTGAGCACGTGCCTGACCCAAACAACAGCGCGTAGGACAGCCGAGGCTGAGCGAGCCGGGGTCCTGGCTGCTGGGAGGACTTCTGTGAAAGCTCGAGCCGCATCAGGCGCACCCAGAGGAGGCGTGATGGAGAGCCTCCCATCCCAGGGCCAGCAGGTTTCCCCCAGACCGCCCTGCGCCTCCTGCTTCCCGTCTCCCCTCATTGCTCTGCGGGAAAGAGGAAGCCAGTTCCTCCACAGACCCTCCCGACTTCAGGCTGCAGCGTGATCGTGCTGTTCAGAATTCAGCATCACGGTTTCAAAGCCCATTTTCATGGGATCTTTCCCGGGGATCGAACTGGGTCTCCTGCATTTGCAGGGAAAGAATCCACCTACCAACACAGGAGACCCAGGTTCAGTCCCTGGGTGGGAAGATCCCCTGGAGAAGGAAATGTCCACCCACCCAGTACTCTTCCCTGGAGAATCCGATAGACAGAGGAGCCTGGTGGGCTGCTGTCTATGGCGGTCGCAAAGAGTCAGACACGGCTGAGCAACTAACTCTTTCAAAGTCCTTCATTTCGAACGAAGGTCTGGCTGGTTTTCTGCGCTCCTGAGACATCTCACAGCAGAAACCCCCCATGCAACAGCCTTCTGTGCCGAAGGGTAAGGACAGGAGGCCAAAGAGGATTCAAAAGCAGAACTGTGCCCTTAAGCTAAGAGGCGCCGCACCCGGTCATCACAGCTGACACACCGCACAGATGCTAGCAACACCCTTCTTATTTCAGAGCAGACAGCACAGGACAGAGGCCCAGGCAGACGGACCACGGCGAGCAGAACGGGCCGGACAGAACCTGGTGCTGCCCTGCTGGCGGGTGTCCGTCCCCGGCCGGACAGGGAGTAAGCACCGTGTGATCGGGAGGTTCCGCTTGCGTCTCTCACCCTCTCCAGAAAGAGGCCGAGGTTGCAGCTTGCTGGCCTGGAACAGTTTGTTTCCTCAACAAGGCCACTTTTCCCTCGCTGTCTGCGGATGGTCCAGGCTTCCATCACAGACACTTGGAGCGACGTGCTTTCGTCCCCCAGAGCCCGCTGCACGAGCACCCCTGGACGGCAGGAGAAAGGGCGTTCCCGCAGCATCCACGCGCAGACTCGATGGCGTGGAGGACAGCGAGACAGAAATTAATCTCTCCCCTAATTGACAACAGCTTGAAAAAAGGTAGAAGGATGCCAGGATTCGGCATATGGGCTATGGAAACACATCTCGCCTCGGAATTTTCTTTTTTTTTTTTTTTGAGCTGTTCCAACAACACGCATTATAATGTAACCAGCTAGGAGGCAGTTAATGGTGTAGCATTTTAGAAATAATGCATTCTCGGGATTTCATATTTAGAGGGTGTATTTGAAAACATCCTCCTCTCCACCGCATAAATAAGAGGAAACGGCGTGACAGAAAGTGTCGTAGCTACGGCTCTCAGCATCGAGCGAGACGGCCTCCCTTTCGCATCAGCGGCGGGACGGCTGGACCGGCCGGTCCTGCTGGGCTCGGCCACCCCTCCCTGGGGCTCCTTTTCCATCTCATGAGCGGGCAGGGCTCTGCTGAGGCCAGGTGAGCCAGAGTCGCCCAGAAAGGCCAGACCTTTCCCCCAGATCTTGATGGAGGCTGAACACACACACACAGGAAGAGCCTGAGGTTCACAAACAGGCAGCAGCTGCAGGGCGGGAGAGGCTGGGGCAGAGATTCCAGGACGCAACGGGATCGAGAGATAAGCGTCCTCGACAGAGAAACAGGACGCGCAGCCGATTCCCAGCGGCGCTGCAGGCAGACTCCACCAGGGCAGCAGTCCCATGGGCGTGGAACTTCAGGAAAAGGTTTAATGTTAAGAAAACAAGATTTCATAGAGGGCCCAAGGGATCGGCAACCATGGGTCAGATCAGGCTTAGTCCCGACCTGACCTGGTTTCCACAGATACTCCATTTTTAAACTCCATGTCCTTAGGATCGTCTTTTTGCTAGCCGGTGGACGAGACGGGCTCTTGTTCCGACGCGTGCTCTCCCCGGCTCTGTGAGCGCTCGACTGGCAGTTTCTGGAGGAAGAACGTGAACGTTGGCGCCAGGTCTGGGTTTGAATCCGGCTGCGTCTGGCGGTGAGCTCGGATGTCGCCCTGGCTCACGGCCGTGGTCCTAATTCTCCCCTCGGTGAAAATCGCCCCGATTCCAGCGGGCACTGCTGGGCGAGTAAACGAGGAAGCAGGGCCCCGAGGCAGTCGCATCGCCGGCCGGCAGTCACTGCTCCTCCTTCGTGCCTCGTGTCGGCCTCACGGTGGCGAGTCCAGGAGCAGAAGGGCAGTCCAGGGACGCCTGGGCGCCAGCAGGGGTCCACCCTCTCCCCCACGGCACCCCTCATCTGTGCAGCTGCTGGGACCCCCTGCCCACCCCGCCCTTCCTGCTCAGCCCTGCCGGGGAGTCGCACCCCAGCCCCGCACTCCTCGCCGAGCGACCCCCAGGCTCCCTGACCACATGCGCTCTAGCCCCGGGCCTCTTCCAGCGCAGGGGTCTGCACGCCACCCGCCGGGTCTGTGGGCCTGTGGGGAACATGCGTCTGCTCCTGCCATGCCTCTTCATTTCTGCCGGGAGGGGTCTGCAAACCCGAGGGGCCCTGCCCCAGGAGGGAGTGACCTCGGGGTGCGAGCGGGTCCCGCCACTCCTCCTGGGGCCCCCGGGCACCTCCCTCCTGGGGCCCCGCGCTCCGTCCTCCCCCCACTCCAGGCTCCACACACGCTCCTTTGGGATCTCTCCCTGCCCCACCGTGGCACTCAGCCCTCCTCGTCCTGTGTGCCCCCCAGGAGGCCCCCCGATTCCTCCCTGTGCCTCCGGGGCCCGGGACCGGTGTCGACAAACGACGATGCTCTGACGGCCTCACCCGCAGGGCCGCACCCCAGAGACGGGTTGCGGGGGCTGGAGCCTCGAGTCCCAGCCACACCTCAGGGAAGCAGGGACCGCGGGGGGCCAGAGGTCAGGGTCGCTGACGAGGGGCTCCCCCCAGGTTAACCAGCAGGCCCACAGGGACTGAGAGGGGGTCTCGAGTCCAGCCCGAGCGAGAGAGGCCCTCGGGGCTTTGCTGTGGAGAAGGCCTCCGAGACAAGGGGGCCAGCGAGCTGGGCTGGGCCCTGTCTAGGAGTCCAGGCTCCGGCCAGCCCCCGGCCTGCTGGGCAGCCCCGAGCAGGACGCCCGCCCTCTCTGGGCCCGGCCCCTTCCCCAGTGCAGCCCAGGACACGGCCCCCAGTCTGCGCCCGTCAGCTTCCACTCGCCCCGCTCACACTTCACACCTGCAGAGGCAACTCGGGGAAAAGCAGAGGAAAGAGGAAAGACCAAGGGCCCAGAGCACACCCCGGGGGCGGGGGTCAGCCCAGGACCCAGGGACGCGGCGCGGACAGCGGTCCACTCTGGGCTCGGTTATCTCCACACACACACACAGAAACAGACACAGACACGTAATCACATATACAGAGACACACACAGAATACCACACACCTGTACACACACACACGTACATACACAGACACACAATCATATATACACACACAGAATACCACACACACACTCACATATACACAGATACACACACAGAATACCACACACCCGTACACACACTCACATATACACACACAGACACACACGTAATACCACACACACCACACACACTCAAATACCACACGCACATGTAATACCACACACACACACCACACACCACCACACGCATACCAGAACACACACACGCAATACCACACAGACGTGACACCACACACAGACACACACGCACGCAGCTGAAAGAACGCGCCGCAGAGTGGGGGTCTCTGGGGGTAATCAGCGAAGGTGGTTTTTGTTCTGGTGTCCTTCTTATTTTCCTAAATGTCCACTGTGAACTGGTATTTTTGTCACACCGGGCGAGGGGGGAAAGTTAAGGCTGTTTTATCATTTTTTGAAAAATCACACTCGTCCATCGGTACAGACACATAAAGCCTGAAAACAAAGCCAGCAGCTCTGCAATCATATCCGCTCCCGAGAAGCGCCTGTAATTGGAGCTGGCGCGTTCGGGCGTGAAAGCGGGGGGCGAGGTGTCTCGGGCTTGGAGACGAGGAGCCGGTGGGGGGTGAGAAGGGAATGACAGTCGGGCTGAAGGGCCCTTAATGGAGCCACGAGGCGGCTGAGGCCTGCTCAGGGCCATCAGCACAATCCCCTAGGCGCCACCGGGACAGAAAAAGCAATTATCAGAAGCCGCTCCACGAGGCGCTTTTCATTTCTTTCTGCCATCTTCGCCTCTCGGAAACACACCTGTGGGCTTGCCCTGGTCCCTTCTGGGCTGGCGGGGAAGCGGCCCCCGCTCCCCCTGGCAGGACCCGACCCTGCTCGGGACTGGATACCTGTTCACGACTTACTCTGACCACACGCAGCCCAGGTGACACCTGGCCGGGCCTGCACCCAGGCTCCAGAGGTCTCACAGCTTCCAGTAACCCCACTGGCCAGCGACCAGGGGACACCTCCCCAGCCTGACACCCGCTGCCCAGACTCAGGGGCCACCAGCCAGATGAACGGCAGGCACTGAGTCAGCACGGCAGCTGAGCGGCTGACTGGCCGCTGTCTCACTGGCCCGGGTGGGGAAGCCTGGCTCAGTGTACACCTGCCCTCAGACGCGGCGGGGCCCTGGCTGGAGGCTCGTTCCCCTGAGGTGGACGTCTGGGTGTCCCAGCCCACCGCCGGGGCATGGCAGGCCCCACACTGGCACGGCCGCAGATGACACCAGGCCCACAAGCCCTCAAGTTATTCACCGTGAATTACCAAGCACGTGAACAACGGTGCCGACTCACTGGAAAGGCCTCTGATGCTGGGAGAGACTGTGGGCGGGAGGAGAAGGGGATGCCAGAGGACGAGATGCTTGGACGGCATCACCGACTCGATGGACTTGAGTCTGAGTGAACTCCAGGAGACGGTGAAGGACAGGGAGGCCTGGCGTGCTGCGGGCCACGGGGGCGCACGGCGCCTGAACGGCAGCACACAGCGGATGAAGCCTCAGCCCTGCTCACTCTGATCCTGGGCCGGGGGACTTGCCGGAGCTTTCTCCACAGTCGCACGCGGGTCTCTACCTCTGGGTGAGTCTGTGTTGGGCTCTTTCTGTCCATAAACAGGACTCCATTTGGTTCCCTTAACAATATGCCTTGGAGGCCTGTCCAAAGCTGGAATCACAGACCTCTCTCCTTCCTTTCAGGGGGCCTGCACGTGCCCAGGTCTGGACCAGCCACCCCTCCAGGAGGGCGCCAGGGCCGTTCCCGCCTCTTCACTAGAGCAGGCTTGCGCCGTCTCGGGCTTCCTCCTCCCCCTCCCCACAGCCATAAGCCCGCAGAACACGGGGCTGTCGAACAGTCTACCTTTCCCGCCTTTCTCGTCTTAATCTAAAAAGCAGGCACACTGAAGCTGCTATTTTTATCCAAGAGGAAAAAATCTCCTTCCATTTACTTGTTCTTGTACCCCTGATTGATTTTTCTGAGTCAAAGGCCTTATATTTAAAGAAAAAAAGAGGTTCCCTACTTTTGCATAATAAAATAAACATCAGATTCTCACCAGCAGGAAAAGAATAGAAGACTCGCTATTCACAGAAAAGTGCAAAAGGAACCCGGGCAGATCAGAAAATGCAAGAAAGACCCGCGAAACAGGAGCAGGGGCGTCAAGCAGCAGGGAGCCCCTCCCGAGCGGCAAGCCCAGCCCTGGGGAGGCGCACTCGCTTCCACACCCTCTTCCTGCCCCGGGGGACGTCCTGGGGGTCAAGCCTGAGTCCACAGCTGAGTCTCCCAGCCGAAATAGATCCCTGTTTCCAGCCACGTTCCCTGGATTCTCGAGCTGTGTGACCCAACCGGGTCGGCGGCCAGGCTCGGCGCCTGCAGCTCAGTGAACCGGCGTCAGACGCTGCAGGGCCTGGGGTCTCACTGTGCCGCTTGGGAGCCTGGGCAAACACCGTCAGCTCTCTGCCACCGCCCTCCTCGCTGGAGGTGCCAACAGCAACAAGGGCAGCGTACGGTCCAGGGCAGGAACGTTCGTTCTGCAAACGAGGTGGCCTGCAGCCGCCGACGACAGGGCCGCGGGCGTCAGGGTGGCGAGGAGCCCGTCCCCAGACGCGCAGGTCTCGCCACGCCCAGCAGGGCCCCCAACACCCTGTCCTCAAGGATGGGGCGACCTCTGGCATGGAGGCTGGGGTGGGCAGGCCCGGACCAGTCTGGACCGGCCAGCACTGGCCAGGCCCTGTCCTCCCGGAGGTGGCATTCCCATCACAACCACCTCGCGGCCTCTGGGGCTCTGCCCAGCTGTGCACTTGGCTCCAGCCTCCTGGGCCCGCAGGCCCCGTGCCCCACAGGCGAGAGCTCTGCTGTGGCCATTCCAGCCACTGGGGTGGAAGGAGAGCACGCCTGCCCCTCCCCCACGCCCCGGCTTCACCCCACTTCCCTGTGCTCCTAACCCTGCGCTTCCCCCCAGGAGCCCAGCCCCAGCAGTGACCTCCGACCCCGGGGCCCGCACACAGCGCTGCGCGGTTCCCACTGAGCTCCTGGGATCCCCTCGAAAGGGGAGGTGTCCAGACCAAGGGAGACAAGCTGCCCATTTAGGGTTCACTTTGCTCCAGCGCCGTCAACCATTAGGCGAGCCTTCTTAAGCCTCGTGCTGGGGGGAGAGAAGGCTGCACTGTGTTTACGCTGCGTCCACCCTGGGGTCTCAGCTCTGCACACACATCACCCGGGCTTCCCCCCGTCACCCCCAAACCCCTGGCCACCCCCCAGCAACCTGGCCCTGGAGAGGAGACCGCAGCCTCTGGTCACAGCTGGCTGGCTGCACCCTGCCACCTGAGGGGGTTCACCCTGCAGGCCTGGCAGGGGGGTTCCTGAGTGGTGCCTGGGAGGGGGTCCTGGGAGGGGAGGGCGGTCCTGGGCGGGGGTCTCGCCCTCATTCCCCAAGTCCTCCTCGGCCTTGGAGGAGACCAAAGGGAGGGACTGTGGAAAAGGGAGGGGTTTTCTGGGCAGGCTTGTCCGGAGACTTTCACGTGTGCGGACCAGCACCTGTA
Source organism: Capricornis sumatraensis (assembly GCF_032405125.1). NCBI lineage: Eukaryota > Metazoa > Chordata > Mammalia > Artiodactyla > Bovidae > Capricornis > Capricornis sumatraensis. Next base: position 105,206,877 of record NC_091078.1, on the reverse strand, counting down.
TTCACGCGCCACGTGCCCTTTAAACCAGAACATCCCCGACGAGTCTCGCTTTCTGTCCCCAAACTCGCCGGAGCCCGTGGGAGCACCTGAGCAGGAGGAACGAGGTCTGACGGGGTGGTCACCCCCAGCCTCCGGTGGGGGGGGGGGGGCGGTGGGCTGCACCACTCGAGGGCCATCAGACCCTGGTCAGACCCCAGCCGCTCTCCCTGCCGACACAGCCCCAGCCGCGGCCGGGGGGCTGCCCCAACATTGCTCAACCTCAGCGAGAAAAGCAGAAGGTAAAACCCGAATTCAGACAATTTCACTTCCCATGAGCCGTGGTGACCCGGGAGCCGGGGAAAACCCAGAGTCAGCGGCGGGCTCACGTGCGCCGCGCTCTGTTCTCTGCAACAGGGGGATGGCCGTTGAGCAAAGCTGGGGGTGGACGTACGCGAGTGCAGCCCCACGCAGCTCAGGGCACTGTCCTGGCCCCCGGCCCGCGTCTCAGCCCCCTGCCGCCCTGCGTCTCAGCCCCCTGCCCACACGCTCACACGACGGCCAGGCGTGGGTCAGAGGGCGCGTAAAGGGCAGGTGCCAACGCGAGACGGAGGCACAGGGCGGGAACACGGGACACGGCGCCTGCTCAGGGCGGCCGCCAGCGCCGTGACTCAGGGCAGCTGGGGCTGGCGGACTTGTGGGGTAAGTGTCACCACAGCAAGTCCCCCCCCCGGGAGCCTCCCGTGAGCCCAGACCTCTGCACGGGAGGCAGGGTCACCCAGCTGCATCGCTGGAACTGCCCTCACTGATACAGGATCGTACCCTGCCCACGAACCAGCTAATAGTTACCCGATTACTTCTTTACACTGGGACTCACATCTCTCACGACTGTTAATGGAAAAGCGGTCCCTCCCTGGACCGCTTGCCAGCTCCCACTCTCCCCCTTCCAGGCAGCGACCTAACTCCTGGAGAAGGGAAAGGCCTCCCACTGCAGCCTTCTGGCCCGGAGAATCTCCATGGACAGAGCCTGGTGGGCCACAGTCCACAAAGAGTTGGACACGACTGAGTGACTAACACGTTCACTTTTTTCAACCCTGATTTTATTCAGATCAGCTGTGAAACCAGCTGAGGCACTCTTGACCCACAGCCTCTCCAGCAGCTTTGCAATGGGTGTGGCGACATGACCAAGTTCTGTGAAGTGAAAGTCGCTCAGTCACGCCCAACTCTTTGTGACCCCAAGGACTACACAGTCCATGCGATCCTCCAGGCCAGGATACTGGAGTGGGTAGCCTTTCCCTTCCCCAGGGACTGAACCCAGATCTCCCGCACAGAAAGTGGATTCTTTGCCAGCTGAGCCACCAGGGAAGCCCCTGACTAAGGTCCAGGCATTCAGATGTAAGAGGAAATCAATAGATGAAACTAGAGCGAGAAGCCAGGCAGCCTTTCTAATGTCTGAAATATGGACATGATGTGATGGCTGGAACTCCAGCTGCCTTTGTGGACCAAGAGGGACACATCTCTCCGGCAGGACAGAAGCAAGCCGGTTTCCTGATGACACAATAGAGCCATCATTCCAGGGTGGACTGTTGTTCTGTCACTGAGAAGTGTCAACTCTTTGCCACCCCATGGACTGCAGCCCGCCAGGCTTCCCTGTCCTTCACTGTCTCCCAGAGTTTGCTCAGACTCATGTCCCTTGAGTCAGTGATGCCATCCAACCATCTCACCCTCTCTCGCCAGTGGTCTAGCCACGTCCTGCTCCTTCAGTGCTGATGCTGAAGCTCCAATACTCTGGCCAGTTGATACGAAGGGCTGACTCCTTGGAAAAGACCCTGATACTGAGAAAGACAGAGGGCAGGAGGAGAAGGGGGCGACAGAGGATGAGATGGTTGGGTGGCGTCACCGACTCGAGGGACAGGAGTTTGAGCGAGCTCCGGGACATGGTGGAGGACAGCGGACCCTCGAGAGCTGCAGCCTGTGGGGCTGTGGAGTGGCTGAGCGACAGGCAAGAGGCCAGGGCCCCTGGGCCCGAGGAGGCGCCGCTCCCCGTGTCGCCTCCCGCACGCCATCTCGTGACGCCCAGGCTCCTGCCGCCCTGAGGCCCCCCCTGCCCTGGCAGTCGCACCCCCCTCCTGGTCTCTGCTCAGCTGCCACCACCTCGGGGAGGCCAGCCTCCCCGGCCCCACCACCCACCCCAGCCAGTTTTCTCTCCCTCCCAGTTACACGCTCTGAAGTCACTCATTTCCACGTAGGGTCTGAAGGGCGGAGCCGGTGTGAACCCGGAGTGGCAGTGCCAGGATGAACCAGCAAACAAATCGATGAACCGAGAGGGAGGGAGGCTCAGGCGTGAGGAGGCGATGCCGAGGTCGTCTGCACACACTGACCCTCACTCCCAGCCCCCCCGAGCCCCGGCCCTGGCGCTGGACACAGAGCCCCCGCCTCCCTCCGCGGCCCTGTCGCTGGAGACAGGAGAGCGGAGACAGCACTCAGAGTTCCTTTTCTCGCTCGCTCTTTAAAGGGGGCCTTGAAGTCGGACGCATTTGATGGGGAAGCCAGCAGCTTCACCATGATGATAAGTCACTGCTAAAGGGGAAGCAGGCAGACGCGCCAGCTGCAGGGGAAACACCTGGGGTCAGGGGTCGCGACGCTGCCATCCCGCCACTGAGACCAGCCCACGTCTGGACAGCGTCCACACCTGTCCCCACACAGACGTGAACCAGAGCCTCAGCATTGCACCCCGCACACCGCGTGTCCAGTGAGGGTCAGCCGACCCCCTTTAGGCCTCGAGCTCGAGAGGGACGTCCGTGTCCACCCGGGCCACTCAGCAGTCTCAGCACAGGCTGCTCCTGCCGGCAGACGTCAGAGCACAGGGATGGTGCCGAACGCTCCACCAAACGCTTCGAGCCCGTGCACGAGGGGGGCCTGGCCGGCCCCTGAGCTGCCTGGGCCTCAGCGCCTCCCAGGGACCCTGGACTCCCTTGACCTTGAGATGAAGGAGCACACGTGATTCCTCTCCTTTCGTGGTTTTTTTTTTGTGGTAAAAGACACAGTTTCCACCAAATAAACTCTCTAAGCGATTTTCTGATCTGGTGCCATCTGCACAGTAGCCAGGAAAGGAATCATTACGTTACGGTGGCACAGTGACCCGGCCCCTCTCCAGGACTCTGGGAACTCAGGGAGGCGGGGAGAGCCGGCCCCCGCGCCCCCACGCTGACGGTCCCCGCCCAGCTGGCTTTCTGGGCTGAAGGAGGGAAGCGCGGTGGAGCGGGGGCCGTCACAGCCTCCACGCAGACCAGCGTGGAGGGGAGGGGCCGCCCACTTACTGCAGAGTCTGCGCCGGCACAATGATGGACCATCCCTCAGACGGGCCATCCCTCAGACGGGCCTATCGCTCAGATGGGAAGACTGAGGTTCCGGTAGGTGAAATGACTCGTCCCAGCCACACTGCCAGAAACACGGGCCAGGCCCTGAGCCGGGCCCCTCTGCCTCCATCCAAGGGCGTTGCACAGAGCTCATCTCGGCTGGGTTCACGCCGCCACTGACACCCCCCTGGCCCCCCGCCCCGTGGCGCTCAGGGGATGGAAACGCAGCGATGCTGTCTGAGGACTCGGGGGTGGGAGGACCATGTTTCTGCTCCCAGGACTGACTCCGACACTGTCGGTCCCTGGGTGGAGCCCGGTCCCCCTGTAGGAGTCAAGCCTCTCCCAGCAGAACCCTGCGAGGGGCGGTGGGAGGCGGACACCCCGGTCCCCACCCCAAAGCAGTTCTCTGGAAGTCAAGACCTCGGCAAGGGCAAGAACATGGGGGCTTGACCCAGCTGTCTCTCCCGCCAGGCTGTGCAGCCTTCAGCAGGTTGCTCCCCGTCTCGGAGCCGCCTCGCAGCCACGCAGCCTGTTGCCACCACCCTGCTGCCAGGAGTCGACGAGGAGTGACCTGCGGAAATCATGGCTAGCACGGAGATGACGGTTCTCCCCCAGCAGGAGCGCCTGAGCCGACTTTCCAGCCCAAATTTGTACACACGCACATGATTCACCAGCCTGAACTTGGGCAAACCCACAGAAACCGTGGTTTTCCATCAGGTGCCTCGGATTCAGCAGACATTCGGAGACCTTGCTAGGTGCAATGTTCTGGGCAGGGGTCAGGAAGCCTGGGCCGTTGGCCACTGTTGGCCTGAGTGCTTAGAGTTGGGGGGCACGTCTGAGGCTAACCACACTGAGAGGGGGCCTGCAGTCGGGGGGCATCCCCAGCCAGGCCATGACCAGCCTGCCTGCTTCCCGGGACTCCCCAGGCAACGCCCTTCCTCCCCGATGCTGTGTCTCGTTTGGGGTGCTGGGCCGGCTGGCTGGCTTGGATCGGGAGAGGTGAGAGGCTGGGGGAGTCTGTCTCCAGCGGCAGGGCCCCTGCTTCCCGCGCTCTGCTTCCAGAACCAGGAGCTCCCAGGGAAGCCGCTCCGTGGTGTGGCCAGGCCGCAGACTGCACCCCGACTTTCACGCCAGTGGCACGCTTGGTCTGCGTCGGTCCGGCCCACGCTGCAGGCCTTGCTGGTCTCATTTTTCGTAGATGAGGAAACAGAGGCCCCAAGTGGCGTAGCACACAGTCCGTCCAGGGCCGACCTCGGGCGTGGCCCCCGGCCACCTTCGCCCCCCACCCCCTGCATCCTGCAAACTCACTTCTCTGGCACGGCCTCTGGGAGCCCAGCTCTCCTGTGTGGACTTGCCTGCCCTCCTAGGCCGGGCCTCCTCCTTGAATGTCCAGGCAGGCCCCAGTCGCGCGAGGCCCCGGGGCTTGATCACGAGCTGTTCTTGGCCTGAGTCTCCCCCGAGGTCCCCAGCGGCCTCGGACTGCTCCCTCTCGCCACTCACGGGACAGCATTTAAGGGAGGCCCTGCCCGGCTGGCTGTGGGATGAGGCAGGGACCCTTCTTCCAACCGTGGAAGCCACGAGCAGAGCAAAACCCAGCAAAGGCCACAGAGCCCCCTGGGCAGGGGCGCGTGTGTGCAGCTGGGCGTTTATCATTGCAGGCTGGTGACATGCACAGTTAAGAATCGCCCCAGAGGCCCGTGAGGCCTCCTGCCTCCAGCAGGGGTCGTTTCCTGGGGTGCAGGGGGGTGCCAGCTGCCCCCCTCTCCTCCTCCCGCCCCATCCCTGGAAGCATCACAGCCAGTTATTTTTAGCTCCTGGCGGCAGGCGGCCGGTCACATGCCGCTTGAGCTCGCACTTCAGAAAGGCTGCATCTCAGAGGTGGAGGCGATGCCCCTCCCCCAGGCTCCCTCCCCCCGCTGTGGGGCACGTGGTGCAGCCTCCCCTCGCCCACCCCCGGGGACAAGCAGCAATGCTGCCAACCTGGCCCCCTGAGCTTGCAAATTTCTCTCAGCAGCTCCTTTCCCCCGGCCATCTGCAGCCAGAACTATTTCTACTTTCAATTTACTAAAAGGTCAGCGGGCGGGGACGTGTGGGGGACCCAGTCCTGGGAACCTGGGGTCTTGGTGCCAACCTGCTGATCAAGGTGAGACCCTGAACCCACACCTGCACGCCCGGAAGGCGGAGATGGGTCCACTGCGGCGACAGCTGTGTCGGGGACCCAAAGCCCAGTGGCTACGACCCCTCCTTCAGCTTCAGCCACGAGCCTTCAGGGGAGGAACTCCTGCCCGGCCGCCCTGGGCCCCGCGGGCTCTCAGTGCGGGTGGCAGTCACGGGCACCCTGCACCAGGCATCACCCTCTGCAGCCCCAGCTCATGAGGAAGGGGGCCTGGGACCCTCACCACACCATCTGCTGCTGAGACGGGGGGCTGGGGCCTGGGCCCGGGCATCCCCTCCAGGCCCCGTCTCTCACCCCGGCTGCGCCGGGGTCCTGCTCTCACGTGCGCAGGAAGAATCTGCCGGGTCACAAACACTAGCTGGGGACACGTGCCGATCCACCCGGCTCGAACGTCTTCAGGAAAAGCCTCAGTATTTGCAGATGGGAAAAAATAACCCAGAGTAAGTGTGACCCAAAGCCAGGCGCATGGCAGACACGACCGGGCGGCTGAACAACAAGCCAGCTGCAGCCTGTTCCAAGGCAGAAGGCGTCTGGGGGGCCTCCCTGGTGGTCCAGGGGTTAAGAAACCACCTCCCAAGGCAGGGGACACGGGTTCGATCCCTGGTCCAGGAAGATCCCACGTGCCACGGGGCAACCAAGGCTGTGAACCACAGCTACTAAGGCCAGGCGCCGGAGCCTGCAGGCCACAACCGCGGAAGCCCCTGATCCTCAGCAGAAAGTGAAAGTGAAAGTGAAGTCGCTCAGTCGTGTCCGGCTCCTGTGACCCCACGGACTGCAGCCCACCAGGCTCCTCCGCCCATGGGATTTTCCAGGCAGGAGCACTGGAGTGGGGTGCCAGAGAGGCCCCCAAATGAGAAGCTGGCAGACCACAGCTAGAGAGCAGCCCCTGCTCAACTATGGAAACCCACACGCGGCAGCAGCAAAGAGCCCAGCCCAGCCCTTAAAACTCAAACTACTTACACGGTGACCCGGGGACCAAGCGCGCTGTAACGAGGTTGACCTTAATGCCGGCCTTCCCGACGCCAGGTCAAACATGACTTCCGTTATGTACGTGTTGCCATCAGGTCCTCGAACTGTTTTCCAGGTTCCTGGACTGTGCACAGAGCATCCGGGGGGCTGAGAACTTCCTTTCTGGATTACCCCCCTTCTTTCCTAACACAGCATCACCTGCAGGCAACTCGACTTTTTCCTCTTCCAGCAGGTGACTCACCGGAACACCCCGGAAACCGCTTCCTCCAGAGGCAAGGACTGGGATCTGTCTCCTCCTTATCAGAAAGTCTCGGCCACGGGGGTGGTTCTCAGTCCCTCGGGGGAAATTCCTCTTGAAAGGTAACCGGGTGGCAGGTTATCAGGCGGCTCCCGCCCTGAGATGAGAAAACACTGGGCTTCCAGAGCATTCCAAGCAGCTGTCACAGCCCCTCCCAAGGAGCCCTGCTCAGGACTCAGACCGGAACTTGCTTCTAACCCTCAAAAAGGCCGCCAGCTTGCATCCCCACCCGCGTCCATCTCCTGCTTCTACGCATGAGTAGATGAGGGCGCCTTCCCCAGCGAGGGCTGTCTACGTATCTTCAGAGATGCAACCAGCAGTGGACAAAGACAGGATTGATGCTTTCCAACTGCGGTGCTGGAGAAGACTCTTGAGAGTCCCTTGGACTGCAAGGAGATCTAACCAGTCCATCCTAAAGGAAATCAGTTGTGAACATTCACTGGAAGGACTGATGCTGAAGCTGAAGCTTCAATATTTTGGCCACCTGATGCAAAGAGCTGACTCATTGGAAAAGACCCTGATGCTGGGAAAGACTGAAGGCGGGAGCAGAATGGGGCGACAGAGGATGAGATGGTCAGATGGCATCACCGACTCGATGGACATGAGTCTGAGCAAACTCTGGGAGCTGGTGACGGACAGGGAGGCCGGGTATGCTACAGTCCATGGGGTCGCAGTGTCGGACACGACTGAGTGACCGAACGGCAATGACGGGAAGCCTGCAGACCCGGGTAAAGAGGCTGCTCTGTGACAGAGACACCCGTCGAGGGTGACACGAAGTTGGACTAAGAAAATTGGGGAGGGTGAGCCGCCTGCGGCCGAGGATGGAGACTGGCCCGCTGGTCTGGGGGCTGGACCAGGAGGCTCCGTTCCTGAAGGCCATGTCCGGGGTGAAGAGGGCTGGGGTCTCCGGGGCGGGGCGCAGCGTGGATGATCACTGAGCATCCATCGTGCGACCGGCAGCTACCGCCCCGCGTTCCTTCCAGGTAGATGCTGTGAGTCGCAGGAGGCTCTCGGAGGGTGCGCGCCCCGCCCAAGGTTTCCAGTCGTGTCCTCTGACGCTTCTCCCCATGATGAACCCCCAGGGTGAAGACCGCCCCCTTTACCCCAGGGACAGTTGCACCAGGCCCCGGGGGACCCCGGAGGCTCCGCAGGAGGTCCCTGACCTTTCCAGAGCCCACAGCCCAGCACAGACCTCACGCGGGAGGTTTTCGGACCCCATCTGCTATAGGACATGCCCAATCTGCCTCCTGCACAGATACAGCGCCCCTGCCCAGTGCTAACAGTGTCGACACTGTGCCTTATTTAGAGTAAATCCTAGGAACTTCCCTGGGGGTCCAGTGGCTAAGATCCCACACTCGCAATGCAGGGTCGATCCCTGCTCCGGGAACCAGATCCCACAGGCCGTAACTACGAGTTCACGGGTCGCAACTAAAGATCTCACGCGCTGCAGACCTGGCGCAGCAATACGAAGCCTTCAACGAAAGTAAATAAACATTAAAACAATTAAACTCTATAGAAGAAACACCAGCAGTGACCCGGGTGCCTTCTTGGAACCTGCCCAGTTGAATCCGAAAACCTGGGGGCTGGCCAGCGTCTGCGTTTCCACCGGCCTCCCAGGACCGTCTGCCAGCGACGTGCACCCGCCCTCTGTCCATCCGTCCCACAGCCGTGGGCACCCTCACTGCGGTTATTACCACCATCGGCTCTAGTTTACTGATGAGCAGATTCCTTTGGGGCTCAGCTGGTAAAGAGTCTGCCTGCAATGTGGGAGGCCTGGGTTCGATCCCTGGGTCAGGAAGACCCCCTGGAGAAGGGAGAGGATACCCACTCCATTATGCCGGCCTGGAGAATTCCAAGGACTGTATAGTTCATGGGGTCACAAAGAGTCAGACGCGACTGAGTGACTTTCACTTCAAACAGAGACTCACAGAGTTTGTTTTTATGCAAGAAAAAGGCAAGTGAACAAAGAGACTCATGGCAGAGACTTGACATCCGAGCTGGCAGGTCAGGGACGTGTGACGTGACTGAGGACGGAGCAGGAAGGACCTCTAAGACCTGGACGCCACGTGGAGGCGGCTGGGCCCCCTCCCGCACCCAACAGGCCGCAGCGGGCTCGCCCGTCCGCCGGGGCTGAGCCCCGCGACTGTTCAGGCATCAATCTCGCTTTCACATTTACTAAGTAAGGCAAGAAAAAGAACAGATGAGTCAAACTTTGCAAACAAAGCGCATGACGCCAACTGCCAGAAGCTCAGAACTGACCCCGCGAGTGACCGTGACTCAGAACTCCCCCCGCCTGGAGGCCATGCCCACACCAATTTCCCCCTGGATTTCCCAAAGGCGGCTTCTGCCTGGGCAGGGCCCCACCCTGGGGGCCAGGCAGAACCTCCCCCAGGACTTCCTCTTCTGAGACGCCCCCGCCCCTGGCTGAGTTCTTTAAAAAGAAACAGACCAACTGCCTTGAACACTTTCCCTAAATATCTGCAGATAATGAATTCACTGCTGATCAGTGAAAAATGGTTCTTTTCTCCTTTGTCACTAAAGACAGGGCAACCCGGGTCCCGCCCCGCCAGTGGAATCCGGGACGCACGGGGTGCAGTCAGGGTGCTGCCCACGGGAAGGGCCCGGAGACAGAAGGGCACCTGCCGCCCGCAGCAGGTGGATCGGGGGCCGTCCGCCCCCCAGCCCCCCACTCCTGTTCCGAGGGGTTTCCAGTGAGTCACCGAGAGCAGCTGGTGACCGGGGCCGGCGTGAACGCGAGCGCGGGTTTCTCGGCGCCGTATTTGGAACAGCACGGAAACTGCCAGCCCGTCCTTCCACCTCCTCTGCCCGCTGGAGCCCCCACCCCCGCCAGTACCCCCCACCACCGGCCGAACCCTGGACCTCATCTCCCGGGCTGGTCGCCCTCTGCTAAGGGTCCCTTCCTGAGCTCCAAGGTCCACGGCGTCTCATCTCGGAGCCCGGAGCATCGCAGGCTGGGGTCTCGCTCCCCTTCCGCTCCTGAGCTACACTCCAGGGTCCAGGCCGGGACTCCCTGCAGAAGGACGCGCCCGTGCCCCCGTGTATCTGGGTTTCACTCACACAAGCTCCCCTGCCTGGAACAGCGGTTCTCAAACCACAGCTGCTCATCAGACTCACCCAGGGGGCGTCTCAAGGGTCCCGACACGCCCGGCCACACGGAACGAGGGGTCCTGGGAGCGACTCCCCAGTGTTTTGGGGGACCCCGATGAGAACCACAGCTCTTGGTGACTGGTGCTGGCTCCACTCCCTTCCTCTCCTCTCAAGCTCCTCCTCATCCCACAAAACCCAGCATCCCGCCAGCCCCTGGCGCTGGGAGGCTGTGTACTTGCAAGAGGCCGAGCCCACCTGGGCGCCTGAGTTACGGGCCTCGGGGCTCCTCCGCCCCAGCCTTGGCCGCCAGAGCCCGGAGTCCTGGCCCTGCCGCGGGATCCTCCCCACCCTGCGGACACGGAGACTCGCACGCGGGCGTTTGCTGCCGTTCACAGCGACTCTGGTCTCATCTACCCTGGGCCATACACTCCTCCTTTCATCCCACAAACCTTGGTGATGCCTCCGCACTCTGCTCAGCGAAGAGGAGGCTGTGGGGCCAAGGGCGGGACGACCGGCTCCACCCGCCGGGAGCTTGCTGCCGTCGGCAGAAGGGAGAGCTTCCTCCGCGGATAGTGAGAACCCTGACGGGGGCTGCGCACAGGGGTAGGGCCCGTGTCCACGCGCTCCCCCTCGACAGCACCTGACCCAGGGCTAACGCACGGTCCGGAACGTCCACCTGATTGAAACGGTCACCGCATCAGAACGTGGTGCACCAATAACCCTGGCAACGTCCTCCTCACCGGAGCTTCGGAAAGCCGAGGGGGACGGGTGAGACAGAGAGGTGCCGCTGTGAGTTAAACACGGCTCACAAAATACACAGGTGGAGACGGTGGAGAAAAGCTCTGTTAAACGATGAGCCCGCGGTGTGGCAGGCAGAGGAGGAGAGGCGCCTGGAGGGTCCACGCTGTGTCCTTCCTGCTGACAGAGCCCGGTCTGGTCGGGATCAGCAAACACACAGCGAACAAGCTGGATGCCCCCCCACCCACCCCGGTCGCTGCACACAGTGTGGCTGGAACTCGGCGGAAGCACCAAGACAGGTCTGCTCTCCAGGCAGGAGCCCAGTCCGGCCTCTCCACCGCTTCCTGCATCGCCTTCCTGCGAGACTGCAGGCCAGAGCCAGTACCCGTGGGCATGAATGCCACGTGCTAAGAGCAGCTGAGCAGAGCTGCACACGCAGCCTCGGGCCGACAGACACGGCGGTGTCCTGAACCCACCTCGGGCTCTGCTCGTCCTGGGAGAAAAACAACCCCTCGTTTGAAAGAATTTACCAAGATCAGGGGTCTGACGCCGGTACGTGTGCCCTGTGGACAAGGAGGGCCTCAGACCTTCACCTCTGAAACAGGGGGATGGACTCAAGCGTTACGAGGCTTGGAGATAAAGCGTGAGAAGGGCCCCAGCCAGAGCCTGGCACGCAGCTGGCACTTAATGAATGGCAGGAATGAAGTTCTCACTTCTGGCAAAGTCCTCTGTGTCCATGAGGCCGCCTATAAAGGTCTAAGGTCAAACAAAACAGTTAAGCAAGACGCTAGCTGAGCACCTTGTGTTCGCAGCCCACCTAGCTGAGCACCTTGTGTTCGCAGCCCACCAGGTGTGTGGGGAGACGCAGCCGGCCACCCGGCCCCAATGTCCCCAGGCTTCCATCTGAACAAGGAAACCCCGGAGCTCAGGCAAGCAACCAGATTTAACCTAAAATCGAGTCAGCAGAGGATTTGTAGAAAGCCGTGTTTCTATGGATCATGTCCCAGGAACCAGCCTTGAAACCACCCTTGGTAGGTCTGTTCGCTTTGAGAAGCATTGTCTATCCTTCGGCCAATCTCCCCTGGAGCCGCTGCGGCCAGAAAGGGGACCCAAGGACCCAGCACCGCTGCCTCTGGCCTCGACGTCCCCGGCCCAGTGCACGTGCTGCTCTGCAAGGGGGCCGGAGGGGGCCTCGCAGCTGGCAGAGTGGAGAGGGGGCACCACCCTCTGCTGCCCCCGGACATACCTATTCCCATTCCATCAGCACACCGCCTGCCCATTTGGTAGATGAGGAAACGGGCTGGGAATGGCTGGGCGTCTGAGGTCCACGGCTGGGATCGCAGTCCAGGTGGCTGGACACAGGTGTGTCTGCCTCAGGTCGGGGGGTGGGGGGCAGGTCCCCGGGGCAGAGGGGTGACAAACGACTGCAGACCCCAGAGACAGGGAGGTGGCGTCCGCCAGGCCCTGGGCCCTCTCCCTCCAACTGGCCACATCACTGCTCTGACACTCTCCCCCATGGAGGCCTGCTCATATGTAACAGCTAAGCAGAAAAGAACGAAACCCCTCTCCGTAGGGGTCAGCCTGGTGTGAACGGGTCAGCAGCATGGAGAGGAAGGAGGCACCAGAGGCCTGGGCTCCAGCCCCCCTGGGACCCCCAGCCCCGCCTCTCCACAAGTAATATGGGGGCTCCGGGCGCTAACCACCAGCAGCTGCTTCCCCAGCCTGCACAGGACCCCAGCCCCGCCTCTCCATGAGAAATATGGGGCTCCGGGCGCTAACCACCAGCAGCTGCTTCCCCAGCCTGCACAGGACCCCTGCACCCACTCCTCCATGAGAAATATGGGGGCTCCGGGTGCTAACCACCAGCAGCTGCTTCCCCAGCCTGCACAGGACCCTCAGCCCCGCCTCTCCACAAGTAATATGGGGGCTCCGGGCGCTAACCACCAGCAGCTGCTTCCCCAGCCTGCACAGGACCCTCAGCCCCGCCTCTCCACAAGTAATATGCGGGCTCCGGGCGCTAACCACCAGCAGCTGCTTCCCCAGCCTGCACAGGACCCCAGCCCCGCCTCTCCATGAGAAATATGGGGCTCCGGGCGCTAACCACCAGCAGCTGCTTCCCCAGCCTGCACAGGACCCCAGCCCCGCCTCTCCACAAGTAATATGGGGGCTCCGGGCGCTAACCACCAGCAGCTGCTTCCCCAGCCTGCACAGGACCCCTGCACCCACTCCTCCATGAGAAATATGGGGGCTCCGGGCGCTAACCACCAGCAGCTGCTTCCCCAGCCTGCACAGGACCCTCAGCCCCGCCTCTCCATGAGAAATATGGGGCTCCAGGTGCTAACCACCAGCAGCTGCTTCCCCAGCCTGCACAGGACCCCTGCACCCACTCCTCCATGAGAAATATGGGGGCTCCGGGCGCTAACCACCAGCAGCTGCTTCCCCAGCCTGCACAGGACCCCAGCCCCGCCTCTCCATGAGAAATATGGGGGCTCCGGGCGCTAACCACCAGCAGCTGCTTCCCCAGCCTGCACAGGACCCTCAGCCCCGCCTCTCCATGAGAAATATGGGGGCTCCAGGTGCTAACCACCAGCAGCTGCTTCCCCAGCCTGCACAGGACCCCAGCCCCGCCTCTCCATGAGAAATATGGGGCTCCAGGTGCTAACCACCAGCAGCTGCTTCCCCAGTCTGCACAGGACCCTCAGCCCCGCCTCTCCACAAGTAATATGGGGGCTCCGGGCGCTAACCACCAGCAGCTGCTTCCCCAGCCTGCACAGGACCCCAGCCCCGCCTCTCCATGAGAAATATGGGGGCTCCAGGTGCTAACCACCAGCAGCTGCTTCCCCAGCCTGCACAGGACCCTCAGCCCCGCCTCTCCATGAGAAATATGGGGGCTCCGGGCACTAACCACCAGCAGCTGCTTCCCCAGCCTGCACAGGACCCCTGCACCCACTCCTCCATGAGAAATATGGGGGCTCCGGGCGCTAACCACCAGCAGCTGCTTCCCCAGCCTGCACAGGACCCTCAGCCCCGCCTCTCCATGAGAAATATGGGGGCTCCAGGTGCTAACCACCAGCAGCTGCTTCCCCAGCCTGCACAGGACCCTCAGCCCCGCCTCTCCATGAGAAATATGGGGGCTCCGGGCGCTAACCACCAGCAGCTGCTTCCCCAGCCTGCACAGGACCCTCAGCCCCGCCTCTCCACAAGTAATATGGGGGCTCCGGGCGCTAACCACCAGCAGCTGCTTCCCCAGCCTGCACAGGACCCCAGCCCCGCCTCTCCATGAGAAATATGGGGGCTCCGGGCACTAACCACCAGCAGCTGCTTCCCCAGCCTGCACAGGACCCCTGCACCCACTCCTCCATGAGAAATATGGGGGCTCCGGGCACTAACCACCAGCAGCTGCTTCCCCAGCCTGCACAGGACCCCTGCACCCACTCCTCCATGAGAAATATGGGGGCTCCGGGCACTAACCACCAGCAGCTGCTTCCCCAGCCTGCACAGGACCCTCAGCCCCGCCTCTCCATGAGAAATATGGGGGCTCCGGGCGCTAACCACCAGCAGCAGCTTCCCCAGCCTGCACAGGACCCCCAGCCCCGCCTCTCCACAAGTAATATGGGGGCTCCGGGCACTAACCACCAGCAGCTGCTTCCCCAGTCTGCACAGGACCCCAGCCCCGCCTCTCCATGAGAAATATGGGGCTCCAGGTGCTAACCACCAGCAGCTGCTTCCCCAGCCTGCACAGGACCCCTGCACCCACTCCTCCATGAGAAATATGGGGGCTCCGGGCACTAACCACCAGCAGCTGCTTCCCCAGCCTGCACAGGACCCTCAGCCCCGCCTCTCCATGAGAAATATGGGGGCTCCGGGCGCTAACCACCAGCAGCTGCTTCCCCAGCCTGCACAGGACCCCCAGCCCCGCCTCTCCACAAGTAATATGGGGGCTCCGGGCACTAACCACCAGCAGCTGCTTCCCCAGTCTGCACAGGACCCCAGCCCCGCCTCTCCATGAGAAATATGGGGCTCCAGGTGCTAACCACCAGCAGCTGCTTCCCCAGCCTGCACAGGACCCTCAGCCCCGCCTCTCCATGAGAAATATGGGGGCTCCAGGTGCTAACCACCAGCAGCTGCTTCCCCAGCCTGCACAGGACCCCTGCACCCACTCCTCCATGAGAAATATGGGGGCTCCGGGCGCTAACCACCAGCAGCTGCTTCCCCAGCCTGCACAGGACCCTCAGCCCCACCTCTCCATGAGAAATATGGGGGCTCCGGGCGCTAACCACCAGCAGCTGCTTCCCCAGCCTGCACAGGACCCCAGCCCCGCCTCTCCATGAGAAATATGGGGGCTCCGGGCACTAACCACCAGCAGCTGCTTCCCCAGTCTGCACAGGACCCCAGCCCCGCCTCTCCATGAGAAATATGGGGCTCCAGGTGCTAACCACCAGCAGCTGCTTCCCCAGCCTGCACAGGACCCTCAGCCCCGCCTCTCCATGAGAAATATGGGGGCTCCAGGTGCTAACCACCAGCAGCTGCTTCCCCAGCCTGCACAGGACCCCTGCACCCACTCCTCCATGAGAAAATGGGGGCTCCGGGCGCTAACCACCAGCAGCTGCTTCCCCAGCCTGCACAGGACCCTCAGCCCCGCCTCTCCATGAGAAATATGGGGGCTCCGGGCGCTAACCACCAGCAGCTGCTTCCCCAGCCTGCACAGGACCCTCAGCCCCACCTCTCCATGAGAAATATGGGGCTCCAGGTGCTAACCACCAGCAGCTGCTTCCCCAGCCTGCACAGGACCCCTGCACCCACTCCTCCATGAGAAATATGGGGGCTCCGGGCGCTAACCACCAGCAGCTGCTTCCCCAGCCTGCACAGGACCCTCAGCCCCGCCTCTCCATGAGAAATATGGGGGCTCCAGGTGCTAACCACCAGCAGCTGCTTCCCCAGCCTGCACAGGACCCCTGCACCCACTCCTCCATGAGAAATATGGGGGCTCCGGGTGCTAACCACCAGCAGCTGCTTCCCCAGCCTGCACAGGACCCTCAGCCCCACCTCTCCATGAGAAATATGGGGGCTCCAGGTGCTAACCACCAGCAGCTGCTTCCCCAGCCTGCACAGGACCCTCAGCCCCGCCTCTCCATGAGAAATATGGGGGCTCCAGGTGCTAACCACCAGCAGCTGCTTCCCCAGCCTGCACAGGACCCTCAGCCCCGCCTCTCCATGAGAAATATGGGGGCTCCGAGCGCCAACCACCAGCAGCTGCTTCCCCAGCCTGCACAGGACCCCCTGCACCCGCTTCTCCCATGAAGGGAGCCTTGGCCACCCTCAGCGCCAGATGAGGACGGTCACGCAGCTCACGTCTTGAGTAAAAGTACCTCCACCAGGTACTTGCCAGAGAGACGGTGCTGGGAGCCAGCGTGAGGAATTCCACCCGTGATAAGGTCATGCGGCAGAGCTCTGATGGCAAGGCTAATCGGACCTCAGGTTTTCCCCCTGGAATTTCCTGAGCATCCACCCCCCAAAAATAAGAATCTGCCTGCTTTTCCACTCTTCTGATATTCTCTGGAAAAAGTCAATTCAGGGCTTTAGTCTTCTGCATTTGAAAGGGATGTTTCAGTTAAACCCCTCTGATAGCTCTCTAGCTTGCCTAACAGGTTCCCCGGACTTCTTACAGCTTGTGAATTGCTTACAGCCCCCAACCGCGAGAGGCACAAAGCTTAAAAGCGTCTTAAAGATACAGAGCCTTTTCTAAAGAGTTAAAAATCATATTGGCGACAGGTTTTCACTGTTGACTCAATGATTGCCGCCAGGCCTCCATATTCTTTACCTTTTAGGCACCTGGGAGGATGTTAATCAATGTAAACGGGATATGGAAAAAGATATATAGTAGTTTTGATGTTAGCAACACTAGACTTTTGAGTTAATTACTTTTCTTTTGTTACAAATCACTGTACTCCTTTCACTTGCTATAAGTTGCTGTATCTTTGCTGTGTAAGAATGTAACTTTATTTAGTGCTTTCTGAGAGTGGCACCAGACCTTGGGAAGATCAACACAAATAAGTCTTCTGGTTGACAAACCCTTATCAGAAAAAAGGCTGTCAAATGGTAATTGGCCCTTTTGGCTGGAAGCTGATGTAAATTACCTAAGACTTGCGTATACAATTAGGTATGCAGAGAGAAAGCCTGGTTTTGATAAGAGTCTGGGCTGCTAACGCTGCATAACTTTGTGTTACCCACTGATCTCCATGTTTTATCAAAAGTATAAAAGGCCTTCTGAACAATAGGGGCTGGAGCCAGTCACTGGACTGGTTCCCCCGTGTCTCTCTCTCTCCTTTTCTCCCTTTCCCTCCCTCTCCTCTTTACTTTAATTTCAGGCTGAATTCCCATCTGGGGCTCGGAGGCTCGCTGCGCCTACTTACTTGCCCTGGCTGTTAAGACCCGCAGCACCCTTAGATATTCAAGCGGGCGCCGGTGGCCCACCGTAGATGGTGCAAGTTCCTGGTCCGGAATTGTATTGGTCTTCCGCGTAAACCAAGCTATTCAGCCCTGAACTTCCTCCACTTGATTTTCCTACTACACTGCTGTTTCTTAATCTAATCTTATATCAATAAACAAACAAATTAGTCTTTCCTCGCCAACGCCGTCCACCCTTTGAATTCCCTGGATCCACCGGGGCTGGACCCCAGCAAGACGGCCCGTGAGTCACCGCAAGAAACCGCTCAATCAGTCAAGCAAGGTGAGCGCCAGCCTCCGTGGTCAAGCTATATTTGGAAGTCAGCGAGAGTCAGGCCTCAGCTTCAAAGTGGGGGTTGTTTCTTTTCTCTCTTTACTCTTAAAAAAATCTCTTCCAATTGTTTTTCAATGTTCCACGATCACACACACAAACACGGCATGACAGAGTTACCCGCCCCCACAGATCTGGCCAGGGGCAGCTGACAAGAGGGTGGTTGATGCCAGGACAAAACCAGATTATCTCGGAATTCCGCTGGAGCTGTCTCGTGTTTGTCTGATACAAATACTCTTTGCTTTCAGAACGCCCCCGTGTTGTTCAGCTCCTTGTAACAAATGTTACCGGAGACAAATGTGACAGAAAGTAAGTCACCCCCACCAGGGGCCTAACAATGTGGGAAGCACCAGAGCAAATCATGGCAGTGCGGCATCCCGCTGTGAAACTCAGGCTAATCCTCCAATGTTACCTCTCAGATGGGCTCACCAAGATCGCTGGGAATGTCTGCAGAGCACGAGGGAACGTGAAGCCCACAGTGAGCAAGGCCTCGGTCAATATTCTCAGTTAAAAGGACCAGGGCCCTTGCGTGTATCTGGCTGGAAAAGGGCTCTTGGCAACCAAGTCGCAGTCCAAGGGACTCTCAAGGGTCTTCTCCAGCACCGCAACCCAAAAGGAGAGCCAACCAGTCCATCCTAAAGGAAACTGGTCCTGAGTAGTCACTGAAAGGACTGATGCTGAAGCTGAAACTCCAATACTTTGGCCACCTGACGGGAAGAGCTGACTCACTGGAAAAGACCGCGATGCTGGGAAAGATTGAAGGCAGGAGGCGAAGGGGACGACAGAGGATGAGATGGTTGGATGGCATCACCGACTCGATGGACATAAGTTTGAGCAAGTTCCAGGAGATGGCAAAGAACAGGGAAGCCTGGCGTGCTGTGGTCCATGGGGTCGCAAAGAGCCAGACATGACTGGACCACAAGCCCAGCTGCAGTTCCTACACACAGAGCGCCCAAAGCTTCCCCGGGCACCAGGACCCGCCAGGCCCGGCACTGCCCCCCACCCGGTCTGCAGCACATTATTTCCATGCCGGACGGAACACAAGCACGGTTTCTGCATCTGGGCGACAGTGACGGATTTCCGCCTTGCAGCAGCGCAGAAATCACCACGTTCTGTCACGAGAGCTCTTCCAGCTTCACACTTTCAGGCAGAGAAAGATCTCGGCTGGGGGCTGTCCCAGACACGGAGAACACCGCCCGACCAGTGAAAGAGCCGCAGACTCAGGCACCAGACGCTGCGCTTTGGTGGCTACTGTGGATTTCATTACTGAGGAAGAACTAAAGACTTGGCCTGCGGACGTGTGCGTGCACAGGTGTGCGTGTGAATGAGCCCCGTGTCGGGGGGTTTCTCAGGCCCGCACGGCCCTCGAGACCCTGACTGTCGCCCTGGTCTGAAGTGCCCTGGACACACCTGGAGGTCTCTGCAGGCTGTGAACCAGCTTGCACTGAGTCAGCATCGTCCGCAGTCCCTCGAGGGGAAACCAGGGCCGGTTTTTCACGGAGGGCGCTTAATGGACGTGAGAGAGGGTGACGTGGCCTGGGACGAGCTCGCGTACAAACGGATCCCGACTCCGGGGGTTTTCAGTGGAGCCTTCCAATCAGCCTGCATTCAGTCCCAGCCGTAATAGAAACTGTGGGCCAGACACTCTTTTTTGCTTACAGAACTGTTTTTCACTTAGAAGCAGCCCACGGAGAACGCCTTTCGCCGGTGTCAGGACGGGAAGCAGAGCGGCGTGCCCGGGGAGGGAGCAGGGTGGGGCAAGGCGGACGGGGGGCCCGGAGTGGGCCGGTACTCACCGTGGTCGTGGGCGAAGACCAGCAGGCCCAGCCCCACCAGCATCTGCGCCAGCTCCTCGTAGCGGCCGCAGTGCTCGCCGGCCCCGTGGGACACGAACACCAGCGCCCTGCGGGACGAGAGACGGCCGTTAGGGAGGCTGATGCACGGAGGCCGCGGCGGGGTCCCAGGCTCCTGGCTGGCAGCGCCGCTGAGGGCGCCGCCTGGGTTGGAGGCAAGCGGGGCACCGTGGTCAGGGCCGTAGTGAGTGGCCAGGAGACCCCAGCTGGGCCTCCGGGCCCAGGCGAGCCAGCCCTAGAGGGCAGGTGACCCCAGAGAGGAGAGCCGCGTAGAGGGGGCGGGGGCAGGGGGGCTGGGGGCCAGGCCTAAGGCTGCCATTTGGGCCCTGAAGCCACAGCTCCCGGCCCGCGCTGGCTGAGCTGTGGGGACACGGGGCGGCCTCTCACTTGTACGCAGATACACCCCCCCCACCCAGGGTCATGCGCCTTGCTTCATTCCGCACGTGCACATCCTCCCCACCCCCGCAGCCTCGCTGAGGACACACGGAGTCTCTGCTTCTCTGCGCCTGGCACAGTTCCGAGCTGTGCTGGGCATGCTGCAAACGGGGCTCGAGTGAATGAAGGACGGAGGAAGGTGTGAGGCTCTGAGATAAACGGGGTAGCCTGCACCCAAACCTGCGCAGAGGAAGCCACAGGACTGGCGGCAGAGCCTGGCTGGGCACCCAGTCCCCCCGAAAGCCTGCGGCGTGGTGAGCCCATCCGGGGACACAGGCGGGGCCCGAGTCACCCAGTGTGGGGAGGGGGTTACAGGAGGGCGTTCAGATGCTGGACTGTGCAACTAGACTCCCCTGGAGGCGAGGCACGGACTGCCAGGAGCCAGAGAGAGAAGGGGAGGGGGAGGGGAGAAGGGGGAGGGGAGAAGGGGGGAGAAGGGGAGGGGAGAAGGGGGGAGAAGGGGAAGGGAGGAGGAGAGAAGGGGGAGGGGAGGAGGGGGAGGGGAGAAGGGGGAGGGGAGAAGGGGAGGAGGGGGAGGGGAGGAGGGGGAGGGGAGGAGGAGAGAAGGGGGAGGGGAGGAGGGGGAGGGGAGGAGGGGGAGGAGAGGAGGAGAGAAGGGGGAGGGGAGGAGGGGGGAGGGGAGGAGGGGGAGGGGAGGAGGGGAGGAGGGGGAGGGGAGGAGGGGGAGGGGAGGAGGGGAGAAGGGGGAGGGGGACGGTGGGAAAGGAGAGGGGAGGTAGGAAGGGAGGAGGAGGGGATGGAGAGAGTGGGAAGGGAGGAGGGGCCAGGGGGAGGGGCATGGGGGAGGGGAGTGGTGAGATGAAGCAGGAGGGGCAGGGGGGGTGAGGGAAGGAGGTGGGGACGGCAGCTGCCGCCTTGCTGAGCGTTTCCTACGTGCCGTCCCTCCGTTAAGCGCACACACAGGATTTCAGATCCTCCTTGTTAGCCTACAAAGTTAACCTTCCTCACAGCCCAGACTGAAAACCAGGGAAGCCGCTGGTAAAATGCAGATCAGAGCATCCCCCTCCCGCGGCTCTCAGGTCTCAGCGGGCCTCAGGGGCTTAGAGGACAAGCCATCCTGTCCGTCTGTCTCCCCAGACCTCTGGCACTTCCCTGCTCCCTACCCATCTCACGAGGGGCTTCCAGCCTCCTCAGCAGCACCAGCTCATCCGGCTCAGGGCCGTTGGTCCCATCTCCCCGGAGCACTCTCTCCCAGATCTCCCCGGCTGCTCCTCGTGCTTGGGTCTCACGGCCGACCTCCCCGCATTGGCCTCCTTCCCTTGGGCCTTTCTGACCTGCTCTGGGCCCCCACCACACTTCAGTTTGCACCGGGCCCTCACCGCACACCACAGTTTGCACCGGGCCCTCCAGGCACACCACAGTTTGCACTGGGCCCTCCAGGCACACCAGTTTGCACCAGGCCCTCGCCACACTTCACAGTTTGCACCGGGCCCTCCAGGCACACCACAGTTTGCACCAGGCCCTCGCCGCACTCCACAGTTTGCACCGGGCCCTTGCCGCACTTCACAGTTTGCACCGGGCCCTCCAGGCACACCAGTTTGCACCGGGCCCTCGCCACACTTCACAGTTTGCACCGGGCCCTCCAGGCACACCACAGTTTGCACCGGGCCCTCGCCGCACTCCACAGTTTGCACCGGGCCCTCCAGGCACTCCACAGTTTGCACCGGGCCCTCGCCGCACTCCACAGTTTGCACCGGGCCCTCCAGGCACACCACAGTTTGCACCGGGCCCTTGCCACACTTCACAGTTTGCACCGGGCCCTCCAGGCACACCACAGTTTGCACCGGGCCCTCCAGGCACACCACAGTTTGCACCGGGCCCTCGCCGCACTCCAGTTTGCACCGGGCCCTCCAGGCACTCCACAGTTTGCACCGGGCCCTCCAGGCACACCACAGTTTGCACCGGGCCCTCCAGGCACACCACAGTTTGCACCGGGCCCTCGCCACACTTCACAGTTTGCACCGGGCCCTCCAGGCACACCACAGTTTGCACCGGACCCTCCAGGCACACCACAGTTTGCACCGGGCCCTCCAGGCACACCACAGTTTGCACCGGGCCCTCCAGGCACACCACAGTTTGCACCGGGCCCTTGCCACACTTCACAGTTTGCACCGGGCCCTCCAGGCACACCACAGTTTGCACCGGGCCCTCCAGGCACACCACAGTTTGCACCGGGCCCTCCAGGCACACCACAGTTTGCACCGGGCCCTCCAGGCACTCCACAGTTTGCACCGGGCCCTCCAGGCACTCCACAGTTTGCACCGGGCCCTCGCCGCACTCCACAGTTTGCCACTGCTTTGCTGTTCACTTGCAGGGTTGGTTCCTGTCTTTCTCCTCCCCTCTGAGGTCAGCGCGAGAGGCCAGGAGCCTTGCCCATCATGTTGCCAGCAGAACCCAGGGCTGTGCCAGCCTAGCGGCGCTCTGCAGCAACCGGCGCGTATGCGTGTGGCGGGTGAGCCAGCTCCTGCGCTCTCTCTGTAGCTCCCATCTGCCAGGGTGTGGATGGAATGCTCTGAGCAGCGCACAAAGCAGCGGGGCTGACCTCATTTGACTTTGTCATCTGTCCTCCCCGCCCTTTTCCTAAAATACGGGAGACATTTTCCACCCTCTTCACCGCAGCACACAATGCCCAGCCCCCCCACTTTATCAGACATCGGTCTGGGCCGATTTACCTGCCCCCCGACCCCTGGGGTCTGTGGGCGGGGCTGTCTCAGCTCCCCTGGCGTGTGCCGGAAACTCGGAACAGCCGTCACCTCCAGCTGCACCAGGGGCTGTGCTCCCAGAAGGAGCAGATGGAGCACTTTGCAGTCCCTGGGGAGCGCGGCAGCGGCTGGATTAATTCAGCCCACAGTTAATGCCGGTGGACAAGCTGGGTCACGCGACAGCCAGCCTCTTCCTGCGGTCAGGGCCCACGGGACACACGAGCCCCTCAGGGGCTCAGTTCACGTCCCCGGGAGTGGCGCTCAGCATCGCTGCCTGGAATGGCCTGCTGAGAGAGCCCACCCGAAGCCGGCGGTGTGGGAGACACCACTCTTAGGCCGGAGGGACACATCCAGCGGCTCTCCACCCTGGGAGTCACCCGAGGAGCTTTCCACCGAGCCCGGTGGCGTCCCACCCCGGACGCACCTCTGGCTAACGGGTGGTTGACGGTCGTAGAGGGCCCAGAGGTCCCACCGGGCAGCCAAGGTGGAGAGGTGCCTCCATCGGGAGCGATGCTGCTCGGAAGTCGTGTGGGATCCCAGGGGCAGGAAGGCTGCCCTTTGGGCGTGGAGACTTGCAGCCAAGTCTCTGTGTGCTGCTCAGAGACGTGGAGCCACTCAACGCCCAGGGGCACGTGCTGGGGAAGCCACAGGCCCCGCTGGGCTGACGTGGAAGCTCCCGGCGCATGCTGTCGCCACCCTTTCAGAAACAAGCAGGCCCACGCGCCCGTCCACCGCGGGAAGCACATGCTCTGCAGCCCTCTCCCCACAGGTGGACGCACCCGCAGGCCCACCTCCCCCCGGCCCAGGTCGGGCTTCTCTGCAGACACGTGCCCTGCACTGGCCTTGCCTGGATCCGAGCTGCTGCTGCCGTTGGGGGGGGGGGGGGGCTGCCCTTGGCTCCGGGATCCAGCTCTTGCCTGAACCCCCACCGTGATGCGTCAGCTCCTCCAAGGGCGCCCACATTTACTGTTTCCTGGGCCCGAGCCACAGAGCCCTCTGCTCTTTCCGTTGCGTCACAACGAAGCTGCTGCCGCCCCGTGCTCACGTCCTCATCCCCTCCCTCCTCAGCCGAGGGCTCCCCTTCTCAGCGGTGAGGTACACGGATGGTGGCGTGCTGCTAAGCATTTAATAACCATGGTGGATGGACCCGATTTGTACTGTCTGCCAATTTCCATGGTGTAAATGATCTCAACATAGCAGATTTCAAGTTATTAACGTGACACCAGGGACAGGGCGCAAGGGAGGGACGCACACAGTCGGCTGCTGAGAGCAGGCCACGCGGACGCCCGTTCCTGACCCTGCTGGGCTGTGCCCTGGGTCTCAGGCTTCTTCTAACTGCCTAGGGGATAGGGTCTTCAGTGCACGTTGCCATCAAAATGACTCGCCCACGATCAGCTCCTCCTCCCCTGACCGGAAGGTCCCTCCAGGGCAAAAGCTTCGTGGGTCCGTGAGTCTCGTCTCCAAGGATGTGCTCAGCTGAGTTAGACACCAGCGCACAGCAGCAGCCTGGGAAGGACGAACCGTGTGACCGCCCCCCCACCCCCGTGCCTGGATCCCTCCACCCACCGCAGCCCCCAGGCTCAGACCTTCCGCACAGGCTGGGGCTCCTCTTCGCCCACCCGCCCGTCAGGGCACCCCCTCCGCGGGCAGCCCCTGCCGTCTCCCCACCTGCTGCGCCTCTGCTTGCCGGTCCATCCGAGGACCACATCTGAGGCCCAGCCGTCCCCCCGCGCTCCCAGGCCCCCACCCTGCTCCGACACACACACAGTCAGCCATTCCCGGCCCGCATGTGTACCCTGTGTCCTCTGGGAAAAGGGCACACCGCCAGCCCCCTGGAACATTCCCCCCTCCCTGCTGCCAGCCCGCAGCCCTGCTGGCCTAGGGTTTCATGAGACACCATTTCGGCTCTGGGAACAGCACCCAAGAGGGCTGGTAAGCAAACACCAGCGAAGCTGGGAAGCTGAGGACGCAGAGCAGAGATGAGGCTGGGGCAACGCAGCAGAGTCGGCATCGCCAGGGTCGACACCTGGGCAAGGCCGCTGGACACTCCCAGGGCACGGGCACGGCCGTCCTTCCGCTGGGGGCATCCAGAAATGCCGACGCGAGGGGCAGGAGAGGGACACCCAGCCCCGCCCTGCCCTCGCAGAGCCGGCCGTCCACGGGGGAGACAGGCCCGGCAGAGAATGCGGGTTACGAGAGGCACCGGGAACAGGGTGCGGGACCACGGGGCGGGATTGCAGGGAGCAGACGGGGAGGCGGGCTGAGGAGACTCGCGCAGCCGGGAGGAGAGCCACCCTGTGCGGGGCCCTGCCCACCCTGGGCCAGGAAGAAGGGGGCCAGTCCTGAGAAGTGGGGGTGGTCCACGCAGAGGAGGGGCCAGCCGGGCAGTGACCTGGTCTGACCTCCTGAAGCCCCAGCGGCTGCAGTAACAGAGCACGGAGGCAGGGGACAGGGTCTGCCCAGGAGCCCCGGTGGCCAGACCCTCACCCGGAGCCCAGGAGAGCCAGGCGTCCCCTCCTTCCCTGGCCCGCATGCTCCCAGGAGGAGCGGCTGCAGAAAGCCCAGCAGGGCTGTTCACGCGGACAAGCCACCAAGCGGTCTGCGGGAGGGGCTGGCAGGTCCGTTTCCTGACGCTTCTTCTCCGGCTGCAGCCCGCTGGGAGCCGGTTGTTCCGGGAGAAGGTGACTGTCGGAGGGGGAGGCCCGGCTCCAGAGCAGATGGCCGGCCTGGCACGCAGCCCCGGGGAGGAGGGGCAGCTCCCGGGGAAGCATATGCCGCCCTCGACACGCACACTCAGAGTCATAAGCCACCTCTGCGCCCAGGTCTGACAGAGCAGGACTGCCCTCCACCCAACAAGCTGATTCTCTTCAGTCTTTATTCGTGCTCTGAGGGACAGACCTCGCTGGGTCTCGGCTTTCTCACCTGTAAAATGGGGACAGTCCTAAAACCACCGAATGCAGAGGCGTCACGAGGGAAACAGGGAGACAGGTGTGTCTTGCCTGTCCCTGTCCCAGGAGGCCCTGCTTTTTCGGTGGCACAGGGGTGTCAGCCTCTGCCAGGTTCCTGCAGCTCTGTGGGCCTTGGTTTCTCCACCTGTGAAATGGGCCACTGTGCCCCCTTGGCAGGGTTTGGGGATGAAATGAGAGAACTGACATGCAAACCGTCGCGGGCGGCCTGCGGCCCCCGCCACCTGCTCTGCTGACCGTCACGCACTGGACGGTGAGCCCCTCCTGGGCCCACACTGCCCAGGGACCCCTGGAAGGGTGGTCCGCCTGCTTCTGAGACACAGACCAGGGCTGGGGGGCAGGGCGTCTACCCCCACATCACCGGCAGGCCTCTGGCCTCAGCCGGGACCTGCTCCCACCTCCGTCTGCACACCCGCGGGGGAGGCACGCGGCCGTCGGGAGAACGAGGGGGCGGACGTGAGACACTCGGCGAGGCCCAGCCAAGGGAGCCAACGCCAGCCCCTCCCGCTCTCCTTTTCCCGGCCACCCCCGCCTCATCGGGGGAAATCTGAGCACTCATGTCATCAGGAAAAAGTCAGGAAGACCAAGGATGACATGTTTGGTGGGAGGGGCCACCAGGAGCAGCTCCCGGGGCGGGGGTGTCTGCTGACCCAGAAGGTGGCAGCTGTCGCGGACGCCAGCCCCACCGACCCCTGTAGGGTCCTCCAGTGCGGGGGGGGGGGGGGGCAGGGCCCGCCTGCCTCCTGGGGAGCTGCGCTCGCTTATTTCCAGGGCCTCCCCCAAGGAAACCAGCTGGTCACAGCATCATCTGCATCCACCCCGCTCCTAACTTGCGGAATTGCCTGACTTAAAAAAATCCACGCCCTCCCTCTCCGTCTGTCATCAGACCTGAAAGTGGGACCGCGAGGGTGGCTGGGGCCCTCCAGTAAGGAAAGCGGAGCGCGCAGGGCCCGGCAGGACACAAACCCAGTGCCTGGCCACCTCCCAGAGCCGGGGACTGGCACGTCCCTCCCTGGCGGGGCTCCCGAGGCACCAGCAGCGTGCGACGGGACGGGAATAGAAGAGAGCTGGTGAGGGGTCTAAAAATCTCAGAGGGAGCTCGAAATAGACCTCTCATTTGTAAAACAGACCGATAACTGCCCATCTCCTGGGCCTCGTGAGGCCTGATTGAGAGAATTTATGGAAAATAACCCAGAGGGACGCTGGGGGCAGTGAGCCGTTACGTAACAGTCAATGCTGGCAGCTGGAACTCGCTGTGGCCCAGATCCCGGCCCAACCGTGCCGGCGCTCACAGAGGCCCGGAGGTGGGCATGGCCAGCGTGGGCCCAGAGTGTGCAACCCGCGCTCCTGGGGGTCGCCCGGAGCAGCTCAAGGTCGTGAGCCCTGCGCTCCGGGCCATGTGGGGCCACGTGGTAAGGGGGAGACACCCCACCTGGCCATGCCCCGGGGGGCAGTCAGGCAGCGTCCCGGAGGCCCTCCGGGCAGTAGCTGGAGCCTGAGGTCCCCCGCAGAGGTCGGCTCTGAGTCCACGACCCCGAAATCTCCGCCCAAGCACCTCTGTCCTGCAGTGGTCACCAGGCTCTCCAATGCAGTCAGCCGGGGGGGCAGGGGCGGTCCCATGAACGGCCCGGGGTGCTGTCCCACGTCCCTAGCAGGGAGGGCCACCCCCAGGGGACGCCTGGCCGGCCCGCCCCCTTCCTGCACGACCCGGCTCTTGGAGCCTGGCCACCTCCTCCCGCTCCAGGTCCCACTGCCCACCTGCCCTGGGGGCCCCCGTGAGGTCGAGGACACAGCCTCCTGCTCCTCTAGGACCCAGCCGGGTGAGGCCCTGGCGCTCGCGGCTGCCCGCTCTTCCCTTCACCGCTGCACAGCGTGGCCGGCTCCCCCAGACTGCCCGCTGAGGGCGTGGCTGCCGGGCCCCCGGAGGCCCTCTCCCGCCTCCTCTCAGCGAGGCGCACGTCCCCACCCGAAGCTGAGAGGCGCCCCGAAACAGGGGACGGCCGAGCGGAGACCCCTGGGCTCCCCCACGCCCCATGCTCTGCGGCCCTCGTCAGGAGCCTGCTCGCGCGGCATCTACAAGGGCAGATCCGTTCCAGGGTCATCCCCACACACAGCCGCCTGGCCCGCCTGCCTGGTTCACACCCTGCAGCGCCCCCGTGACGCCACGGCTCACGTCCACGCCGATCACCCCACACAGCGGCAGGCGGCCACGTCCGAGCCCCCATCCCCAAGCTGCCCCGGCTGGCAGATGCGGACAGACTCTGGTCTGCTGAGCGAGGGCGCCTCGTCCTGCTCAGAAAGCTCCTTGGCCACCGACTGCCGGACACCCTGGGGCCACTCATCCCACCTGTGAACTCTGAGGCCGGACCGTCTGCCTCCCTTGCCCGGAAATTCTGCAAGCGTCTCCTGTCGCTGATGCTTCGTCCCCACGGGAGGGAGGAAGGTCCCCGACCTTTCTCAGGCATCGTGCCCGGGGCCACGTGTGGGTCCAAGCCCACGCCTCTCTCTCTAAGGAGACCAAGAACCGTGGATCTGGCTTTAAGGCACTTGAATGAAATCAACCCATTCATTCACCTTGACAACACACGACGGCCCACAAACATCTTAAGACTTGATGGAAAGGGGCGCAAAAAAAGTCGCCAAAAAGGGGCGTGCTTTAAAGGTCGGTTCTCCCTGGGCTCAGACCCCACCTCTGGCATCTGAGGAAGTCACTCCCGGACTCAGGTGCTACTGCTGCTAAGTCGCTTCAGTCGTGTCCGACTCTGTGTGACCCCATAGACGGCAGCCCACCAGGCTCCCCAGTCCCTGGGATTCTCCAGGCAAGAACACTGGAGTGGGTTGCCATTTCCTTCTCCAATGCATGAAAGTGAAAAGTGAAAGTGAAGTCGCTCAGTCGTGCCGGACTCTTAGCGACCCCATGGACTGCAGCCCACCAGGCTCTTTCATCCATGGGATTTTCCAGGCAAGAGTACTGGAGTGGGGTGCCATTCAGGTAGGCAGGGGTAAAAGAGGAAGACCCATCCGGCCTCATGGGGGCATCGTGAGAAGTAAGCGACTGTGTTCTCCAAGTGCTTGGCCCATGGCGTGTGGCTTTCTGTCCCCGGGAAGCCTGCATCAGGACTGGGCAGATCAAGTCAGCTGAGAACACGCCAAGGTGCGTGTGCTGGGAAGGATGAGCCCAGGCACCGCCTCGCCTTCGGGTCTGTGTATCTGGGTTTTTACACACGCAACCAGGGCCCCCTGTGCCAGGAATGGTCTGTGTATCTGGGTTTTTACACACACAACCCTGTGCCAGGAATGCACTTTCACCCCCCTGGCTCCAGCAGGGTGACCACAGGCGCTCCCACCACACAGGTAAGGCAGTCAGAGCGGAAGCAGGTGCCGAGCAGGACGACGGCCACCCTGCACCTCGGCTGGGGTCTGCCCCGGCCCCTACGCGTCTCCGCCTGCAACCCGTGTGTCCACCGGAAGGGGAGGGCCTGGCCTGGCAGACTTGCACAACGTGGACGGTTTCAAAAGTCCGCTGAGCTAACTTCACAAGCCAACAGCACTGAGGTATCAGAAAAACCAGGGCTGTGAGTGCAGGTTACGACACGAACGCGGAGTGAGTGGAGTGTCGGTCACTCAGTCCCGTCCGACTCTTTGTGACCCCGTGGACTGTAGCCTTCCAGGCTCCTCTGTCCATGGGAGTCTGCAGGTGAGAGCACTGCAGCGGGTTGCCGTGCCCTCCTCCAGGGGATCTTCCCAACACAGGGATTGAACCCAGGTCTCCCGCATTGCAGTCAGATTCTTTACCCTCTGAGCCACCAGGGAGGCCAAACACAAATATAATTCTGTCTAAAAACCTCAAAGATTGGCACGCCTTGAGAGCCTGTGTGCTAGGCTCGGCACTGTGCCGCGAGGCTGGAAAAGCTCTGGATCTCAGGGACCCTTCCCTCCTTGTAAGGGCCTGTTCTTACTTTACAGAACATTCTATAGGTAAGTCTTCTGAAATCCTGTTGAAGTTATTGCAAAGTTCCTAAAGTTCTTGCAGCAAAACTGTCTCCTAATAAGATGTTTTCTTGAGTCCTCAGAACCATGTCCTTCGGCGGGGCTGACAGAACTCTTGAATTTCTGGCGATTTTCACCTCGCGCTCGTCCTTTTGAAGGTCAGATGCGTCTGGTTTGAGGGACTGAGAGGTGACTGAGGGTCTGCCCGGATCCTACAGCGGTGGGGACAGAACTGCCCCCGGGGCCACCAGGACCCCTGGGGGGACGGTAGCTAAGGCTCCTGAATTTACGAAGTGACAAAGCAGGCCACCAACTGCCTCAGGGATGTCACGGGAAGCACTCAGGCCCACACCTCATCCACGAGAGTCTGAAAGAGGAACACGGCTCATTCGGGAAAACACAGCAGGCATCAGGAAAAATAAAACCCACGTGAATCCCTCCACCCAGGGCTACGTCAGGGACACGGTATTTCCTTCCATGCTTTCTCTCTCCATAGACATTAAATTCAGTTTGTCATTACTTATACTTTAATTATGAACTTATAACGACAGCTTACAACTGTAATCACACTTTATAACTGTAACCACACCTAATGTTTCATCTGAGGTCCTTCTTCACTGACCTCTTTCCAGGAAGAGTTTCCCATGGTAGGAGCAAGCCAGCACCGCCTACTTCGGAGCTGCTGTGGGTGGGCGGACGGAACACCCAAGCAGAACCCCCGCACCGGGAGGCGCCCCAGAAACGGCGCAGGGGACACGCCTGCTGCACGCAGAGCAGACGCCGCCAGCCCAGGAGGCCTGAGCCTTCCCAGCCCCACACTGCGGGCTCACACTGTGTCCACGCTGGGCGGCAGGCTAGAAGAGGCTGGTTCTGACCCGCTTCCACCCCCAGCTCCACCCCCCGCCCCAGGACAAGGTCACCTGCATGTGGGGCATCGAGGCTCAGGCACTCGGGACCACAGCTGGCCCTTCACCAGCGAGCTTTAAGGAGAAACCGTGCGTGGCCTCACGCCCTCTGGGCGTCCAGCAGGTGGGGGACGTGGACGTGGCAGGGACATGGCAGCTCCAGTCTGAGCACAGGCCTCCTTGACTCCTGGGCCACCAAAGGGAAGCTGTCACACAGCCCTCAAGGTGGCCACACACAGAGGCCCATGGGGCCCCGGCAGGGAGGTGTCACGGGACGCCTGGTCTACCAGCCCTGAGCCCCACGCAGCACAGGCCTCCCTGCGCAGGGATGATGCAAGCCGTCCACAAGGAAACCACAGGCCACAGCGAAGGTGTGTTTCTATACAACGCGCAAAGGCAGTTCAGCAGCAAGCAGCCGCAAGCAGAGGGGGCCGGACCGGCCGGTGCACTGCACTCCTGGGTCTCTGCCGGCTTCTGCTGGCTGGCTCCCCGCTGGCCCCCACCCCATGTGGCCATCCCCAGGAAGACTGAGCCCCTCGGAGCAGGGCCGAGGCTCTTCCCCAGCCCATGGCCGTGATGTCTGCAGGCAAAGACAAGCGTCCCTGGCGCACAGGACTGCCTCGGCCCACAGTGGGACTGCCCCCCGGCCTCCCGAGCCTCGATCTGGTCTGGCTCGGCACACGGCCATTCTCTGAGCCGGAAGCCCTCTGAGAGCAGAGCCGGGGCAGAAGGAATGAGACCCGCACCATCCTTTTCACCGCGACCGTCTTCGTTCCTTACTCACACGCCTAGGATCGCATTTATGTGAATGCCGCCGGTATTCTGAAATGCGCCAGCTTGCAGAACAAAGTAACAGGGACAACAGTACAGAAAGAAGGTCCTTGGCTTCCTGGCAAGTAGGAGGGAAAACGGAAACAGGGACAGGCTTTAGTTTCCGGGCTCCAAAATCATTGCAGATGGTGATTGCAGCCATGAAATTAAAAGGCGCTTGCTCCTTGAAGAACAGCTATGACCAACCTAGACAGTGGATTAAAAAGCAGAGACATTACTTTGCCGACAAAGGTCGGTCTGGTCAAGGCTGTGGTTTTTCCAGTAGTCATGTATGGACGTGAGAGTTGGACCATAAAGAAAGCTGAGCGCCGAAGAATGGATGCTTTTGAACTGTGGTGTTGGAGAAGACTCTTGAGAGTCCCTTGGACTGCAAGGAGATCCAACCAGTCCACCCTCAAGGAGACCAGCCCTGGGTGTTCACTGGAAGGACTGATGCTGAAGCTGAAACTCCAATGCTTTGGCCACCTCATGTGAACAGTTGACTCATTTAAAGACCCTGATGCTGGGAAAGATTGAGGGCAGGAGGAGAAGGGGATGACAGAGGATGAGGTGGTTGGATGGCATCACTGACTCAATGGACGTGAGTTTGAGTGAACTCTGGGAGATGGTGATGGACAGGGAGGCCTGGCGTGCTGCAGTTCATGGGGTCGCAAAGAGTCGGACACGCCTGGACGAGAACAGCAAGGTGTGCCCAGGAGAGCCTCCCGAGAGCTCCCAGCCTGGTCCTCCGCCGACCCCAGCCTCAGCGCGGGGCATGCTGAGGTCAGTGCGGCCCCTCGCCGTGGGCCGCCCTGGGTGGGTGGGCAGCCACGGCAGGGTGGGCACGCAGACGGAGTTCTGGGCGGGAGCGCATGCCTCCAGCCCCAGGGTGCCCGGCCCTCACTGCCGCGAGCACCTTGGTTCCTTCTCTTCGGCACTTAGCCACGTGCGTGCTGCATAAACACCAGTCTGTTCCGAGTACGTCCGAACTCATATCAAACAGACCCGTCCTCACGGTCTTTCTGGGTCGTTTCTTTGGCTTTGGAGCTGTGGGACTTCAGCCACGTGGATGCGTGTGGCAGTGTTCACCAACACAGCACAGAGTCCCCTGCGGACAGACGTCTGGACGGGCTCCACCGGGGGACGCGGCGGGTCCTGCCCTGGTGGTTGTCGTGTGAGGCTCCTGGCGCTTATGGGCCAGGGGGTCCCTGTCTGGTGGCAGAGTCACCGCCCGCGGGTGAGGACCGTCAGCTCCACCAGGCAGGACCGGTTTACCTTCTCACCGACAGCGCTCAGCCCTCCTCTGCCCATGTGGCCTTCAGACCCGCCATCTGAACAGCTGGGAGAGGGAACCTCATTGTGGCCTTTATTCCCCTTCTCCTGATCATCAGTAGGGCGGCGGCCTTGCCCACCACAAGCCTTCTGGGCCATGCTTGTGCACCACAACCGCACCCACCTCCCGTCTGTCCGGGGGCTCCTGCCCCTCCGGTGGCGCCCCGGCCACACCGAACCCCAGCCAGCATCAGTCACCCTTCCTCCTGGGCTCCCCCGTCTCTGGGCATGGTTGTGTGACAGGCCCTGGTCACGCTGGGCTGGGAAAAGCTGCTGCTTTGCTTTTCAGGCAGTTAAGTGACACCTCACAGCCTCCATCACCCGGAACCTCGCCCAGCAGACACCAGGCTGCTCAGCGGGTTGGTGGGTTCACGGGGTTTGCAGGAAAACCGCAAACTCCTCCCAGCAGACGGCACTCTGGTTTCGGGTGGGACGTGAGGCTGTCCGTGAGAAGACAGGCAGGGCTCCTTGCCGGCTCTGAGCCTCCAGCCGCGTCGCGGGCAGCCCTGGGCCCACCACTGCGGCCCTGCCTGAAGCTTCTGGACACGGAGCCCGGGAGGCCGCACCACTCACGTGGGTCCTCTGCAGGCTTCTGCTGCCGCCCCCAGCCCCCGCTACCCCAGACCCAAGGATCGCAGCAGCCTCTCAGCTCCGCACCCTGCCCCCAGCCCCTCCCACTCCAATCTGTGCAGCTTCCCGTCCTGCCGACGCCAAGAGTCGCCCCGCGATGCTCGGGCAGCTGACTCGCTCTCAGCCCTGCACCTCCGGGGGCCCCTCCCTCCCTGCGAGGCCGTCCGGCGCGCGCTCCGCACCCCTGCCTGTCCTGAGGCTCTGCGCTCAGGCTCCCCCAGAGCGATCCGGCCACGGAGGTCTCAGGAGGGTGCGGGTGGTCAGGGCTGCGAGACCCTGGATGACCCAGCTGAGCCAGGGAGCAGGGAGGCAGCTCGGGGTCACAGGTAACAAGACTCAGGACGAGGGGCAGCAGAGTTCCCACGAGGGTAGGGGGCCAGCAGGCCCAGCTCGGACACCATCCGACACACAGAACAAACCGTCAGGGTCCAGGGCCCGAAGCGGCTGGAGGGATGCGAGACACAGCTGGGAGCCTCCAGCACCCCAACCCGGACCTGCTACCCCAGCGGGCCCTGCCCAGGAGCCCCGTAACGTGCAGGTGACTAAACCAAGCTGGGAAGCGCTGAGGCCACACTCGCCATCAGAAGAGGCAGCAGTAGACCTGGTCCCCAGCGGCCTTGAACCGGAGTCCTGCCCCTCCCGCCGGGGTCCCGGGGCCCAGCTCCCGCTCCTGGCTCCAGCCCCGCCCACGGTGAACCCACCTACCCTCTCTGCAGTTCCCTGCCTCACGCCCTGCCTTGGGGGCAGTGGGGCAAACGTATGGGAGCAGCGGGCATGAGCAACTGTGGCCCGGCCCCCTGGGCTCGTCCCCATTTCACAGCCAACAGCTCCTCTCCCAGCCACGTCACCGGGCTTCTTGGCAGCCCCCAGACAGGTTAACAGTTGCTGTGAAATGAACAAGCGATCACAGCATAGTGACAGGCAGACAGCACTTCCCTTGCTCGGCCCCAGGCTCACCTCCGCTCCCGGGAGCTTCACCTGCACACACGGCCGCCAGGCGGAGGCCACAGAGCCCGCATCCCGCAACGAGGCGTGGCCACGTGACCACAGGCACGGACACAACCGCTGTGTGCGGCCTCCACAACACCCGCCTCGTGCTGGCTCTTTCTTCCCCCTTCCCACGCCCTGGAGCGCGGACACCAGGACCCGGCTGTGGTCACTGGACCAGCGCTTGGGGTGGGGGACAACAAGGCAGAAGGGGCTGGGCCCCCACCTGACCGTGTGGACCCCTGGACGGGTGATGGAGCCAGACCCAGACATACGTCTCACGTGAGCACCACGCTGCGGGGTTCCTCATCCACAAAGCTCAGGCTGGACCGTAACGACCGTGGACCCTCACGGCTGAGCCCGTCACCCAGGCAGGGCCCAGAGGGTGTGGGGCGGACCCACCTCTGTGGTTCCTTAACCGTGCGGTGGGCCAGCTGCTGAAGCCCGTTCCCCTTCCTGGGAAGCAGGGACGGTGCAGGGCCAGCCGTGAGGCCGACACAGAGCGCGCCCCACAAAGCTGGTGGTGGGGGTCCTCCTGCTGCATGGCCCAGCCGGGCCCCGTCGGTCATCCTTTGCAGCAGGAAGCAGATGATATGTGAGTCCCATGTGGTTCCCCACTGTTCTGCCACAGCTGATGTTTCTGCCCTCACGTCCACGCTAAGGCAAGCTCCTAACGAGCAGGGCAGCGAGACCTGCAGCGCTGAGGTCAGATGCTGCAAGGCTCCAGCAAGTTTCTAAGAGCACCTGCTTTCTCAAAAAAGAAAAAGGAAAACGCTGCTCATCCTATCGTATCTATTTATCTGGCCTTCCCAGATGGCTCAGTGGTAAAGAATCCACCTGCTGAAGGCTCAGGTTCCATCCTGGGGTTGGGAAGATCCCCCGCAAGAGGGCATGGCAACCCACTTCAGTGTTCTTGCCTGGAGAATCCCATGGACAGAGGAGCCTGTGGGCTACAGTCCACGGGGCCACAAAGAGTCAGACAGGAGTGAGCTCGCATGCACACATCCATCTGTCCCCCCACCCTTTATCCGTCTACATGCAGACAGAGAGAGACATAGACACAGACGCATTTCTCCTGGGAGGCTGCTCTGGCCCCACCGGCCGCACAGCGTGGTGCACGCCTGCCGCAGGGCCGCCTGCCCCAGCCCGGAGCTCACCCCTCTCTCAGCCACCGGTTCCATCAGTGACAGAGGCTGACGAGCTCGGGGTCTGGCTCAGGCTCTGAGCACACACCTGAATTAGACAAAGTCCCTGCCCTGGTGGAGCCCCGCGTCCCTGGCCGAGGCCAGAACAATCAGTACGTGAATACACGCCAGGCCACGTGAAGTGCCGTGGAGAGGACGGTCAGGGCAGGGGGGCAAGGGACGTGCCACCCCCCCCCACCCAGTGTGGAATTGCTTCCTGCAGCCCCAGGCCCTCTAGACACAGGCTGAGGATGGGGTCAGGATTCTCCAAAGAAGGCACGCAAATGGGCAACAGGCACGTGAAAAGATGGCCAGCGCCACGAGCCATCAGGGACATGCACATCAAAGCCACCCTGAGGCGCCGCCTCACGCAGGGCGACCACCAAAGAGTCGACAAACAGCAGACGCTGGCGAGGCCGTGGCGAGAGGGGCCTCTCTACACCGCTGCTGCCACTGTGGAGAACAGCACGGAGGTTCCTGGAAAGGTTAGAACTAAAGCGGCCGCGGGATCCGCACTCTCACTTCTGAGAAGGTGTCCAAAGGAAATGAAAAGACTCTATTCCCGAGATATCTGCACCGCCCCCCTGCTCACGGCAGCACTGTTGGCAGTCGCCACGTTGCAGGAGCGACCGACGTGTCCACCCACAGATACAGGGATCAAGGCGCGGTGTGCGCGTGCGGCGGACGAGGACTCAGCCGCAAGAAGTGAGGAGGTTCTACCACTGGCAACAACACGGACGCCTGAGGGCATTATGCCGCGCGAGGCGAGTCACAGACAGAGAGCAACGCGCGGCGTCACTCGGACGCGGAACCTAAAATCAGGAGGAGAGCAAAACGGAAGACACTCTTAAAACAAGGCGTCAGATCTGCGGTCACCAAGGACGGGGCTGGGAGGGGGTGGAAGGAGGTCAAGAGGCATTAACACAAACTCCCGAGTAGAAGTCAAGTCCTGGGATGCGACGTCCAGCACGGCGTACGGTGGCCGCTGCTGGAAAGCTGTCAAGAGCACAGACCCCAAGAGCTCCCATCAGAAGGGGAAGCCCCCCCGCTTTCCTTATCTGTGTGAGACACGAGCCCCTGTGACTCTCATTTCAGACTCCATGTGATTTCGGTAAGCTGCACACCTTGTTACGCTCATGCAGCGTCGCACATCAGTGACGTCTCAGCAAGGCTGGGAAGCAGCAGCCGCAACAACGGAAGGAGTTAGTCAGGGCACTTCCCCGGTGCTCCAGCGCTTGAGCCGGCCTTGCACTGCAGGGGACGCGGGTTCCATCCCTGGCTGGGGACCTAAGATCCCACACGTGGCGGAGCGAGTAAGCGCGAATGCCACAGCCAGAGAGAGGACCGCCCGACGCAGCACAGACCCGGGGTGTGGTAGCCAGACAGACGCTGTTAGAGAGAGAGTCTGTCGGGCAGGGCGTCACTACCGCGGGCACTGCAGCCCGCCAGGCTCCTCTGTCCACGGGATTTTCCAGGCAAGAGTACTGGAGTGGGTTGCTATTTCCTTCTCCAGGTCATCTTCCCGAACCAGGGACTGAACCCGGGTCTCCCGCATTGCAGGCGGACGCTTTACCATCTAAGCCACCAGGGAAGACCCCAAATGCAAACAGCATCAGATGCCGCCAGAGGCACTGAGCCGCTGCAGTCCTCGTGCTCGAGATATGATGGGCAGAGTGGTCTGGAGGCCCCGGCCACGCTTGACCAGGCCCCCAGGATCTGCTGGACGTGAAGAACACACGCGAACTCCAGGGATGAGAGGCGCATACCTGCCTCCCATAAACCAAGCTGGAAATGCACGTGGAAATTATCACTCCTCCAACGTCAGACAGCTCCTTCCTGAAAAGAATTTCCTACACTTTCGGGGTGTGGCCTCGGGGAGCGGTTGATGTTCCACGGCAAAGCAGTCTATACCATAAGCGGCCAGGAGAACACGGCCCTTCACTGATACCAACAGTGCGATGTCTTCAGCGGCGTCTCCTTGCAGCCACCGCCTGCCTGCCACCTTGAAAAGGTCCTCACGCCGAAGGGCTCCTCAGGGAGCTGGCGTCCGGATCAGTGTTTGGAACCGGCCCTCAGGGAAATCACTAACAGCCTGCCCGCAGAAGCACACAGCCTGATGTTCAGGATGGTCCCTTAATGGCGAGCATCACAGCTGCGCCAGGGGCTGTGATGTGGAGAACCAAGGCCAGGGGTTGGGGTGACGGACCGGCTTCTCTCGGGAGAGCTCTGGGCTCCGTCCCAAGCCCAGGTCTCCTCTCTGCACAGAGAAGGACCCGCGTGGGCTCTGGGTCCCAGCAGTGGGCCGCCGCCTGCCGGAAGCCCCGCCTCCCAGGGCCTCAGCTGGACACACAGCAGCAGAGGCGCCGTCGGGGCGCAGGGCTCTGGCGTCCCGTCCCGCAAAGGACAGAGCGGCGGCGGGCTCTCGTCGGGCAGCGGGCAGCGGGCAGTGGGGAGGACTTGTGATCGCAGGCGTGTGCACACTGCAGAGGCCAGACCACCGGTCTCTGGAAGGGACGGGAGAAACCTCAGCGCTCACCACGGTGCGGCGCGTCACAGGGTGAGCGCTCCCGTCTCACGGGCTCCCACGCAGACGGGCGCCCGGGCCCAACGCTGGCGGCCCGGTGTTAAGTGATGGACACTGGGCCGTCAGGGTCGCCTAATCCCCCCATCGCGTCCTCTGGGTGGGTACGGAGGCCTCGGCGAGGTGCCGGTCTGTCTGAAACAGCTCCCCAGCACAAGCCGGCTCTGGTTTCTGGGCCAAGAGGAGCCGGAGCTGAGACGCAGCCAGGGGGTGTTCCTGTGCCCCATACCCCCCTTCTGCTGAGGGCATCTCAGGCTAGCTTTCCAGCCCCCGAGTTAGAATAAACTTCCCGCCCAAAACGGATGTGCAATGAGAAAAAAGGTCTAGTCCAAGGGAACAGCAAAGACAGGACTCTCAAGTCGGACGCTGTGGCCGACAGCACACAGGCGGCCTGCACGGGACTGGAGTGCGGCTCGCCGGGGTCCGGGGGGCAGCGGGCCCCGCTCTCACCACCGGACGTCTGGAGACCACCCAGAGGAGCGAGGCCGCACACAGAGGTGACCCCCGTAGGAGGTGGTCAGTTAGGAGGCCAACCTCCAAGTGGTCCTGGGGGATGAGGAGGCAGAAAGCCCCGGCGTGGGCCTCCCTGGCGGCTCAGCGGTAAAGAGCCCGGCTGCCAGTGCGGAGACAGAGGTCTGATCCCCGACCCAGGAAGATGCCGCATGCCACGGAGCATAAGCCCGTGCACCCAGCTACAGGCCCACACGCTCTGAACCTGGCGGTCGGCAGCAAGGGAAGGCTCTTCACGGAGAAGCCTGCACACCACAGCCACGGAGTGGCCTCTGCAACCGGAGAAAAGCCCGCGTAGGCAGACACACGTAAGGCGCTCTTATAACAGGAAGCCCTGTTGCCAGGGAGGCCAGCGAGAGAGTGGCCGAGAGCAGGAAGGTGTGGACGGCAGGTGGGCGGACGCCGCCTCCTCCCCGGACAGCAGGCTTCCGTCCAGACCAGGCCAAGGTCACCTCGGCTCAGAGCCGGGCCGGCAGGGTTAGCCAACGCCCTGTGCCACCCCTCACCCGTCCCTCACTGCCTCGCCCACCTGGCTCCTTGCGGGTGGGCCTTCGCCTCTCACTCGGCTCAGACCTCCGGGTCCTGCCCCAGCCACCCTGTCCCTGCGAGGGAGCGAACGGTCCCAGCTCCTCTGTCCCCCCATTTGCAGAGCCGGGGACTAACCATCTATCCGCACGGCTGTGTCCAATTCCTCAGAGTCTGCGAGGTTACCAAGGACCGTCCAGAGGGGGGATCAGTCATCCAAGCTCCCTACTTTCCCTTCATTTCTCAACGTCGTACCACGGACATGCTCATGGAAAGACGGCACATTTTATTTTCAACAAAATTCAACGACCCAAGCTGAGCGAGCAGGGGAGAGCCTGGAGGCTGCAGAAGAGACGGCTACGGCTGGAGGGACGCTGTGGGAGGGTGCACGGGGGTGCCTGCCCCGGAGATGACCCCCTCCCTGCTGGGAGGACAGAGAGCAGGGCGACCAGCACACACCCCGCACGTTCTCCAGGAGGAGCCTCTCCTCAGGCCCGAAGGGGCGCCCGGAGTTGTCCGTGGACGTCGGGGCAACACTGGGATCCTTCTTAACAGCTCTGCGAGGAAGCACGGTTCTGAGAGTAGCGTGCGACTTTGCACCTGGACCGTGCAACGGGGGGGGGGAGAGGGCAGGGGGCCTGCGGCCTGACAAGTGGCTCCAACCTTCCTGTAAGAATGTGCTTGAATCCATCTTATGTAACAGTCTGTCTTTTTTTTTTTT
Organism: Capricornis sumatraensis; assembly: GCF_032405125.1. Classification (NCBI taxonomy): domain Eukaryota; kingdom Metazoa; phylum Chordata; class Mammalia; order Artiodactyla; family Bovidae; genus Capricornis; species Capricornis sumatraensis. The sequence goes on along the minus strand of NC_091078.1, from coordinate 105,167,323 downwards.
TTTCCTGGAAGGAGAACAGCATGAACTTTCCAAGTCTGCAGATGGCTCCAAGTCCTTCTGGGCGGTGAAATGCCAAGCGGATGGCAATCAACCATCGGGAATCTATTGAGAATGCAGGAGAGGGAAGGAGCACCGGGACGAGCTTAGGGGGCAGGCTCACCGCTCTGCGGGGACAGAGCTCGGGCCTCGGAGCTCTGCTGAGACCCCGCGAGGCAGCTCCAGCCAGGCGCGCGTCGTCAGAGCCGCCGCTGCAGCTGGACGTGGGTGGAGGGGAGGGACTGGGCACCGTGGGCTCTCTCCAGTCCTGTCGCTCCACCCAGGCCCCTGGTCGGAGCCCCTTGCCGAGCCTCAGTCTTCCCATCCGTCGGGGGCGTTTACAAGGCACCTGTGCACACAGACGGGCGCTTCAGATGGCTCTGTACGTGTTTACAGGGCAGAGCTGGGTGCTGGAGAGAGCAGTGCCCTTAGAGCACAGAGACGCGCGTTCAGACCCCGGCTGCGTGTTCATTAGCACCCGACTCTCTGGGGCCAGTTTCCCCATCAGTGAAACAGCAAGCGTGACATCACCCCCATGTGATGCTGTGGGACTCGAGCAGGTGAAGCCCAGGAGGAACCCAGCGAGGTGTGAGACTTGAGCGTGGGCCTTTCCGAAGGCGGCTCGAGGCTTGAGGACACGCATTCCGTTTTTATAGTCGTGTTTCCAACCTCTTTCCCATGACTGTCTTTTTAATATGACTGAGATCACCGTTTCACGCTGTTTCCCCCTTGTGCCAACATACCCTGAGTAACTCTGGGTCATCAGGCTTTTGGGTAAACATCATTAAAAATGTCTGCCTGACACCGCTTCACTCGCTTGCTTAGGTACTTGTGTTTTTTTGGTAAGAGCTTTCACGGGATATAATTCACAGATAATATAATCTTCTCTGTTAAAGAATACAATTCAGTGGTTTTCACATGTTTACAGAGTAATACAACCAACCTCGTAATCAATTTTAGAGCATCTCCATCACCCTGAAAAGAAACCCCTACTCTTAGCTGTCCCAACCTCCAACCCAGCTCACGGCCACCGTGAACGCGCCTTCTGTCTCCGAAGACTGGCCTGAAAATGGAATCGTATTAACCCATCACCTTCTCTCAGCATAACTGTTTCGGGTTCATCAATGCACCGGTATTTCCTGCCTTTTCATGGCCAAATATTCCACTGTGTGGACATGCCACATTTTATTCATCCATTCACCAGTTACGGACATCTGGCTCGTTCCCACATTTTGACCATTAGCAATAACACTGTCGTGAGTGTTTGTGTACAAGTGTGTGGACACGTTTTCAATGTTTTAAAACCTGGAGTGTCATTCGTTTACAGTGCTTCAGGCGTGCAGCAAAGTGGTTCAGTGACGCCTATGCTTTTCCAGGTTCTTTTCCACGATGGGTGATTAGAAGACATCGGCCACAGTTCCTGGTGCCACAACATAGGTCCCTGTTGGCCTGTTTTGAAAAGACTAGCATGACCTGTTAGTCCCCAGTTGCTTTCGATACGCACCTAGGGATGGAACTGCGGGGTCGTAAGGTAACAGTGTTTAACCTTTGAGTAACTGTCAGCCTGTTTTCCAAAGCGGCTCCACTACTTTAAATTCCCTCAGCAGGCCACAAGGGCCCAGACTTCACATCCCCACCAGCTCACCGCCGTCCTCATCACACGCCATCCAAGTGGCTGGGAAGCGGCCCCTCATCGTGGCTGTGATTTGCCCTCATCTCCCCGACGACAGCTGATGCTGAGCGTCTTCTCACACGCTCATCAGCCATCAGTGCACCTTCTCTGGGGAAATGTTCTTCAAGCCCCTTGCCCATGTTTTCAGGGAGGCTATCTTTCTATCACTGAATTACAAGCATTCTTCTCATGCCTCAGATACAATCCCTTATCACACAGATGTTTTGCAAGCATTTTCTCCCATTCTGTGAACTGTTTATTCATCTTCTTCAAAGTGTACTTTAAAGCACGAAAGGTTTTCATTCTGGTGAAGTCCAGGAAGTCATTTTCTTTCTTCTGCTGCTTGTCCTTTTGGGGTCACATCTGAGAACCACGGTCAAATCCAAGGTCGTGGACTCACTCCTGTGTTCTCTTCTAAGAGTTTCACAGTTGCTGCTTTTAGGTTTAGGTCCTTCAGTTCACTTTCGTACACAGTGTGAGGAAGAGGCCAACCCCATCCTCTTGTACGCAGATACCCAACTGTGCCGGGGCCTCCCATGTGGCGCTAGTGGTAAAGAGCCCGCCTGCCAGTGCAGGAGGCATAAGAGACCCAGGCTCGACCCCTGGGTCGGGAAGATCCCCTGGAGGAGGGCATGGCAACACTGCAGTGTTCTTGCCTGGAGAATCCCGTGGACAGAGGAGCCTGGGGGGCTCCAGTCCACGGGGTTGCAAAGAGCTGGCCACGACTGAAGCGACTGAGCGCGCACACACCCAACTGTTCCAGCACCGTTTGCCGAGAAGACGCTTGTTCTAACAGTCTTTTAATAACAGACTATTATTTGCAGCTCCTGCAAATAGCGCTGGGAAAAGGGGATATTCACACCTGATTAAAACCAACCACGAGTGGCACCCCCAGGGACAAAAGTTAGGAAGGAAGGCGGGCACCTGCTGGGTCTGCAGGGCACAGGCAGACTTTACCCGCGGCCCTGCCCACTCTCACGTCTGAACCTGCCTCAGGCCAGTCGGCCAGTGCGGCTTGCTGACAGCAGGTGGTCTTAAGACACAGGACACCAAGGCAAGGGCCGAGCCCACAGCGACTTCAGACAAGCTGGGGCATCTGCCACGAAACCACAGAGAAGCACGAGCTTCTGTGAAAAGTCAGGACGCGCGTCCCGTGGAGCGTCCACCCCGTCTGCGGGGAGACAGCAGAGACGTCACCGGACACGCGAGCCGCTCTCACCAGACGCCAACCCGCCGGCTCCTCGGTCCCGGGGCAAAGGACCATTCTGCTGTTTAAGCCAGCGGGTCTGTGGCGCTTTGTGGCAGATTAACACGACGGCCATTCAGATCCCAGCTCCCGGACCAACCCTTCCAAACGCACCTCCCGCCGTGCACCGCAGACGTCAGGCCGAGAAAGACTTCCTGCTGTTTTCAGAACATGCCTCTGTGCCCGTGTGGAAGCGGCTCCTCCAGGCCCCTTCAACACCTCCAAGGGGCGGTTTAAAGTCACCTAAACTTGTCCCTGGACCGCCCCTCCCCACCTCCTCAGAATGCGTGACCCTCACGAGCAAACCGCCACGGTGCTTGGCGCTGTCTCCCTGACACGTGCGGGGAGCGGTCTTCCAAGGCAGAGGGGCTGCTGAACCACCTCGGGGTCTCCAAACCAGAATGAGCCCCGGCACGCACAAGAAGCTCAGAGAGCTCACGCGATCGGGGGTCTGCGGTCAAGCGCACCCCGAGTCTTCAGGCCGCTTGGAGGAGCCCCATCGCTTTCCGCCCTGGTGCTGAGCGGACACCTGCAGCTCAGTTAACACCTGCCGCGTCACCTGCACGTTCAGAGGAAGCGGACCCCACCCCGGATTCTGGCGCCCGTGCTGACTTCTGCTGCCCGTGCTGACTTCTGCCCGAACACAGAAAACACTCTCTGCTGTCCTGCAGGCCCACTCACGGCTGTGTTTCCAAACTTCACTTCAAAGTTAAAATGGTTAAGATGCAGCCACCTAGTAGTCCAGGGGACTGGCTGCCTGTAGGGAATATTCTCTTCTTAGCTGTTGCTAACTCCCTTCTCTGCTGCTTCCGAACGGTAGGTGCCCTCATTCCTGCACAAAGAGTAAGCCGCTCTGGTCCACACTCAGTGGAAATGCTGTTCTTTTCCTAGAAAACCATGCCGCAGGGACTTTTGAGACTCACCCCACCAAACTGTCTTACCTTATAAACACAGGAAGTTCACTCATTCATTCAACACACATGTTTGGATCTCTTGGTTTGTGTTGGACATGAAACTCTACCGGGGTGAGAGCTGAGGAAGCCGGGATAATATGAAGCTTGAGCTCTGCCCTGGAGAAGCTCACAGCTTGTGTCGCCAGCGTGAGATGCAAACTGGCCCAGAGTTATATAAAATCGCAAACTCTGGGAACCTGCTGGAAAGTCTACCGGATGCCAGATTATCTAGAGCCACTCAGAGGCAGAAACAAAATTCCAACCCTGGTGTCCCAGCTCTCGGCACAAAAGTCCCTTCCCAGCGACGGAGTCAAAAATAGCCACGAAACCTCCTCCCCCGACCTTGCCCCGTGGACGGGCCTCCACCGCCTCTGGGCTGACTCACTCTGCCCGCAGAGCACTTGCAAACTTGACCCAAGCAGAGACTTGGAAAGTGTGTTGTTGCTCTCTCATTGCCCTTGAAACACTGCCACCCTGATGCCCCAGGGGACGTGGGGAAGAAGAGACCAAGAGCCTGCCAGGGGCAGACACTCGAGGCCAGCAGGCCCCCGCCGGCTGCCTGTCCTGCGGGGGAGCAGCTGACCAGAGGCGCACAGAGACACCCACGGGGCCCAGCACGGGCTGCCCACCAGAGGCCTCCTGACACGCTGCCCCTGCAGACACGCCAGGGGCCAGGGCAGCCCTCGCAACACAAGCCCAGCCCAGGCGCCAGCACCTCCACACACCCGAGCACGCCGTCGGGGCCCGGAAAGAAAACAGACGCCAAGCGCTGAGGCCGCTGCCGACGGGGCTGAGAACCGGTGGGCCTGGGCGCGCTGACCCCCAGGCCCCCTCCCTAAGGGTCCCGGTCCTCCAGCGGGTCAAGGGTCACACCTCCAACATGGGCACAGAGGTTTTCACGTGACATTAATCGAAGCATCGAGTTTGCTAACTGCGTGTTATCTCAGAAAGAACTGCACCAGCGGCTTCCCCACGACTTTGTAAACCGAGCACCCGCAGAATGGATGCTTTCTCGGGGTCTGAAATCTCACAGCAACGGCTCTAACTGCTAAGTAATTAGCCCGGAGGCTGGGGAAAGCACACAGCCTGCGCCACGCGGAGGGAGGTCGAGACGGACGTCAGGGAGGTGCCTGTGACAGACGCTGGCGGGCAGGGTGGAGTGAGCCCGGTGGGTGGGCAGTGGGGGAGCCCAAGACGACCCACACGCTCTCATCTCGAAACGGAGCCAGGCACTGACCCCACAGACGCCCGGCGTCTGACGCTACGACCACCCAGGGGAAAGGGGCCCCTGTTTAACCACGAGAAGAATGGCTCTCAGGTCCAGCGACAGCCTGCAGCCCCACCCCAACCGTGTGACTCAGGCGGGTTCTACCTCCAAGGCCTGCCATTTGGTCTACCATTGCCAAGGCCCGCCACCGTCCACGGCACCGCCCTGCTGTGTGGCCCCAAGACACCAGCCTCCCCTGAGGGACGTCTCGGCACGAGGGATTGAACAGCATAAACATAGCGGAGCACCTAGAACGCCTAAAGGCCGTGCTTCCCAAGCAGGGCCCTCGTCTCTACTCCGGCCACGCGGACGGCCCGGGGCAAACCGCCCTGCTGAGACCAGGCCAGCCGGACCCGAGCCCCCGGCCCCTCCCCTCCTTCCCGTCTTCCCTCCTCCCCGCTCCACGTGGAGCCCTCCCAGCCCACACCCTCTGCTGCCCGTTTCTCGAGGCCTCCCGGGCTCCCCTGGGCCCCGCAGCAGCCCCGGGTCCTACGTCAGTTTCCTGCATCTCCCTGAGGTCGGGCTGCCCTGGTCCTCAGTCTCCCTGGTCTCCACAGAGGCGCCCGCACGCTTCGCACCACTGAAAAGAGGACCGCCCAGATGGACACTCGGGGGCGGGCCTCGGGGGAAGCGTGGAGCAGGAGGCCCTCTGAGAGCCCGGCCCCCAGCAGGAGGTCTGTGGATGCCTCCTGGGAAAGCCGCCCCGGGGTCTAACCCAGAGCGGGGAGGCACGGGGCCGAAGGATGCCAGCCCTGGGGATGCCCCTGCGGCCCGTGCCAGCCCCCGGGGGGTGCTCACCCTCTGACGCCGTCTCCCCACTACAGGTGACGCAGCTGGCACTGAGCCTTGGGGTCCCAGACTGCCCCCACCCTGAGGGGCTGGGGAACGGGTGGCCCACCGTGCTTTCCGAGCAAGGGGGGACGTTCAGGTCCCGTGGCTCTCCGAGGTCCACAGAGCCCACCCCCTAAAGCCTCCACCACCCCCAGGAAGCCCCGACGGCTGGGGAGAGCTGCCGCCTCTGAGGGTCCCCTCGTGCTCAGCCCCGCCAGCCACATGCTCAGACACCTGGGTCCCCGGGGGGAGACACGGTTCTGAGCTCCCGCCGAGGGCGGCCCGGATCTCAGGGCCAGGGACACGCGTGTGCACCGGGGGCCCGAAAGCAGGGCTGAGAAGCACTCTCAGAGCTCGGAGACCCAGGCCCTCCTCCGGTCAGCTTTCCTCTGAGACCCGCTTTCCAGGGGCCGCGCCCACGAGCCCAGACCTGAGACCCTGAAGGGCGCAGGGGTCCCTTCGCTGTGCGCATCCTGCCCGCGGAGCCTTCTGAGGACTCTGCTCAAGGAAAGGAAGGCCCAGCTCCCCTTCACCCTGACGCCCCTGCGGATGCAGTCCCCGAACCCGCTCTCTTTCCTGCTGCCCTCCTGCCCTCTTCCTTCCCTACGCTGACAAAGCGGCGGCTCCACGGTGAGAGCTCCTCTGAACCTTTTTGCAGAAGGTAAGGCAGCCAACCAGGCCATCCTAAAGGAAATCAGTCCTGAATATTCACTGGAAGGACTGATGCTAAAGCTGAAACTCCAGTCGTTTGGCCACCTGATGCGAAGAACTGACTCACTGGCAAAGACCCTGATGCTGGGAAAGACTGAAGGCAGGAGAAGCGGGCCGCAGAGGATGAGACGGTCAGATGGCATCACCGACTCCATGGACATGAGGTTGAGCAAGCTCCAGGAGTTGGTGATGGACAGGGAGGCCTGGCGTGCTGTGGTCCATGGGGTTGCAAAGAGTCGGACAGGACTGAGCAACTGAACTGAACTGAATCCGCCTCCCCACCTCCACCCCAGCGAGCAGGCATGGGTGAAACGAAAGCGCCACCCCCAGCGGAAGACTTGGCTGACCCTAAATGTGGGACAAGGGTCACACTGTAATCTCAGCAGAGTCACACACGAAGGGCCATTGGCAGGAGAAGCGCCGTTTCGTTGGCACTCGGGGACAAAGTGCGCCCGGATGGGCATCTCTACCTAAAAGGTGCTGAGCAACGCACAATGGTGGACAATGGCCGCCTTTCAGGGAGCGGCTTATTTTGCAATTTTTTTTTTTCCTCAACTCCGCTGAAAAACAAAGCCCGACTTGTATCCACAGAACATGCTTATAGCAAGTGGAAAAAATTATGCCTTAACGAAGCTGTTGGAAAAACCAACTGCGAGAATGCGGCAAGAACAGCAGTGTCCTCTCGCCGTCAAAAGATCTTTGCTATTCGAAGAGTCTTAAGAAAAAAAAGCCCAGAAGAGATGCCCTATTTAAACATCAGGCAGCTTGCTGCAACAACGGCAGAGACACCAGGAGGAGGACCGGCGGCCCCTCCATGAGGAAGGAACTTTGGGAAATTCTTAAAATAGGCAAGAGAGAGCTGAGGTAGGACTGGAAGGCAGTGATGGGACTAAAAATCATGTCGCTGCCATACAACACAGAGTAAGGACCCCGGGCTCCGCGTTTCGGTGGAAGTATCAGGAGCCCACTCAGAGAAGTCTAAGGCCCTTTCTGATTCTTGTGGTGGGGAGACAAAGGGAGACAGGATTCCTCTCTGGCCTTCAGGAAACTGACCGCCCCCCGCGTCGGTATCTCACTGGGGAGGTTTGCCGGCCACCCCGCTGGTCCCTGCTTCCTTGCTGGCTTCTCAGGGATGCTCCAGCAGGAGGTCCCACCGCCTGGTGGTCCACAGGTCCTCACCATCAGAGAGCAGCCCCGGCGTCTCTGGAGGAGAGTGAGCTGAAGGTGTGCTCTGCAGGGGACCCCACGCTCCCCGGGCACCCGGGGAGACCCCTGGGAACCCTCCATCACCACCTGGCAGGCTCCGACCCCAGCACCTCGAGGAGCTGACTCACCCCCTTCGCCGGCACCCTGCATCACGGCAAACACCTCCTGCCAGCTGAGCTCAAGCCACAAGCCCGACTGCGCGACTTTTGGGCCTGAAGGCGGTCCACGGCTGCCCACCCAGCAAGGCGCAAACTCAAGCCCATAGCCTGCCCATGGCCTGCCCGTGGCCTGCCTGTGGCCTGCCCGTAGCCTGCCCGTGGCCTGCCCGTGGCCTGCCCGTAGCCTGCCCGAGGCCTGCCCGTGGCCTGCCCATGGCCAGCAGGACCCCAGGGCCTGGCCTCTCCCTGTCTCCAGCTTCCCGTGGTTCCTGGCCCTGCACATCCTTCTCACCGGAGCAAGACCGCTCAAGGGTGCTGGCTGGAAGGGTGAATGGGAGCCTGCGCTCTGCTCACCAAACCTCCCAGCTGAGGGGCCGTGCCGACCCCACGCGGCCCTTTTTCTAATTCGCACCACGCCTGGCAGCTGTCCCGTCTCTAGGTTAGTGTCGTAGAGTCGCTCAGTCCTGTCTGACTCTTTGCAGCTCCGTGGACTGCAGCCCGCCAGGCTCCTCCGTCCATGGGACTCTCCAGGCAAAACTACTGGAGTGGGTTGCCATTCCCTTCTCCAGGGGGTCTTCCCGACCCAGGGACGGAACCCAGGTCTCTGGCATCACAGGTGGATTCTTGACCACTGAGCCACCAGGGAACCACCCTCCCCCTGGTCTCGAGGTACCTCCCCTTTGTATGGTAACCACTCCCTCTTCCTCAGATGCAGAGATCGTCACCACTGTCTCCCCACCCTGGTGCCAGCTCCCCGGCATCAGTAAACCAGTGACTCCTGACTGGTTTGTTGGGCGGGAGTGTGACCACAGCCGAGTGGGAAGAGCAGATGCGCCCAGAACTGGGCCCCTAGGGCCACTTTCGGGGACGAGTAAGGGGTGGAACCTAAGGGATGGGGCACCCTTGACTGCACAGAGATCCAGCCAGTCCATCCTCAGGGAAATCAGCCCTGCGTGTTCACTGGAAGGACGGATGCTGAAGCTGAAACCCCAGTACTTTGGCCACCTGATGCGAAGAGCTGACTCATTAGAAAAGACCCTGATGCTGGGGAAGACTGAAGGCAGGAGGAGAAGGGGACGACAGAGGATGAGATGGTGGACGGCATCACCGACTTGATGAGTCTGAGTAAACGCCAGGAGTTGGCGATGGACAGGGAGGCCTGGCGCGCTGCAGTCCATGGGGTCAGACACGACTGAGCGACTGAAAACAAGGGGTGGGATTCGGTTGGCCCTGGAGACACGCCAACCAAAGGCAGCGATGTGTCATGCCTAGTCACACAGGTGGTATGAGTTCAGGGCGGAGGGCCGCGAGGGACCGGGAGCAGCAGGGGGCCCAGGGAGGCAGACCCCCCCAGACACACAGAACCCCGGGGAGCACCGCCCAGAGCACGGTGCCCACACCCTACGCAGGGGGCACACAACCCGGAGAGCAAACCGGAGGCAGAGGGGAGGACGGAGATGAGCTGACCCAGGGGAACGGAACCTCAGAGGGCAGTGGGGTCCGGCCGGATGGCAGAGGCTCCGCACTCCATGCCTGCACCTGGCTGGCCGGGAGGAGCTCCGTCTCCAGAACCCCAGTCGCCAGACCCAAGGGGCTGGTGGCTGATGGGAGGACAGTACGAGGGCGGCAGGAAGGGAGGGTGTTCTCCAGCCTTTAAATATATCCCAGCTCCCGGCAAGAGCTGCTTCTTCTTCAGGTAAATTTGCATAGGTGGGAGGAAGCGTCCTGAGACGGCTCTGGCCGCAACTCCCAAGGCAGACGCTGAGGGCCTCGTGGAGACGCGGTCAGCACGACCGAGGGCAGAGCAGGGCACGTCGGAGAGGGAGGAGGTAGAGGCCTCGGCTTGTGGACTCCAGGCCCACCAGCAGCGGCCAAGGCTCTGAGCCCACAGGGAGGCTCCAGAAAGGACGCCGTGCCACCCTCCTTCAGAGGAAGGCCACCCCCGCGAGGAGGCAGCAAGGCGAAAGGGGCCTCAGGGTCCCGGGCTGAGGGGCCCCTGCAGGGGACCTGGATCTGGAGCTGTTTCAAGGTGGGGGGGTCACCTGGGTGTCTGCACCAGGCCTCCAGCCAGCGGAGGAACGGCGCTCTTTGAAGCGGCCCCCGGGGACCCCAGCTGTCGCAACAATGAGCCGACAGGAAGAGAGCCTGCTTGGCTCCACGGTGTTGGGGTGGGGGGCTCCCCAGAGACGGAGCGCGGGCTGGGCACGAGGACGCCCCTGCTCGGAGGGGAGACGCAGGGCATCCAGGCCTTTATCCCACAAGGGTCTGCTTCAGACTGCCCGGTCAGGCCCAGGCAGATGGGTGTGACGCGTCCACGCTGGGCCCTGAACACCCCGAGGTCTGCAGCTGTGCGATCACACGTCCCTACAGCCCTCCTCAGCTGGCGGAACCAAGGGAGGACTTCCTCGGAGCCAAGCCATCCAACCGGGCGCTGCAGTCGTCAGACCGCTGGGGCCCCGACGCTGCTGACCTGTCAGCCATCCTCGGGGGCCAGGATGGCTGAGTCACTTCAGAAGGTAATTCAACGCTGCCCTTCAGGTGGGCTGAGTGGTAATCTGAAGCCAAAGGCGTGAAACACCATCCCAGGGCACGAGAGCCGTGACAGAGCAGCTCACGTCCCGCCCGGCCGGCTCCGTGACCCCGAGAACACCGTCAGGGAAACCCTGCTGCAGAGCCAGGGTTTCAAAAATTCCACAGTTCCCAGTCTCGACAAGGCAGCCAGTCCCCAGGGGCACAAGAAGATCTGGGGTTTCAGAACAGATCATATTTTGCCCTACTGCCAGCAAAGAATTAGGAAGAATAATGATCCTGTTGGCTTCCCAAGTGGCTCAGTGGTTAAGAAAGGAGATGCGGGTTTGATCCCTGGGTAGGGAAGACCCCCTGGAAGAGGAAATTGCCAGAGGAGCCCGGAACGCTACCATCCACGGGGACACTGCTGAGCACAATCACAATGAAAGATCCTATCACTCCTTTCCGTAAGGAGTGACCTTCATCCTAACAAAAACACGCAAGAATTTATCAGGAAGACAGTCCTTGGACGGACGTCTCGTTGTGCTCACTGGAACCAGAAGAATGTGGGCAAAATGCAGCTGGACCAGCTTCTGAAAGGGTTCACAAGGACAGCACCTGCCTCGCAGGCTGACTGGAAGATAAACCTGAGATCACATCTGAGAGACCAGTCCAGAGGCCAGAGCAGGCCCGAGACCCACCTCACGGGAGCCTGTTCTGCTGCAACCTAAGGACGGTCAGTATCCACCGTCACCGCAAAGCTCTGCACCAGACAAGCACAAACCTGCCTTGGCGTGACCAAGAAGCGGGCTTTCAGCCTCGGACTCATGATAACTAAGACCCCTCTATCAGGCACCGTCTATGAGGCAAGGGCTTCTGAGGTCCCTAGGGCCTCCCTGGGAAACATTTGTAAAAAGGAGCAGAGAGGGACATTTGGTGGCATTTTCCCCGAGCATAGGAGCACAGAAGACTCTGAGCTATCCCGGGGTAAGACCCTGGAGGGTGCTCCCTGGAGGGGCAGGCTGAGCCCAGCGGGCCGCTCCGCTCCGGAAGCAGCAGGCCTGTGGCCCACCCGCAGGAGGGCAGGGCGGTCAGTCTGACAGAGCAGCTGAGCCCAGGCGCAGAGATGCGGCCCCACCAGCGGGCACAGACTCTGTCCTGAGGCCGCCCGGGCCCACCCCACTCGGCCTGGCCTGATCCCTCCGGGGCCCCAGGGTGCAGTAGCCTCTGTCACCACCGGGCCTCCAGGACCTCCGGAGGGGTCAGGACTGGTGGGGATGGGGTTTAAAGGCCCTCCGGCCCGGGGGGGCCCGCCCCCCAAGGGAGCTCACGAACCTGCATCATCTGAGAAGGGGGAGACGAGCAGGCGGGTGGGGGGCCCTCTCTGGCAAAGCCCGGAGCCCCAGTGCGGCCCCCACCCACCCTATTCTCATTCCCAGCAGGAGATAAACACTGACCCCAAGAGATTTAAACACAACTGGCGGAGGTGGGGGGCGGGTGCCGACGCTAACTGGAGCAAAAGCAAGGAAGTGGGCCCAAGGCCACTGGGGTGGAGACTGGGAGCCCAGCACAGCTCAAGGAAGGCGGCCCCGCCCCGTCGGAAGCCTGCAGGCTCTCTGTCCCGCTGACCTCCGGTGAGGACAGCCTCCCCCTCCACGAAGGAAGCCCCTGAAGTCTGAGGCTCGCAGTTTCGTTGTCTTCGTGCACACTGAGCTAATAAACGCGCCATGCACTGCAGGGTGGTTAGAAGTTACAGCCAGAGGGAGCCTGCGGCCGCCTGCCGACCTCGCCCGCCCCATCCGACACCCACCCGCGCCCCCTCCAGCACTCTCCTCCGGAGAGCTTTAAGAAAGACAGCGCCAGACCTCAGGACTATTAACCGCCCACTGACAGCAGTTTATCCGGCTGTCCTGAAGCTGTGACTCTAAACCAGGTCTTCACAGTTCACGTCTCTGCTTTCTTGTTGCTTTTCGCGTCTTGAATGTGAGCTACCTGGACTATACACACCTTGCTGAAGCCGGAGGAGGAATTTCAAACCTGTGCTTGGGTTGGGTAACAGTGAGGAGACAGAATCTTGCAACCCAGCCCACATCCCACACCGCACGTGGGCCTCCGGGGACCAGAGGCCTGTTGGAGCAGGTAACATGGCCGAGGAACAGGAGACGTTCACTGGTCGCTAGGCCAGCTGGCTACCCCAAATCGTTCCCTTCCCTGAGCAACACAAACAAGCAGGGTTTTCCCCGTTTTATGCGAGCGGAGGGAAGTGGCAGAAGACCAGCTGTCTAACTGTGTGTCGTCCCAACGCCTGTTTCTAACAGCAAGACATAATCCCTGATGGGAAATGTACCAAGCAACTGAGCTAGCAAGACATCAGCAGACAGGCAGACCCCCTTCCTTCTCTGACACACGAATCACACCCTCTGAGGCTCACAGTCAAACCGGACAGAGAACAAAAGTTACTATATATACACATCATTTTGATTTTATCTGATCAGGTGGTTTTCGGTCACTGTTGGGTTGGATTTTAAAGGCATGTCTGCACAACAGGAAATCAACTCCAGCACAAAAAATAAAGTCCTGTGAAAACTGCCATACGGTAGAACTCACATCCTACTTGTCATATTTGAAATAGAACTCCTGCTTCTTAATTTTAAAAAAGATGAAGCATAAGCCCTCAGCTCTGTTAGCCTGCTGGGCTCAATGTTCAAACGGCCTGTGATGTAGGCCGTGGAGAAAGTGGCCTCACAGGAGCTGCATGGGAAGGGGGAGGGGGCATGAACCTGACGCCCCTGGGGGCCAACCTCAGCATCTCTGTGGGTGGGGGGCAGGCTGACCTGGGCGCGCCTGAGGGTTTCCAGTACCGGCAGAAGAGGTGCTGTCCGTCCGCGTTGACCAGGTGAGGGAGGTCCTGGTAGGGAACATTCTGTGGTGTCAGCCTGGGGGAACGTTCCTCTGGCATTCTGAAAGGATCTTCAGGTGCTGGGAAGGAAACAGGGAATGGTGCAAGGTCAGAGAGATGGCAGAGCACACAGACAGCAGGAGGGAGACCTTGTTCAGAGTCACTAACATTTTTTTAAAGCAGCTTGCTTTTTTAAAAAAAAAAACCCTTCCATTTCAAAAATTTTACAGATACACATATTTAATACTAAAACCCCATTTGTTCTTAAGAAAAATGTTCACTTTATCTTTTAAGTGCCTCATTACAGCTTTCTTCCCCCCCTCCCATCTGTGTTTATTTTAAATCATTTCAGGAAACTTCATCTTAAAGACTATTTTAGCTGTAATCAAGTGGAGATGACAGTCAGCCCTGTGGGCATAAAGACCCAGCTGCAAAACACCCATCCATGCTAAAACCCCCAAGGAAGTTTCACAGGGGCGCGGTCACGGGGTGCATGACGCTCTGGTTAATTCCTTCTGCCCGAAATTCTAAAGGTGCCGCCACAAACCTGTCTGCATCACGTCCGTCCTTCTGCGGTCCGCCAGCACACAGCCCCGAGCGTCAGGGCCAGACCAGCCCGGGCAGCCCCCTCATCTAGGCGGGGGGCGCCCCCCACGCTTCCCCAGCTTCCCAGCCAGCGCCCGGCCCCAGCTCCTGCCTGGCTTTAGGAGCGCGGAGCCCAGGGCTGCCCCCCGTGAGCGGGCGGAGCCACCCAGCACTGGCCCCCCATCACTCTTCCTAAACAAACCCCTGCGGCTGGGAGAAGGGTTCCCGGGAGGCAGCCAGGGCACCAGCTCCGCGCGACCAGATCCCCACCCCCGGACACGCACGAGCGCGGGTCCCCCAGGAAAGTCAGCCAGGCTCCCCCAAAAAACTTTGCCGCCTGCCCGCGTCCGCCGGCGCCAGGAGCGCAGCCCCGCCGGCAGGGCTGCCTGCGGGGGACGGACACGCGGACACGGAGTTGACGGCGGCGACAAGTTGGTTCGGGGCCGCCGCCAGGGAGCGGGGCGCACGCGCCGGGCACACGCAGACACGCGCGCGCTCGTGCACACGCGCACAGGGGCGCGGGAGCCCACGCCGAGCGCGGGGCCGCGGGGACCGCGGGACGCGGGGCGGCCGCCCCCGGGGGACAGGGACGGCTCGGGGCGGGGACTCAGGCAGTTACCGGGCCACGGGCGCCGAGTCCTCGTCTGCGGCCGGGACCGAGAGCTGCGCGCCGCCGCTCCGGAGACAGGGCGCGGCGTCCGCGCCGCCACTTATCCCGGCTCCCTCCCGGCGGGGGCGGCCGGGGGTGGGCCGCGGGAGGCGGCGCCGGGCCCACGTGTGCGGCCCGCCCGCCCGCCGCGCGCTCCTCCCCGCCGGCCGCGCCCCGGGGTGGCGCCCGGGGGACTGGCGCGCCCCGAACAGCCGCGCTGCGGGCGGACACGCCACACCCACGCGCGCACACACCTCGCGCGCACACCCGCCGCACAGACACGCATGCAGGGGCGACACAGGCGCCCGGGCGTCCCCCCTCCGGAATCACACACGTGGACACCGCGTACACACTCAGGACACGCAGATGGACACACAAACCCACACAACACGCATAAAAAGGAACACAGAGAGACTCGGACACAGACACACACACCCCACACAGTCAGACACACATAAAAAGCTGGGGCGCGGTGGGGGGACTTGTGCCCAATTTCCAGGAGGTGGGGGCCAGGCCAACAAGGGCAGGCCTGGCCCCAGAGACCCTCCCTGGGGGACACACAAAGCCTCAGAGGCAGGCGCAGGCCAGGGACGGTCTGAACACCCTTGGGTGCAGCTGTCCACGAGGCGGGTGGGGGTGGGGTGGGGCAGCTGGACCCGAGCCTAGATCCCCCTGGGCCCAGCGCCAGCTCCGACGCTCGCCCCGGGAGCCTTGGTCTCCTCACTGGCAGCCCAGGACAGGACCTCTGCCCCCAGGACGGTCAGGTGTGCCCTGCTCACAGTGACCTCCCCCGTATCCTTCCCTCGGTCACAAACAAGTCAACACCGCAGCAGTGCTGAAAAGAGCCACTGTCCTCCAGAGTCACACGGTCCGTGTGTGGGGAGGCCCCGGCTGCTTAAGGCCTACAAGCTAACTTAAAGCAAACAACAGCTGGGGTGTGAGCCCTGCCTGGTGGCAGGTCACAGGCCTCTGACGGAGGGGGCTGGCCAAGCGACAGGCCCCAGGCAAGGCCAGTTCTGGAGGCGGCCGAGTCCAAGCAGGGAGCCAGGGGCTGGCACATGGGTGGTACCTGGACTGGAATTCATCCCAGAGCCAGGCTGGGGCCCGAGGGACGTTTTGGGGGACCCCAAAGCACACCAAGCCCCCTTTAATATGAAGTCAAGTGAAAGTCGCTCAGTTGTGCCCAACTCTGACCCCATGGACTGTAGCCCGTCAGACTCCTCTGCCCATGGAATTCTCCAGGCCAGAGTACTAGAGTGTGTGTAGCCTTTCCCTTCTCCAGGGGATTTCCCAACCCAGGGATCAAACCGGGCCTCCTGCATTGCAGGCGGATGCTTTCCCAGCCGAGCCACCAGGGAAGGCCAAGAATGGTGCAGTGGGTGGCCTGTCCCCTCTCCAGCAGGTCTTCCCGACCCAGGACTAAAGCGGGGTCTCCTGCGTTACAGGCGGATTCTTCACCAGCTGGGCTACCAGCATTTCAGGACTTTACATACACAGTGTGGAAGTCTGGGGAACAGTTGTTCACAGAACTCCAGTGGAAATGGGGGTTCAGAGCTTGGGGAGGGCTTCCCAGGCGGCTCCGTGGAAGAGTTCACCTTCCTGGGCTAGGAAGATCCCACATCTAAGCTGCTAAGCCCATGTGCCACAGCTACTGAGCCTGCGCCTGGAGCCTGGGAACCGAAACTTCGGAGCCTGGGTATCACAACTGCTGAAGCCCACGTGCCCATGTGCCCATGTACCCGTGTTGCTCTGCAACAAGAGAAGCCGCTTCAGTGAGAAGCCCGCTCACCATGACTGAAGAAAGCCCACGCAGCAACCAGGGCCCGGGACAGTCAAAACTCAAGAAAGATAAAGATGCTCTCTCCTATCCTAGCTTCTCCTAGCTCGCTTACCAACAGAAGCGAGGCCGTGGGGGTGGTCGGGGGGGTGGGGCTCTGGGGGATGGGTGAGATTGCGCCGTTCTCTACCGGCTTTTCTAGTTACACTTTCTACTCTGAGAAGGTTGTAGACTCGTATTCAGCTGCATTAACATAGATTCGATTCAGAAATAATAGAGAGATGGTGCGCACCCTTTGTTCCAGTGAGAAAGTCTTGCAAAACTCTAGGGCAGCAGCGCAAGGGGGAAGTGGATGTTGACACACCGCATAGCCTTCCCGCCCCACAAAGGTCCCTGTGGTGACACCCTCTTCTCTCCTGTCCCGATTCCCTCCATAAGCCCTGGCAGCCACTTTACGACATTCTCCAGCTGTGAAACTTTGTGATTTCAAAGAGTTTTATCAGTTGAATCGCACAGCGTGTAACCTCTTAGGATTCACTTGTCTTTCAGCATTTCCAGGTTGCCGTGCAGGATCCGACGGGACGGACGGACCGCATTGTTCCGCATGAACGGCATCTGGGTTGCTCCAGTGTCTGGCTGCTATGAGTGAAACTTCTGTAAATATTCATGCATGAATGTAAATCTTTCTTTCTCTGGGATAAATGGGAGTTACACTCCTGGGCCCTGTGGAAGTTGCCTGTTGGGTTTTGTAAGCGATTGCTCCGAAGTGTGTTTCAGAGCAGACACAACGGTTGTGCCATTTCTTATTCCCACCAGAAACACACTAGAGATTCAGTCTCTCGGCACCCTCCGTCAGCATGCGGGGTCTTTCTGTTTTTCGCTTCTGTTTTGCCAGTTAGATATGCAGTAGTATCTCATTATGGTTTTAATCTGCATTTGTCTGATGGCTCATGGTGGGCCTACCAGGAGGCTCAGTGGTGGGGAATCCACCCGCCAAAGCAGGAGACGCGGGTTCAATCCCTGGGTCGGGAAGATCCCCTGGAGGAGGGCATGGCAACCCACCCCAGCGTTCTTGCCTGGAGAATCCCGTGGACAGAGGAGCCTGGAGGGCTACAGTCCACGGGGTCACCAAGAGTCAGACGTGAACTAGTCACTAAACGACAGTAACGACTGGCTCACGTCGCTGACTACCTTTCATATACTTAGCTGCCATCTATATATCCAGTTTATTGAAATGCTCCTCCATGGCTTTTGGCCGTTTTCTAATTGGACTTTTTGTTTTCACTGTTGAGTCCTGAGCGTTCTTTATATACTGTAGACACTAATCCTTTGTTGGATATGTGATCTGCAAATATTTTCACTTGTGGCTTGCCTTTTCAACCGTTAACGTGGTCTTTTACAAAGTAAAAGTTTTCATGTTTATAAAATACTGTTCCTAAGTGTTTTATTTATGGGATGTGCTTTTGGAGTCAAGTCTAACAGTGCTTTGCCAAGCGCCACACCTGAAGGCTTTCTCCTGCTCTTTCCTTTCTGTCTCCCATCTCGGCCTCTCTTCTAGTCTGGGCTCACTGTTGTGTAAGGTGTGAGATTAGGACCAGTGTCCTCGTTCTTTTGTCTGGTGTCCACCTGCTCCAGCACAATCTGCAGAACAGGCTGCCTCCCCCACAAGCCTTGAATTGCTTCGCGTCCTTTGCCAAACCATTAGATCAATTTCTGAATTCTCTATTCTGGCCCGTGGGTCTGCGTCTATTTCTTTATCAGCACCTCCCAGTCGTCAATATTGTGTCTATTGATTCCTTAAGTCTTCAAATGGGTTCCTCCCACCTTAGGCTTGTTTATAATTTCTTAAGCTGAAGATAAGTTTCTTTACCTTTCGATGTACATTCTTGAACAATCTTGTCCATGCCTGTGAAAACTCTTGGCAGGACTCTGATAGGAACTCTGTTAAACATGCATGCCAGCTTCCTGAGGGTTGGTATTTCTGCGGTGCTGATTCTTTCAATCCAGGAGCGTGGACTGCCCCTCCGTTTCCGTAGGCCTTTCGCCTCGCTCGGTGCGGTATGTCTCTCAGCATATGAGTCTGCACATGTTTTGTCAAATTCACACCTTTCTTTTCTCAACTAATTGTAGGTGTAGTGAAGTTAAAGGTGAACGTATTTTACATTTTGGTTTCTGTGGGTTCCCTTCCAGTGACTGGAAGCGCAGCTGATTTTTGGATGTCGATTCTGCATCCTTTGGCCTTGCTGGGCTCGCTCATCAGATTCAGGAGGCGTTTGTTGCTGTTTTTTGTAGCTTTCTCGGGATTTTCCACGTAGACTGTCTTCATATTTTAAGTGAGTTTCTTACAGGCAACAGAGTTGAGTCATTTCAAAATAAGTCTTTCTGGAAACTTCCCTGCTTGTTGCTGTTCACTCGCTCAGTCGTGTCCGACTCTGCGACCCCATGGATGGCAGCATGCCAGGCCTCCCTGTCCCCTCATGCTGGCGTCTGCTCAAACTCACGTCCATTGAGTCAGCAATGCCATCCAACCATCTCATCCTCTGTCGTCCCCTTCTCCTCCTGCCCTCAATCTTTCCCAGCATCACGGTCTTTTCAAACGAGTCGGCTCTTTGTATTAGGTGGCCAAAGTACTGGAGCTTCATCATCAGCCCCCCACATGAATATTCAGGACTGATTTCCTTTAGGACTGACTGGTTGGATCTCCTTGCAGTCCAAGGGACTCTCGAGGATCTTCTCCAACACCACAGTTTGAAAGAATTAATTCTTCAGGGCTCAGCTTCCTTTATGATCCAACTCTCATACCTGTACGTGACTACGGGGAAACCAAAGCTTTGCCTAGACAGACCTTTGTCAGCAAAGTAATGTCTCTGCTTTTTAATACGCTGTCTAGGTTTGTCATAGCTTTTCTTCCAAGGAGCAAGCATCTTTTAATTTCATGGCTGCGGTCACCATCTGCAGGGATTTTTGGAGCCCAGGAAAATGAAGCCTGTCACTGTCTCATTGGTGGTCCCATGGTAAGGTTCTGCCCTTCTGATGCAGCTGGTGCCGGTTCTAACCCCGGTCAGGGAATTAAGATCCCAAATGCCACGTGGCCGACAACAACAACAACAACAAAAAGGCTGCTAATCTCTGTCTCCTAATCGGTATGTTTAGAACATTTACTGTGAGGACTGTTAACTCGTTTTCCGTTATCGCTGTTTTTCATTTCGTTGTCTTTTTTCGTGCCCTCCTGTGGGTTACTGGGACAGGATCTTTTTAGAATTCTATTTTTACTTGTCTATACTGTGTTTGAGTGTCTCTGTATAAACTTTCAGCGGCTGCTCCAAGACTGGATAT
This sequence comes from Capricornis sumatraensis, assembly GCF_032405125.1. NCBI lineage: Eukaryota > Metazoa > Chordata > Mammalia > Artiodactyla > Bovidae > Capricornis > Capricornis sumatraensis. The sequence continues at coordinate 105,147,489 of NC_091078.1, read as the reverse complement.
ACATGTATACACACACACATAGACGTACACACTCACACACAGAGATCAAGGCTGATGTCATTTACCAGTTTCAGCGAAATATAAAAACCTAGTATCTCCTTATATCCATTCACTCTCCCCCATTTATACTACAATTGTCAAATATTTCCTCTACATACATTGAGAACCGCATCAGATTGTTATGATTTTTGCTTTGCTCGCCAGATGGAATCTAGAAAACTCAAGAGGGAAAGTAAAGCCTACTTTATTCCCTCTCATTCTTGCTCACCATATTCTTTATTCCTTCCTGGTAGTCCGAGGGTCGTTTTTTTTTAATCATTTTGTTTCTGTTTAGAGAACTCCCTTTAGCCATTCTTTGAGGATAGGTCTTCTGGGGAAAAAAAAAAAATTCGATTAACATCCCTTCATTTGAAAATGTCTTGATTCTCCTTCGCTCCTGAAGGGTGTGTTTGCTGGAAGTCAGGCTCTGGTTCACAGTTCTTTCCTTTCAGCGCTTGAAAGCGGTTGCCCACCCTCCTCTGTCCTCGTGGAATCGGGAGATACCCACTGTCCTGCGGGCTGTTTCTCTTACACACAGCACCTCGCTTCCCTCTTGCTGCTGGCAGGCCTCTTGCCTTTAGTTCTTAGGGTTTGGCGAGCGCGGGCCCTGGCCTGGGTCTCTGCGGGCGCGTAGCGTCTGGACTTTGCTCAGCCGCTTGGATGCGCCTTTTGCCTCCTGGCGAGTCTGGTGGATTTCAGCCTCGATTCTCTTCAGCCCCAGCGTCTTCTCTCCTCTCTCTCTGGGACTCCGACGACGCGACCCTTGCTGTGGTTTAGTCACTCAGTCGTGCCCGACTCTTTGCGACCCCATGGGCTGTAGCCCGCCAGGCTCCTCTGTCTGTGGGATTCTCCAGGCAGGAACACTGGAGCGGGCTGCCACAGGGGATCTTCCCGACCCAGGGACTGAGCCAGCAGCTCCTGCCTTAGCAGGTGGGTTCCCCACCCCCGAGCCACCTGGGAAGCCCGATGGATGTCAGGCTTCTCATTACAGTTCCGTGGGTCCCAGAGCAGCTCCAGACACTGCTCGCTCTTTTCCCGTCTATTTTCTCTCTTGTTGTCCAGAAGGGACAATTCCTAGTGTGCCATCTCCCACTTGACTGAGTCTTTCCCTCTGTCACCTCCGTGCTGCCTTGGAACCCATCTCTTGGAGCAGCCGCTGAAAGTTTATACAGAGACACTCAAACACAGTATTGACAAGTAAAAATAGAATTCTAGAAAGATCCTGTCCCAGTAACCCACAGATACCCAAGTATCTGCCCGTTGGCCAGCCCCTCTGCCACGCCTGCCTCCAGAAGAGCCAGTCCTAAGGTTTCTGGTCCATTTTTCCGGATTGGAGCAGAAAGAAGGAAGGGCAGGTTTTGAGGCTGAGGTGACCGTTCCAGCCACTTCGAGTTCTCTGGGACGTCCAGGAAGAGACCTGACGGGCAGCGGCAGGTGCAGAATGAGCCTCAGACGTCGGGAAGCAACTGCGTACGTGAGATGGAGCATATTGTCCAGGAAACGTGGGCCAGAGGGAAACGTGATGCCGTGGAGGGACCGTTTGCAAAGATGATGGAGACAGAGGAGGCCCTGGGTCATCTCAGGGAATCCAAAGGTGCTGCAAGAGGAAAGGACCAACAGAGTCTAACACCACCGTCTAGGAGGCAACCAAGAGGCCTGAGGTGTGGCCAACAGACCCGACAACAGGAGGTCACGTGTGCCCCTGGAGGGAGCCCAGGTCACGGGTAATCAGGGCAGAAGGCAGCCTGAGCTGAGCCAGGAAGTGAGCGGGACACAGGTGAGGTGGCAGGTGGAGAAAAGCGGCGGGACGTTTTCAGTGAACCAGAGGCGGCGCAGCGGGGGCGAAGTCGGCGGACCGGGGGCCTGCCAGCCTGGACTCGGAGCTCAGCGGCGCTGACCTCAGTGACACGACTCGGGGCAGGTGGCTCCTGGGGGCTGAATGGAGCAAATAGTGGAGGTCAAGGACTGAGTGCAGCACCTTCCACCCTAATATCTCGCCATTTCTAAGTTGTAGCATACATGGTCACATGTGAGAAGCGCCAACATGGGCTTCCCCGAGGCTCAGGGATAAAGAGCCTGCCTGCCGGTGCAGGAGACCCGGGTTCAGTCCCTGATCCGGAAGATCTCACACGCTGGGGAACAACAGAGCCCATACGCCGCCGCCTCTGACCCTGTGCTCCCTGGAAAGAGAAGCCCCCACAAGCAGAGGCCGTGCCACCACAGCCGGAGCAAAGCCCGTGCGGCCACGAAGGCCCGTGCCACCAAAAATGACAAATAAGCTATTTATAAAACGCTGATGAGAACCGACGCGCTGTCAGGGAAGGGCACGCCTCCTTCCCACTGCTGCCCCCAGAGATAACGGCCCTGCAGGCTCCTGTGTGACCTTCCAGACACACCCCTGAGGTCTGAGGAGGGCGGAAAAGCCTGGAAACATCTGCCGGAGGAAGGGAGGAAGTAGGCAGGGTGGCACAGGGGCCTGAGAGTAACTGAATTTCTAGGGGCTCCTTAAAGAGGCAGGACCAACTGCGGGCGCGGTTGCCCAGGACACAGCCCAGGAAGCTTGTCCTCGGTGGGCGTGAGGGTTTGTGGCAGCAACAGCCCGGTGGAGGCCGCTCGGCACCCCCGCCACCTGCACTGAGACTGCCTTGCCCCCCTGCCCTGGATCGGACCGGCCCCACCAGCCGCCCTGCCCAATAGAATGTGCTGGAAATGGCGCTGCGCCCGCTCCCAGGGGCCAGGCGCCCTGCCCCTCTCGCTTCCCGCTGCTGTGTCGACCAGCTCGGGCAGCTCCAGGAGGGAGTGTCACAGAGCAGGGAGGACGAGGCGCTTGGAGGAGGCTGCCAGCTCACCGGCAGCTGTGCCCTGCTGACCTGTGGCTGCCCACGTGCCTGGGGGAGCCTGGCCGGGACAGTCTGAGTCACAAGCCCAATGACTGGCAGCTGCGTTAAGCCACAGTTTCTGGGGTGACATAAATTCTGTGACGCGACTGGCTCCCCACTGTATCTGCCTCTTCCGCTCTTACAGCGTCCCTTCTCTCAACACAGTGGAGCCCGAAGCGTGGGTTCAGTGGTTCCAAGCCTAAACCTCTTTTATTTTCTATTTAAAGTTTTCCCTTCATAGATACACACCTTATGAAGCATAGCTGACTTACAGTGTTTTAGGTACGCAGTAACGTGACACTTGCTATTGCTGAGGTTGTTTTCCATTACAGGCTATTACGAGACGTTGACTATAGTTCCTTGGGCTATAAACCTTGGTTGCTTGTTTGAATCTATTTCTTTAATTTAGAAATTTAGCCTTCTATTCACACTGAGTCAAACAAGTGGAATCAAAATGTCATAAATTTTTTAGTTAGGCAAAAATTTCTTAAGTTTTCTATAATATATATATTATACGTACTATTTATGTATATGTATACAAAAGGGTTTCTACTATGCTTGACAAAAGCTTGAGCAAGAACATTAAAAAAAAGAGATGGAGACGTTAGAAAACAAATCATAGGACCACTGAATATAAAATAGAAAAAGTGAAACAAACTAGATAAAAGTGAAAGATGACCACATAGTAGGTGTTTTTAAACATGGCTGGTCATTAGAAACAGATCTGGAGCTCTGGAGGAAAAAAAGCCATGCCTGGGAATTTGCATTTTTCAAAAAATTCCAAGATAATTCTGATATGCACCTGGATGTTTAAAAGTGATGACAGGTTTATCTATTAAATCAGAGTTCTGGTGGTGTAGATTCCCACTGACCAGTCATGATACAAGGGTATTAAGTGAGTAACAGCTGCAAGATCACAATATTAAAAGCTGTTTATCAGTTTTCTCAATCAAAAGCCAGACAAAAACATAAAGATAATTATAGTTGCAAACCATAATGGGAACATGTAAATCCAACTATAAAATAATCACACGCAGTTCGGGGTCAAGCAGAGCGATGGGCTGAGCTGGAGCGCATCCTGGCACGTGTTCATCCGCCAGTCTAGGTTTGTTTGGTTGGTGAATTTAATCCATTTACATTTAAGGTAATTTTCAGTATGTATGATCCTATTACCATCTTCTTACTTGTTTTGGGTTTTTTCCTGTAGGTTTTTTCTTTCTCGTGTTTCCTGCCTAGAGAGATTCCTTTCGTATTTGCTGTGAAGCTGGTTTGGTGGTGCTGAGCTCTGTTGACTTCTGCTTGTCTGGAAAGTTTCTCGGTCGCTCCATCGACTCTGGAGGAGTCTTGCTGGCTCGAGTGTTCCTGACTGTAGGGTCTTCCTTTCCTCTCTGTAGACACATCCTGCCGATTCCTTCGGACTTGCAGTTTCTGTGGAGGGACCAGCTGATGGCCTGAGGGGAGTTCCCTTGTGTGTTATCTGCCCGTCTCCCTTTGCTGCTTTGAGTTCTATTTACTTTGTCTCTAATTTTTGTCCCTTTGATTACTATGGGTCTCAGTGGGCTCCTCCTTGGGTTTATCCTGCGCGGGGCGCTCTCGGCTTCCTGGACTTGGTTGACTATTTCCTTTCCCACGTTGGGGAAGTTTTCAGCTGTTGCTTCTTCACAGATTTTCTCAGGTCCTTCCCTTCTTCCCCTTCTGAGACCCCTTTGTGAGTGTTGGTGCAGGTAAAGTTGTCCCAGAGGCCTTTCTTGTCTTAGGCAGCTTTCATTTCTCTGCCCTTCACTCGACGGCAGGGACCTCCAGCACTCTGCCCTCCAGGCCACTTATCTGCTCTTTGGCCTCCGCCGCTCTGCTGTCGACTGCTGCCAGCGTGTCACTCATCTCTGTTTCTTGCTCTTTAGTTCTCCCAAGTTTTTGGTGCACATTTCTCGCATCTTCTCCACTGTTTTCCCCAGACCCTTCGCTCCCGTTATTCTGAATTCTTTTTCTGGAAGGTTGCTCATCTCCACTTCACTGAGTTGTTCTGGGGGTTTTATCTTGTCCCTCCATCGGGTATGTGACTGCTTTTCCGTCGTGATGAACTCGCTCTAATGTGGTTCTTGTCTTAGCCACTGTGGGATTGTGTTTCCTCTTGCTTCTTCTGTCTGCCCTCTGACGGAGGAGGCCAAGAGGCTAAGAGCTTCCTGATGGGAAAAACTGGGTCTTGCTCTGGTGGGCAGGGCCTTGGTCAGTAAAGCTTTAACCCAGTCATCTGCTGATGGGTGGGGTCGCACTCCCGCCCTGTTAGTTGTCTGACCCAGCCCAGGGTCTACAGCCTCTATGGTAGGGTTAATGGTGACCTCCAGAGGACTTACACGCAGGAGGATCTTCCAGGACTGCTGCGGCCAGCGTCCTGCCCTCTGGGGACCCCTGCCGACCCACGCCTCCACAGGGATTTGATTGTACTGTCCTGCTGCGTCTTGGATGTGGGGTATCTGCTGTGGGTGGCGTCCAGCCTTCTCTTGTCGACGGCTCTTCAACAGCTGCTGCGGCTTTGATGCTCTCACAGGAGGGGCTGGGCGCACGTGCTTCCACGCCGCCATCTTGAACTGGAAGCCTAAACCTTTTTTAAAATCACTGAGAATGTGGGTGGAGGGAGGGAAAAGGTGACATTTTCTATTGCACATGCTATCTATGAAAACTATTACAGATGACAGAACAGGTTAATAGGATATAACTGAAACAGTTACATAAGTTACCCAATGCCATAACTAAAACTGCCCTTAAGTATTCCTGCTCTTGCTATGACAGGGGATGTTGGCTCTGTTGTTCTGCCTTATGGAAATGTGTCTTAAAATTTCCTCACATCATTTCTGCCTTGACCACCTTTCTTTATTTTTCCCATAGTCTGAAGTTCCTTCTTCATAAACTCTTTCTTCATTTAGACATGGGGCCATGAACGCTCACTGCTGTTGAGAAAGTAAGTGTTAGTCGCTCAGTCGTGCCCAACTCTTTGCGACTCCACGGACTGCAGCCCACCAGGCTCCTGTGTCCATGAGATTTTTCAAGCAAGGACACTGCTGCTGCTGCTAAGTTACTCCAGTCGTGTCCGACTCTGTGCGACCCCATAGATGGCATCCCACCAGGCTCCGCCGTCGCTGGGATTCTCCAGGCAAGAACACTGGAGTGGGTTGCCACTTCCTTCTCCAGGGGATCTTCCCAGCCCAGGGACTGAACCCAGGTCTTCCGCACTGCAGGCAGATCCCTTACCCACTGAGCTACAAGGAAAGCCCTGAGGGCTGCTGCGTGTTAAATGTACGTCCAAGTCCTAAGACGTGTGTGGGCACAGAAGGGCTGCGAGGTGCCTCAGCCTCTGCGACCCTTCACGAGGACACTGCTGTCAATGCTGCTGGAGGCGGTTAAACCAGCAGGGCGGTGTGATGGTCGAGGCATGCCCCTGCCTTTTCTTGACCACCGGGGGTCACGAAGGGGATTTTAACCCCTTTAGTGTGGATCCCCCGAAAGTTGCATCAGCTGGGATCAAGACACGGAGGTGAACTAACAGGTGTGATGTCCCAGCCGAGGAACCCGGCCCATCCCCACGTCCACGCGGGGGAGGCAGAAGCAGACCCTGGGCCTCGCCTGTCCACGTCCCTTGCCCTCTCCCCTCCTGCAGCCTGGCGCGGCCAGAGGGTCCTGGGGAGGATGGATGTGGGTGTTCACAGACGGACCGCGCACCACCCAGCCGCACTGTGGGAAAGCCCCGTGAGGTCTTCATCTTTCTGAGGAAAACGCGTCAGGCCTCCGCGCGTTTGGGTCTCTCTCCATTGTCACTCATCATCCTTTCTGATAAAGGCAGCCACACATCTGGAAGTTACCCCTCGGCTTTGTCTTCATCCATTTTATTTGCAAGGTTCCCTCAACTCTGTGGCAAGTGTTCACTCCCTGGCGGCTCAGACGGCAAAGCATCCGCCTGTGGTGCGGGAGACCTGGGTTCTATCCCTGGGTCAGGAAGATTCCCCTGGAGGAAGGCATGGCAACCCACTCCAGTGTTCTTGCCTAGAGAATCCCATGGCGGGCTACAGTCCACGGGGTCCCAAAGAGCTGGACACGACGGAGCAACTAAGCACAGCACACAGTTCATTTTCTATTTAGAGAAGCCTTGAAGATAAATGAAGTTTAAAACACAGGTGATTGTCAAGAAAGACGTTCAACGCAGAGCACGTGGTCCACAGACATGGCGAAGCGGCTGCGTCAGTGGCCTGGCCGTAGCTCAATCAGGGACACCCACGGAGGATCCCGGGTGGGGGGCGGGGGGCCCTGCCCGCAGCCTGCTGACAGCGCATCCCAGCTCCGGTCCCCCCCACACCAGCCTGCGGGTCCCGGTAACGGTGGGCCCAGATGGTCTCCAAGGTCATCCTCAGAAAGTCATTCTGCGGAGGGCTCTTTTTGCCATGTATTCAGGAACCAGGGCAGGCCCACTGGGAAAGGCCATTAGGCACAATCCAATCCACTAAGATGAGCATACAGGCTCCCACCCACACGCCACCCCCCTTCAGATGCATCTGGCAGGGCCTGAACGCCAGCAGTCAGTAACTGGGCCCAATCGCTGTAATGAGATTTGCACTCAGCGGTGAAGGAGAAGGCTCTGCGGCCTAATCTGGTTAATGGAGCGCTTAAACATGTGCACGCTGAAAACATTCCGCCGCGGCCACTCTCCGCGCAAGCGAAACGGGCGCCGGCAGCCAGGAGCCGCGGGGGGTCACACAAGTATATCTTTATTTAAAAAAAAATTTTTTTTTCAACTTCTCTTGAAATAGATGCCACTCCCCTAGAGCTGAACTTGGACTTTGAAGGCAGCGGAAGTCTCAGCTGCGCTCACGCTGGAAAACCCAGTACCGGCTGAGTAACTGCAGAAGGTGCTCCAGGCGGTCCGCGGGGCGTTGGGGGTGGAGAGGGGTCACGGCACACAGCTCTTCTAAGCTATAGCGCTGTTTTTCCTGGTCGATCTTTAGCTGGCTGGTTTTGATCAGAGAGGCTTGTGAAGGGCACAGACCCTGGGGTCTGAGTCAGCTCTTGGCCTGCAGGCTCTGTGCTCTTGAGCAAGTTGCTTGAGCCCTCTGTGCTTCAGCTTTCTCACCAGTAACAGGGAGGTAATAACTGTGTGCTTCATAGAAGGGCTGTGAAGGTTACATGAACTGACATGCGTGAGCGCTGACCAGTCAATGCTGGACATACAGTGAATACTTTATGTGGGAGACATAGTTTACTATTATTTACAAAACAATCTCCCTTGGCGGCTCAGCTGGTGAAGAATCCGCCTGCAGTGCGGGAGACCTGGGATCAGTCCCGGGTTGGGAAGATGCCCTGGAGAAGGGAAAGGCTGCCTACGCCAGTATTCTGGTCTGGAGAACCCTGTGGACTGTATAGAGTGGCTTTTACTCATAAAACAGCATCAACTCTCCTCTCGAAACCCCTTTGCGTTTCTGTAGTTGCTGTTGTTTTAATATTTATTTATTTGTTTATTTAATTAGTTGCTCCGGGTCTGAGTTGCAGGATTTTTAGTTGTGGCATGCAAGCTCCTAGCCATGGCAGGTGAGAGCTAGCCCCCAGTCAGGGACAGAACCAGGGCCTCCTGCACGGGGACATTGTTTCTTAGCCTCTGGATCACCAGGGAAATCCCCCAAATTGCCTTTGTAAATACCATATGCCTGAGAACCTGTGTCTTAGGAAATCGTGTTACCATACTCATTGTTAAATGGACATTTCCCTATTGCTGCTGCTGTTCAGGCGCTCAGTCGTATCCGACTCTTTGCGACCCCATGGACTGCAGCAAACCAGGCTTCACTGTCCACCATCTCCCGGAGTTTGCTCAAATTAATGTCCATTTAGTCAGTGACACCATCCAACCATCTCATCCTCTGTCGTCCCCTTCTCCTCCTGCCTTCAATCTTTCCCAGCATCAGGGTCTTTTCTAATGAGTCAGCTCTTCGCCTCAGGTGGCCAAAGTATTGGAGCTTCAGCTTCAGCTTCAGTCTTTCCAATGGATATTCACAGTTGTTTTCCTTTAGGATTGACTGGCTTTATTTCCTTGCTGTCCAAGGGACTCTCAAGAGTCTTCTCCAACACCACAGGTCAAAAGCATCCATTCTTTGGTGCTCAGCCCTCTTTATGGTCCAGCTCTCACATCCATACATGACCACTGGAAGAACCATAGCTTTGACTAGACAGAACTTTGTTGACAAAGTGGCCTGCTGCGGGTTGGTGTACTGGCAGCAGCAGTTCTAGGAAGCACTGCATGCTGGCATAAGTCCTTTTGGAGGAGGTCACCATTACCCCACCACAGTTCAGCCTCAGGCCAAACTACAGGGAGGGAGCGTAGCCCCACCCATCAGGAGAAAATTGGATTAAGGATTCACTGAGTAAGGCCCTTATGATTATACAGTGGGAGTGAGAAATAGATTTAAGGGCCTAGATCTGACAGATAGAGTGCCTGATGAACTATGGAATGAGGTTCATGACACTGTACAGGATTCAGGGATCAAGACCATCCCCATGGAAAAGAAATGCAAAAAAGCAAGGTGGCTGTCTGGGGAGGCCTTACAAATAGCTGTGAAAAGAAGAGAGGTGAAAAGCAAAGGCGAAAAGGAAAGATATAAGCATCTGAATGCAGAGTTCCAAAGAACAGCAAGGCGAGATAAGAAAGCCTTCCTCAGCGATCAATGCAAAGAAATAGAGGAAAACAACAGAATGGGAAAGACTAGAGATCTCTTCAAGAAAATTAGAGACACCAAGGGAACATTTCATGCAAAGATGGGCTCGATAAAGGACAGAAATGGTCTGGACCTAACAGAAGCAGAAGATATTAAGAAGAGGTGGCAAGAATACATGGAAGAACTGTACAAAAAAGATCTTCACGACCAAGATAATCATGATGATGTGATCACTCATCTAGAGCCAGACATCCTGGAATGTGAAGTCAAGTGGGCCTTAGAAAGCATCACTACGAACAAAGCTAGTGGAGGTGATGGAATTCCAGTGGAGCTATTTCAAATCCTGAAAGATGATCCTGTGAAAGTGCTGCACTCAATATGCCAGGAAATTGGGAAAACTCAGCAGTGGCCACAGGACTGGAAAAGGTCAGTTTTCATTCCAATCCCAAAGAAAGGCAATGCCAAAGAATGCTCAAACTACCACACAATTGCACTCATCTCACATGCTAGTAAAGTAATGCTCAAAATTCTCCAAGCCAGGCTTCAGCCATACGTGAACCGTGAACCTCCTGATGTTCAAGCTGGTTTTAGAAAAGGCAGAGGAACCAGAGATCAAATTGCCAACATCCGCTGGATCATGGAAAAGGCAAGAGAGTTCCAGACAAACATCAATTTCTGCTTTATTGACTACGCGAAAGCCTTTGACTGTGTGGATCACAATAAACTGTGGAAAATTCTGAAAGAGATGGGAATACCAGACCACCTAACCTGCCTCTTGAGAAATCTGTATGCAGGTCAGGAAGCAACAGTTAGAAGTGGACATGGAACACACTGGTTCCAAATAGGAAAAGGAGTGCGTCAAGGCTGTATATTGTCACCCTGCTTATTTAACTTCTATACAGAGTACATCATGAGAAACACTGGGCTGGAAGAAACACAAGCTGGAATCAAGATTGCTGAGAGAAATACAAATAACCTCAGATATGCAGATGACACCACCCTTATGGCAGAAAGTGAAGAGGAACTAAAGAGCCTCTTGATGAAAGTGAAAGAGGAGAGTGAAAAAGTTGGCTTAAAGCTCAACATTCAGAAAACAAAGATCATGGCATCTGATCCCATCACTTCATGGCAAATAGATGGGGAGACAGTGGAAACAGTGTCAGACTTCATTTTTTTGGGCTCCAAAATCACTGCAGATGGTGATTGCAGCCATGAAATTAAAAGATGCTTACTCCTTGGAAGGAAAGTTATGACCAACCTAGACAGCATGTTAAAAAGCAGAGACATTACTTGGCCAACAAAGGTCCATCTAGTCAAGGCTATGGTTTTTCCAGTGGTCATGTATGGATGTGAGAGTTGGACTATAAAGATAGCTGAGCACTGAAGAATTGATGCTTTTGAACTGTGGTGTTGGAGAAGACTCTTGAGAGTCCCTTGGGCTGCAAGGAGATCCAACCAGTCCATCCTAAAGGAGACCAGTCCTGGGTGTTCATTGGAAGGACTGATGCTGAGGCTGAAACTCCAATACTGTGGCCACCTGATGCGAAGAGTTGACTCATTGGAAAAGACTGTGATGCTGGGAGGGATTGGGGGCAGGAGGAGAAGGGGACGACCCAGGATGAGATGGCTGGATGGCATCACGGACTCGATGGACGTGAGTCTGAGTGAACTCGGGAGTTGGTGATGGACAGGGAGGCCTGGCGTGTTGCGATTCATGAGGTCGCAAAGAGTCAGACACGACTGAGCGACTGAACTCAGAACTCAGAGCAAGGCCCTGCCCACCAGAGCAAGAGCCACTTTTCCCCACAGCCAGTCCCTCCCATCGGGAAGCCTGCACAGGCCTCTTATCCTCATCCATCAGAGAGCAGACAGAATGAAAACCACACTCACAGAAAGCTAACCAAACTGATCACATAGGTCCCAGCTTTGTGTAACTCAATGCAACTATGAGCCACGTGGTACAGGGCACCCAAGACAGACGGGTCATGGTGGAGAGTTCCAACAAAATGCGGTCCACTGGAGAAGGGAATGGCAAACCGCTTTAGCATCCTTGCCTGGAGAATATTTCCCTGTATATCAAGCAAAAGCCTCCATTTTGTGCCTGTAACTGAGACCAGAGAGGTGGTTTAGCTCATCCAAGGCTGCACAGCAAGTTGGCCGTAAAGTATGACACGAACAAGGGTCCGGGCCCCTCCTTTTGCACTTTGGAAATCACTGATATCATCTGATTCCACCCACAGGGGCTTCTCAGTGTTTCGGGCAAGAAAAGCAACTGGGAACCAGGAGCGAGTGTGTCTGGGGTCCCTCACACACAGGTTGCTGCAGGCTCGTGTCGGACTTGCCCCTCGCTTGCTTCAAATCCACAAGAGGTCTCTGTGGACGTGTGTTTCCTCTGATTTAATGTTTGACCACCAAGCAATACTTTCTCTTTCCTAAGCAGCAACTGTATTTCCTTTTAAGGAATTCTCCAGCACCGGGTGAATTCTTCGGGCAACTGTCAGTCAGAGCGTGTGCCACCCTCCAGCCAGGGGCTGGCCCAGGGCCCAAGGAAGGCGGCCAGACACTCCCTGACCCTCGCACAGAGTGATACAGAGGGAAGGCCCTTGCAGAGCTCACTCACACCCATACACTCTGGGCATGCGGGTGTGTGTGTGTGTGTGTGTGCGTGTGCGCAGCAGGGCGGGGGGCAGAGCGCGCCCTCCTGCAGGAAGCCCGGTGAGCATCCTGGGCCCTGATCTGCTGTTTCAAGCCCTGCCTTCCAGGCTCTGGGGCGCCCCAGGAGCGACCCAACAGGCCTCCAAGCCATGCCCCTTTGGCTCAAGTCAGCCAGCTTTGATTCCCATTGTTTGTGATCAAAGACGCTTGACAGAGACAACTCAGCCTGCGACCCGTCTTGACCTGCTGACGACCTAACCTGCTGACTGAACCGCCTGGTGCAACTCTGGACAGGCAGAAGGTGGTCGGCCCCGTGGAGACGGGAGGAGGGAGTGTGCTCTGGAGGAGGAGCCTGGGGAGGAGGGGAGGAGGGCTGAGAGCCGTTCAGCTGAGCTGCCTCTTCAGCCCAGCAGAGCAGGCTGGCAGCCGGAGACTGGGAACAAGGCGCTACATCAGGGCAAGAGTCCTGCGTCTTTAGTCGCCAAGAGCGGGGCAAGGCAGGCAGCGCGCTCTGGCTGGCAAACCTGGAGACGGACAAGGTGAGAGCCTGGGGCAGAAAAGTTCCAGGACGCGGTCCTCTCCCAGGAAAGCCCACCCACGGCCACAGCTAAGCAGTCCTGTGCAGGGGCCCTTTGAAGCGAAAGCAACGCCGTTTTAAGGGCAGTCCTGATGGTCAGAAGTCAGCATCCACTGTTTCCTTTCATCCCACCTGCATTTGTGAGTGGACACTGTGCCCAGTGCTGGGGCAAACACCACCACCTGCTCCTCACATGGTTAAGAGCCGGAGAGAAGCGGACGGACAGACAGACGAGGAAGCCCCGATCACAGCCAGGGCAGTGCACACCTGGGGGTGGGGTTCAAAGGACAAGGGCAGTCACCCCCCCGTCAGCTAAGACTGGCTCCGGAGCCCTGTTGACAGCGAAATGCACGGATGTTCAAGTCTCACATAAAACACGCATCGTAGTTGCAAAGCATGCATTTTCCCATGGACTTTCAAACATCTCTAGGTCACTCATAACACCAACTAGAACCAAGTGCTATGTAAATAGGTGTAAATTGTATGCAAATAACTATGAATATAATAGAAATGCCATGCAAATGGCTGTAAGTGCAATGCAAATGCTGTGTAAATAGTTGCCAGTGTGCAGCAAATTCAAGTTTTGTTTTTGGAACTTCCTGGAACTAAAAACAAATAAGTGTCCAATCTGTGGCTGGTTGAGTCTGCAGACAAAACCCTGAGGATCAGGAAGGCCGACTTTACTGGTTCCTATGGAAGTAGGTCTCCAACAGTTGGCGGAAGAGGCATGAAGACCCCAGGAGAGTTCCTGTTACTAGTATACGGTCGCTGTTTATCTTTCCTTTAACTCATCTCCCCCTCTAGCTCTCACACAGATGGAAGGAGCGTGGCTGGGTCAAGGTGGGCTTTGCTCTGCTCCCAAAGGCCTGACAGTGCCACCCAGGCCCCGAGGGACATGCCCGGAACCCCTAGTTCCTTGCCACCAAAACATGGTCCAAGGAGCAGCCGCATCCTCTCCTGGGAGCCTGTTAGAAACGCAGAATTCCAGGCCCCACCCCAGGCCCACAGAACCGCAGTCTAAGAAGGTTCGCGGGTGATTCCCAACACGTGGACCCTTGAGGAACACCAGTCCAGTAAAGCCCTTAGGGGCGGCCCTGAGACATTCACCTAAGAGCAGGTTATCTGGAAGGACTGGGCGCCCACAGCAGTCGCGGCGGTGTGTGACCAGCCTCCTTGCTACTTGCGGGGACCGCGCAGAAGGGTGCCGGATGGGGCGAGGTTTGTCCAGACATGTGCTTGAGGGCTAGATGTAGGGGAGGGCTGCCTGCTGAGACGCAGACGTCTGGGTCCATTTAAATTCCAGATGAGGGAGAGGGGCGGCTTCCCCGGTGGCTCAGAGGTGAAGGAGCCGCCGGCCAGTGCAGGAGGCAGGGGTCTGCTCCCTGGTCCAGGAGGATCTCAGATGCCCACGGGGCCACTAAACCCGTGAGCGCTGTTACTGAGCCTGTGCTCTGGAGCCCGGGAAGCGCAGCTGTCAGGGGAAGCACGCTGACTGAAGCCGCCCGCCCGGCCAGGCACCACAGCACCACCTGGGTGAGTCATTTTACAGCAGGAGGTCCTGGTGAGGAACGCGGAACTAAAAAGCCACCACCAACCGGAAGAGTTCAGGAAAGGTCAAAAGGAGACACCTCCTGTCCGACCACCTCCCAGAATCCTCTCTGCATCCATCCTGGCTGGACAAGACGCGCTCGACCGGGAAGGACTCTGAGTCAGAAGGACTGGCTGAAGACACCCCGGAAGCTAGCCCCATCGCCGCAAAGGCCGAGACTGCGAGCCACGTGGCAGAGCGGTCCTCCTGGGTCCCCCCATCCTGCTGCCATCCACCCGGAGCCCTTTCCCAATAGAATCTCTTTCCTTGTCAGCACGTGTGTCTCCTCGGACAATTCACTTCCGAGTCTCAGACAAGAGCCCAGTTTCGGGGCCTGGAAGGGGTCCCCCTTCCTGCAACACCACCTGGCTGCCTAGAGCCTGTACTCCAGGGTGAGAGAAGCTTCCACTGTGAGAAGGCCGCGCGCCACAGCCGAGAGCAGCCCCCACCGGTCCCAGCTGGAGAAAGCCCGCACGCAGCAGCGCAGACCCAGTACAGCCAAAAATGAAAATGAGTAATACAATTATAAAAAAAATTCTGATGGGGATTTCCCTGGCAGTCCAGGGGTTAGGACCCCACGCTTTCACTGCATGGGGCACAGGTTCCGTCCCTGATTAGGGAACTAAGATCTTGCAAGCCGTATGGCACAGTCAAATGAATAGTTTAACGTTTTCAGTAAACAGTGAATTAATTTTCAGTATGACTGTGTCCCATGTACTATTTGGGACGTGGTTATGGTAAAGTTTTATTCGTTGCCTGTCTGAAACTCAAATGGAACTGGGCACGTGTGTTTCTAGCTGTGTAAAGCTTACAACTCTAGGCTACCGGGATCCGGTTGTTAACTCTCAACATTTAAAAGGGTTTGAAACTGTTAATACAAAGGGTTCATTAAGAACCACCGAAAGAGCAGAATGAGAGACTTAAATTAAGGGACATGAGGACAATTAATTGTAATATTTTTAACACAGAAATGAATGCTGTCAAATCACCAATTTCTCCCCCACAAAAGAGCAAGAACCAGAGATGGCGTTGAAAAGCAAAAGTGTTAGTTGCTCAGGTCTGTCTGACTGTTTGGGCCTCCATGGACTGTAGCCCTCCAGGCTCCTCTGTCCATGGGATTCTCCAGGCCAGCATACTGGAGTGGGTTGCCATTCAAGGATCAACCAAGGATCGAAACTGGGTCTCCCACATTGCAGGCAGATTCTTCACCATCTGAGCCAGAGAGGCAGCAGAGGGTTTAGTAAAGTCCTGAGTGTTCACTGGAAGGACTGATGCTGAAGCTGAAAGTCCAATACTTTTTGGCCACCTGATGCGAGAGCTGACTCATTTGAAAAGACCCTGATGCTGGGAAAGATTGAAGGTGGGAGGAGAGGGGGACGACAGAGGATGAGATGGTTGGATGGCATCACCGACTCGATGGACATGGGTTTGGGTGGACTCCAGGAGATGGTGATGGACAGGGAGGCCTGGGGTGCTGCAGTTCACGGGGTCGCAGAGTCGGACACGACTGAGCGACTGAACTGAACTGAACTGTTGGGAAAATAAAGACGAATTTCTACCTAATAGCTCACAGTTTTATGGACCCAAAGATAAAAGACAGACTTTAAAAGATGCCACAGAGCGTCTTTGTTACCCAGGTGGAGAGAAGGCATCTTAAATTAAAAAAAGCCACAAATCAAGGGGCTTCGCTTTAGCTCAGCGACAAAGCCTCCGCCTGCCAACACAGGAGGCCCAGTTCTGGTCCCTGGTCTGGGGAGACCCAGCCTGCTGTGGGCCAGCTGAGGCCATGCGCCATCACTATGCAGTCAGCGCTCTGGAGCCTGGGAGCCGTAGCCCTGAAGCCCAGACGCCTGAGCCGCTCTGCACGAGAAGGGAAGCCCCCGCGACGAGAGGCCCTCAGGCCTCAGCCAAGAGAAGCCCCCAGCGACACACAGCCAGAGAGCAGCCAGAGAAGACACGGAGACCCGGCTCAGGCAGAGAAACAGTGAAAGTGAGCACACGCACACACACGCACACACACAGACCACAAGATGAAGAAAGGGAAACAGCGGAACAGGGACTTGATTCCGCCAAAACTCAGGAGTTCCTTTCAGCGAAGGATGCCAGGGAGAAACGGGAGGGCAAGGAAGAGATAGAGCTGCTTACCAGAGACAAATCGGGGCTCATTTATCAGAGGCACCAGGAGCTCTTCACAGTCAACAAGAAAAGGTCAACTGACCCCAAGGGGAAAAGGGCAGGGAATATAGATGGGGAATTTGTAACAGAAGCAGAACACCAAGGGACTAGAAAGTGTATTGAGGAGATACTCAGCGATCAGAGAAACGCACGCCGCTCTGTACAAGCCCGTGTTAGCCTGCGGGGGGAGGCGGGAAGGCTGCGGTCAGGGAGGGGCTGTGGAGAGCTGTCCCCGGCTGGGGGCAGTGGCCAGCTGCAGGCCTGGCCAGCACCTCCTGGTCCCGTTCTCACACAGCTCCAGGGGGTACAGCACGGTCCTTTGAGGGCAGCCGTCATGAGCGCTGAGTGGCCATTGCTGGGGCAGTGTGGACGCACCCTGAAAAGTCATCTGATCGCAAAGCAATGGCCAGACACCCTCAAAGGAACAGGTGCACCTGCTGAGCGCTTAATGACCAAACGGGAAGACAGAACAAAGCTGTCACACACTTCCATCTCTGTGTACTCGAAAACACAGGCGGCCTGAATACGGCACAGTCACGAGCCGCATCCAGGAGAGAAAAGGCGCATGTGCTCGGAAGGAGAACGGGGCCGGGGATGTGGAGATGCAGAAAATGGTAAGCAAGAAAAACAACTGAAATGAAGGGGAGCAATCAGATAAAAACGCATGTAACTGAAGGAGGAAAGAAGCGCGCACGCCAAGTAGCGTGAAACAAGCAGAGTCCCAGGGGAGCCCAGCCCCCCGCTCGGGAAGGCCAGAAGCAAGCATGTGACTGAGGACCAACGGGGCGCCTGCAGGCGCCGTCCTCGCCCCTGCGGGGCCCGCTCCACGGCGTCCGTGCCTCGGACCCACAGGAGCCCCGGCCACCAGGCCATTCCCGTCCGCGGGCTGCAGGTGGATGCCCTGCTTCCGGGCAGAGAGGGGCCGCTGTCCTCAGCTTCCTGGGGAAATGCCGTCCCTCGGGGCGGGGAGACCCCACTGCTGAGCCAGCCCCACGGTCTGACTCATCCATCTGAGCTGCTCACACTCTGGGTCTTGACCAGAGGGGTGGAGGGCCCCCAGGACGCCCCCCTCTGACCACAGCCTTGGACGGGGAGGGAGTGCCAGCCCCTCTACTTAAAGACATTCCTTGGGTGGCGTGAGGAACATCACAGGTGGGAAACAGTGGGTTTTGTGGGGTTTTCAGACTGTGAGACAGGCTTGAAAATCAGCACCACTGCCGTTGCTTAGCCGAAGAAGGCTTGGTGGGATCGTATCTGCTTTGTTAGGCAATTCTGAGTCAACAGCGTGGACAAGCTTCCCTGGTGGCTCAGAGGGTAAAGCGTCCGCCTGCAATGCGGGAGACCCGGGTTCGATCCCTGGGCCGGGAAGATCCCCTGGAGAAGGAAATGGCCACCCACTCCAGTACTATTGCTGGGAGAATCCCATGGACAGAGGAGCTTGGTAGGCTACAGTTCACGGGGTAGCAAAGAGTCGGACACGACTGAGCGACTTCACTTCACTAATGTGGACTAGAATTTTATTAGAACCACTAGTCTGCAATTAAGCAAAGGAACAAGAGGTGAAATCAGCACACAGGAATAAACTGCCTTAAAAGTATATCTCAGAGGCCATCAGGAAGCTGAAATCCCTTGTGTGATAAAGAAGATATTTGGGGGTAAACTTCACAATAAGTATGCAAAACCTAAGTTAAACACCTTTCAGTTCAGTCACCTTTAGAAGACAAAAAACATGCAAACAAATGCAGATATTCTTGCTTCTTAGAATGACATCATCGTACAGCTGCGAGTTTTCCTTAAATCAATCTATGAAGTTTAAACGATCCCCGTAAAAATAGCAACAAGCTTCCTTGTGAAGTTAGATTATTAACAACTTATCAACCAGAGGCGTGTTAATGAATCTCCTGCTGCCTGAATGTTATGAACCAGAGTGTTTCAGTATTCACTCATACAACAAATCACCAGTCACAGGCGTTAGTTTCTGCAAAAACCCCCCAGCCAGTAATATGCTAATACTAAAGCTCCTGGGAAGATCCCCTGGAGAAGGAAATGGCAACCCACTCCAGTATTCTTGCCTGGAAATTCCCATGGACGGAGGAACATGGTAGGCTACGGTCCATGTGGTCGCAAAGAGTCGGACACAACTGAGCAACTTCACTTCATTTCAAAGCTCTTAAGCTTAAAAATGCAAGAATCAAATTTAATATCTGAGAGGCAAGAAGGCCTGGCCAGACACCGAAGCCACCTTTTCAACCAGCACGGTACTGGCATGGAAACGTCAGAGGAGCCCACGGAGTCCAAAAATAGCCTCGGGCAGAGAGAGGAATTTGGCAACTGATAAAGGTGGCTTCTCAAGTCACTGGGGCAAGATGGCTTGATAACAAACAAGAGACTAGTTATCTGGGAGAAAATAACATTAGGTCTACAGCTCATACCTTACCTGAGAACAAAGGCCAAATGAGTCAGGGATCCAGGCGTTAAAAACCAGAGCTGCCGGAAAACCAGGATCCTGAGGCCCCTCCCGGCTCTCAGAGGCTGCGATTTCAACTCCTCGGCAAGGGAACTGAAGGCAGAGGGCCCGTGGGGACACTTACGGCTGCTGTGCCTTTTGGAACACCGGGCTCGCCCACCACGCGGCTGGGAGGCACGGGGGTCTTACAGACACATTTCTGCGGAGGTTGCCTGCGCTCCAGGCCACGGTACCTGCCAAACACTTCCCAGACACCCCTGCACCTGAGGCAGACCATGAGGACCAAGGTCAGAACCGTCGGAGATAACACGTGGCTTTCTCTCTAAGTGAAAATGCTCCTGGGCTTGTGCGGAAATTAACCATCATCCCCACAGCCCCCACGGGGTGCTGAGCTGGAGAAACACAGCCACGTCAGACCTGGGAGCTTGCGGTCTGGGTAGGAAGGGGGCCCCCGGTCAGGCCAGGCTATTACGGGAGTAGTAACATTTAGAACTTCTCTAATGCAGTCCAAAGGCGCCGTTTTCACACAGCCAGCATTCCCACACCTGCTGTAATAGGAACAGGGCCGCGCACGGCCCAGTGAGATCTTAAATCACTCTCCGAGAGCGACAAGCTTGACTTGGCTGACTTCCCAAGGGTCACAACTGGCCTCCAACCCCAGAGAAGGAGCCTCTGGGCCTGGCGGGGCGGGGCTGGGAAAGGGGAGGGTAGCTACAAATACCAGGGGCGGGGGCTTCTGGAGGGGGCTTCCACGTGGCGCTAGTGGTAAAGAGCTCGCCTGCCAGTGCGGGAGACACAGGTTCGGTCCCCAGGTCGGGAAGATCCCCTGGAGGAGGGCACGGCAACCCACTCCAGTATTCTTGCCTGGAGAATCCCATGGACAGAGGAGCTGGCTACAGCTCTGGCGGGCTACAGTCCCTGGGGTCGCAAGGAGTTGGACACGATTGAAGAGACGGCAGGCCGCAGGGAGAGCGAACGGTCAGCCTCGTGGGGACTCATGATCCAGCCCCCAGGACCCCTGACGCCGCTGCGCGTTCAGAGCATGGGGCTCAACCTGACCCCCAGGACGGAGCAGGGCTGGCTCCCTCCATCCAAGGGAAGGAAACCCCCTCCAAACATCTGGTCCTAGAGAAAGGCCATCGTGCACCCATAACCCTTCGAAAGCACGGCCACGCCACGCGTGGAATACACACATTCAAAGGCTGTGCTGGTGGCTTACGACACCTGCAGGGACGAATGCCTTCTCACAGGTGCATTGGCACCTGACCCCCTCGGACCCCAGAGACGGTGTCCCCACGTCCAGGCCCAGGATTCGCAGCAGTCGCCATACATACATACATGTCTGCGTCCATCAAGATACGCTAATGGCAGCATTTAAGGGTTGATGTCCCAGACAGCATCCTCTGACACGGCAGAGGGCTGAGCACCTAGGAAACGGGGGCATGGATCCGCCTCCTGCAGAAAGTAGCCCCTCACATGGCCCGTGAGGCCCGCGGTGTCCAGCCCCACTGCCGAGGGCTCGGAGTCCACCCCCCATTCTCACCCGTCCGCCCCACACCTTGAACACGCCCCGCATGCCCGCCTCAGGGTCATTGCTGCACCAGAGACCCCGTGTGCAGCCTCAGAAGGACTGGCCCTCGCCCCCTCCGGTTCTGCCTGGGAGTCAGCTCCAGACAGCGGCCCCCACCAAGCAGCCCCTCTCCCTTCTCGCCTGAGTCCTTTCAGGTTCCTTCACGACTCCCTCGGTATTCCGAGCCCTTCCTGATGGCTCACGACATTCAATACCGAAGTTACATAATTTATGAACGGACTCAGTGTATGTTAAACCTGTTTCTTCACTGGTTTATTGTCAAGCCTGGCAGCCACGAGCCACGAGCCACACTTGGGGCAGTCAGTCTGATCCGAGGAGTTCTGCAGGCGCCAACCCTCAGCACTCATTGGAAGGACTGATGCTGAAGCTCCAATACTTTGGCCACTTACATGCAAAGCACTGACTCATTGGCAAAGACCCTGATGCTGGGAAAGATCGAAGACAAGAGGACAAGGGGACACCAGCGGACGAGATGGTTGGACGGCATTGCCGACGCGATGGACATGAATCTGCGCAGACTCCGGGAGACAGTGAAGGACAGGCAAGCCTGATGTGCTGCAGTCTCTGGGGTCACAAAGGGTTGGACACAACTGAGCGGCTAAACAACAGCAAAGGTCAAGTGCACCCTGGATTCTGAAGACTGAGCATCAAAAGGGAAGGCAAAGGGTCTCACCAGTAATCCTCATGCTGCTTACACGTTGGAACAGCGTGTTCTGGATTAACTCCAGATACTGGGTTACCCACAGTGCAGGACTGAAATTAATTTCATTTACTTCTTTTAATAATACTTTGCCGATGTGTCTACGAGACATTTTAACTTCCATGTGTGGTTTGCATTTGTGACTTTCGTCGCGTTTCCGTGTAGGATGGACACCCCAGGAGAGCATGGACTTGGTCTTGTCCTGGCGTCTAGCAGGGCCCCTGGTGCTCAGGCAGGCAGGGCAGCCAGCGGCAAGCGGGACCCTGTGGTCACCGCATCCGACCCTCCGCCCTCAGTGTCTCTCGCAATCCCTGACCCCCGATGTCACACAGGACGCGAGCACCCTTCCGCGTCTTCGTAACTAAGCCCCCTCCTGATTCGCGCCCTTCTCGGTTAGGTCTTAAAACGTGTTTGTAAAACACCATCTTCTGAAAAGAGCCTTCATTCTTTTCCAGAAGAGACACTGCATTTTGAAGAGTCCGTTTAATGGATAAATTAATCTAATCACCCTGAAAGAACACCTGGAAGAAGGGGAAAAAAAAACAAACGCATCGCGCTCGGGAGATGAGGTGGGGAGCGGCTTCAAGAGCCGGCGGCAAGAGAGGCTCAGACGCCCGGGCAGGAAAGGAGCGTCCTCGGCCGTGAGGACAGGACAGGCAGGCACTGAGGGCCGGCCTCCGCCCCCAGCCCTGGCAGGAGGGTCCCGCTCAGGGCAGCAAAGACATCTACGTAAGGGCAGACGCGACCTACCTAAGTCATTCCGCAGAATTACTGAGCACTTCCTAAGCGCCAGCAAGGGGACACCGCCAGAACAGAACACACAGGGGCTCTTGCTGGAGCCTAGATTCTGTGTGACGGAGACAGAAAATGAAGAAGTTAGCGCGTAAACGTATGTGTATTCTATACATTTCATCATTGCACACTCAGAGAATGCAAGCCATGCTCTCAATGCAATTTCAAAATCCCGCAGTGTAATGCGTAAAGTTGGGCAGTAGCATAGTTTCAGAGGAAGTCCAGTTGAGCTATTTCAAATCCTGAAAGATGATGCTGTGAAAGTGCTGCACTCAATATGCCAGCAAATTTGGAAAACTCAGCAGTGGCCACAGGACTGGAAAAGGTCAGTTTTCACTCTAATCCCAAAGAAGGGCAATGCCAAAGAATGCTCAAAGTACCACACAATTGCACTCATCTCATTCGTTAGCAAAGTAATGCTCAAAATTCTCCAAGCTAGGCTTCAATAGTACGTGAACCAAGAACTTCCAGATGTACAAACTGGATTTAGAAAAGGCAGAGGAACCAGAGATCAAATTGACAAAATCCACTGAATCACAGAAAAAGCAAGAGAGTTCCGGAGAAGCATCTACTTCTGCTTTATTGACTATGCCAAAGCCTTTGACTGTGTGGATCACCTCAAACTGTAGAAAATTCTTCAAGAGATGGGAACACCAGACCACCTGACCTGTCTTCTGAGAAATCTGTGTATAGGTCAGGAAGCAACACTCAAAACTGGACATGGAACAACAGACTGGTTCCAAATCCGGAAAGGAGTACATCAAGGCTGTATATTGTCACCCTGCTTATTTAACTTATATGTAGAGTATCTCATGCAAATTGCCACACAAGCTGGAATCAAGATTGCTGGGAGAAATATCAATAACCTCAGATATGCAGATAACACCACCCTTATGGAAGAAAGCAAATAAGAAGTAAAGAGCCTCTTGTTGAAAGTGAAAGAGGAGAGTGAAAAAGCTGGCCTAAAATTCAACATTCAAACAGCTAAGATCATGGGATCCAGTTCTATCACTTCATGGAAAATAGATGGAGAAACAACGGAAATAGTGGCAGATTTTATTTTCTTGGACTCCAAAATCACTGCAGATGGTGATTGCAGCCATGAAATGAAAAGATGCTTGCTCCTTGGAAGAAAAGCTATGACAAACCTAGACAGCATATTAAAACCCAGTTACATTACTTTGTCAACAAAGTTCTGTCTAGTCAAAGCTATGTTTTTCCAGTAGTCATGTTATGGCTGTGAAATTTGGATCATAAGAAAAGCTGAGTGCCGAAGAATTGATGCTTTTGAACTGTGGTGTTGAAGAAGACTCTTGAGAATCCCTTGGACTGCAAGAAGATCCAACCAGTCCATCCTAAAGAAAATCAGTCCTGAATATTCATTGGAAGGACTGATGTTGAAGCTCCAATACTTTGGCCACCTGATACGAAGAACTGACTCATTGGAAAAGACCCTGGTGCTGGGAAAGATTGAAGGCGGGAGGAGAAGGGGACGACAGAGGATGAGATGGGTGGAGGGCATCACTGGCTCAGTGGACATGAGCTTGGGCAAACTCCGGGAGATGGTGAGGGGCAAGAGATCAGGCGTGCTGCAGTCCACGGATTCATGAAGAGTCGTGCACAAGTTAGGAACTGAACAAGAGCAGATGACTTGACGACTTCACAAACTACGGATGAATTTAAGATAAGTCTCTGCACAAATAAAAGCCAGGCAAGGTTTCAGAGTGCTACGGCAGGAGAACTCACCGCTGGCTGAGTGTCACTCACACAGGACAGCTCCAAGACTGTCACTCATGGGGCACATTCAGTTCAGTTCAGTCACTCAGTCGTGTCCGACTCTCTGCGACCCCATGAATCGCAGCACGCCAGGCCTCCCTGTCCATCACCAACTCCCGGAGTTCACTCAGACTCACGTCCATCGAGTCGGTGATGCCATCCAGCCCTCTCATCTCATGGGGCACACTGAAGGCTAGAAATGGGGCACACTGAAGCCTACAAAATGCTAAAGCTCCATCTCCAGAGAGGGAAAGCGCATTTCAGCCCAGCATCAGCCTTAGTACAGAAGCAGCAGCAGATGCCCCTGCAGACTCGTTAGTGGGGCTGTGCCGCTTGGCGCGGAGGGCAAGCAAAGCAGACGATCACGCCTGCTGGCAGCGAGCCGCTCGCCTGAAAAAACCCTGAACTCCACTGCGTTCCAGGGCAGGAAAGAGCGCTGAGCACGCCCCAGCACCTTCTGGAAACTGCTAGTACTGCAGCCCGGAAAACCAGGCTCTGAGCTGAAAGGAGGCAGGGTGCTGATTTAACATTCTGCAGCCACCCCAGCCCCAGGGCGGGGAGCCCATTTGCAGAGTTGCTCAGCAAAGGAGGCCTGATGAATCGGTGCTGTCGGCTTTCAGGCAGCGTGCGTTCGGGCCCCAGTTTATGAATTATGTACTGAAGCTCAATGCATTTCTGTAGGAGGGACGGGTGTGCTATTCACAAGCGATGTCTTAGTCAGCAAGGAAACAAGTCTTTTAAGATGAGGATTTATGGGCCTATATGTAATTACCTCATCTGAGTTCATTCATCCTTTCACCAAAGATCCTGAAGTGCCTCTTGCAAATTTGCTTTTGGGGACACAAAAATGAATAAAATATGGCCCCTGACTTCAAGAAAACCACAGTCTAGGTTCAAGAGATCCACGTGTGAGCAGATAATTAGGGTTCCACGAGGTGAGTGCAACAGAGCTTTGAACACGTTCCTATGGGCTTGAAGAAGGGAGATGATGGCCTCTGCCTGGAGGAAGACAGGGTCCGGGGGCTCGTGGAGGAGAGGGTATCTGAGCAGAGCATCGTACGGTGAGGAGGAGGGTGCCCGGCGGATGAGAGCTGAGGAAGCAACACGCACGCAATGCAAAGGCGAAAGCGCGCGTGGGGGAGTCTGAGGGTCCTTAGGGCCTGCCGCGCAGACGGGCAAGGACGGCGGGGGCGGGGGAGCTGGGGGCGGCCTGCGGGTCAGTGTGGACGTGCGTTCAGCTGTCGTCATAGAAACGTCCCTAAATACCAGTGGCTTTAAGAAGAAAGCTTGTGTGGTTTTTTTTTTTTTGAACTTTCTGGTGGTCCAGTGGACACGGGTTCCATCCCCGGTCTGGGAAGAGTCCACGTGTGGACTCGGCCTGTGCCCACCGCTCCTGAAGCCCTTGGGCCCTGGAGACTACACTCCGGAAGAAGAGAAGCCGCCCCCGGGAAGCCCTCGCACCCCACCTAGGGAGGGGCCCCTGCTCGCCACAGCTAGAGACGGCAATGAAGACCCAGTGCCGCCGGACCTAAATAAAGACATACATTTTACAACCAAATGAAGATTGTGTTCAAGGACCGTCTGAGGAACTGTCGCGCGGGGAGCTGACTGAACTGAACGGGTTGTGGTCCAGAGGAAGACACTGGAGAGACACTAAGACGGCAGAATCGAGGGTGCGCTTGGCTTGGTAGAACGTCACGGACACGTTGTAACAAACGCGCTATTTCTCCTGTGAGATGTTAGTGAGAGGGCAAACAGTGGAGCACATGGGAACTCTCTGAACTACCTTCCCAAACGTTCTGTGAATAGAGACCTTTCCAAAATGAAAACTTAACGGCCCCCGTCCACGTGGTCCAGCAAGGCTCACCCCCACCCCTGCACCCCGTCTATCCATGGCTGAAGTGACAGCTCACGCTCCATGCACACCCTAAGCACCCCTACCGCTGCGGGCAGCAGGGAATGAGGTGATTCGACAGCATCACTGACTCAATGGACATGAGTTTGAACAAACTCTGGGAGACAGTGGAGGCCAGAGCAGCGTGGCGTGCTGCAGCCCACAGGGCCGCCAAGAGTCAGACACAACTTAGCGACTTAACAACAGCAATATTGGGCTGAGAAACTGGTGACAATTTAGACTATAATTCTGCCACATAGCAGAAAGGTCAAACTCCTGGTTCCCTAAAAGACGCAGATAAAGCCCTGGTGCGTGTTCCTAAGCTGGGTTTCAGGAAGCAGACCCCCCTCCAGATGGAAGCCGCTGAAGACAAGCATGCGGACCCCAGGCACTGAGACCAGAAAGTTGAGATGCTCGGAATGTCACCTTGATGACAACCAAACCAAGAACTGTCCACAAGCTGACCACACGCTGCTCCTGGAACCCCATAAAGCTTGCTGCCCCCTCCAGGTGGGACCCACAGTCCCGAGGGCACGAGCCCACTGTGGCCCCCTGCGCCTGGCAAAGCAAGAAAATCTCCTGTTCCACCCAAACTCTGTCTCTGCACTTCTGTTCAGCACTGGTGAACAGAGGCCGCATCGAGGCTGCGGAAACCGCACCCCAAGAAAGGATTTACAAACCTGGTTTCTTGTGAAGAGTCAAGGACGCGTTTTTAGGGATGCGTTAGCCAGGTGATGAATCCTAATAGACACCACAAAGGGACAGAATGACATCCTGTGACATCATGTCCCGCGTCACGCCGGGGACAGCAGCATCAGCTCTACCGCGTTCCTTCCAAAAACGCGTGATCTGAGGTTAATCATAAAGAAATGCAGACAAAGCTAGGTAGAGGAATATTTGAGAAAGCAATCGGCCTGTACTCAAAAGTATCAGCCTTACAGAGCGCGTGCCAGTGTGCACGCACAGGGGAGGGAATTACTCCTGCTTAAAGGAAGTGAAGAAGTATAACAGATGAACACAAACATCTGAATGAATCTTAATAAGCAAATCACAAAACCCCGTAAAGGATACTGTTGGAGCAACTGGGGAGAATTGAACATCAACTGCATAATAAGCAATAATGCATCTCAATGTAACATCTGTTGACCAGGAGACTGTTGTGTTGGTTTAGTAGGGGAATGCGCTTTCTCTTAGGAAATAAACACAGATTTATTTAAAGGTGCAGTTTCATGGTGACTGAAATCTACTTTCAAATGACTTTTAAAATGTGAGTGTGGGTCTGTAAGTATATGTGGCGAAAGACGGAAAATGTAAGACAAAACCTGGCAAAATGTTAGCAGTCAGTGAGTTGGGACAGGCTGTGTAATTTTTCAGTCTGCTGTTCTTTTAACGTTGTGGGTGGCTTCGAAAATTTTCAAGTAAAAGTTGGAGAAGAAAAATAGGGCCCTGTGAAGGAATCAAATCCAAATCGTATAAGAAAAAAGGTGAAGAGAAATTCTGATTCTACTGACCTATTCTTATACCAGGGACAACATGAAAAATGATAAAATATTTGCCTTTTTTAAAAAAAGCAAGTTGTGTCAGTCCGTTAAGGCCACCACAGCAGAGTAACTACAGGCTAGGTGGCTAAGAAGCAACAGAAACTTATTTCTTGCATCTCTGGAGGCTGCCGGAGAAGGCGATGGCACCCCATTCCAGTACTCTTGCCTGGAAAATCCCATGGACGGGGGGAGCCTGGTGGGCTGCAGTCCATGGGGTCTATAAGAGTCGGACACGACTGAGCGACTTCACTTTCACATTTCACTTTCATGCATGGGAGAAGGAAATGGCAACCCACTCCAGTGTTCTTGCCTGGAGAATCCCAGGGATGGGGGAGCCTGGTGGGCTTCCGTCTATGGGGTCACACAGAGTCGGACACGACTGAAGCAACTTAGCAGCAGCAGCAGCTGGAGGCTGCGAGGCTGAGGTTAGAAAGAGCACGGACTCGCCTCTGGGGTTCCCCTGGGGCACCAACCCCACCCAGGGCGCCCCACCCTCATCAGCTAATCACCTCCCAAAGGCCCCACCTCCTAGCCCCATCGCCCCGGCAGTTAGGCTCTAAGACACAGATCTGTGGAGACACAAGCATTCAGCCCCTAACACCCCGGTCCCTGACTCAGGGCAGGCCCAGCGTGGTCAGTGGACAGTGGGTGAAGCCGGGTGGACACAGGGCTTCTCCCCACCCTCTGGGGCTTCATCGGGTTGCCACTGATAACAACACACGAAACCACGTCACCAGCTGGGGCAGGAAAGGGGATGACTGTTTTGTGAAATATATTCGTACAGACATGAATTCCACACAAGATCAAAGCCCATCAAGCGGCAGCTGACACGTCAAGCCTGAGAACAGAAGCTCATTAACAAGTCAGGGATTCTGGCTGCGGGGGGATGGGGTAGAACGGAGGAGTGCCAAGGCGTCTGGGGACATTTGGAATCCCTCCCCCATTTTCCCAGGCGCTTGTAGAAATGGTTTGCTCTCAAGCAGCTGGAAGGTGGAGTGACTCAGTTTCCTTAGAGCAGGACTTGCCGCGGCAGTCGTTCAGGGGCGCGGCTGAAAGGGAACTGCCTGGCGGGCAGCAGGGAACGGGGCCTGGACCACCTGGAAGAGGGCGTGGTTAAGGATGTGCGTCAGGACAGGAGGAGACTCACAGACCTAGAGACTGAACTGACCTCGGCGGGGCCTGGGCTGGGGGGGCGGGAGGCAGGAAGCGAGCGTTAGGGAGTCTGGGACGGACGCGTGCACTCTGCTGTGTTTAAGATGGACAACGCCCAGGGACCCACAGCAGAGCACGGGGACTCCGCTCAGCGCTGCGTGGCAGCCTGGGTGGGAGGGGAGCTCGGGGAAGCATGGGTGTGTGTGGCTGAGTCCCTCCGCTGTTCACCTGAAACTCTCACAACACTGTTAACTGGTTACATCCCCACACAAAATAAAAAGTTTTTAAAAAAGAATGTGTACCAGGAGAAAAGAGACGAATGCTCCCAGCTGCTCCTGGAGTGCAGTAGGCATCCAATAGACTTCACATTAAAAACAATTTAGAAACTTCCAGAATGGAACACACGTCTTAAGGGCGCGGTGGGGGGCACAGTTTGCCCAGGTAACGTGGAGAATCCCGGGACGCACAGGCGCCGCCCCCGCAGGAGGCCCCGTCATGCGCACACGCTGTTTGCACTCGTCTTTGGAAGGAATGATGCTGAAGCTGAAGCTCCAGTACTTTGGCCACCTCATGCAAAGAGTTGACTCATTGGAAAAGACTCTGATGCTGGGAGGGATTGGGGGCAGGAGGAGAAGGGGACGACCCAGGATGAGATGGCTGGATGGCATCACGGACTCGATGGACGTGAGTCTGAGTGAACTTCGGGAGTTGGTGATGGACAGGGAGGCCTGGCGTGCTGCGGTCCATGGGGTCGCAAAGAGTCGGACGCGGCTGAGCGACTGAACTAACTAACTAATTTGCTCTCTGTGGGCTCCTGACTCCAGCCTGTGTCTCGCAGGGACACTGGATGTTCCCGTTTCCAAATAGCAGATTCAACATAAAAAAATAACGGCACACTGATTCACAGAGGAAGAGATGGAACGTGAATTACTTCAGATCGGTTAATTCTTTTCTGTTTTTAAATTTCTGTTGATTTACGTGATGACTTGGGGTTTCTACTTCTGTTGAAAATTTAAAGCTGTGACATCAAGTGTGAGTGCAGGGCAGACCCCCCTCTGGAAAGCGAGCGTAATTGAAACTGTAATCTGTTGCCTGTTCCTTTGCAGACGTGTGTGTGCTGCGTGTTTTCATTCACCCCCATGATGATGTGTGCAAAGCTCAATGGGAGAGGCCCAGCCCGCCTCCTCCAGACGTTCTCCTTCTTCATTGCTATTATTTCGCGATTGTCGTTGTAAAGGATTTTGCTGTGTGAGAGGCAAGACATTTAACAAAGTGTCCTCTTGCGGTGCCAAATACGTTAGGTGTGCCAGGTGGACACGGCAGGGCGAGCCCACACGTCTCTTTTACCCCCAAAACCCTTTTAGATAAACACAGGGGCTGCTTTACAGACATAAGCTGCCCACGGAGGTGGTGGGAAAGGAGGGGCGTGCACGGCGGGGTTGGAAGCTGGAGCACCAACGAGACTCGCCCGCGGAGCCCCAGGCATGCAGACTCGGGGTCCCTTGAGGACCCCTTCCCACTCCGAATCACTGGTGGCCGCCCCTCCCCCAGCCTAGCAGAAGATGATTTATTTATTCAGGGGGATATGAAAGTGAGTCTCTGGACTAGGGGACTCGAGGCACAGTTGAGGTCAGTGTTGTGATACTGAAAAGCAAGGAGATACGCACATTCTGGTGGTGAAAACCCCAGACCTCTCCCCAGCTCAGTCCCCAGAAGTCTTCCCCTTGAGGCAGGAGACTGGAGGATTTTTCCAGATGGAATTTGAGGAATCCCATCGGGATGTCCCAGCTAAACGAGCCGGCCACACCACCCTGCACCAGAGCTCGAACTCACCCCTAGGTTTCCAGTCGACATTTAGCGTCCCATTCTTGAATATTAAGGGGCCACGGTCAGCAGACATCAGAGGGAAGGTTCTGACCAGAAAGACGGGGACCAAAATGAAGATGCACCGAGATGGGGACAGAACAGCAACTCGGAGAAAACGGGGGTTTTGCAAGAGAAGAAAGCTTGAAACAGATTATTCAGTTCAGTTCCGTTCCGTCGCGTCCAACTCTTTGCGACTCCAAAGATTATTAACATCCTCAAAAAGATGATATTGTGATCATGGAACAGACAGGCTGCAATAAAAATTAGCATTCAGAGAACAAAAAAAAATAATTTTGGTAACTAAGGTCATGACAGTGGGGATGGAAAGCTCAGTAGAAGGTTCAGAAAATGAAAGTAAGAGCGGAGACTTGAAAATGAGACGGAGCTGGAAGATACAGGAGAAAGGTTAAGAGGGTTTAAGGGCTGGTCCGCAAAGTTCAGGATTCAAGTCAGAAGAGTTTCAGAGGAAAAAGAATCAAATAAAGGGTGGGTGGGGACAGATAGGGGAGGGGGTCTAAAAACCTCCCCAGAAGATGGGTTGCCCTGCTGCGAAGACCCACCAAGTGCTCACCGGGGCGCACAGTCACAAACCGTCAAGACTCTGGAGGCAGAAAAGACGCCCCAGGCTTTCAGAGGCCGAGAATGACCGAGAAGAAAACACCAGGCATCAGATAGCTGGCCTCGTATTCGTTTCTCATCACTACTGTAAATAATAACCACAAATTCAGCAGCTATCAACGGCACACCATCTGCATTTGTGATCAGAAATGCCACACGGGCCTTACAGGGCTGAAGTCAAGGTGTCGGCTCAGCTGTCTCTCTTTTGGAGGCTCTGAAGGGACCGTCCGTTCCTCTGCCTCTTCCAGCTTCTGGGGGTCACCAGGCTCCTGGACTTGTGGTCCCTGTGGCTTCAAAGCCAGCGTTTCCAAGTCTCTCTCTTCCCCTTCCCCTGCCAACCACCCCCCAACTCTACTTAAATTCTCACAGCTCCTGCAACTCTGACCCTGCTGCCTCCCTATAAGGACCCCTGTGATTCCATTTAAGCCACAGGAGAGCCCTCGTTCCAACATCCTTAATACAGTCCCACCTTTCATCGTGTGCAGCGCCGCGCTCACAGGCTCCAGGGTTACGACTGTGCATCTCTGGGGGCAGAGGCATCATTCGGTGCCCCAGCCAGCACTGGACATCTAAACAGCAGCCTGGAACACAGCTGGCAGCCGGCACCCCACTCCATTTGGCTCAGAAATCACTTTCTGCCTGGAAGCTTTCTCTCCTCAACCAAACTATCAATCAAGTGGGAGGGCAAAATGAAGACATTTTCCAAAGTAAACTCTCAAAAGATTCACATCCCACACATCCTCTCTCAAGAAACTCCCGGAGGATGTTCCCAAACAAATGACTCAACCGAGAATGAAAAGGCGCTGGGCTCACAGGAAAGTGTAGGTGCGGGGGGCGGAGGGGCGGAAAGAAACGGCATTGGCAAAAGTGTGGAAGACGCGCCGGAGGACAGGGCTGGCGTCCAGATCCGAGGGCTCAGAAAGGCCCAGCGCTGCTCCCTGGGGAAGACGGGCTGACCCTGTCCAGCGCCTGTGACCTTACTGTGCGAGCGTACGGATACTGGGTAAAGAGTGCGCGACTGAATCAGCAGTAAGTTCATGGAAAGCCGGGCGTATGACTATAAAAACAATGATTGACTCCGAGGAAAGCAGAAGCTGTGCAGGAAAAGAAACGGGATCGTCGACTGTTACTTTGGCAGTTTCCCAGCTGCGAACAGTGCTTCCTGGCCCTGAAAATGTGGATACGGACCATCTGTTTTGCCAGAACCAACCTGACACAACCATGAGGGGTGAGTGAGCAGGGCTGGAGTGGGAAGCAGAGCTAGCCTCAAGTTTGAGTGGGGATCAGAGAGCTGGGGAGAAAGTGAAGAATCGGGAAGGAGTGAGGTGAGAACGCTCTTCAGGGCCTGGAGGCAGAAGCCGGAACAACCGACCGGAAGAGCCGTCGCTGCTGTGTAGTCACTCAGGCGTGTCTGGCTCTCTGCGACCCCACGGACCATAGCCCGCCTGGCTCCTCTGTCCCTGGGATTCTCCAGGCAAGAATGCTACGTGAGTTGCCATTTCCTTCTCAAGGAGATCTTCCCGACCCAGGAATCGAACCCACGCCTCCTGCTTTGGCAGGCGAACTCTTCACCACCGAGCCAGCAGGGAAGCCGGAAGTGGAGGTGAAAAGGAGTTTGGGTGAGAAAGAGAAATGGGGCCTGCCGGCCACAGGGCCAGCAGACCTTTTCTGCAAAGAGCCAGCTGCACAGGTCTCCTCTGGATTCTTTTTCTGGCCGAACAACAGTCAGTCAGAAATGCGGTGACTCAACACCACTTCTTAGCCGTCAGCTCTGTGGGTCAGAACCTGGCGCAGGTTGGCTGAGTTCTCTGCTGGCCGCTCACGTGCAGAAATCAAGGTGCCAGGGGGTTCCTCTCGCCTGGAGACCCTGGGGAAGAAGCTGCCCCCCCCCCCCAAGCTGGCAGCTTCTGGGTCCTGGCGCTTGTAGGACCAAGGACCCCTTTCCTGCTCTGGGGCCCCTCTAAGCTCAGGTCTCATGTTCTTCCGATCTCTCTGCCTCTCTCTTCTGCTTTTAAGGGCCCACCCAGACGACCCCAGGAGAACATCCTTATTTTAAGGTCCACTGATTAGCAACCTTAATCCCATCTGCAAAGCCCCTTTGTCAAGCAAAGTACCACGGTAACAAGTCACACCGACGGGGAAGGCCGCGCCGACGGGGAAGGTCACACTGCCGTGGAAGGCCGCGCCGCCTCTGTCACCGGGACTGGGTTCTGTCCTCCAGCACAAGAGCGGTCTACAGAGCGGAAACGACCACAGGACACCCAGGGAAAGAGCCAGAAGAGCCCGAGTGCCCGCGGTCGCCGCTCTGGGCTGAGGCTGGCACAGAGGAGTCCGCAGCCTCACCCTCTGTGGTGACGTCACAGTGTTCTGATTAAGCAATAAAGACCGTACACGTGCCTGTGTGCACTCTGCTGTGTTTAAAACCGGTAACCAACGGGACCTACTGCAGTGCTCAGGGAACTCTGCCCCGTGTTATGTGGCGGCCCGGCGGGAGGGGAGTCTGGGGGGGGATGGATACAAGTGCATGTATAGCCGAGCCCCTTCGCTGTTCAGCCGTCACATTGCTAATCGGCTATGCCCCGATCCAAAATAAAAAGGGTTTAAAAATTGCATGTGTACATAAATAAACAAATGTTAACACAGGCACAGAAAACAATGAGGGTGACTGACTGTGACTGAGGACAGGGGGCTTAAGGAGCTTTTTCTCTCCAGATCACACCTTCCTGTCCCCTCTGACTGCTTTGTTACAGTTAGCTGCGGTTATGAAAGAAAGCGTTGCTCAGTCGTGTCCGACTCTTTGCAACCACATGGACCGTAGCTCTCCAGGCTCCTCTGTCCATGGAATTCTCCAGGCAAGAGTACTGGAGTGGGTTGCCATTTCCTTCTCCAGGGGATCTTTCCGACCCAGGTTGAGCCCGGGTCTCCCGCATTGCAGGCGGACTCTTTATTGTCTGAGCCACCAGGGAAGCCCTGAGTTATGGCTATGGTCAACAGAAAAATGCACACACATTTGATTTTACTGATGTTTATAAAGAGTTCAAGAGCTAGGTAGTAAATAGCTTCAATACGTATCTATAACAGAGAAACACTCATGTTGCAACTCTAAGTTAAAAGTGTGAGAGAAAAGAGCATACCCAGAAAATGAATCCTGCTACATAAATGTTCATGGGAAACGACTGAAGGAAACCCACCGGGACGCTAACAGCTAGGGTTCCAGGCGGGAAAATCATGGATAATTATTTCCTCCTTGCTAGTTTCTTAATACTTCCCAATTTTCTGTTATAAGCGTGTATCATTTTTATAACTGAAAAAATAAGCACTCTTAAAAAAATAAAAAACAAAGCGTAAGTGCCAAGTGCACGGCAGGGTTCATGTCAGTGGGTTGCCAAGGTTTCCTCCCAGCAAAGGCAGCTTGAGAAACAGTCAAAGGCAGAGCTATTCCCGGTGAACCTGGGTTCTCAGCAAAGCGAGCCTCAGTGGGAAGGTGAGAGGGGGCTGTGTTATGGTCTCAGTGAGGCCGCTCCTGCCCAGACCAGGGCTCTCGGGGTCCTGGAAAGGCCTACCACCCTGGTGCACGGCTGGCACGTGCTGAGGAGCTGCCGTTTTCCATACAGACCAGATTTCTGATCCCCGTACTCCCTCCTCTATCATGATACAATGTTATAATACGCCATAGGCAGCAAGGAGATCAAGCTAGTTGGTCCTAAAGGAAATCAGTCCTGAGTATTCATTGGAAGGACTGGCGCTGAAGCTGAAACTCCAGTATTTTGGCCACCTGATGCGAAGAACTGACTCCTTGAAAAGACCCTGATGCTGGGCAAGATTGAAGGAGGGAGGAGAAGGGGATGACAGAGGATGAGATCATCGGATGGCATCACCAACTCGATGGACGTGAGTTTCAGCAAGCTCCAGGAGACAGCGGAGGACAGAGGAGCCTGGCGGGCTGCACCCTCGGGGTCACAAGGAGTTGAACATGACGGAGCGACTGAACACCACCACCGCCTCATGCGCGATGTTCCAGCAGGTTGATGACGTGCGCTATTAGAGCACATTCACACGGCTCAGGGGACCATGCAGGCCCCTGAAATGAAGCTCTCACTGGGCAGGCCCTCCCCCAGACAACCCGCATCTGTGACCCGTCAGCCCCTGTCCGGCTGGCAGGGAGCCCCCGCTTCCCCTCCCCCGCTTCCCCTCCCCCGCTTCCCCTCCCCCCCATGCTGTGGGAGGCCCGAGCGTGCCAGAGCCGGACACATGGGCTCCCGGAACTCGTGAGCCACGAGACACAGACATGGCCGAGAAGGGGACGCAGAGGGACAATGGAGAGCACCCTGGAAGGTGCCTTGTCAGGGGAGACGGGTGCAGCGTACAGAGGGGAGTCACAGGGCACGTGGAGGACTTGTTCACAGGGAGATGAGAAGAAAAGCGAAAACCCTCCAGCCCATTCCCCGAAAGGCAGCAGGGACACAGCCGTAATAGGTTCCCTGTGAAGCTGGGACAGGATGAGTTGGCAGGGACAGGAACGGAAGTTAGACACTCAGAGGGTTTCGAGATCTGACTTAGAAACAGTCACTTGCACCCCCAGCAAGAGGCGCTCCAAAGACCATAGAAGCGAAGCAAATCTTGGAGCGTCTCCGGCAACCACGTGCTGTGAGCGCTGACAGGGTGATTCTGAAACGCACACACAGTAAATGAGAAGTAGGCAACACTTATCACTAGGAACCGAGCTTTTCGCTGTTATTGCTGAAACAATATGAAATCTAACAATTTAAGGGAAAACTCTGTCAGCCTTCAACTAAACAAAAAATACCAATATAACCTCAGCACACTCTTCAAAAGGACAAAGTCTTTCCCAGCAACATCTAGAGACAGCAATGGGCCCAGGAGCTGCGAGCACCCCCAGCACCCAGCTTGTGGTTTTTAAGTGCCTTTCCTGCTAAGAGGCTACCAAGGGTCCACGGAATACAGTTAATTCCAGATATGGGGCAGGAAACACAGAAGATAAGCCCGAAGCACCGGTCTTTCCTAGGGTCACGTCAAAAGGACTCACGAGGACGCTGACGGGCTCAAACAAGCCAAAAATGAGGCAATTTGATCATCAGAAAGAGTAGCTGCAGGGAATTGGGGCTCATCACCCACAGGTTCAAAGGGAAACTAAAGCTAAAAAGCTTCTTTGTCATCTCTGGAGGATGTTTAGAAACTAATTATCATTCTGAAAACTGGTAAATATGAAGGAAAAAATCAGACATCTAAGGAACTCTGCCCTAGAATAATCATAAATCAAAGACAGAAAAATCTTCTTTTGGCAAAAAAAAAAAAAATCCAGCAAATGAAAAGAAGGACAGAATCAGAACTTTGCCGTTTTGCTTCCTTGTCACACGATGGATCTGGGCAAAGACCATCGCTGATCCTGAACCCAGAAGGCCGCTGGCCAGTGGAGGACAGAATGGGCCAGGCTGACCATCCGAGGCCTCTTGGTCGAAACACCGGCCGACCAGACACGAAGGAGATGAAAGATCATGGTAGACTCAGCAAAGCACACGACATGGGAAACTCTGCAGGACCAGAGAGCTGATTTCCTCACTAAGCACACTCCAAGAAAAAGGTGGAAAAGGCAGGGGAGAGTCCATAAATTAGGAGATTTAAGGACCCCTCCACCAAATGCAACACGGGAATCTGGACCCTGAGTCGCATGAGCTAGCCGCGGAAAGCTCTTACGAGTCAATGTGGGGAAAGGTGATGCTGCTGATGCGTTAAACGACTGATGCTTGAGACTCACTTCACAAGAGTTCCTGCACCACCTCACATGGTCAGAATGGCCACCATTCAAGAGCCTCCAAGCGTCAGACGCTGGAGAGGGGCGGAGAGAGGGGGGCCCCACACTGTCGGTGGGAATGTGAGCCGGTGCAGCCACTATGCAGAACAGTGTGGCTCCTCAAAACCTAAAAACACAGCTGCCACGTGACCGAGCAGCCTCGCGGCTGGGCGTATATCCCGAGAAAAGCGTGGTTCAAGAAGATGCACACAGCCAGTGTCCACGGCAGCACCAGTTACAGGAGCCAAGGCGGGGAGGCAACCTACACGGCCGCCGACAGCAGTGGATGGCGCTAGGGTGCACCCCTTCAGTGGGACACAGCCCCGAGAACGAGCTCAGTAGCGCCATCTGCAGCCACGGGGCTGGGCCTGGAGACCATTACTCTAGGCAGGACAGAGAAAGGCAAGCACCGCATGACGTCGTGAGTATGTGGACCCTAAAGGGTGGCACGGATGACCCTAACAGCGAAGCGGAAACAAGCTCTCAGACACAGAGGCCAGACTTGTGGGTGCCCCGGGGCGGGAAGGCTTGGGATCAGCAGGTGCAAAGTCCTGTTTCGGGGTGGGGAGACGACAAGCACCTGCACAGCACGGTATCCAGTCTCCGGGGATAAGCCGTAGTGGGATGGATACTTTAAAGGATGTCTATGCGTGCATCACTGAGTCGCTTCACTGTATAGCAGAGACTGGCACAGCAGTGCAAATCAATGGCCCTTCCGTTAAAATAATAAAATCAAAGTTGTTATTGCAAAATGGAGGACAGGTAAAACAGAATGGACCATTAATGACTCATGAAGCCAGTCCTAGTTCAATCTCTGTTCTTTTATACATGTTCAAACTCTCCTCAGATAGAAGTTTCTAAAACGTTTGAAGGTGTTCTAGTCACAGCTCACGGCATGCACTCAGGAAGAGCTATTCACACAGCCTATAAAAGATGGCACGTTTCTGGAAATCTGCTTTGGGTGACTTAAGAAACAACTTTACAGCAAAAATGAAGCCAGCGGTGCATGTGAACAGTTTGAAAAAAGATTGTTTCATAAAATGAGAGACTAGGAAGATAGAAGCATTTTGAATTAATATATTGTACAACATGTAATTTTAAATGTGCAACTGCAGTCATAAGTAGCATAATTAGGCCACTGATTATTTATTCTATGACTCCTGCCTGAAAGTTTGCATATTCAAAGCAGCAAAAATGAAGCTCCTTACTTTTATCCTTTCATTAGGAAAAGAGGAGATTGCCTGATATTCAGGTTGTCCAGATTCCCTGGAGAAGGAAATGGCAATCCCCTCCAGTATTCTTGCCTGGGAAATCCCACGGACAGAGTAGCCTGGTAGGCTATTGCTGGGTTTGCAAAGAGAAAAAAAAAATCTGTAAAGCGATTATCCTTCAATAAAAAAATAAAAAGAAAAAAAAGAGTTGGACATGACTTAGCAACTAAAAGAACAACAGCGACAAAAAAGTAAATAAAATTAGTGCCAACCGGTGAATTAAGAGCAAAATTTACCCCGTAAAGTTCAACAGTACACTTCCCAGTTTGCTCCTTGTAA
Organism: Capricornis sumatraensis; assembly: GCF_032405125.1. Classification (NCBI taxonomy): domain Eukaryota; kingdom Metazoa; phylum Chordata; class Mammalia; order Artiodactyla; family Bovidae; genus Capricornis; species Capricornis sumatraensis. The sequence goes on along the minus strand of NC_091078.1, from coordinate 105,109,125 downwards.
AATGTAAGTGTCCAGATTTGCACCTTCAGTAATATAAGAAGTGCCGGTACCAGAGATCAGCGCTCGGTAGTGTTTATTCAGCACTCGGTCAGAGGAGATGTGACCCACGCCGGGTGGTGATCCACCCGAGTGTCTGCGGAGCTGGGAGGGGCACCTGGACTCCCTCCCCCGGGATCCTGCTGAGAGGCAAGTCTGCACTCCACCACCTCTGACTTCATCTCATGGAAGTTCAAAGCAGAGGGGAACCTTGGCAATCGTCTATCTCCTCATGAGTCAGAAGGAAGTCTCAAGGTGGCACCCCAAGTTAGTGGCAGGACCAGGATGATCTGGGGGTCCCTCGACTCAGATGGAGCTGATCTGAAGCTGGGGCAGACCCCCGAGCAAGGGCACCCGAGGTTGGTAGAAGGTCAGTCGTACTGCGTCTGTTAGCAAACGGCTGTTTCCTCGAGCCGCCCAAAAGCGCGTGCCCATCCCAGCTGCCTCGTCTTCTGCCCCTAGAGCCTTCCAGACATTGTCATGTCTCAAACCTACAGGCCTGTCCACCAGATGGTTGAGATTTCAAGGACCGACAGCACCAGTGCTAGGCAGGGCACAGGATGAGTGGGACTCTCCCCAAGTGTTGGTCACAGTGGAAGCGGCACACCTACCCAAAACGGGTAAGAATCTCCCTGCAGCGCGGGAGACCCGGGTTCAGTCCCCGGGGCGGGAAGATCCCCCAGGAGGAGGAAACGGCAACCCACTCCAGGATTCTTGCCTGGAGAATCCCATGGACAGAGGAGCCTGACGGGCTCTACAGTCCATGGGGTCCCAAAGAGTTGGACACGACTGAGCGACTAACGCTTTCACCTTTCGCTTGGAAGAAGCGTCTGACGGCTTTGAGACAGACCGGAATCCGGGACACTTCGCTGCGGCGCTCGCACCCAGACAGAGGTCTCTCCCAGCAGCAAAATACAAAGAAAGCACACGGGGCTGAAGACAGCTGCATGCAGACACAATTAGCGCAAATCCCGGGGAAGAGACACCGAGAAGTCCCCACTGCCGCTCCTCAAGAGCCAAAAGCAAAAGCAGGATGCTGGGGGCTTCCCTGAAGCTCGGTGGTAAAGAGTCCGCCCGCCGATGCAGGGGACACAGGTTCGATCCCTGGTCCGGGGAGATCCCACACGCCGCAGAGCAGCTGAGCCCGTGCACCTCAGCTCCCGAAGCCCGAGTGCCTGACCCCGCGCGCGCCACGAAAGAGACGCCACCGCGGTGAGAAGCCGGCACCCGCACCGAGCGCGCAGCCCCGGGGCCGTCACCGAGAGAGCGCACGCGGCAGTGAAGACCCAGCAGAGCCAAAGGTGCATGACAAAATAAAGGGGCGATCAAGCAATTTAGAGCGCGGGCCATCAGCAGCGAGAGCAGGGCAGGCCCTGCTGCGCCCCCTGCCCACAAAACCAGCGGAGCCGCCCCTCCGCCTGCCCCCGGCACGCCCCTATCCTAAGCCCCTGTGAGGAACAGCTCGCCCCTGTCTCCGGAAGCTGGCGGGAAGGGGCCTGATGTTCGTTCACACTCCCGCCAGTGCCGTAGGGGCCCCAGTGAAGCCTCTCCTGGATTTCTTGTCTGGCCTCTGGTCAATTTCTACTGACGGGGGAAGGCCAAGAACCCTGGTCAGTATCAGATCCTTCCAAAACGAAACATGCACTTCACCTACGACCTGTAAATATCATGCCTGAGTCTTTGCTCAAGAGAAATGAAAACATGTCCACACAACGACTTGTGCAAGAAAGTTGACAGCAGCTCCATCCTTACTCGCCCCAAACTGGAAACACCCACGTGTCTCTAAGCCACCGACTTGTGCAAGGCGGTACTGCATGGCAACAACCAGGAACGGACTACCACCACGCACAAGGCTGTGGGTGGGTCATGCGCGACAGTCAGAGAACCAAGCCTTGAAAAAAACGCACTGCTACAAGCTGTTCTAGGACAGGCAAAACTAAACCACGGTGGGGAAATCAGAACGCTGCTTGCCTCTGGACTGTGAGGAGAGGGCAAGGGATCTCCAGGGTGATGGTATCTTTTTCTCTACAGAGGTATCAGTTCAGTGCAGCTCAGTCGCTCAGTCCTGTCCGACTGTGACCCCATGGACTGTAGCACGCCAGGCTTCCCTGTCCATCACCAACTCCCGGAGTTCACTCAGACTCATGTCCTTCGAGTCAGTGATGCCATCCAACCATCTCATCCTCTGTTGCCCCCTTCTCCTCCTGCCTTCAATCTTTCCCAGCATCAGGGTCTTTTCCAAAGAATCAGTTCTTCCCATCAGGTGGCCAAAGGATTGGAGTTTCAGCTTCAGCATCAGTCCTTCCAATGAATATTCAGGACTGATTTTCTTTAGGATGGACTGGTTGGATCTCCTTGCAGTCCAAGGGACTCTCAAGAGTCTTCTCCAGCACCACAGTTCAAAAGCATCAATTCTTTGGCCCTCAGCTTGCTTTATAGTCCAACTCTCACATCCGTACATGACTGCTGGAAAATCCAGAGCCTTGGCTAGACAGACCTTTATTGGCAAAGTAATACCTCTGCTTTTTAATATGCTGTCTGGGTTGGTCAAAACCACAGAGGTATGATTGACATAAAACATCGTATTAGTCTCAGGTGTATGCCTCGACGACCGGATATCTGTATATACTGTGAAACGATCACCATAATAAGACTGGTTAATACGTGTCATCGTCCAGCTACAGAAGTTTCTTCTTGTGATGAGAACTTTCAAGATCTGCTCTCAACAGCTTTCAGACACACAGTGCAGGGACTGGCCTGATGGTCCAGTGGTTAAGCACCTGCCTTACAATGCGGGGGACACGGGTTCCATGCCCGGTCGGAGAACTAAGATCCCACGTAAGCCCTTGCATCCCAGCTAGAGAGTCTGTGGACTGCAGCGGTCCCACACGGTGCAACAAAGACCCTTAGAGCTGCAGCTAAGGGCTGATACGGCCAAATGCGTAGGTAAATATTCGAAACACACGGACACACGATACGGAATCATTAGCTGCTGCCACCAGCTGTGCCCCCCATTCCCAGGACCTGCTTGTTTCGTAGCTGAGAGGTTGCGCCTCTTGGCTCGCTAGCTGAGGGTATCTTGAAAAGGGCCTGGGTTACATGGGTCTGCGCACTTGTCAGAAATGACACATGAGCTTGAAATTGGGACGTGTCATTACAGGTAAGTGTTGTTGTTGACGTTCAGTTGCTAAGCTGTGTCTGATTCTTTGTAACCCCATATGGACTGTAACCCATCAGGTTCCTCTGTCCGTGGGATTTCCCAAGCAAGAATACTAGCGCAGGTTGCCATTTCCTCCTCCAGGGGATCTTCCCCACCCAGAGATCAAACCCGCGTCTCCTGCACTGCGGGCGGACTCTCGACCTCTGAGGCACCAGGAAAGCCCAAGTAAATGTCACCTCCATAGAGAAAAGTAAGTGAACGGGGAGCTCTGCGTAACAATATTCACGCTGAAGCATTCAGCGGTGAAGCCCGGACGTCTGTGACCCACTTTGAGAGACATCCTTATAAACTGGACTTGGTTACAGGAACAGAAAGATAGACAGATGTGTGAGAAGCAAGCACCCAGCAATATTACAGGATCCAGGTGACAGGTAAATAGCTGGCTGTAACATTCATCTTTTCTGTAAACCTCTTCATAATGACACACTGAGGGAAGATCTGCCGATAAAACCCACAGAGGTGTGGGCAGGCGTTCCCAGGGACTCACCCTGGGCCCTGCTGCCCCAGTTCCTGGCCGGGTGTTAATGGCTTGGGCCCTCCCACCTGCACCCAGTCTGACATGCTTCCTTCCACCCGGGTCACGCAGCCCCCATGCAGCCTGGGGCATCTCTCCCTGAAGCCACCTGCCCAGGTCAAGGTGCCTGGCAGCCCTCGGTGACACCTACATCTTACTAAGCCCTCTCTCCTGTGAAGACACCTCTCTCTGGGAACATCTGTTTATTCAAGTCACGGCAAAGTCGAGGTGTGCATTAACAGACGTCGCTGATACTGGGTGCCAGACAGTGGGGTGTGGAGAACATTAAGAAAGGGCCCTTAGAGATGCCTTAGGGGCCGGACGGGAGGCTCGGGAGGTGGCGGAGGGGTGGGGAGGGGTAAGGATGGAGAACAGGGTTTGGACCCTGATCTCATCTCTCACAGCTGCTAAGAGGTTTGAGTTCTGTTCTCAAAGCTACAGAGCTCTCTAAACCCTCCTGAAAAGCTGGGTATAAGTCCTACCACATTTCAAACATTTTACCAAAACGCCCAAAGATTTTGAAATTTAAAAAACGATGCATGAGACGTCTAGACCAGGCAAAGCAACAGTCAGAAAGCAGATGAGAAAGTGCCAAGAGCTGGGGTGGGCAGGGGAGGCGGTGGCCAATGGGTGCGAGGCTTCTCGCGAGGGGTGCAAAGGATGATGTCAGTGACTGCACAGGGAAGGCGGTGGCCAACGGGTGCGAGGCTTCTCGCGAGGGGGTGCAAAGGTTCTGAAACACACAGATGACGGCAGTGACGGCACAGGTGTGCGAATACACTAACCATCGGACTGCATTCTTTACACAGTGGACTCAGGGCATGCGAATTACACCTCCGGAAGGCTATCACCAAAAACCGTCTCCAATATAGATTTTGGTCAATTTATGAAGTAAGAGATAGGGAAAGAGAGATCCAGCTGAATGCAGAGTTCCAGAGACTGGCAAGGAGAGATAAGAAAGCCTTCTTAAATGAACGATGCAAAGAAGGAGAGCAAAACAGCAGAACAGGAAAGACTAGAGATCCTGTCAAGAAAACTGGAGTTATCACGGGAACCTTTTGTGGAAGGATGGCCGTGACAAAGGACAGGAGCCGTGTGGACCTCACAGAAGCGGAGGAGACCAAGAAGAGGTGGCAAGAATGCACGGAGCAACTGTGCAAAAAAGACCTCACGACCCGAATAACCACGACGGTGTGGCCACTCACCCAGCGCCAGACTTCCTGGAGTGTGACGCCAAGGGGGTTAGGAAGTGTTACTATGAGCAAAGCTAGTGGAGGTGATGGAATTCTAGCTGAGCTATTTAAAATCCTAAAAGACGAGGCTGTTAAAGCGCTGCCCTCAACGTGGCAGCAAATTTGGAAAACTCAGCAGTGGCAGCAGGACTGAAAATGTCAGTTTTCATTCCAATCCCAAAGAAGGGCAATGCCAAAGAATGCTCAAACTACCATACAATTGTGTCCATTTCACATGCTTAGCAAGGCAATGCTCAAAATCCTTCAAACCAGGGTTCAGCAGTACAGGAACCAAGAACTTCCAGATGTAGAAGCTGGGTTTAGAAAAGGCAGAGGAACCAGAGGTCAAGTTGCCAGCATCTATTGGATCATAGAGAAATCAAGGGAATTCCAGAAAAACGTCCACTTCTGCTTCACTGACTACACTAACGCCTTCCACTGTGAGGATCACAGTCACAAACTGGGAAATTCTTAAAGGGGTGGGAACACCAGACCACCTGACCTGCCTCCTGAGAAGCATGTGTTCAGGTCAAGAAGCAACAGTTAGAACCAGACACGGAACAACTAACTGGTTCACAATTGGGAAAGGAGTATGTCAAGGCTGTATATTGTCACCCTGCTTATTTAGCTTATGTGCAGATAACATCATGAGAAATGCCAGGCTGGATGAATCACAGGCTGGAATCAGGATTGCGGGAGAAAGAGCAAGAACCTCAGATATGCAGATGACACCACCCTTATGGCAGAAAGTGAAGAGGAGCTGAAGAGCCTCTTGATGAAAGTGAAAGAGGAGAGTAAAAAAGCTGGCCTAAAGCTCAACATTCAGAAAACGAAGATCATGGCCTCTGGTCCCATCACTTCATGGCAAATAGAAGGGGAAAAGGTGGAAACAGTGACAGACTTTATTTTCTTGGGCTCCAAAATGACTATGAATGGTGACTGCAGCAATGAAAATAAAAGACATTTGCTCCCTGGAAGGAAAGCTATGACCAACCGAGACAGCATATTAAAAAGCAGAGACATCACTTTGCTGACAAAGGCCCTTATAGTCACAGCCTTGGTTTTTCCAGTGGTCATGTACAGTTGTGAGATCTGGATCTCAAATATGGCTGAGCACTGAAGAATGGATGCTTTTGAACTGTGATGTTGGAGAAGACTCTTGAGAGTCCCTTGGACTGCAAGGAGATCCAACCAGCCCATCCTAAAGGAGATCAGTCCTGAATATTCACTGGAAGGACTGATGCTGAAGCTCCAATACTTGGGCCGCCTGATGCGAAGAGCCAGCTCATTGGAAAAGACCGTAAAGCCGGGGAAGACTGTGGGCAGGAGGAGAAGGGGACGACAGAGGATGAGATGCTTGGATAGCATTCCTGACTCAATGCACTTGAGTGTGAGCAAACTCCGGGAGATAGTGGAGGACAGAGGGGCCTGGTGTGCTGCAGTCCACGGGGTCTCCAGGAGCCGGACACGCCTCAGTGAGTGAACAACAACAGCGGGGAAGCGCAATACGGTGGTTTATCTGGGAGAGCTCTTGGAGATGAAAATTATTTTATATTGAAAATCATTTTTTACTTTTTTTAAAATTTAAGATTTGCAAATGTATGCCATACTTGCTTTAAAGGGAGGCATACTAATTGCAAACCCCACCCCGTTCACACGGTTCCCAGCAGCGGAGGGTTTGGGTCAGGAGATGGTATGGTCCAGAGCCAGAAAGCGACTGGGGCAACATCTGTGCCAGCAGTGAGTGTGAGGCTCCAGTCAAGACCCCTCGCCCTCCAGTGGTCTTTATGTCATCAGTGAGCAGGCACACAAATGTATGCGGCTGTAACTCAGAGCTAAACCAATTCAACCTCAATGTAATGATGGTATAGTTTAACGTAGAACCATAGCCTAACACGGCTAGGGGAGCTGTAGGGATCTCTTCGTCCAAATCCCCCTCACTTCATTGCAAAAGCCGACAAAATCAAACTACGCTAAATGAGTTGGCGTCACACAGCTATTACTAGTAGAAAGCAAGGCTGAGACTACGAACCAAGCTAGAGGAAGTTAGGGAATTCCAGCTGAGCTGTTTCAAATCCTAAAAGATGATGCTGTGAAAGTGCCGCACTCAATGTGCCAGCAAATTTGGAAAACTCAGCAGCGGCCACAGGACTGGGAAAGGTCAGTTTTCATTCCAGTCCCAAAGAAGGGCAATGCCAAAGAATGTTCAAACTGCCTCGCAGTTGTGCTCATTTCACATGCCAACAAGGTTATGCTCAAAAGCCTTCAAGCTAAGCTTCAGCATTCACGAACCGAGAAGAACAAAGGTTGAGACTCAGAGCTCCGTTCTACACAGACACTCAACTGTCAACGCCCTTCACCACTGTCTCTCTTTCTTCTTAATCCATAGTATTTCACTTTTCTTGAGAGAAGGTATAAATAAGGATTAAAGTTACAATGTTAAACATTTCTATTATTTTAAAAGTTTTATAGGAAAAATGTTTGAGGAAAAATAACTCAAAGTGGTTAAAACTCAAGGTCTATGGGATGATTCTGTCACGTACGTTTCACGTGGGTCTCTGCGGACAGAACTTCCTAGGGGTTTATGGAGTTTGCAAACATGACCTATTTCATTAACGAGTATCAAAATATCCTTCCAAAAAGCAAGTTCCACCAAACGAGAAGAAAACCTTTAAAACAGGATGGTCTCTCTGAACGCCCAGCCGTTGACAAAGCACCGTAGAGTGGATGTTCTAAGCTCTGCTTCAAAGACCGAGTCTGTGTTGACTCACATCCCCTACAGCCGCAAGAGGGTCCCTGCTCTGGGGAAGACCTCGGCCTGTTTGCTGAACCCACAAAGCAATCCGCTCAAGATGTCTTGACGTTAATCCCACAGGGAACTGTGCGGCTTCACGCGAGTCTGTCCTTTCTGGGCTTTCAACTTAATCCTTTTTCCTCTCCGTATGGGATGGAAGCATTTGCCCCGACAGTGGGGCTCCAGCTGGGTCTTTCCAGTGGGAGGTGCTCATGGACCCACATACTAAAGATGCTCCCCGACTGCATGGATGGAAGGGGTGGGGGTGGGGGCAGCATCTCCAGTTACCCCCTGCTGTCTGGGCACCAAGAGCTCAGCCCTTATGACCCTCCTAAGGCACCCCTCCCTGCCTTAGTTGAAGGCTGGTCCCCTTCTTAAAATCCCTCTCTTAAAACATACAGATCCCCTTTTGCCTTGCGTGCTGGCTGACTCTGCCACCTTACTTGGATATGTAACGTTTCCCTGCCTTCTCAAATGAATTCAATGACGTGTGTATCCTTGACTTGATGTCCAAAGTTCATCACGGTGCTGTAACGGTGAGGTCCTTGGGGCCCATTTTAAAGGGCACATGCCCCTGCCAGCCCTGCTTCACAGGATCACTTTGTAATGATGGAAGGAGAAAAAAATTGCTTATGAGCTATAAACGGGGCTTTCCTTATGGCGTGCATGGTAAAGAAGCCGCCTGCAATGAAGGAGACCCGGGTTTGATCCCTGGGTGGGAAAGAGCCCCTGGAGGAGGGCATGGCACCCACGCCAGTATTCTTGCCTGGAGAATCCCGTGGACAGGGGGGGCCTGGCAGGTTACAGTCCGAGGGGTCACAGAGCTGGACTAACACACTTGCAGTTTCGTGAGCCGTCATGCGGCGTTAGAAAACACCAGAGGTCTGCCCCCTGCAGAGAGGAACTGCCAGGACGGGAGGCCACCGCGGAGGCAGAGGGAGGGAGGAGCCCGGGCAGAGGGTGGAGCTGGCGCTCACAAGGAGCCCTGAGAGGTCTTTGCTGGCCTCCCCAGGCGCAGGGGGCTGGAGCCCGCCGCGGGCGTGCAGCTGCCTCCAGGTGGGGCGGAGCACCCCCTGCTCTGTAGGCACAGCTCCTGGCAGGGAGGGCGGGCAGGCCCCGGCGGAGGCCCTTGGCAGAGAGGCAGAGCAGAGCACTGGAAGACGCGGGAAGGACGGGGCTCAGCCAAGGGCAGGGCTGCCAGGGACACGGCCTTCCTGCCACGGTGCCTGGGGGCTGCGGGCGTCTGCGGCCAGCACAGGGGGCTGAAGCCTGCAGGGGCCTCCGCGTTCACACGGAACGGCCTCCAGGGGGCCGGGGCGTGGGTGGCACTGGGGGCGGAGGCCGCAGCAGAGGGCCCGGCGCTGAGCAGGACTGTGCTTCCTCAAGAAACGCACGCGGTGCCCACGAGTGAGACCAGCGGCAAGTCTGGCCTCCCCGGGGGTTCAGCGGGAAAGAACCTGCCGGCCAGCGCAGGAGACCCGGCTTCGGTCCCTGGCTCGGGAAGAGCCTCTGGAGGAGGGAATGGCACCCACTCCAGTATTCTCACCTGGAGGATCCCACGGCGGGTCACAGTCCGCGGGGCCCCAAAGAGCTGGACACGACCGAGTGACAAAATGACCGTGGATGCCGCCACCGAGCACCGCAAAGGCCAGGAGAAATCAGAAGCAAGTGAGCGACCCCGTCACGGCGTCTGGTCCCATCACGTCACGGGAAACAGACGGGGAGACAGTGGGAACAGTGTCAGACTTTATTTTTTTGGGCTCCAAAATCACTGCAGATGGCGACTGCTGCCATGAAATTAAAAGACACTTACTCCTTGGAAGAAAAGTTATGACCAACCTAGACAGCATATTCAAAAGCAGAGACATTACTTTGTCAACAAAGATCTGTCTAGTCAAGGCTATGGTTTTTCCTGTGGTCATGTATGGATGTGAGAGTTGGCCTGTGAAGAAGGCTGAGCGCCGAAGAATTGATGCTTTTGAACTGTGGTGTTGGAGAAGACTCTTGAGAGTCCCTTGGACTGCAAAGAGATCCAACCAGTCCTTCCTAAAGGAGATCAGTCTTGGGTGTTCTTTGGAAGGAATGATGCTAAAGCTGAAACTCCAGTAATTTGACCACCTCGTGTAAAGAGTTGACTCATTGGAAAAGACTCTGATGCTGGGAGGGATTGGGGGCAGGAGGAGAAGGGGACAACAGAGGATGAGATGGCTGGATGGCATCACTGACTTGATGTGAGTCTGGGTGAACTCCGGGAGTTGGTGATGGACAGGGAGGCCTGGCGTGCTGCGATTCATGGGGTGGCAAAGAGTCGGACATGACTGAGCAACTGAACTGAACTGAACTGAAGCGATCCCAAAAGCACCAGAGATGATTCAGCACTCCAAAGGAAAAATAAACACCTTAAACTTACTTTAGTTTCTTTTAAACTAAGTATTTAATGCAAAATTAATGTTAGTTAATTAATTAAAATAAGTTATGCCTTTATTCAGCTGTGCGGGGTCTTGGCTGGGGCATGTGGGATCTAGCCCCCTGACCAGGGCTCGAAACTTGGCCCCAGTGCCTTGGGAGTGCGAGTTTTAGCCTCTGGACCACCGAGTGGTCCAGTGAAGTCGCTCCGTCGTGCCCGACTTTGCGACCCCGTGGACTGTAGCCCACCAGGCTCCTCCGTCCCTGGGATTCTCCAGCCAAGAACACTGGAGTGGGTTTCCACTTCCTTCTCCAGAGGATCTTCCAGACCCATGGATGGAACCTAGGTCTCCCGCATTGGAGGCAGATGCTTTACCGTCTGAGCCACCAGGGGACCACCAAGGAAATCCCTATATTAATTTTTAAATTAATTTTAACTTTTAATTTAGTTTTACTTGTTTATTGAAAAAATCTGTACGCACAATTCACAAATCAAAGGAAGACAGAGACACCGTGTTCAGAAGCCTCACTCCCACTTTGCCCCTCAGCTTCATTCCTCTCCGCCCACCAGGTGACCACGCTCGTTAGGTTCTTGTGAGACTGCAAGCAGCTATGAAGAAATCTCCGTGTCTCCCTCCCTGGCTTGCACGAGCGTGGTGGGCTGTGTGTGTGAGCTCACCTGGGCTGCTGGAACCGAGCACCCAAGCTGGGCGGTCCTGGAGGCTGCAGGTTTGACATCGGGGTACCAGCAGAGTCGGCTCCGTCTGAGGCCGGGCTGGACTCCGCTCCAGGAGCTGCCCCTCGGCCGGCAGACAGCCCAGCCGCCCGGCACGCCTGGCCGCGTCCACGTGTCCGCCCTCTCTGAGGGCGCCAGTCATCCTGGGCTAGGGCCCCCGAATGACCTCATTGTCACTTGGCTACCTCTTTTTAAATTGCTTATTATTCTATTTTTGGCCGTGTCAACATGCAAATTTAGGGAGACAAAATTTAACCCATAATACTGTAATACTGTTCTGCTTTCTCTTTTTTTTCCACTTAGTCACATGACCCTGGAGATCTTCATATATCGACACAGAGAGAATTTTCTTGTTAGACATCATTTTTTTGTAGAAACCAAATTGCCATATAAACATGAGGCTGCTTATGGACTATATCCATTTCTGATGAAAAAGTACCTATTTTTCTTTCAGTAATACACTGTTTTAATTTCTCTACTGAAATTAATTAATATTATTAATTAAATTAATACAAATATTCTCTGTTAAAAAATTAACGTTTCAATATTTGATCGGTCAAGTCAGCTCTCTGCATCACTGCCTTTTCCAAGTTGTATTGCCCATTTCTGTATTTCTTTAAAAAAAACATTTTATTTAAATTAAAAGCAAAAAACTAAAAATTAAATAAGAAATATGGAAAATCTTATAGAAGGAAGTCTAAATAAACTATCCAAAATGCTACCAAGCAGGAAAGAAAATAGTGTTAAATATGGGATGAATATCACTTCAAACATATGTCTAAAGCTGTATGTATACAAATCAAAGGATTTTGTTAAAATTTCAACCATGAGAGAAGAATGAAAACTTGTGTGAAACTGAAAAAATCGCTGAACTTCAGAAAAAAAGGTCTTTTAAAAATAAGGTGTCCCTAAAATATTTCTCTGAGGTTATAAAACAATTAGAAACTTGGATATACGATATGCTTGCGTCTATGTGTCTCAGTTTCAGAAGAAAGCTGCGGACTTCTTGCTGTGCAGGAGGAGATTTGCGCTCTCAGACCTCTTTCTCCACTAGCGCTTTGTCACTTAGATTTTAATTAGTATTTGGTCAAGTGTCACAACACATTTAGTTCAACAAACATTTCTCCAGTTGTGTAGTTTTAATCTGTGTTTACATGAATTTAGCACATAACACTGACCTTTTCTTTTCTTTTAAACTGCATAAAAACTTTTATACCATTTTCATCTCATCACTGGTTCTATTTCTTGCCATTCTTTTTGTGTGTTTTTTTTTTTTTTGCGAGAAGTGCCATACACAATATTTCTTGCATCCTTTCATGATGGTGTGTGGCTTCCTGTTTCCTTTCTTGGCTGGTGACAAGCATCCAGGCTCCCACTTCCTTCCCCCCAAACATTACTAATATTGTCCCCTCCCCGAAATGTTCGGTGGTGGTGGCTTAGTTGCTAAGTTGTGTCCACTTTTCCAGGCAAGAAGACTGGAGTGGGTTGCCACTCCCTTCTCCAGGGCACCTTTGCAGCCCAGGAATTGAACCCAGGTCTCCTGCATTGCAGGCAGACGCTTTACCAACTGAGCTACGAGGGAAGCCCCGCCCCCCAACACACACACACAATGTTCACTGGTCACGAATGCTGCTGGCCTCCTCCCTGATAAATGACTTGTTTATCCACTTAGATGCTGGAAGGATTACGTGTTCAGTCTTAAGTGTCAATAATTTCACAAAGTCTAAGGTATTTAATCAAACGCACCACCTTTATTCAAATGCACCCCCCCCCCCGGGTTCCGATAGGAAAATCCGCACTGGAGAAAAGCCTCACGGGTGCAGCGAATGTGGGGAATCTGTTACTGCTGGCTCCGGCCTCCAGTATCAACAGAGTCCACAGTGGAGCAGGGAAGGAGGGCAGTGAAGACAGGAAACCTTTCATTAATAAATCCAGTCTCTTTGCTCATCAGAGAACTCACGCTGGAGCAAGGCCTCTTGCGTGCGGTGAGTGTGCTGCTACTGCTGCTGAGTCACTTCCGTCGTGTCCGACCTGTGCGACCCCACCAGGCTCCCCCGTCCCTGAGATTCTCCAGGCAAGAACACTGGAGTGGGTTGCCATTTCTTTCTCCAATGCATGAAAGTGAAGTCGCTCAGTCGTGTCCGACCCTCAGCGACCCCATGGACTGCAGCCCACCAGGCCCCTCCGTCCATGGGATTTTCCAGGCGAGAGCCTTGTGAATGTGGGAAACCTTCAATAGCAGATCAGGTCTCCTTGGTCATCAGAGAGCTCGCACTGGAGAAAGGGCCTTATGAGTACAGCTGAGGACAGCGCTGGGGTTGGCGGAGCCTGGGGTGCTAGCAGCGTGGAGGACACGGGGCAGTCACCAGGCAGCAGGTGGACCAGTCCTAGGGAGGAACTGGAGGCACCGGGAGGGTGCGTCTTCTAATTATCATCTCCCAGCAATGGACAGGCATTTGGGATTCAGGGTCAGCTTGCCTATTTCAGGACAAGGGGAGTCTGGTCACTGCAGTCTTCTTTCCCTTCCAAGCCAGCTTTGGGATCTCAAAGGACACCTAGCCTGCCCTCTGTCCCTGCACCCCCCGCCTCTCCTCAGGAGCCCTGCTCAGACGCTGCACCCCACGCTCAGCGGGCACGACGACCCACTGGGAAGCGACGCTGATGGCTTTCCTGTGAATGAGCCCATCGCCTCCCTGGCAATGCCCTCTCACCCCCGTGCCAAGCTCTGCACTGGGTTTAGGGCAGCCAAGGGTGGAGAGGAGACTTGGATGATACTGTGTGACATCACTTGGGTGCAGCTGACAAGCAACGGGAATGAATGCATGTGCCGGATAGCAACAAGCTCAGCTTCAGGGGCCTCGCTGGAGGCTCGCTGACGGAGAGCCTGCCAGCGCAGGAGATGCGGGTGCCATCCTGGGTCGGGAAGACCCCCTGGAGGAGGGAGTGGCAGCCCGCTCCAGTGCTCCTGCCTGGAGAATCCTGCGGACAGGGGAGCCCGGGGGGCTACAGACCGTGGGGTCACAAAGAGATGGACACAACTTCGCAGCCACAGAAACGGTATTGATCGTTCTGGATAAATTTTCCCCAAAACACCCTGTGTTCCTCTGAGCCAAAGATGTCATGGTTTCCTCACTACAGGGCTCCTTGCTCCGTCATACTCACAGCCCTTCTTTCCGTCCAGCGTCCTGGGTGCTGGTTTTGAGCTACTCCAGTCATCCTTGTGTCTGTTCATTCCGTCATCCCTTCAAATCCGTCACCTCAGCTGCTGCAGCCTCTTCGTATTGTCCTCCTGAAATTACTCCACGTTCTGGATCAGGAATCGGATGTCTTGCTCTTTCCAGATCATGTACTGGGTCTGGGATAGCGCTGGACTCTCGTTTTTCGTCTGTTTTATTGCCTCAGCATCGCGCTGGGTTTTACTGAGCTCGCATCCTCTCTAGCTGCTCCGTATCATGAAGCGCGCCTGGCCGTTTGCTTCTGTTCCGTAGACGACGTCTTCCTCCAGGCCGGGTTCTTTGATATTCCATGCAGCATTCTATGCGTTTTGCTCGTTATAACCTTGCGTAGCTGCGTGCCATTTCCTTCATCTTGCACGTTCTTATGACGGTACCCATCTGCCCAGAACTTCTATCTGCCCTGCTATCGTGTGGATAAGCTCTCCTTGACATTCTTCCCAAGACTCAGTTTATGTTGCACTCTGTGTGACTTGAGGGCACGTGGTGTGGATCGGGTCAGTGCAGAGTCAGCTGGAGCTGTTAGTGGCCCTTGTCAGGTCACTGGCTCTCTCCTGAGCATTCGCCTGGGGTCTTGATTCTGAAACACCCTCCCTCCCTCCTGGGGGCTCTGAGCTGTTTCTCTGAGACACTGGCCTCTCTGTAGCCTGGGGGTGACGTGTAACATTTCCCGCTTGTAAGGTTTCCATCCTCTCCTCCCCGGGCCTTCCTAGCTACCACTCCATCCATTTTTCTTCCAATTGGAGGATGTTTGTGAAATTTTCTATCGTTCTCTCTGTGAGAGGAGGTGAAGCGGAGGATATCCATCAGTTTCAAGTACCTCTGGGGGGATTTCAGTAAAACATTTTACTGAACCATTTGACACATTAGAATCAAGCGTAGATTGATGAGAAGAGAGACTCCACAACGGGGAGCTGGGGACTGCAGCCGGCTCAGGACAAGATGACGAATACTACAAGTGGGAAGGAGAGAGCCTGGCTATATGGCCAGACACCGGAAACAAAATGCAAGAAAAGGCCAATAAAAGGTCCACGGAGTCGGTTTCTCATTGGATGTGCTGGGTTACGATACTGAACTGCTCACTCTTAAGGCTTCAAAACCCCGGTCAGATAGGCTGGACACGCAGCCTCGAATCAGTGGGACTTCCAAGAATGACGATATTCTGCTGGTGTTATGAAAGTGAAAGTCGCTTAGTCGTGTCCAACTATTTGCGAATAGTCCATGGAATTCTCCAGGCCAGAGTACTGGAGTGGGCAGCCTTTCCCTCCTCCAGGAGATCTTCCCAAGCCAGGGATCGGACCCAGGTCTCCCACATTGCAAGGGGATTCTTTAACAGCTGAGCCACAAGGGAAGCCCAAGAATACTGGAGTGGGTAGCCTATCCCTTCTCCAGCGGATCTTCCTGACCCAGGAATTGAACTGGGGTCTCCTGCATTGTAGGCAGATTCATTACCAACTGGGATATCAGGGAAGCTGTGGTGTTCTGGGGAGTGCCCAAGAAAAAGAAACCAGCAGTGAAGAAAAGGAAGCGAAGTCTAGAACAGAGATCAAAAAATCGGTGGACGTCTTAAAGGCAGGAATGATCAAGAGAATTAGTCCCCCCATTAAACCATGAAAATGTCGGCTGGGGAAGGCAGGTTTCCAGTTTTCTTACCAGACACAGGAAGACGGGGTGACACTCACCAGGCGTACAGCGCCGACAGCTGTACTGACTGTACAGACACAGTCAGCTGTCAGCTGTACTGACACCGAGCCACAAACGTTCAGGAACAGAAGTTACAGGCTTTCCTTAAAACAGTTTGCATCACACCCATGTCTCCTCTGTCTTGATATGTGGAATTGTTATTATCGGGCTTGCTAAATTATTCGTGTAGAATCTACATCAGAAGCCTTCTAAAGACCTCTCATATGTAAATATTAGATAAAACTATTATTCATTGGGGATTTTTGCATTTTTTAATTGAAGTAAAATTTACATACAGTGAACTCCACAGATTTCAGAACGCAATTCAATACATGTCAAAAAATACCTCCACCCAGGTAGCCAACATTCGCGATGCAGAACCTCTCTAGAAGCCCCAGAAAGCTCCCTTGTACCGTGTTCTGCTCCTCTCCCCCATTCCAAGCAGCTACGGCTCTGAGTTTTACTGTAGGTTATTTTGCCCGGTTTGGAACTTCTGTGGAAGGGATCACACAGCGCAGGCCCTTTGGCACCTGGCTCCCTCGGCTCCTCACTCTCCGCGCTGTTGTAGGCCACCAGTTTGCGCCGTCCCGTGACTGATCAGCGCTCTGCTGCACGGACACGCTGCAGGTTGTCTGCTCTCTCACCGCTAGGCATTTATACTATTTCCAGGCTTGAGCCATTCTTTTCTGTGTCTTCTTGTGACCAGACATTTTTGTTTCACTTGGGTAGAACTCACAGGTGAAGTTTCTGGCAGGTGTGTACTCACCTCGTAGGAAAACGCCAGCTTTGGGCAGTGGCTGTGTGCTGTGCACTCCCGCCAGTGATGGGGCGTGTTCTGGCTGGTCCTCGCCTCTGCCGACGCTTGGCGCTGTCCTAATATTGCCATTCTGTTCGTAAGCAACAGGGCCTCATTTGGTTGGAACAGCAGTTATCGGATGACGGAGATGTGAGCATCTCTACACGTGCTTGTCGGCTATTTGAATTCTTTTTGAAGTATCTGCCAGCAACATTTGATGAAAAATCAACTGACTATGTGCCAGTCTATTTCTGGATTCCCTGTTCTCTCCCAGTGACCCACTGGTCCATGCTTATGGCCGTAGAATGCTGCCTTTGATCTCTTTAGCTCTGTAGGAAGCTATGAAACCATCCTGCGTGAGTCCTCAGCTTTGCTGAGTTTTTTCAAGATTGTTTTGACTCCTCTATAATCTCTGTGCTTATATAAGCTTAAGAATTTATCAGTTTTTGCCAAGGGTCTGCTGTACTTTTGATTAGAATCACATTAAATCTGTAGATTAACTGGGGGGAGATTTTACATTTTAGCTAAATCGAGTCTTCCTGTGTCTAAGTTGGGTATATTTCTCCGTTCAGACCTTTAATCTCTCCTTGCAATGTTCTATATGCAAATACATTTCACACACATATAAAATGTGAATGCTTTTATGCAAATAGTCAAGGAAACTATATTTGCATGATTGCTAAACACTTCTGGCGTTCTCAGTGAGCTGATAAAAGATCTGCCGCCGAGCGGGAAGAGCACATAGTAAGCACTGTGTGGCTAAGAGCAACTGGACACTCGGGAGCTCCCAGTTCTATAAAACCGGTGATTTGACTTTGAAGCACAGTAGCACCTCTTCCGGTTTCCTAGGTGGTGCAGCGGGAAAGAGCCCGCCGGCCAGTGAAGCAGACTCAGGAGACCCGGCTTCGATCCCTGGGTGGGAAGATCCCCTGGGGGAGGCACTGGCAACCCACGCCCGTCTTCTTGCCGGGAGAGCCCCACGGACAGAGGAGCCTGGTGGGCGACAGTCCAGGGGGTCGCACAGAGCTGGACACGACTGCACACAGCTGCAAGACATAGCAGCTTTCAGGGGAAAGCAGGACGGTGCTGGGGACAAGAGTTCAGTCTGACCGCCGTCCTGGGTGAAGCACACTGTCCACCCCCACGCTCCGTGGCTCGTTCTGACGCTCATCGCCCACTCTGCCCGGGAGTCTCTCCTTTCTGTCCGTCAGAGGGTGCCCTGTCCCCAGCCGGCCACTACCCTGGAGCCGGTGCTGCTCACCTCCTCGCTGGACCACTGTAATAATATTCTAACTGGTCTTTGCACACCCAGGTCTTCAGCTGCCAATTCAACCCACATGCTGGACTCCAAAATTACTTTTAAAAGCATACACCTGCGTGTGTAATATATACTTGCTACTTCTGCTAAACAAAATGTTTCTTACACATCGCTTTCTTTCATATGGTATGGCAGAATACAATCTCCATATATCCATGGTAGTTCTGTTAAGTTAGAGGTTATTAAATTCCCAGTAAATAAAAGAATATGTTTTGAATAGTTTGCTTGAGACATCTGAATCACCACTCATTTTTCTCAGCTACAAAATGATCGAATTTGAAAGAAAATATGGCAGGAATACAGAATACACCTCCTGCCTCTGTGAAGAACGTTAACTTCCCACCAGACCAAGCCTCTAGACTGCAGAAGAAGCCACCAGCAAATTGAGTCTCCCTGATGGATGATCTGAGTCAAATCTTCCTGCCTGTGACTTAAATCCTGATTTAAAATGTGATTAGCAACGATGTAAATAAATCCACACTTCCTGGAAGCCATGTTGGCAAAGACGAATAGTTGGCCATCATGTCAACGACCCCAAGAGAAGATTCCAATGTGATTTGCCAAGCATAAATCAGCAAGAGGAGATCTCTCCTGGATAGAAGTACAGCCTTGTGCCTCCAAGGGGCTCATCCAGTTTACTTCCAAGCCGTTCTACAAACCTGACATAATCATGTCAAGGGGAAAAAAAAGCATAAGGTGGGGTGTGCTGCCGCGTCTCTGCTTGCCAAATTGGGAGGGAGAAAGCGAGCCATTGTGTGGCTGCACCGTCCGGCGCGTTCCGGCAGTTCCAACGGACAGAACAGCGTCCGCCACGCTCTGCATCGCAACTGCTCCCCGCCGCCCTCTCCCAGCTCATCATAACATCATTACGCTCCATTTTTTTCCCAGCCAGGGGCATCTATTTTCTCTCATCCAGGACAACAGCTTCAGGGCCCGGCCTTGATGCCTCCTCCAAATGGTGAAATGTGTTTGCTTTTTGTTTCAGGCTTGGCGATCCCCATTTCCACACTCCTGTTTGACAGATTTTCTTGCTGCCAAAAAAACGAATGCATTCGGCCCCGAAACTTCCATGGGGCTGAGCAAAGGAGCTCCCAGCTCCTATGTACTGTAATTTACCCCCGAGCCAAGTTGTTCTGGGCCTGTGTTGAGGAGACGCACCGCTTTCATTCTTTTTATAGCCTCATAATTGCCCAAGGAGGGCTGCCTTTGTGTCCAACCCATCGGAACATTTCTATTCCCCTTTCTATTTGCGTCTACTCATGTATCCCCGCGTCGACGTTTTCTGGGCCAAAATCTTGTCAATAAAAATGTTCTGCTTCCATGGCGAACATTCTAAGATCTTGTGTGAATAGTAAGACTAGCTAATGGCTTTTCTGAGCATTACTCAGGGACAGACCCGTTTCTCAGGGCTTTTGGTAAAAAAAAAAAAAGAGGCTACCCTCATTTTCATGCCAGTCACCAGGTGGTACCCCCAGGATTCTCCCTTTCCAGAACAGGGTGAGGAGGTCAGAGGGCTTGAGAAAGTTGCCGCTGCAGACGTGGTGGAGCTGGAGTTAAGGCCAGGCCACCAGAGCCCAGGTCCCTGCCTTGCCCTCCTGCCTCCCATGGGGGCCACCACCAGCTCCCAGGGGGCTCAGATCCTCCTTCCAGCCCTGCCAGGAGGCAGTGTGGGCTCCTGGCTCACAAAGCAGACGATGGGTGTTAGAAGCCTGACGCACAGTCAGCACTGGCTGCATCTGACACATGGGGGCCTTGTTGAAATTTCTCTTCCTGACTATATAGATTTTTTAACTGCTACGGCCTTGATCAAAGACCATATGTGTATCTGAGCATCAGCAGTTCTTCATCCCTGAGGTTGAAGTGGAACAGGCTTGCAAGCCGCTAGTCAAAGGAGGCCACATAGGAAGCCTGGCCACGTTGGAGAGACACTCGTGGAAAGATGACAGACGGAGGTGGAGGTGCCCACAGGCCCGGCTGTTCAATCGTCCCCGTGCCAGATGCGTGACAAGTAAGACTTTCAGGCAGCCCAGCCAGTCACCTTCCGCCTACGACCCCACGAGAGACCCCAAGCAAGGACTGCCCAGCTGCCTCAGTCAAAGCCCAGACTCATGGGCACAATGGACGGGGGCTCCTTTTCAGACTGCTGCCTTGGGGTGGTCTGTCACCATGTGGAAGAGCATCAGAGAACAGCAGGGGGACATCCTGGTGGCTCACGTCTGCACCAGATGTTTGCAGGCAGACCCACCATCGCGACGAGCTCACTGCCTCTCCAGCGCACGCTGGCACCTATTGGACTTGCATCCCTCGGGCCGGGTCTTACATGAGGACAGCCATGATTATTGAAGTTTTACGTGCCACCTGGGGCCTGAGACAAGTCCGTCCCCAAACAAGAGCTACATGGACCCAAGTGAGAGGCGGATAAACAGGATCACTGTCTTGGCCAGGCAACGGGCCTCCGTGTGTGAGGGTGAGTCGTGGGCCGTGGGCAGTGGCTTCCGCAGGGACACGGGCCCGTCTGGGGGTGCCAGCCCCTGGGGGCCTGGAGGGAAGCAGGGACCACATGGGACCCGTGTCCCCGTCAAGGTCACCAAGGTCTCGTGGGAGCTGAACCAGTCTCTTGCTTCTCATACGTCCATGGTTTTCTCTTCTGTTCGCCTCGATATTTAACGAGGGCTTTTTGAAAACTCCAGCCTACTTTTGGATATGCTGCAAGAAATCAGAGGTGGGCACAGCTTTGAGAGGGGAGTGCTGGGTTTCTGCGGGGACAGGCAGCTGCTCCCCGGTCCACTGCAGCACTGATCACAAGAGCCGAAGTATAGAAACGAGCTTCCATCCACAGACCCCTGGACACGAGATGCAGTCTGTTCTGCAGACTGTGTGTGTCCAACCCAGCCTCGAACAGCAACAGGACTCTGCCCCCTACGACGGCGTGGACGACGCAGAAGACACTGTGCTTAGGCGGTTAGCCAGACGCCAGAGGGCAAATGCTGTAGGGTTCCGCTCGCGCAGATAACTCAGAACAGGCGACCTCACGGAGGCTAGGGGGTCGGGGAGGGGGGTCAGTGTCCGACGGAACCAGACGCCATCCGGGAAGATGAGCAGCTTCTGGAGGTGATGGAGGTGATGGAGCAAGTGACTCCACAGACAGGAAGTAGACGAGAGGTTACGGGGCCGGGGAGGGAAGTCAGTGTCTAATGGAACCAGACGCCATCCGGGAAGATGAACAGCTTCTGGAGGTGATGGAGCTGATGACTAGACCACGCTGTGAACGTATGCGATGCCGCTGAACTGGAGACTTTGAAATGGTTAAAAGGGTGATTTCTATATTATGTGTATTTAGCACAGTAAAAAGAAAGCAATACACCGTCCCACGCAACACGGGGAGGAAGGTTACGGGGGACAGAAAGAGGGTCACGTGCCCCAGGCCCCATTCTCCACACAGAGCTCTCCAACCACCGCTAAAACCAGACGTCTTGGCCTCATAGGCAAAGAATCCCTTCACTAATTATGATAAAACGACAATGAGCAAAACAGCAGACACGCCAGGAGCACCCGCCAACATCACTCACTGTTCCGAACACACGTATTAACACGTTTGGTCACAACCGCAGGCTTGGGAAGGAGTGCTAACTTCTAGTTGTGCGTACACACACCTACACCAGACACACAAACAGACACAACAGAGGCTGAGCAACCCGCCCAGAGCCACAGAGCCGGTCGGGTGGGCGGGGGCTGCTTAGCACCCGCAGCCGGGCCCGGCCAAGTGGGGGCCACTGTGGCTGGGAGCCTCCCACAGATGGGAGCACAGTCCAAGCGGCTGCTGGCACAGGCAGCTGGTGCCCCACAGAAGCCAGGGCCTCGGGGGGCTCAAGCCAGAGGCCAGCACAGTCAGGCTCAGCAAAAGGAACCGATCACGGTGCAGCGAGCGACTCAATTGGAAATGGATGGTGAAACCTCAAAACCTGTTCATTTTTATTTTTGCCACAATTCACAAGAAAAGACACCCTGGCCATTTGCCAGCAGCTTGAAGCAGAGAAGCCTGCTCCCTGCAGGCACCTGACTTCCGCCGGGACCCTCGACTAGGGAGGACGCAGTGGGCTCCAAGCACCCCTCCCCGCCCAGCCTCGCAGGCCTGGCCTCTCTCAGAAGCCTGCCTCCAGCTTCATGCAGGTCCCACAGGGGCTCACCCTGTGCCCTGTGCCCGAGCCAGTCGGGGCCTGGCATTCCCGGCTTGCAGCTAGGGGGCAGGAAGGGCCATGCGACCGGTCCGTCTCCTCGCCGCCCCCTCCCCCACGGGGTGCAGGGACGGAGCCAGACCCACAGCACGAGGGGGCGGTGGTCGCTGCGGGCCAGTGGGAAGATGTCCCAGCCGAGACGTCCGCTCTCTCTGAATATCGGTGGGACCAGCACATGCAGGGGGCCCCGAGAGTGACTCGAGGGCGGAGCCACAGGCCCCTCCCCCGCTGCTCCGTCGCTGCAGTCGTGTCCGACTCCGTGCGACCCCAGGGACAGCAGCCCACCAGGCTCCTCTGTCTACAGGATTCTCCTGGCAAGAACACTGGAGTGGGTTGCCATGCCCACCTCCAGGGGATCTTTCCAGCCCAGGGATCGAGCCCACATTCTCCTGTGTCTCCTGAGCTGGCGGGAGAATTCTTTACCACCAGCGCCACCTGGGAACACACACAAAGCTGAATGCACAGAACGAAGCTCCCTCCTGACGTGTGGCCATAAGTGCGCACAAACTCAGGCCTTGAGGTTTTACACGTAGTGCGTGAGGGAAATTCTCAGAAAGTTAAGACAAACACTTGAGACCGGAACAACTGATTATAAATATCACGGTGCGGACACAACAGACACAGAGGATACAGGAAGAGGCAGCAAGAATGCACAGAACTGTACGTAAGAGGTCTCAGTGACCCAGATAACCTCGACGGTGTGATCACTCACCTAGAGCCAGGCATCCTGGAGTGTGAAGTCAAGTGGGCCTCAGGAAGCATCACTACGAACAAAGCTAGTGGAGGTGATGGCATTCCAGCTGAGCTATTTCAAATCCTGGAAGATGATGCTGTGAAAGCGCTGCACTCAATATGCCAGCAAATTGGGAAAACTCAGCAGTGGCCACAAGACTGGAAAAGGTCAGTTTTCCCTCCAATCCCAAAGAAAGGCAATGCCAAAGAATGCTCAGACTACCGCACAATTGTACTCATTTCTCATGCTAGCAAAATAATCCTCAAAATTCTCCAAGGCAGGCTTCAATAGTACATGAACTGTGAACTTCCTGATGTTCAAGCTGGATTTAGAAAAGGCAGAGGAACCAGAGATCAAATTGCCAACATCCGCTGGATCATGGAAAAAGCAAGAGAGTTCCAGGAAAACGTCTGTTTCTGCTTCATTGACTACACTAACGCCTTGACTGTGTGGATCACAACAAACTGCGGAAAATTCTGAAAGAGATGGGAATACCAGACCACCTGACCTGCCTCCTGAGAAGCCTGTATGCAGGTCAAGAAGCAACAGTTATAACCAGACATGTAACAACAGACTGGTTCCAAATTGGGAAAGGAGTACATCAAGGCTGTAAATTGTCACTACCTATTTAACTTATATGCAGAGCACATCATGCGAAATGCCAGGCTGGAGGAAGCACGAGCTCAAACCTAGATTGCCAGGAGAAATATCAATAACGTCAGATACTCAGATGACACCACCCTTATGGCAGAAAGTGAAGAGGAACTAAAGAGCCTCTTGATGAAAGTGAAAAAGGAGAGTGAAAAAGCTGGCTTAAAAGTCACCATTCAAAAAGCAAGATCATGGCATCCGGTCCCATCACTTCATGGCAAATAGATGGGGAAACAATGGAAACAGTGGCTGACTTTATTTTCTTGGGCTCCAAAATCATGGCAGATGGTGACTGCAGCCATGAAATTAAATGCTTACTCCTTGGAAGGAAAGCTATGACCAACCTAGACAGCATATTAAAAAGCAGAGACATTACTTTGCCGACTAAGGTCCGTCTAGTCAAGGCTATGGTTTTTCCAGTGGTCATGTATGGATGTGAGAGTTGGACTGTGAAGAAATCTGAGCACTGAAGAATGGATGCTTTTGAACTGTGGTGTTGGAGAAGACTCTTGAGAGTCCCCTGGACTGCAAGGAGATCCAACCAGTCCATTCTAAAGGAGATCAGTCTTGGGTGTTCTTTGGAAGGAATGAGGCTAAAGCTGAAACTCCAGTACTTTGGCCACCTCATGCGAAGAGTTGACTCATTGGAAAAGACTCTGGTGCTGGGAGGGATTGGGGGCAAGAGGAGAAGGGGACGACAGAGGATGAGATGGCTGGATGGCATCACTGACTCGATGGACATGAGTTTGAGTGAACTCCGGGAGTTGGTGATGGACAGGGAGGCCTGGCGTGCTGCGATTTATGGGGTCGCAGAGTCGGACACGACTGAGCGACTAAACTGAACTGAACAGGGGGGCACCCAGAGCATTGGAAACTGAGCATTTTAGTGAAATAGAGACAAGATTCACTGTCTAGTGTGACATTAATTATAATTTATGATTACACATGAATTCTAGCCCACACCCCAGATAATTTCTCTCTTCCACGAGACCCATGTCTTTACTAGTAACGAGCTCTCTGAGGGAACTCGGTGTTGGAATCGCTTCATTTTGTGCCAGGGACACCGAGGCACAGAGGGCTGCCTGGCTCGTGCGCGCATAGCGAGCAGTCATTGTGAAGTGGGGTCTCTGCGACCCCACAGACCACAGCCCGCCAGGCTCCTCTGTCCAGGGGATTCCCCAGGCAGGAATCCTGGCGTGGGCAGCCATGCCCTCCTCCAGGGGCTCTTCCCGACCCTGGGACTGAACCCGCGTCTCTTACGTCTCCTGCACGGCATGCGGCTTCTTCAACACTAGCGCCAGCTGAGCAACCTTAACGTGAGGAGCCACAGCTCCCAGCCTGCCCAGTGGCCCGCGCTGCGTAACTCAGCACGTTTCCTCCTGTGTCTCCACGTTCCAGAGCTGGCTGCTCGGAGCCACGTGCACTGAAGATGTCCAAGTTACGTTAAATGAAAACACAGCGGCTGAACACGTGCAGAGAGCGAGTCCAGTCAGGAGCGTTTTGGGGATCACCATATTAGCCGGTCCATTCCGAGCAATCTCTGGTCTACTGGAAACACGGGACAAAGAGCAGTCCCTCTCTCTCCTGCTGGGCGTGAATAAGGCGTCAGGGCTTCTCAGCAGTAGTCAAACAAGACAGAAGGAGACCCGATCCAAAGCAGACAGAAAGGGGAGAGAAGGCAGGTCTTGGCGAGAGTCCCGAGCTCCCCAATCCGGCCTCACACAAAACGAGCCCCAGCTCCAGGCTCTCCAGCCACCGGACTGGACTTAGCGCCCTGCCTTTCATGCTCCAGGAGGAGCCCGCCTGAGTCCCAGCGCGGATACAGCTCACACAGCGGCGACCGTCTGGACGGGTCCGGAAGAGGCTGTCACAAGTTCCCGGTGATTCTTCGGGCGTGAAAACTGCAGGGGCCCGTAGGACTCTGCTTCCCACTTCTCAGCCTTCTGCACAGTGTGAATTTTTATTTCTATGATACTGAGTAAATAAGTGCCCATGCCAGGGCAGGAGATGCGAGAGGCAGGTTCGATCCCCAGCTGGGAAGATCTCCTGGAGAAGGAAACGGCAACCCACTTCAGCATTCTCGCCTGGAAAATTCTACGCCGGAGAAGCCTGGCAGGCTACAGTCCACGGAGTCCCCAAGAGAAGACATGACTGAGTGTACACGCACCCCTAGATGAATGAGAAAGACGCTTCCAAGGAAGACTCAAGCTTGAGTGTCAGGCCCCCATAAGCAGCATGGCAGTGATGACTGCAGCTAATCAGGGAAAGCGGCCTCCTTTCTGAGGTCAAGTTGGACCTTTCCTACATGTTTAGGATGAGACTGTGTGAAGGTTGTTTAAGGAATGCTCATAAATCATAATCTAAAGTCAAATTATAACATCCTTGTGGACAATATAATATACTACATACAATACATTCTGTGGACAAAGACACGCAATGAATGACAATTAACGGATGATTGAAACCTCGCTGAATTCAGAGAAAGGCTTCGATGCCTAATTTCAAACTACAGTGACGTCCTCAAAGTTCTGGACTTGACTCTCAGCTATGACACTCAAGAAAATATCTAACCCGATCAATGAAACAGGGGTAAGAAAAAGGATAGCATGCTATTCTTATTTCCACAGAACGCAGAACTGTGAAAAATAATTCATATTTACCCAAATGCATTCCAAGAAAGACCTCTGGAAGCTGGTAAACTAGTCAAATAGAAGCTAGAATTCAGCTGGAATAGAGTTCTGAATTTACACAGGAGAAAAATGACCGAAAAACCATGGAACAGTGGGAAACTTTTCAACAGCAGCACAAATTTTGTCTTTCCACGCGAACACAAAGCACTTCCCCCTAAGCAGTGCATGTGGGATCCCCAGATCACACGCCCTTACTCACACCGAAGCTAGAGTTGCCTCCCAGGTCTGGCTCTGAGATTTCAGCACGAAACATCCTTCGAAACCTCGGCGTTGTCAGCCACGCCCGCGCAGAGAAGAAGCGGCCTCACCACTCTCAGTCTGACCGCCTCCTGTCTTTTGCAACTCTCGTTTTCGTGTGCAGACACATTTAGGGTGTTCTTTCTTCTTGATGAGTTACATAATGTCCTTGTCTGCCTCTGGTAATCTTTCACTGTTGTTCTGAAGTCTGCTTTATCTGATATTGGTACAGCCGCTCTTGCTTTCCTTTGATTAATATTTGTGTGGTATGTTTTTCCAGGCTTTAATTACTTTTAACCTACATACATCCTTATAGTCAAAGTGAAGTTCTTAGATACAGTATAGAGTTGGGTGTGTATTTATCTCCTCTGTCAGCCTCTGTTAATTTCTGTATTCGGACCATTTCCATTTGGTATAATTTTGGTACCTCATGGATTAAGTCTGGAATTGGGGCATAGAAATGTTTTCTGTTGGTTTCCTCTCCATTTTTATCTTCATTTTCCTGACTTACTGATATTTTCCAGAATTTCATTTAAATGTATGAATACTATTATTTTTTTTTTGACCACACCACAAGGCCTACGGGATCGAGTTCCCCCACCAGATCCTGAACCCCGGGCCCTCAGCAGTGAGAGCACCGAGTCCCGCCCAATGGACTCCAAGGAGTTCCCTATCGAGACTATTTTAAGGGTATCACTTGCCATCAGTTTTTTAGTGGTCGTATTAAATTATATGCATAAGCGATCACGGTCTACAGTGTTGACATTTGACTCGTCTGAGTGAACTGTAGAAAGCTAACTGCTTATCATCCCCGTTCATGACCATTTTACACATTTCATATACTCTAGAAAACTGGAGAATCGCATCAAACATGGTTTTAGTTTTTCTTCCAGCCATCAAACGTAATTTGGAAAACTAAAAAGGACCAGCGAGGGTGGGAGGGAGGCTCAAGAAGAGGGGATCCGTGTGCACAGGGCTGACTCACGCTGTCTTTACAGCAGAAACTAACGCCACATTGTAAAGCAATTATACTCCAGTTACAACGAATAAATAAAATGGAAAAAAGCTGGAAGGAAACTCCGTGGCGCTCAGCCTTATTCTGACCCTGCTGCTGTGTTCCCTTCCTTCCTGATACCGCGTTCGCTGCTTCTATCCTTTCCTTTCTGTTTCAAGAAGTCTCTCGGTTACTTTTTCAAGAAGTCTCTCGGTTACTTCTGTAGCTGGCAACATATTCTCTTAGTTTCCCTTCATCTGAACATATCTTGATTTGCCTGAAAGATGTTTGCTGGGTATAGAATTCAGTATTGATGGCTTTCTTTTTTTTTTTTTTTGGACCATCATGGTTTTTGGAGAAATTCACTTGCAGATTATTTTTCCCACATAGATACGGTGTCATTTATCTTTCATTGCTTTCAAGATTTTTAATTTTTAGTTTTCAGGGTTTTACTTCAGACACACACAAACCATGCGTCTTGCCGTGGATTTCTTTGGGTTTATTCTGTTAGGGGTTTCCTTGGCTTCTTGAACCTGTAAGCTGATGTGTTTTGCCGAATCAGGAAACGTTTGAGCCGTGTTTCTTTGAGCACTTCTTCAAGCCCAGGTTCCTCCTCCTTTCCTCCTGAGACTTCAAAGACACCACTGTTAGACCTTCCAGGATTATCTTCCGGGTGTCCCAGTCCATTCTCTCTGCTTTCCAGACTGAGGAATCTGTCTCCTTCTAGCTCCAAGTTTACAGACTCTGTTCTTGGTCTTCTCCATTCCTATTTAGCCCATCCACTGGATTTTATCGTTATATTTTGCAGTTCTAAGGTTCTCACTTGGTTTGTGTGCCTCTACATTTTGCTGAGACTTCTATGTTCTCAGTTGTTTCAGGCACATTTTCAGCTGCTTACTGGAGCATTTTTCATCACTTAAACCCACTGCAGATGATTGCGACATTTGTATTATTTTGCTGTCTGTTGATTGTCCTTTGTCATTCAAGTTGGTATTTTCCTGGCTCTTGGAATGATTCATGATTTTTTATTGTGTCCTGGACATTTTGCGTGTTATGTTATGAGTGTCTGGATCTTACTTCATCGTCTGTTTGCAGGAAGCCTCCCCTGCTGCTGGTGAGGGATTGAGGATGTAACCTTCTTACAGCACATGCCACACTCAGCCTCTACTGACCCCTCCAGTGTCGGGGAAGACCTCGTCACTGCTGAGCAGGGCTGGGGGTTTAGGCTCCCAACTAGACCTCCGTGGGGGCTTCCCCAGCGGCTCAGTGGTGTGGAAGCTGTCTGCAAGGCAGGAGATGCGGGTTCAGTTTCTGGGTCGGGAGAAGAATCTTGGATCCGGAAATGGCACCCCACTCCAGTATTCTTGCCTGGAGAATTCCATGGACAGAGGAGCCTGGTGGGCTACAGTCCACAGGGTCCCAGAGAGTCAGACACGACTGAGCACTCACTCACTCAGACCCCCATGGACCCTCCCTGGCCAGGGAGAGAGGGACACCCTAGTACCGGCTCTTGTGTGCCTCCCGTTACTGCTGCCGGGAGAGAGGCTTGTTACCACTGGGTGTAGATCCTGGCTCCCCACTCGGCCTTCTCTGATGCCCCTCAGTTGGGAAGGATGTCATCTCATAACAACTGAGCCCGAGTGAAAGTCCAGGCTCTCTAGTGAGCCTCTGTTGTGGACAGGAGCCATGCTTTCTCTAGGCTATTTGGCAGGAGAATGATTACTGCCTGACCGTCTTCTGTGTAGCTAAGCTGTGCTTGTCTTGGTCATTTGCCTAAAGAGGATTTTATCAAGGTTGGTTTTGGGACAGGTGTCTGTTCTCATGGGTGTCCCCAGGTCGTCATCTTCTCCAGCCCCCATTCCAGGGTGTATGAGGCAAAAGGGAAACCCGAAGAACGCACTGCCATGGTGCTCCCCAGCCCCCAGGGTCCCTGGGTGGTCTGCTTTTTCCCTCCACCTTTCAGACTCGTCTCACCTGTTTTATAAATAACATTCAGGGTTTTTAGCTATATTGATCAGGAGGAACAGAGAAAAGTGTAACTATTCCATCTTCTCCACGTCCACTGTTCATTTCCTCACTTTAAAAACAACTGTTTTATCATTTATATGTTTCTCCCTAAACTTTATGTCATATAATTTTCCTGTCTTTGCAAGAGTTTTCATATTGCGACTTGCCTTTTCAACTCAATATTAGGATTCTAAGATCTAGGATCCATCCACGCTGCTGCGTTTGGCAATGGTGCCCTCATTTCCTGCTGTGTGATAGTCCATCCTGAATAGAACACAATTTACTCTTCATTTCCTGTTGATGGACATTTGGGTTACTTATGGATTTCTTGTGGTTATGAACAACGCCACCATATACTCTCTTATACAAGGTTTCTCCTGCACAGAGGCAAGAACGTCTCAGGAGTGGAATCGCTCTGAATGATAAAATTCAACAATTTTCACAGTTCAGTTCAGTCTCTCAGGCGTGTCCAACTCTTTGCGACCCCATGGACTGCAGCACACCAGGCTTCCCTGTCCATCACCAACTCCTGGAGCTCGCTCAAACTCATGTCCATTGAGCTGGTGATGCCATCCAACCATCTCATCCTCTGTCGCCCCCTTCTCCTCCCACCTTCAATCGTTCCCAGCATCAGGGTCTTTTCCAATGAGTCAGTTCTTCCCATCAGGTGGCCAAAGGATTGGAGTTTCAGCTTCAGCATCAGTCCTTCCAATGAATAGTCTCCTGAATATTTTCCTGATTTTCTTTAGGATGGACTGGTTGGATATCCTTGCAGTCCAAGGGGCTCTCAAGAGTCTTCTCCAGCACCACAGTTCAAAAGCATTAATTCTTTGGCACTCAGCTTTCTTTATAGTCCAAGTTTCACATCCATACACGACTACTGGAAAAACCATAGCCTTGACTAGACGGACCTTTGTTAGCACAGTAATGTCTCTGCTTTTTAATGTGCTGTCTGGGTTGGCCGTCTGAAAAGAACATGTTATCTAAAGCTTGCCGCTGGCCGCTCAGTATCGTTACTGGACTCTGTCGTCTACCCCATCTCTCTGCTCTGTCTTCCGTGGTGTCAACTGTTTCCTAAGGCAAACGATTTCCTCCAGGGCCCCAAGGTGACAGCCGAAGCCTTCCCAGGGCTACACGGGCTTTCTCCTTCTGATCCAGAAGAAAAGAGAGAGGTTCAGCTCCAGCGCCCCCAGGACTGCGGACCTCACGAGCATTTAACCTCAGTAACTCACCACGTGGGCGGATTTGGGGGGCTTTCCAGTCTGGCCACACAAGCCCAGTGGTTCAAACTCACCCTCGGTCAGTACTCGCAGACTTAGGAAACAAGCGTACGGTTGCCGGGGCCAGGGATGGTTGGGGAGTTTGGGAAGGTCAAGCACGCTCTGCTGTATTCAAAATGGGCCAACAAGGCCCTTCCTGAGCTCCAGCACATGGAACTCTGCTCACGGTTATGTGCCAGGCCGGAAGGGAGGGGAGTTTGGGGGAGAATGGATACACGCATATGTCTGGCTGTTGACGTGAAACTACCACAATATTGTTAAAGGGCTGTATCCCAATACACAATAAAATAAACAGTTTAAAGTCTGAAAAACAAAATAAAATCCTGCAGACAGTGTTGATAGGGACAAAGTATATAATTAAATAGTTAATCCCACTAGCAGACTGTAAGCAGAAATAACATAGGAGACCCCTGTAAGTTACTGATTACTCGAAAAAGCAGGCTTGTTAAACCACAAAACCAAGAAGGCCGCTTAGTAACGAAACCGTGTGGCAGAAGCATGAAGCATGCCCCCAAACAAGAACACGGCCGGTCGTGGCATGAGACCTCCTGCCCAGGGAGCCCCGTGAGTTCACGATCCCTAGGACATGCGCTGAACACATCAAAGAAACAGTAATTTATGGAAAGGGCACATTTTCAAGTCAAGACCCTCATCGTACTGAGACCTGAAGTAATATTTCCATTGCGCCGTGATAGACCTGGCTTCACCACGTAGGGACGAGAAAACTCCACCACCCAGCCTGGAGGAGGAGCTGATGATGGAGACATTCTTCCCCAAATGAGGAAGAAAGTGGACCCCTCCCTTGCCCCGCTTTTCCTCTGATTAGAAACGTGGCCCGCTGAGTTCTCGGGGCGGCAGCCTCTGGCTCCTGCTTGCAAGCCTCGAGCGAGCCGTGTGCTCAGTTGCTCTGTCGTGTCCAGCTCTTTGCAACCTCATGGACTGCAGCCCACCAGGCTCCTCAGTCCGTGGGATTTCCCAGGCAAGAGTACTGGAGTGGGTTTGCCATCTGCTTCTCCAGGGGATCTTCCTGACCCAGGGATGGAAGCTGCACTGGCGGGTGGATTCCATTGTGTGGTGGGCCAGGTGTCAAAATTTGGCCCACACCCGACACTCAAGGGACGACCGAGGTCAGACAGCACCATGCAGGGAGTTTTAGCACAAGCCAGATAAACAGAAAACCCTTCAGCAAGGGAAGCGAGGATGAGCATTTCACTGAGTCACGCAAGGAGAGAGGGGCACGGGCACCTGCCATTTCTCCGGGAACACCCGAGTCGCAGTTACTGGAACCGATGCTGCTGGTTGAAGATGCAGGTTCCTGAGGGTGGTCACCATGGGGTGTGCCCGTTCATGCATCCCCTCATCCTTTCTCACGGCAACTCTCAGCACAAGACTGCCCAGGACAGAACACCGATTTCCCTATCTTTCAGACAGAAAGATACAGCTGCATATCAGAATAGGCGCCTCTATTTTGGCAGTCAGATGTAAATGGGGGTGTCATGCTACAGCTTCCAGGAAGGGTTCTCCTATGTGACTCATGGTTGCCCTTTGCCTCTTTTTCCCTTCCTCCTTCCTCCTGGCTGGAAAGCAAGCACAATGGCTGGAGCTCCAGCAGCCCTCCTAGCCCATGAGGTGACCTTGCAAAGGGAAGCCTGTCTGTCACAGCTGCACGAGGTGAGGTGTAGCAGGGCCCTCGGTGGGGAACATTCACCAGCTCTGCACTGCTCACATGCAAACTCCTTGCACGTGAAACAAGCTTCTGTCTTACATAGACCACTGCTACTTCTGTTGCTTAATCAAACCTCACCCCAACACAACAGGTGCTTACTGAACCTACATGTCTTGGTGGGGCCAAGGAAGTGGCATTTTAAGCTGCATGCTGCTGGCCTGAATGAACCGCGATGATCAATACTGACCTTCCACTCCCTCATTTGTTCAAAAAAGGTATTGGATGATGACCCAGCAATCCCACTACTGGGCGTTTACTCTGAGAAAACTGTAATTCAAAAGGACACGTGGGCCCTCAAAGTCCAGTGGAGCGCTATTGACAACAGCCAGGACTTGGAAGCAAACTAAATGTCCATCAACAGATGAATGGGTAAAGATGTGGTGCACGTGCACACACACGCACACGCACACACACATGCACACACACATGCACACACATGCGTGCACATGCACGGGTGCGCGCACACACACACACACACAAGCGCACGCACACACACGCACATGCACACACACAAGCGCACACACACATGCACATGCACACACACACAAGCGCGTGCACACGCATACACGCACGCACACGCACACACATGTGCGTGCACATGCGCGCACATGCACGCACGCATACACACAAGTGCGCACACACGCACATGCACACGCACGCATGCACACACACGCACACACATGCACACACGCGCGCATGCACACACATGCACATGCACAGACATGCACACACGCATGCACACACATGCGTGCACACACACCCACACACACAAAAGCACGCACACGCGCACACACGCACACACACGCACACACATGCACGTGCACGTGCACACGCACACGCACACGCACTGGACTGTTAGCCATAAAAAGGGAATGGAACCGACTCACTTGCAGAGACGCAGGTGGACCTAGAGCCTGCCATACAGAGTGAAGTAAAGTCAGAAAGAAAAAAACAAATACTGCTTATTTATGCATACATTTGGCATCTAGAAAACTGGTACCAATGAACCCATTTTCAGGGCAGGAATAGAGATGCAGACGTAGAGAAGAGACACGTGGGCCCGGCTCGGGGACGAGACCGTGGGAGGGGCTGAGAGCGTGGCAGTGACACACGGAAACCACCGCGGGTAAAAATAGCAGCTAGTGGGGAGCTGCCGGGCAGCCCCGGAAGCCCAGCTCGGCGCCCTGTGACGGCCAGAGGCGCGGGACGGGGATGGGGTGGGGGAGACCCAGAGGGAGGGAATTATGCGCACACACAGCTGACCCCTCGGGACGCAGCAGGGACTGACGCAGCGCTGTCAGACTGTATACTCCAATAAAACCCATGCATACGCCGCGCAGGCTTCAGGCTTCCAGACACCAGACTGCATGAAACCGACCCAAGTCTCAGCCCTCGGGAGATATTCACCTCTAGTCACTCTGACTCTCAACTCTGGATCCCTAGCTCAGTCTTCTCAGGGCTCTTGAGACCAGAAACAGGGTGTCACTCACTGGGGAGGGGTAGACCCTGTTGGAGATTACTGAGGTACACACCAGTCTCTGAGGAATTTGATTCCTGCAGACTGACCCAGGCAACCATGATTAACATGCATTCACAGAGCCTTCAGAGCTGAAGGGCAGCACCGCCAGGGCATCGAAACATCTCCACCACACTCCGACCTCGATCCAACTTCAGGGGACACGACTGTGGACACGCAGACTGCGGGGAAAATTGACCAATACTGGGCCCCTGCCTTAGAAAGCGTGTTTACTGATGCTTATGTTAAATGTTCAGATTATTACTTTCTTTTCTTGTGATTTGAACAGGTCTTTTATTTTTTGGTTTTTTAAAATATTTTGCTTTGTATTGGGATATAGCTGATTAACAAACAATGTTGTGACAGTCTCAGGTGAACAGCAAATGGGCACAACTATATATATAATATTATATTTAATCAATTAATAATATATTAATATATTATTTATTATTTATATAAATAATACAAATTTATAAAAATAAATTATGTTTATATTATAATATAATTTATATTATATTGTTTATTATATTATATATTATATATACAACTATATATATATAAACACACATATATATCCCCAGGGATCGAAGCCAGATCTCCAGCATTCCAGGCAGGTCCTTTACTGTCTGAGCTACCGGGGAAGCCCACACGGGTATCCATTCTCACCTAAACCTCCCTCCTGCCCAGGCTGCCACATAACATAGCCAGAGTCTCCTGTGCCATACAGTAGGCCCTTGTTGGTTGTCCGTTTTAAATACGGCAGTGTGTACACGTCCATCCCGACACCCCCCGGAACGACCCCCTGCCCCTCCTTCGCCCCAGCAACGGGAAGGTCACTGGCTAAGTCTGGGAGTCTGTTTCTTCAGATTTTCGCTTTCACTGCCTCGGTTCAGTACGGGCCTGAAAGCGGCCACCGTGAGAGCCGGGGCCGGTCTCAGAGGAAGCAGGGCCAGCTGCTGCCCTTGGGATCACGGGCAGCGCGCCTTCTGCGGCTCTCATCAGCTGCAGCGCCCGTCCTAGGAGCTTTCAGGGCATCTGCCTCGTAACAGCTCCGAGAGACGGAAACTGCTGTCTCCGAGTCGCAGACAAAGAGATTAGATGATACAGTTTGTAGCCCCTGGTCTTTTTCTACCTGTTTCGAAACGATTTATATCACACGTCAAGAAGAAATCCTGTGTTAACAGTTGGCCTTCAGATTTTTAGACTAAACTATTCTGTAGCTTTTGTGAGAAAAGGCAAGAGGAAAGCAAGAAGTGCCTAGAGATAAGTGAAAACACAACTCAAGACCTTTCGGACGTAGCAAAAGCAGTTCTAAGAGGGGAGTTTTTAGCCATACAAACTTACTTCAGGAAACAAGAAAAATTTCAAAGGAACAACCTAACCTTACACCCCAACGCAGAACTAACAAAGCTCACAGTGATAAAGGAAAGACGTCACGAGGACGAGAGCAGAGAGAAATGGAGCAGAGACGAAGCAAACGACAGAAAGAGCAGTGAGACCAAAAGCTGGTTCTTCGAAATAACACACAAATTGATAGACCTCTAGCCAGACTCATCAAGGGAAAAAAAGGGAAGTGGCTCCAATAATAAAAATTAGAAATCGAAAAGGAGAATTTACGAGGGGCAGCACAGAAATACACAGGATAAGAGACTACTGCAAGCAACTATACGCCAATAAAATGGACAACCTGGAAGAAATGGACAAATTCTTAAAGGTACCACCTTCCCAGACTGAACCAGGAAGAAAGAGAAAACATGAACAGACCAGTTACAAGCACTGAAATTAAAACTATGGTTTAAGAACCTCCAGCAAACACAGGTCCAGGGCCAAATGGCCTCACAGGTGAATTCTATCAAACATTTAGAGAAGCGCTAACACCTATCCTTCTGAAACTCTTCAGAAGTCGCAGAGGAAGGAAACCTCCCAAACTCATTCTTTCAGACCACCATCACCCTGATACAAAAACCATACAAAGATACCACAAAGAAGAAAATTACAGGCCAATATATCACTGATGAACACAGATGCAAAACTCCTCAACAAAACACTGACAATTCGTATTCAACAGTACAGTAAAAGGGTCGTACACCAGGACTGAGTGGGATTTATCCCAGCATGCAAGGATTTTTCCATACACGTAAATCAACCAATGTGGCATGACACACCTCACCAACAAATGGAAGCGTAAAGACTGTAGGATTATCTCAACAGATGCAGAAAAAACTTTCGACAAAATGCAATACCCATCTAGGATAAAATCTCCAGAAATTTGCCGTAGGGGAACCTACCTCAACATAATAAACGCCACATATGACAAACCCACAGCAAGCGTCATCCTCAACCAGAAAGCTGGACAGCTACACGTGAAAAAAGAGAGAGGAGGACGAGGGGTTTGGCTCCGCCATGCCACGTGTCCCCTGATCAGGGGTGGAGTCTGTGCCCTGCGGTGGAACTGTGGCATCCTGGACGCCGGACAGCTATCAGTTTCCCAAAATTAGAACATTCACTAACACCATACACGAAAATGAACTCAAAATGGATGAGAGGCCTAAATATAGGACGGACACTATAGAAGTCTTAGAGGAAAACATAGGCAGAACACTCTTTTACATAAATCATAGCAACATCTTTTGGGATGCATTCCCTTGTGACTCAGCTGGTAAAGAATCCGCCTGCAATGAGGGAGATCTGGGTTCAGTCCTTGGGTTGGGAACATTCCCCTGGAGAAGGGAAAGGCTACCCATTCCAGCATTCTGGCCTAGAGAATTCCGTGGACTGTATAGTCCATGGGGTCGCAGAGTCGGACACGACTGAGCAACTTCGACTTCACCTCCACAGTAACGAAAATAAAAACAGAAGTAAACAAATGGGGCCTAATCAAACTTAAAAGCCTTCGCAAGCAAAGGAAAGCATAAACAAAAAGATAACCCCACAAAATGGGAGAAATTATTTGCAAAGTAACCAACAAGGGACTGATTTCCAAAATATAGAACAGCTCAAGGAGCTTGGTATCAAAAAGACACAAAGAAAACCCACAAACAACCCAATCAAAAAT
This sequence comes from Capricornis sumatraensis, assembly GCF_032405125.1. Classification (NCBI taxonomy): domain Eukaryota; kingdom Metazoa; phylum Chordata; class Mammalia; order Artiodactyla; family Bovidae; genus Capricornis; species Capricornis sumatraensis. Next base: position 105,072,033 of record NC_091078.1, on the reverse strand, counting down.
GGGCGGAGCATCTAAACAGACTTTTCTCCAAAGAAGACATGCGGATGGCTGAAAAGCACATGGAAAGACGCTAAGGTTCACGAATCACCAGAGACGCTAAAATTAAAGTGACTGCAAATTAAAACTGCAGCGAGGCACACCTCACCCTGGTCGGAATGGCCATCATTAGAAAGTCTAGAAGCAATAAATGCCAGAGATGGTCTGGAGAAAAGGGAACCGGCCTAGACTGCTGGTGGGAATAGAAACTGATTCAGCCACTATGGAGAACAGGATGCAGTTTCCTTAAAAAAAAAAAAATCTAACTAAAAATAGAGCTACCATACAATCCAGCAGTCCCACTCTTGGACATACATCCAGAGGAAACCACAGTTCAGAAAAGATACATGCACCCCAATGCTCTCTGCAGCACCTCTTACAGTGCCCAAGACATGGAAGCCACCTAAGTGCCCACCAGCAGAAAAGTAGTTGGGGAAGACGCGGTGTGCACACACACACACACACACACACACACACACACACAGCGTGGAACACTGCTCTGCCATAAACAGGAATGAAATCACGCCATTCGCAGCAACATGGCTGGACCGAGATGATCATTCTAAGTGGAGGAAGTCAGAGACAAACATAGGTCATCACTGATACGTGGAATCTAAAGCCACGATGCAAGGAGTGCAAATGAGGCGGGTCAACCTACAGCCTGTTATACACAGTGGAGTAAGTCAGAGAGAGAAAAACATACCGTATCTTAACCCGTATATATGGAATCCAGAAAGATGGTCCTGATCCTATCTGCAGGCAGCAATGGAGACGCAGACCCAGAGAACAGAAGGGAGGGGGTAAGAAGGAGAGGGTGGGCCAGACGGAGAGAGTAACGTGGAAACTTATACGATTCCTGTGTACGCTAGACCGCCGGTGGGAATCTGCTGTGTGGCTCAGGGAACTCCAGCGGGGGCTCGGCAGCAACTTAGAGCGGTGGGGTGGGGTGGGAGGCGGGAGGGAGGCGCAAGAGGGCGGGGACGAACGTATACCTGGCCGATCCATGTTGTGCGGCGGAAACCAGCGCAGTATTGTAATCATCCTTCAGTTAAAAATAAAAATTTTAAAAGATGATACAAATGAGCTTATTTACAAAACAGAAACAGACTCACAGCCTCGGAAAATAAAGTTATGGTGGCCAAAGGGGAAAGGCGGTGAGGAGGAATGAATTAGGAGGTTGGGACTGACGCGCACACGCTGCCGTCTATGAAACGGTTCATCCAAAGGGCCTGCGACACAGCTCAGGGAACCCTACTCCGTATTCTGTAATGACCCATACGGGAAGAAATCGGAAACAGAGAAGACACGTGCATATGTGTGACCGAACGTCCTATATGCGCCTGGAAATCACACGACATTGTGATTTAACTACGAAAAAGGTGTCAGTCGCTCAGCCATGCCTCATCTGCAGCTTCATGGACGGCAGCTCAGCAGGCTCCTCTGTCCATGGGATTCTCCAGGCAAGAATGCTGGAGTGGGCTGCCGTGCCCTTCTCCAGGGGACCTTCCTGACCTAGGGATCAAACTCAGGTCTCCTGAGTTGCAGGCAGACTCTTTACCACCTGAGCCACTAGGGAAGCCCAGATGAGCTATCAGTTCAGTCCAGTCGCTCAGTCGTGTCCGACTCTGCAGCCCCATGAACCGCAGCACGTCAGGCCTTCCTGTCCATCACCAACTCCCGGAGTTCACTCAGACTCACGTCCATCGAGTCGGTGATGCCACTCAGCCATCTCATCCTCTGTCGTCCCCTTCTCCTCCTGCCCTCAATCCCTCCCAGCATCAGGGTCTTTTCCAATGAGTCAACTCTTCGCATGAGGTGGCCAAAGTACTGGAGTTTCAGCTTTAGCATCATTCCTTCCAAAGAACACCCAGGACTGGTCTCCTTTAGAATGGACTGGTTGGATTTCCTTGCAGTCCAAATAAACTATACCCCAATAAAAAATAAAAACAATCACAAGCAAAACAATGTTCTTATTTTTTAATTAAAACATTAAAGAGAAAGAGCTAAGTGCGTGAAATGGAGGCTCTCTTGGGGCCTGAGCTAACTGGGATCCAGTCACTTGTTCCGTGTTCCTATATGCCTTTCAGAGTCTGGGCTAGGCCTCTAGCCCAGGCCTCTAACTTAGGAAAACAGGATCCCAGCCATCTAAATCGTCTGAGGCAGCCCTCCTCCTGGGGATCTGGCCTGTTTTATGTTTAAAAACTATGGACATTCTCCAACCCACCCACGCACAGGCCTTCAACCAACTCGGCCAAACAAACAGAAAGTAATCCCGGGTTACAGGGCCACTGTGGGGAACTTTTGATCTCCCCAGACCTGCTTTTCTTAAGATTAAATTGAAGGACTTGAAAATTAAATAACGTGAACGGGGTATTTTTCTTCAGTGGTATCTGGAGGCTTCCAAATGTGCACAAAACTCTAAAATGGCCTCTTTGCAAGATTCCGTTACTAAATTGGCCCAAATAACCGAAACACTAGAAGAGAGGGCTTCCCTGGCGGCTTCGCGGTAAAGAACCTGCCCGCAGCGCAGGTGACACAGGCTCGACCCCTGGTCCGGGAAGACCCCACGTGCCGCGGAGCAGCTGAGCCCGAGGCCACAGCGGCCGAGCCTGTGCCCGGGAGCCCGTGCTTCGCAACGAGAGGAGCCGCGGCAACAGGAAGCCCGCACCGCACAGCTGGCGCGCAGCCCCACTCACCGCAGCCAGAGCAAAGGCCGCGCGGCAGGAAAGGCCCAGCACAGCTGATGACAGACACACACACGCGCAGACAGACAGAGTGCTTAAAACCAGGAGAGGGAGAACGGCTCCTGAGCCCCCAACTCCTTGTGTTCCCTTCCCCCAGGTTCTTTCTCCCGGGGTCCAGCCTGTGTGTCTTCCTCTTGTCCCAGACTCCACCAGGCGGCCACCAGTCCACCCCGACACCAGCCTCCTGCCCCCTGTGCCCTGCACCCACCTCTGAGCCCACCCTCGCTCTCTGCCCTTCTGAACCCACTAGAACCTGCCATTTTAAAGGTAGACGCTCTGAATTTCCGAATAAACCTCCGATTCTTTATATTTGCACTAAGACTGCACAGCAAGCTGTTTAGCTTGTTTTCTTTAAGGTTTCAAGGTCACGTTTATTGAAGTAGAATTTACATTCGGTAAAACTCTCTGTGAAGTTTGACAAACGCAATCACCGCCATAATCTCAGCATAGAACAGCTGTGCAGTTCAGTTCGGTTCAGTTCAGTCGCTCAGTTGTGTCTGACTCTGTGACCCCATGGACCACACCACGCCAGCCCTCCCTGTCCATCACCAACTCCCAGAGCTTACTCAAACTCATGCCCATCGAGTCGGTGATGCCATCCAACCCTCTCATCCTCTGTTGTCCCCTTCTCCTCCTGACCTCAATCTTTCCCAGCATCAGGGTCTTTTCCAAGGAGTCAGTTCTTTGCATCAGGTGGCCAAAGTATTGGAGTTTCAGCTTCAGTATCAGTCCTTCCAATGAACAGGCAGGACTGATTTCCTCTGTAGCACCCCCCCCACCTAAAACTCCCCCCTGAACCTTAGGAATTCACTGATGTGTTTTCTGTCAAAGGGGACACACTTAATCACCAAAATGATCTATTATAGAAAAAAATTGTGAGCATCACAACTGAAGGTTTTCGAAGGATTCTTGGAAACGTACAATCTTTAGAATAGTCAAAGGAACGGGATTTAAAAATAACCTTTTTAAAGTGAAGCAGCTGACAAAGCTGTCTTAAAGACAGTTGTGCAACCGCTAGTCTAGTTACTGTGTGGAGCTTCAGGCTGCGGTGGCTGGCAGAAAGACTATTTTAAATAATGGACTGGAACTCTACAGCGGCAGATACATGCTCTTACAGTAAGTGGCTCCCCTCCTGCCGCCGTGAAAAGGACAAAGAAAGCAAATGCCTCTGTTCTGTGCATATCAGCTGGCACGTGTTCAACTCCACTTTATCTCCTGAAAAGCTTCTTTCAAGCATCAGTCCTGAAGTCTGTCAGCCTCTTGAGCTGGACAGAGCTGAGCCACACGCTGTGGCCAAAAGCGCAAGCTGTGGTTCAGGATTTTCCAAAAGCGCCAGAAGACCCCCACAGACGCGCTGATGAATTTAAGGGGGTCATTCAGACCCCCTCACTGGGTTGTCAGATTTGTATCAGTTGATTCACACGCTTGTGGGTGAAAGTCAGGCTCAGCGATGGATGGAGTTGGCGCAGTAGCAACACCCCAAAAGGGATTTAGAGACACAAGCCTTGTTTTGGGGGAGATGTGGAAACCCCGGCAGAGAGCTCCACCGCAGTCACCATGGCCTTTCCTGAGCCTGTCGCCTGGGACAAAATTCCAGCTTGTGTGCAGAGGTGTGATGGGTCAGTCTGTGATGATCACAGTCGGCTTCGAATCTTGCAAACCCCAGTCTCCCTACGGAAGCTTTGAATTCTGTGTTCACACGCCAAACAAGCGCCTTCTCCTCCTGGTGGAAAGGCCGAGGAGGGAACAGGAGGCTCGTCCACCCCGCGTGGCAGATCAGCTCACTCGCACCTTCGGCGGTTCAGCATCAGCCAAGAAGAGCCACAAAAAGCCCCAATTTTCAGGACTTCCCTGCTGATCCGGTGGCTAAGATTTCATACTCCCGATGCGAGGGGCCTGGGTTTGACCCCCGGTCAGGGAACTAGGTCCCGCAGGACGTAACAAAGACCGGCCAAACAAATTAATAGATTTTTTGGGGGGGTCAAATCCTCAGTTTTCAGCAGCAACAAGTGGAGGCCCCTGAACAAAATCAAAGCGGAGGCTGGCTATTGCTGGAACTGGATTCCAGATGTTTCTCTCACGGTCAAGACCCTGCACGTTTCACTAAAAAAAATGACCAACTCAATTCTATGGGGAGAACAGGAGGACATAGTCTTTAAAGCCTTGACGGAAAGTGTAATGAGCCCTTCTGCCCTTGGGCATCCCAGGGATCAATGTCCTTTTTTCCCTTCTGTGAGCAGGAAAGAAGGGAGTGCTCTTGGGGTTCTCCCCCAAAAGCACGAGTCTCCCCATCAGCCTACGGGGTACCGAAGCCAGACCTTTTTACCCAAGAGTCCCCTTCCTGCTTTAAAGCCATCCCCCCCGCCAGCCGCCCGAGGAAACAGTTATGGATTTGCCTGTGACCACGCTCACATCTCACGTGGTGGGAGCCCCTCTAAAACCTCGCCATGCACATCTCTCTGCTAGCTGTCTCCCCCTTACGAAATTCTTTTATTAACCAATTCTCATATAACTTTCTCTCCTTTTTATAACCTCGATCCCGCTCCCCTCCTACAGTGCCCCCACAGCTGCTAACACTGACAGATGCCTCCTAACACCCACCCCCCACGACCTTTAAGAAGCTTCGGAGTAGTGCTGACATCTCATGGCTTACTGACGGTTCTTCAAGAGAATAAGGAAAACGCTGCCCTGGCTCTTCGGTACCGTGCCCTTCGGTCTACTTAAAACAACGCCCTTGCTTCAGTTACTCTAGCCCAGTGGGAATCCCACGGGGCGCAGCTGGAAGAGAACCTTCCTGCCAGCGCAGAAGTCTCAAGGGACGCAGCTTCAGTCCCTGGGTCGGGAAGATCCCCTGGAGGAGGGCATGGCAACCCACTCCAGTGTTCTTGCCTGGAGAATCCCATGGACAGAGGAGCCTGGTGGGCTACAGTCCACGGGGTCACACAGAGTCGAACATGATTGAGCGACTGAGGACGCACACACGCTTGTACTGTCCCAGGACAATTCAAGGCTTGGCAGCCGATTTTATCCAGCCTCCCCAACCTCGTGCACATAAATAAGCTCTGGTTGTGGTGGGTATGTTTTCTCATGGACTGAAGGCTTCCTTTAGGGATAAGCTACTGCTTCTGCTGTGGCCCAGGTCCAGGTGGCGACCACTCCCGCCCAGGGAACCTCTCTTGAAACTCAGTCACCGGGGAACTCACTTTACCAGCCAAACACTACAGCACGTCTGCGCCGTTTGAGCGGTTCTGTGGCGCTTTCACTGTGTCTCATCCTCGGTCCTCTGGGCTGGTCGAACGCAGCAACTACATCAGTTCAGTTCAGGCGCTCAGTCGTGTCCGACTCTCTGCGACCCCATGAACTGCAGCACGCCAGGCCTCCCTGTCCATCACCAACTCCCGGAGTTCACTCAAACTCAGATCCATCGAGTCGGTGATGCCATCCAGCCATCTCATCCTCTGTCGTCCCCTTCTCCTCCTGCCCCCAATCCCTCCCAGCATCAGGGTCTTTTCCAATCAGTCAGCTCGTTACATCAGGTGGCCAGAGTATTGGAGCTTCAGCTTTAGCACCAGTCCTTCCAATGAACACCCAGGACTTATCTCCTTTAGAATGGACTGGTTGGATCTCCTTGCAGTCCAAGGGACTCAAGAGTCTTCTCCAACACCACAGTTCAAAAGCATATAGTCCAACTCTCACATCCATACATGACCACTGGAAAAACCACAGCTTTGACTAGACGGACCTTGGTTGGCAAAGTAATGTCTCTGCTTTTCAATATGCTGTCCAGCTTGGACGTCTGTAGAGTCTGTGTGGCTAACAGCACAGCTGCTGGTCCTCCCGAATCCCAGGCGTTCCCCCCTTAGGGGTCACAAACCCTCACCCTTTGACATCATCTCAAGACACCCTAGGCACTTGCCTCCCACTTCACCCACAGCTGATAAATGGAGACATACATCTGTGTTGCAAAGGCTTACCTGCTTCTGTTAAAACAACCATGTGAGCCGGCCCTGGTGGAGCAGCAGATAAGCATCCACCTGCCAGTGCAGGGGGCGGGCTCAGTCCCTGGTCTGGGAGGACTCGCATGTCACGGAGGAGCCGAGCCCGTGCGCCACGGCTACTGACGCCTGCACGCGCCAGGGCCGGCGAGCCGCAACCACTGAGCCAATGGGCCGCAAGTGCTGCAGCCTGCGGGCCGAGAGCCTGCACTCCGCAAGGGAGAAGCCGTCGCCATGAGAAGCCCGCTCGCCGAAACTGGAGAGGCTCACACGCAGCAACCAAGACCCGCACGGCCTCAGATGAATTTTAAAAATACATAAATATGGTAGTGCGTACAAACATAAACCAGATTTTTAAAATAAAAAGTAGCAAAAAATAACCACGTGGAGCACTCTGCACAGTGAAATGAAAACCAATATTAACATCACACCTAGAACCTACGTCCCCAAGGACTGTGCCCAGCCCCGCTGGAAGGGCCCCACCAGGTGCCGTTGAGTAACGTCTGTGCCGCCTCCTCCAGGGAGGGGGCGCCCGGGTCCGCGAGCTGCACCTCACCTGCAGCAGGACCTGAGCCCCACGTGGACCTGCTTGCCGCCCAGCAGCCTGAGGACAGAGCCTGCAAGACCTGGGCAGTGGGCGTCAGAGGCCAACAGCTTTCCCAAGACACCTGACGAGGCCTGAAGGCCACTCTCCCCACACTGTGTGCTCATCACCCCCACAAAGGGACAAGGTTCCTGTCCACACTGCCCAGCCCCTCACAGAAACCTTGCTGATGGCTAGATTAGCCGTCAGGAGCCTCAGTCCATCCAGGACACCAGTGGCCCTTTGGTTCACTCTGTAAGCGACCTCCCAGGGGTTTCGGACGCTGTGGGCAGTCCAGGATATCCCACAGGTCCACTCTAAAGAACCAGGGAGCTAAGCCCACTAAACTGACGACTTGCTTCAGTTTGACCCTGCCCTGAGACGGGAAAACAAGACCTTGACTACGTGACGAAAGTCGGGGTCTGCTAAGTAATGCTCAGCCTCTGTGCCAGAAGTCCACAGACAGTGTCATTTGTGGGAGGGGCTTGGGTACACCCCGCTTAATGGGTGGAAGTCTGGGGACGCCCCTCATGCTTGGAAAACTTCCTGCCTCGACAGCTGGAGAACACAGGGCTCAGTGTCATTTGTGGGAGGGGCTTGGGTACACCCCGCTTCATGGGTGGAAGTCTGGGGACGCCCCTCATGCTTGGAAAACTTCCTGCCTCGACAGCTGGAGAACACAGGGCTCTGAAGGACACAGCCCTGCTGTGCCCGTTCCTCCCTGTGCAGCCCGCAGGCCCTGCGTGGAGCGCCGCCTTGTCGTGGGGAGCGGCTCGCACAACTCACTGATGCTGTGAGCCATGCCTCTGTGGAAGCGCTGATGCTGAAGCTGAAGCTCCAACACTCTGGCCGCCTGATGCGGAGAGCGGACTCACCGGAAAAGACCCTGATGCTGGGAAAGACTGAAGGCAGAAGGAAAAGGGCACGACAGACGATGCCATGGCTGGATTGCATCTTCTTCAGTGATCAATGCAAAGAAACAGAGGAAAAGAACAGAATGGGAAGGACGAGAGATCTCTTCAAGAAAATTAGAGATACCAAGGGAACATTTCATGCAAAGATGGGCTCGATAAAGGACAGAAATGGTATGGACCTAACAGAAGCAGAAGATATTAAGAAGAGGTGGCAAGAACACACAGAAGAACTGTACAAAAAAGATCTTCACGACCAAGATAATCACAATGGTGTGATCACTCACCTAGAGCCAGACATCCTGGAATGTGAAGTCAAGTGGGCCTTAGGAAGCATCACTACGAACAAAGCTAGTGGAGGTGATGGCATTCCAGTGGAGCTCTTTCAAATCCTGAAAGATGATGCTGTGAAAGTGCTGCACTCAATATGCCAGCAAACTGGGAAAACTCAGCAGTGGCCACAGGACTGGAAAAGGTCAGTTTTCATTCCAATCCCAAAGAAAGGCAATGCCAAAGAATGCTCAAACTACCGCACAATTGCACTCATCTCACATGCTAGTAAAGTAATGCTCAAAATTCTCCAAGCCAGGCTTTAGCAATATGTGAACTGCGAACTTCCAGATGCTCAGGCTGGATTTAGAAAAGGCAGAGGAATCAGAGATCAAATTACCAACATCTGCTGGATCATGGAAAAAGCAAGAGAGTTCCAGAAAAACATCTACTTCTGCTTTATTGACTATGCCAAAGCCTTTGACTGTGTGGATCACAATAAACTGTGGAAAATTCTGAAAGAGATGGGAATACCAGACCACCTGACCTGCCTCTTGAGAAACCTATATGCAGGTCAGGAAGCAACAGTTAGAACTGGACATGGAACAACAGACTGGTTCCAAATAGGAAAAGCAGTGTGTCAAGGCTGGATATTGTCACCCTGCTTATTTAACTTCTATGCAGAGTACATCATGAGAAACGCTAGGCTGGAAGAAGCACAAGCTGGAATCAAGATCGCCGAGAGAAATACAAATAACCTCAGATATGCAGATGACACCACCCTTATGGCAGAAAGTGAAGAGGAACTAAAGAGCCTTTTGATGAAAGTGAAAGAGGAGAGTGAAAAGTTGGCTTAAAGCTCAACATTCAGAAAACGAAGATCATGGCATCTGGTCCCATCACTTCATGGCAAATAGATGGGGAAACAGTGGAAACAATGTCAGACTTTATTTTTTGGGGGGCTCCAAAATCACTGCAGATGGTGATTGCAGCCATGAAATTAAAAGACGCTTACTCCTTGGAAGGAAAGTCATGACCAACCTAGACAGCACATTAAAAAGCAGAGACATTACTTTGCTAACAAAGGTCCGTCCAGTCAAGGCTATGGTTTTTCCAGTGGTCACGTATGAATGTGAGAGTTGGACTATAAAGTATGCTGAGTGCCGAAGAATTGATGCTTTTGAACTGTGGTGTTGGAGAAGACTCTTGAAAGTCCCTTGGACTGCAAGGAGATCCAACCAGTCCATCCTAAAGGAAATCAGTTCTGGGTGTTCATTGGAAGGACTGATGTTGAAGCTGAAACTCCAGTACTTTGGCCACCTGATGCGAAGAGTTGACTCACTTGAAAAGACCCTGAGTCTGGAAAAGATTGGGGGCAGGAAGAGAAGGGGACGACAGAGGATGAGATGGTTGGATGGCATCACCGACTCAATGGACATGGGTTTGGGTGAACTCCGGGAGTTGGTGATGGACAGGGAGGCCTGGCATTCTGCGCTTCATGGGGTCCCAAAGAGTCGGACACGACTGAGTGAGTGAACTGAACTGAACTGAACTGACTCAACGGACATGAATTTGGGCAAACTGTGGGAAATGGTGATGGACAGGGAGGCCTGGCGTGCTGCAGTCCACGGGGTCACAAAGAGTCGGACATGACTTAGCAACTGAACAGCAGCAACCGAACAGGCCGGCTCACATTTCAGCCCTATTCCGCCTCTGCAACCACCTTCCCGAGAACTTCCAGGAGTTCTTCCAGCAGCAGTCACTTCATTCACCAGCCAAGTGGTATCACTATTTTGCAATAGCTGCCTCTGCGTAAATGCCTCTGGGGAAGCAGATACCCAATTGCATAAAAGAAAAGAGTAGGCACCCTGGTTACAGCAAATATCACCTGATGACCTGCGGTCTTTTCAGTTACAGTGAGCTCCCTACACACAAGCTTCCAAGTTGCAAACATTCAAAGATGTGAACGTGTATCTGATTCCAGCAAGGAGCTGGAATCAGCCTCAGGCATTGGAGTCTGCCCGCCCCCGTCCCCTACTGCAGACGACCCTCCAGCTCCGCCGTCCTCCACCTCCTGTCCCTCCCCCAGGCGGTAACTCTCCTTGCCTGTTCACCTGAGGCCAGCCCCCTGTCCAGCTGTCGGGCTGTACTGCTGGACTTCTCAGAGCACGGTCCTGTGAGATTGAAAATGCCGTTCTTTCTTGTGTTTGCTATGTATGACTTGTGTGAAAAGTATTATAAACCTGTTGTAGGGCAGTACTATATAGCTGATTGTGTTACGGGGTACCTAGGCTAGCCCCTCCCAACTCCCCGCCTTTTCCCTATAAAAGCAAGTTCCCGTCCTTATTCTCGGATTTGCCTGCGGTTCACCCTGGTTTGCATATCCTGAATAGTAATCTCTCTGCCCTTCCCAGATAAACTTGCTTCTGCTGGTGAAATAGCTGCCTATCGTATTGCTAAAGCTGACAAGTTACATCAGCTATATTAAAATAGCAATGTATTAATTTGGCTGAATCAGCTTTCTTAAATGTCTCTTTACACTCGTTTACTTTTAACCTCCCTATGCTTATATTTAAAGAGTGTTTTGTTAACAAAGAGTTGAGTGTTTGTTTCCTGTCAAGTGCAACAATCTCTGCCCTTTTCGTCGGGGGCTTATTCCGTGCGCATTTAGGCTTCCCAGATGACGGAGTGTAAGCCTCCCACCTTGCTATTTCCTCTCGCTGTGTCCGTTCTGACCCCTCTGTTCCCCCTTTCCAGACTCTTCCAGCTTTTTAGTGTGTTCCTCTTTATCTCCTCTGTTGGATTTTTTAAAATTAATTAATTTATTTGACTGCACGGGGTCTCTGTTGCAGCACGCAAGACCTTTGTTGTGGTCCATGAGCCTCTCTCTAGTGAGAGGGAAAGTCGCTCGGTTGTATCTGACTGTTTATATGGTCCACGGGATTCTCCAGGCCAGAATGCTGGAGTGGGCAGCCTTTCCCTTCTCCAGGGGATCTTTCCGACCCAGGGGCTGAACCTGGGTCTCCCACACTGCAGGCGGATTCTTCACCAGCGGAGCCACATGGTGGCTCATCAACTCAGTTGTCCACAGCTTGTGGGGTCTTAGTTCCCCAACCGGGGATCAAACTCACATCCCCTGTATCGGAAGGGGAACTCTTCACCCTGGGCCACCAGGGAGGTGCCTCTTCTACTGGATTTAGTTACAACTCACGTTACACTGTCGTCTCTACCCTGGAGATTACGGCATGCGTCCTGAATTCATCACACTCCACCTCAGATATTCGAATTCTACCTGTGATATAAATCCCACCACATGCTTACTACTTGTCTTTAAATGCTCAGTAATTTTCCAATGTGTTTTTTAAACTCGTCTCTTATGTTTATATGGGCATTTATTTTTCCAGCGGTCCTGATTCCTTCATGAATATATGGACTTCTAACCAGGGTCTTTCCTCTTTGTCCTGGAGAACTTTGGTAATTCTTACAGTGCAGGC